>NC_071508.1:66986673-67601673 GCF_027887155.1 Malaclemys terrapin pileata
TGGATTCCCTGATTATACTCCTAGGGATCAATCCTGTACTCCTTACCTACATACATCTATAATTGAGTTTAAATTGGAGTTTCTATGACTATTCAAGAATCAGGCCTCTAGTTTCCTTTAAGGTTGTGTTCCTAAATTTTGAGCCAATTAAAATAAAAATAACTAGAAAATGGAGTATTTTTCTTCAGTAACTGTTATGTCCCCTTCATCTTCCTTTTTCCATTGAGAATAAAAGTGGCTTCTTTAACTTTGTATCATAATACATACTCTTCAGTTCCTTTAGCATCTTTGTTGTACCCTCTCAAAATAATAATATCCTTCCTGTAGCACATCAAATATTTTTGCACAGACAATTGCAAGTTAATACTTTATCTTCCTAGTCAAACTGTCAATAAGTATCTCCACCATCACTCAGGGTGGAATCTCCGTTACTATGAATCAGGTATTGCCAGTTGGAAGCTTTCTATCAAAGGAAAGGATCACATGGGAAGCTGCTTCTGATGTAAAGTGATATACTGCATGACAGTTTCTTGGAACAAACAGAAGCCCTCTGTGCTTCTGGCAACACTAGCAGACGGCAGAGCTCGGAAACATTTTCCAGACTGCAAAATGAATGAAGTGTTTGACAGACATTAGTATGTAGAAGCAGCTGTAACTGCCCACTCAATGTTGTAAAAAAGAAAATTGAAGCCACAGTTTCTTAAGACTCCATTGCTGCGAAATAAGATGACAAAGACAAGCTCTTGTGAATGCTCTTTCCCACAGGGCAGATGTATTATAAATAAATGGGGGGAGGGGTGCGCACAGAGAGGAAGAGTTTATACAACTGTGCTGGGATAATTCAAACCTCAGAGTTTACTGTTTTGCTGCTGCTGCTGGTTTTTCAAACTTGTGCCATGGTAATTTCACCATCAGAACAAATGGCAATCAAATTAAAATTTTCACAATTTGTAGAAAAATACCTATTTATACCCCTTTTGTCTGACAGAGAAAGCCAAAAACACTCAGTCTCCCTCACAATTGCCTTTGACAAACAAACAATGGATAAAAACAAAGTGTTGAAGTCCAAAAAATTTTGCACGGAGGGCATGGCATAAATGTATAGCATTCAGACAATCTGAAGCGTCCCACAAACAGTGCACAACAGTCTGTATTTTTCTAGGAAACCTGTACACACCTCTCTTCTGCTCCCCTGCCCTGTCTCCCTTATAAAATGTATATGGATGTTCCAAGAAAGAGGCTCATGAGATGAGGGGGATGGTGGAGGGGACAGGAAATAACCACTAGTTCAGCTCTTGCATCACAGCTGGAATAAAAACAATTATTTAAGTTCTAAATGGATGACTAATAGCACCAAGGGAGATGACTCAGACTCAGACTTTAGGGTCAGAAGGGACCATCATGATCATTTAGTCTGACCTGAACATTGCATGCCACAGAACCTCATCCATTCCTGAAATAGACCCCTAACCTCTGGCTGAGTTACTGAATTCCTCAAAGCATGGTTTAAAGACTTCAAGTTAGAGAATTCACTATTTACCCTAGTTTAAACCTGCAAGTGACCCATGTCCCATGCTGCAGAGGAAGGCAAAAAATCTCCAGGGTCTCGGTCAACGTGACCTGGGTAAAATTCCTTCCCAATCCCAAATATGGCAATCACTTAGACCCTGAGCATGTGGTCAAGATCCACCAGGCAGATACCTGGGAAAGAATTCTCTGTAGTAACTCCAAGCCTTTCCCCATCTAGTGTCCCATTAGTAAATGGTTTCTCTGTTTGATGTAGCTTGCAACATCTGCCGCCTGCAACATCTGCCAACAAGCTTGTGGCTCAAGAATCCGACTCTTCAGTCAGAGGACCCATACAAAAAAAATGTGAAAGATCATCCTGGACCTTGAGGGATCACTGACAAACAACATACCTACCATAATGGTAAACACCTGATAACGTGGCCTTAAAGAACTTCACTGCAGCAGCAGGCATAGAATTCAAATCCCCTTGTTCCAAAGGCACAAGCTCTTACCTTTTGAACTAAAGATGCCTCACCCTTACCTATATCAG
The DNA here is from genome assembly GCF_027887155.1 of Malaclemys terrapin pileata. Lineage (NCBI taxonomy): Eukaryota > Metazoa > Chordata > Testudines > Emydidae > Malaclemys > Malaclemys terrapin. Next base: position 66,988,733 of record NC_071508.1, read on the forward strand.
TACATTTTGGGCATATGATATGTAGACCACCGGTCTACAATTGTATTCAGCAGAAAGCAGTGGTACACATAAATGCTCATTTTATTATGTTGTTTTGTAAGAGTAAACTAATCATTGTCCAGGGTTTTCATAAAAAATATTAACATTTTCTATTCTCATTTGAGCATTAATGCCTCCTGGCCCAAATGAGAAGACGATGCATATCTAGAATTTAAGTCATTTGTAATGCTGATGCACATGACAACGAACATAAGAACACCAAACTGGGTCGACCAATGGTCCATCTAGCCCAGTATCCTGTCTTCCAACAGTGACCAATGCCAGGTGCTTTAGAGGCAATGAACAGAATAGGTAATCATCAAGTGTTCCATCCTCTGTTGTGCATCCCTAGCTTCAGGCAAACAGAGGCTAGGGACACCATCCCTGCCCATTCTGGCTAATAGCCATTGATGGACCTATCCTCCATGAATTTCATCTTGGTTTTTTTGAACCCTGTTATAGTCTTCACAACATCCTCTGGCAAAGAGTTCTACAGGTTGACTGTTTTATGTGAAAAAATACTTCCTTTAGTTTGTTTTAAACTACTGCCTATTAAATCAAACTCATAGCAAAATGTATGTTACACAGGCTTGTCTAGGCACACAATTTGACCCAACTGACAGATACAATGAGCATAAATCCAATTGTCTCTATTTTCAAAAACTTCAGAATGTGGTCCATTTAGCTTGTAAAATGTCATCATCTTTCACTGTCTAATGTGTGGCAGGAGGGCTTTTATGAGCATAACTAGGTTTCCAGTACCAGAATCAATTCAGTGAAAGATACATTTCTTGGCTAGTATAAATAAAAAATTCATTTTCTTTGCAGGTTCAACTATCTCTGCACATGTATTACACACCTCAAAGCCCTACAGGCAAAATTTTAGAGCCCCTGGAAAATAAATTCACAAGTTATTCGTACAGTTCGCTTATTACCACGGTGTAGGTATTGTGATGTGATATTGGCAGGCCACTTGCCAGTTCATGCCAAGATCCAGGCCCTCACTAAACACTAACAAATGCATAGCTGGAAACTAGTCTGGCTTACCTATGCATTATTATGTTTGAATTAGATATTAGTGTTCTAAGAATGTGTTTAGAATTTAAGGAATGCTTGTAGGATGTTCCATGTACTAATCCTACTTACAATATGGCATGTTGTAAACCCATAGTATAAAGTTATATTGAGTGTTTGCATTATAAACCTGTAACTGTGTAACTCACCAAACAGGGAAAGCAACATTACCTTTAACTAAAGTGCTTGTCATGTACACAAGATGGCCCATTGAAGGCACACAAGGCATTGTGTAGAATCAACAGACAGAGCTTGTTGATTGCATTCTTCACTCCCTTCAGGAAAGAGAAGCATGCACATGAACTCATCCCATCAGCTGGGGTGAAGTGGATAAAAATCCCTGACTAGGAGAAACTGGGATCTTTATGCTGTCCGGACTCTGAGGGGCAAAGATTTCTAAAAAAAAAAAGGAAGAGACTCCCATGCTGCTTGGCATGGTCAGCCCTAAAGGATATATAGAGCTGCTTATTACAGAAACTTGTATTACCTTTTTAAATCTAAGATTAACTCATTTGTGTTTAGGTTTCCTTTTTTAATCTTGTAAAAAACTCATTTATTTTCTTAGTTAATAAATCTTTAGTTAATTACAGGATTGTCTACAAGCGTTTTGGGTTTGATATCAGAGTACAAAATTACCTGGGGTAAAGTGACCGGTCCTTTGGGACTGGTGATTTTTGGTGTAAAGCAGCTTTAACATAGTCCAGTTTATCTGGGTGGCAAGATAGACTGGAAGGTGTAAGGAGGATAGTGTGACTCCATGGCAAGACTATTAAGTGCTTTAGGTGTTCACATTTGTTATTGGGTTGGTGAAATCTAAATTATAGAACCAGTTTGGAATGTCTGCCCTGAGAGTGACTCTCAGTTGTGAGCCACTCCAGATAACATGACAGTAGCACCAGCAGAATAAGGGGAGGGAGGGAGGGGAGGAAGAGGAGAAGAATAGTTTGTAAGAAATCCAAAAGTTCTACAGATATTATGAATTGTAGTTCAAATTACAGAGGAGATAAAGTGTTGGTTTTTGTTTTGAGTTGAAATTTCCTACTTGAACCATCAAAATTCAGAAGAATGTGGGTAAATTTTGACTTTAGATCATCTCTAAATGCACTAATGTAAGTGTGGAGAAATAAAGTCTGTCTAGACAATGAAGTTGTCTCCACTTCACATTACCACCAAACAGTTCCCAGAGCCACCAAGCTTGATTGTCCAATGCCTTGCAGCTGTGCACAGGTGTCTGAAGACTACTCCAAATGGCAGGTAGCATATTACATCCACTTTGCAAAGATGCCAGACTACAAACTACCAAGCCTCAGAACCATATAATCAATTATGGGGGTCCTTGGTTACTCAACCCACAATTCCCATTACCCATCATTGCCAAGTTGCGTGACTCTGCATTTGAGTCACCCCAAATGGTGGTAGGGCAGGGAAGCTCAAATCACCCCAGAAGTGATTGCTCATAGGGAGCAAGTGAAAGGCAGGAACCTTCCCTTCCCTCTGCAAGCATCAGGGGAGTCAAGGAAGCAGCAGGCTGGTGATATCTCCATAGCAGTGGTGATCAGAGCTGTGGTGTAGCAGGAACTCTTCCCTAGCTGTGTTTCTGTCTGTAGTCTTCAGAGTTGAGATACACTAATTTCTAGAGCATCTGTTCTGGCACCATTCTTATTTTATTCACTACTACACTCTTTGCTCTTGGGAAGTTTATTACTAGTTAAGGCACCTCACCTCTCTCCTCCTTTGTGAGCACTCAAATAGTAATTCATTTAATTTCTTAGCACCATCTACTTCTTTTGTCAATAAATTAACACTACTACTATGAGGCCTTGCTGCATCCTTCCCTGACCTTTTGTTTCTTATAAATTCCTTATTTGCTATAAACTTTTTTGCAACCTTCACCTTTGCTTTTTATGCTTTAATATTCCCTCTGAGACTTTTGCTTTTGTAATCTTTCCAGTCCTCCTCTGCAGTTGCTGCTTCATAACATACACATGCCTTTCAAAAAGAGATCTTTTATTGCTCAGCTCAACAGTTTAAACTTCACATCACAGGAAGCAGTGGGGCCATGAATAAATTGTGAAATAGATTTTAATTGCAATGGAAGCTGGAGCATGCTTAAGAATAGTTTGACATATGATACTAAGACAGATCCCAATACAGAGTTTCCAACTGTTTTTAATAGTGGTCCAACAGAAGAAAATAGTGTTTGATATTGAAAGTGAAACATAATGGGGCTGATTCTGATTACATTTACCCTCATCTAAAGAGGAATCTCCACTGATGACCAGAGAGTGACATTGGTTTAAAACCAATGTGAATATTAGTTTTGTCTGTTATGATTATACCTTGATTTAAAGAATGGGAACTACTTTTAGTCTCCCATGTGGGTTCCTATACTACAGTCAATGGCATTACTTTGATACCAGTTGCGTGTTCAGCTCTGGCACATTATCTGAAATAATGCCAAATACAGTTTAAAACATTGTCAAGAAGCAAGCACAGACATCTCATCATGACCCATAAAAATGTACTGCCTCTGACTTTAGCATACAACTAGTTTGGATACAACTAGCCACATGAAACAACCTTGTCTGTACTCCACAACTACAATCACTGTAATACCTCACTCTACTATACCCAGTTTTCTTTCCCTGTTCATGGGTAAATGTGTATGTTCTGTAATGTATTTATACAGCAATTTTTGCACTTTCTGCACAACTCTTACAGAGCTGTGACCCTACCAGAAAACTATGGACTGGAGTAATCTTCTTTCCTTGCCAGTTTCCCTCCTATACAATGCAATTTAGAGAGAAATCTACCTCATATGGCCATATTTCCTATCTATTTTTTTAAATGATGCACTCCATTTTTCTCTCATGCTGAACAATGCATATGCAAACTCCTCTGGATGGTTTTATCTAGGGAGCATTAAATTGTGCTCAAAAGAATCACAGACTAACTCTCCATTGGCTATATAATTCTGACAGTCCATTCATGGAACTTTCTTAGATGTCAGTTGACATTCCACATGAGGGTGAAGTGCAAAATGAATCACTGATTTCCATGGGAATTGAGGGTTGTCATTACTTTGCAGGATCACTAACTGCACACAATAAAAGAAACGAAAAGGAAAGAAAAGAAAAGAAAAAAGTAGTCAGTCAGCCCGCCATGAGCCACCACCTCATCTGCCTGGAGTGGGGGGCTCGACAATTTGTCACAGAAGAGCATACACAATCTAACCACACATTTACTTCCTAACAAAATTTGTTCTGAGAATGTTAGACTATAATCACATTTATTAGTTGAGAGGCTTCAGGTTTTCTGTATTTTGTAAAAAAGTGAACACACACAAGTGAACACACTCAGAACCAGTGGCAACCAAAATTAAATTTCACAGTTCGTAGAAAAATACCTGTTCATAATTCACCTGAATCAAGCCGGGGGAGGGAGAAGAGGAGGGCATGCTTTTATACTTGACAGACAAGCTCTCCAGGCTTCCACTCCACCTCTTGAGCTGCTCCACACACTCTTTCAGTTTAGCTCTATACAGGAAAGGAACAATGGACCTCAATCCAGGCTTCAAGAGGCAGGAAGGTTTCCTGGGGGTGCAGTCTCCATCCCCCATTGAGACTGTTAAGTGATCACTTTTCCCAACTTGCTATCCTGATAGTTTTGTTTACCTTTCACATAACTGCATTTCCAATGTCTCTCAATTTACATCGGAGATCCATTCAAGCAGGGGGAACCACATTACTTTGAATGGAACAGGCGTGGCTTAAGCATTGCTCACCAAATACATTTTAAAATAACATAATTCTACCATGTATTTAATCTTTTGTAAACACTCCATAGGTATGATGTACAGTGTACATCAGTGATTTTCAAGACCAGTGTGTAGATGATACCTTGCTTTACCTTACACATTTTAGATACAGATTATGACAGCATAGTGAGTATATAAGGCCTGATAAGAATTGCTGACCTAGTAGTGAACCAGCAATAGGCCCCCATTTCACAGCTAGTATATTTCTTACTGAATTACCAACTTATATGGTTGTGTATATAGCTTGAACTAATTTTAATCAAGTAAAGACCTATACTGATCTGATCCACTATGCTGATCCACTATGCTAATTTAAAATGAAAATAGGAAGAGTAGCTTAAGAAAACAGCTTCTTTCCTGCCTTTTATGGGCTATATTGTTCCCCTTGTCACAGTTGACTATACACAAACACACATTTAAAATGTTGGAGTTGTTAATTGCTTAAATAACTGCATAAAATATGAGCTGCTAAGTGGGATTTCTATATTTTGCATAATACGCACACATTTATGCATAAATGAATATTGCAAATGTGATGACAGTGGGATATGCATAATGTGTGCTAAACTATGCAGCTCTGAGTATTTATTGTGCTTTCAGTAAACACTATAAAACATTGATATGAAACAAAGCTATAGAGCCAACCAATGAAAGGAGAGCAAGAGATAGTACTTTCCAGCCTCCTCCTATCTGGTCCACCTAACCACTTGTAACAAGGAATGTATTTAAGAAATTGTGCCTCTGGTTGGTGGGCCTCACCACATGATCAGGGCTTAAGTGATCACCATATCTGTGGTCAGAAAAGAATTTCCCCCCCAGGTCAGATTAGCAAAGACCTTGTGGGGAGTTTGCCTTCCTCTGAAGCATGGGGCCATGGGTAACTTGCTGGTTTGAACTAGACTAAATGGTAGAATAACTGGAATTTTTAAAATCATGATTTGAGGATTTCAGTACTTCAGCCAGAGGTTATAGATTTTACTTACAGGAGTGGGTGGGTGAGGTTTTGTATCCTGCAATATGTGGGATGTCAGGTGAGATTATGATCTCTTCTGGCCTTAAACTCTAGGACTATGTGAAAAGACAGGAGATTTTCTCAGGCTAGATACTAAAATGATAGTGAACACTTTAAAGTCATGTAACTTACCAAAAGCTCAGGATTGGGAATCAGGTTTTTATAATTAGGTGTGCCACCAATTCACTATATGACCTTGGGAAAGCCACTTAACCCATATATTCCTCAGCTTCTCACCTTTGTAAAAAAAACGAGCAGACATCACTTAGAGGTGGTAGGAGGAGCGATCTGTGTTTTTAAAGTGTTTTGAGAATATCCAGAGTAAGGGATTTTGAAGTACTTATTACCATGGTTATGTAAAATATATTACTGTGGGCAGTGACCCATCACAGATTTCATCCTGTCTACTTGGGACCAGATGGTGAATCACTCCCATCCTCTCCCTCCCTCCCCACCCCCCCCCCCCCCAGCCACCCTTGAGTTGTACCTTACTGTGCAAATAGTCCCATTCAAATCTCTGGCCCATAGTAATTAGATATGACTCAATCTGGCTCTCTGTAAGGATACACTAGATTATTGACTGATAATGGGGACATAGTGTTATTTTAAGGGACCAGCCAAGGCTGTGATTCATATCTAAAATTAGACATTGTGAATAGAGATCAGAGAACCATACAAGTTAGAGAAAGAAGAGACCTATTTGCTCATGTTCATTCCTTATATTTTCTAGAACTTTTTCTAGTCTTGTTTGGCATTCCCCAAATGGCTTCCCCACAGATGACTATAACAATCCTCATTTTTTCCTGATATTCAGATTTATCCTCTTCCTCCTTGTTATACCTCTCTGTACTATTGTAAGTCTATCAACTTCCCACCCGAATTTCATTCACATACATTTATACAGTGAAAGCATTAATTGTTTTGGCATTACTTAATGCCTAATAAGCCTGGAATCTGTGCATGCACAAGGACTCAGAATACGGGGTTGAATATAGCTACTAGTCTCTAGAGCAAAAATCTTCCACATAAGAAGTTGCTCTGGTTTTAGTGGTGTCTTGTTCCTTACCTAACTCCCCCTTAATTACACCTCCTGAGAGCAGGCTACCATTCTCTTCCCACCCATTCTTCCATCACAGTTACAGTACTTAGGACAGCAGTCATTTTTTTAGGAAAAGCAAGCTGCCTTTCATTTCCCGAAACCGTAATGTGTCTCACACAGCGGAGGTGAAGAAGAGGGTCAAAGCTCACTGTATCTCTTGGTCTGTGGCTGAGAGAATTTGATAGTACGCCACCCAGGTACACTAAAGAAAAGATTCTCATGAATAAGGATTCCAACTGCATGTCAGAGATGATTATTGCAGAAAAAAAGAGAATCTGAAGGGGGCAACGAGGCTCTGAAAGAGACCGAGAACTTTCAGATCGAGAGCAGCTGGTTACAGGCATTGTGAGCACTAGCGCTCTTTTTCCTTCCCGTTGGTAATTTATTTGCCTCCATCTTCATAGGATGAAGTCCCCAATTTTGGTTCTCTGACTTACAGAATAGGATATCATGAGTGAGGCTCTGGAACACTAAGGTGCCCTTAGGGTAGGGTAATTTGTATTCTAAGTTTTTTTCCCACTTCAACTGAGGTTTATAGAATCAGATTCTTCTGTCACTTACATTGACTTCAGTAGAGTTGTGTCTAAATTGCTGTGGTGTGAGTGAGCAAAAATCAAGTCCTATAAGTTCTGAATTTTTGAGGTAGGAAGATAATATTCCAATCTTATGATATGGCCAAGTTTTAGGTTTAATCCTGCTGTCTCTTATTCAGGCAAAACTCCCTTGACTTCAATTCAGTTTGTCTCATCTTAAAGTGATGGTTGCACCCATTTCTTCTGATACTTTTACCATAAGTCAGTCATAAGTCTGATAAGTTTTATCATATTTTGAGATATTAGTCCCAGATGCCTGAAGCACAAAACTCTGGTAGCACAAGGGTTAGTTTTTCCATCAACAATATTAAAACAATTTCAGTATTCTACCTTAAAACAACAACAACAAAATACTCGCACCAGTATGTATCTAAGTGTGGCTGAAGACATCCTAATTTAGCCGTAAATTGAGTAGTTACCTAGCTACCTTTTGCCTCTTGTTTGCTTAAAGTACACTTGCAGCTCTTAGTAAAAAGCAGGTGTTCTCTAGTGGTCAATAATCCACATCATAAAGCCGTCCTCTAATTTAGTATGTATTTTCCCAGAAGAGATCCATGAAATAGCTTGCATGAACATTCTAGTTATGGATGCAGTCATGGCTATGGAAAAATGGATAAGCCTGCATCAAAGACCATCTGTTTGCACTGCAGCTTACTCGTGAGAGTTCCAGCATTTTCAGGACACACACAAGTCACAAAAAAAACCTCACACACTCTTCTGGACAGTGACATCTACCAGATTGTCTAAAAGTCTTAAAAGAAGCAATGCCTCCAATCTTTTGCTCTTGCTTTCTGCATTTTTAATGTATTGTAAAGAATAAATTCTGGAAAAATTAGATGAACTGCAAGTTATTTGAGAGTCTAGTGTCCCTAAACCATGCACCCATCTAATTCTATTTTCTTCTTTCCACCACCCCCACCCCCAAATTCCCCAAACAAGTCACAAGTTTCCTTAGGGGAAATGGGGATTAAAAGTCAACTGGAGACGCACCAGGGCAAAGTCTTTAGTCAGACACATAGCTTTCCATTACTTACAGCTTGGCCCAGAGTTCACATTGCACCTTGCTTACCACCCTCCTAAACAAATAGATATTAAGCCCAATCTAATCAAGAAATTTAAGTATTAGTGGTATGACTGTCTTGATCTACTCAATGATTGTACAGCAGTATTATCTGGCATTGTCAATCACAAACATGAATTTATTAAATATGCTAACATATGCTAAATATATTAAACATTCATAAATATTTCTGTGTACAGGATAAGCACAATACTTTAAAATTTTTTATTTTTTACTTTTTTAAAGCACAGTAATTTTCCTAGGCACATTGAATAAGAGTTGCAGAATTCTAATAAGCAATTGCTTTTGTAGTTTGCAGAATCCTTGGAATAAAACTTCCCATAAAAATGATGGCTATGAGACCAATAAATGAAATTTCTTGTAATGTACAATTGTTTTTGGTGGTGGTGGTGATGGTAGGTGGGGTTGGTACAATGCCCTAAGATGCGTAACAATTATAAAAAATAGGACATGGGTTCAGAACATTAAACTTGTGAGCACCACATTATCTAGTTCTTTAAAAAAAAAAAAAAGGAAGGGGAAGTACATGTTGGGTTCCCTAAAGCAGGGTTGTCCAATTCCATTTTTGTGTGCATTTATTATCTGGTAGTTTCTCTACCAACTCTCTCATTGGTATCTTTGATTTATTAAAAGAATAAGGAACAAACAATTACGGAAATATTTTTAGGGCCACAATTGTATCTTCATGACCTGAAGATGGAGGGGACTCTCCATGAATGGAACTCCAATGCCACTGGAGAAGAAGGGATGATCAATCCATTATCTCAGGGATCTGTTCAAGGGAGGAAATAGGTTGGTGTGCCCCACCTCTCAGGAGAAGTCCATGAGCAAGTTCCAGACCGTCCTAAGGACAGAGGCACAGGCATCCTGCAGATCTCTGGGATTCTGCAGAGTTTTAGGGGTCCAAATCCTGTTTTTCTGTAGGAGACAAACTCTTGACAAAAGATTTTTCAGGAAACTATTTGAGGGGAACTTTGGGGAACTCTCCTCCCTATAAGGCTTCCTGACATGATTTTTCCTCAGTCTCATTCCATCGTTGGGGATCAAAAGGATCAATAAAAAGAAGAACAGGAGTACTTGTGGCACCTTAGAGACTAACAAATTTATTAGAGCATAAGCTTTCGTGGACTACAGCCCACTTCTATATGCATCCGAAGAAGTGGGCTGTAGTCCACGAAAGCTTATGCTCTAATAAATTTGTTAGTCTCTAAGGTGCCACAAGTACTCCTGTTCTTCTTTTTGCGGATACAGACTAACACGGCTGTTACTCTGAAAAAAGGATCAATCTGAGTTTTAAACATATAAAGTATACTTCATACAACGTGTCAGTATAAAATTATATTCATACTCAAGTCCAGTATGAGTGACAGATACATGGATCACATCCCTTCTTACATATGACCTCTGAGCTGTTAACACATCTTAAGAGATACACGTATATAATCATTCTGACTATAAAAGCATGAGGCCCTTATCCCAACTATTGTGTGTTTCTTTGATGGTATAGGAGGCTGCAGTAGCTTATAAGATAATTCCCTTACTGTATAAGGCCAATATATATGGCCTTACACTGCGCATCTATATACCTCCCCAGGTAGGGAGAGTTCCAAGAATGGAGATAGAGGCTAGTGGCAGAGTGACTGTGGCATCAAGTGCTATTGCTGTTCTGTGCTGAAAAACACCCTGTTGGCAGAGTGTTGTAAGAGGGCTGTTCATAGTCTCAGGAGCTGCGGCAGATCTGCCCCATAGATTAATTTCTCTTATGCCTACTCTGGCAGGTGACAGCACCGCTGCTATACATTTTCTTCACATTTTGTTTTATGTAACAACTTCTTATGCAAACATCTGGTTGAATAATCCCAAGGCACAGCTATATTTTTTCTGCACGATCCATGAAACTCTCTCAAACTTCAGACACTCTGATATATTTACCTGGTGGCAAGTTGCATATTCAGAAATTTGCCTTGAAAACTATTTTGACCAACTTACAAAGCAGAAAATGGAAATGGTGTTGTTGACTTCAGTCAGAATAGGACTGGGTGCTAATAATGCCATGTATTTATTAAGATCCTGCTCATTCTCCCTGCCCACCAGATCTGTATGCTTTGAGGGAGGGAGAAGGGAAAGAGTATTCCATGCCAGCTCTCAAGCCTCCCACAACAAAAGGGGAAAAAGCTGCCTCTGCAGTACTGGTTCCCTTCCTCTGACTCTGCTCATGGTTATTTTCTTGTCCACTGATACCTGTGTGGGGAGGAGCAGGCAATGGGTTGCTCAGGAGAGGACGGGGTGGTCCAGATTTAGAGGACATCCATCATCTACAGAGTTTAGGAGCTAGACCAAGAGGGAGAGTAGTTTTCCCTCCACCTAGCCCTCTCCTATGGGAATTCTCGGAGGGGGGGGGAAGGTGGGCAACCTGGCCCTTAGTTACTACTACAATAAAATATATCTCCCTGTTAACACCCCACCTGTCCCCTCAAAAAGCAATCTACTGTATGAGAGACCATGGGGACTGGTTACTTACCTGCAATACAGTGCTCTCTGCTGTGATTGACTCAAGGCTTTCCACTGCATTATTTTCCATAATTCACCATACTTAGTTCTTCATTACAATTAATAGTATTCAATCTACACCTCCCCCTCCACACACACAGTTCTGAAATAACAGTGTTGCCTTTGGAAGAAAAGCTAAGTTTGTAACGCTAGGTTCACTCCTTTTTAAAGGCTATGATAAATTTAGTACACACGATGCCTTGTAAGGTATCATTTGAAAACTCGTGATTTGCAGATCATTATTGTCCTGGTAACTTGTGCGTGGCAACATTCTATATAAAGTTAGTAATATCATACAGTAGAATCTTATAAAAAGAACAGGAGTACTTGTGGCACCTTAGAGACTAACAAATTGGTGCCACAAGTACTCCTGTTCTTTTTGCGGATACAGACTAACACGGCTGCTACTCTGAAATAGAATCTTATAAGACATTCTAAATCTGGGGAAGTAATCACAAACTGATGCCTGAGCCAGGTGTCAATGAAATCAAATGGATGATCAACCTGGTTAAGTAGCCATTCTTTGGAAGGCAAAATAATACGAGCAAGAAATTTACATCTTGGCAAGGAAATAGCTGGAGGTTGCCATCTCCACAGACTTTGTCCCTCGAGCCCCAGCTGGAGATTGTTCTCAAAGAAGAGGAAAAGGTATAAGAAAGGGGAACAAACACCCCAAAATATTCCTCTCTCTCTACCAACAGCAGCCACACCACTTGAGGAACAAAGATATAGCTGAGGGAGGGATCCTGCCTGAAAGGAATGCAGCCGGTAGGACTGCTGAAGCATGTGGTGAGAGATCTTTGCTTTGAATTCACTTAGTTTGTTAAGTATCAGAAGGGTAGCTGTGTTAGTCTGGATCTGTAAAAAGCGACAAAGAGTCCTGTGGCACCTTGCATCTGATGAAGTGGGTATTCACGCACAAAAGCTTATGCTCCAATACGTCTGTTAGTCTATAAGGTGCCACAGGACTCTTTGTTGCTTTATAGTTTGTTAAGTTAGGTATTAGTTGCATTTCACTTATATTTTCTTGTAACCAGTTCTGACTTTTATACCTCATCACTTAAAAAATCTTTCTGTAGTTAATAAATTATTGTATCTAAACCAGTGTGCTTGGATTGAAGCGTTTGGGAAACTCCATTTGAAATAACAGGATTTGTGCACATCATTTTCTATTAATAAAATGACAGACTTTATATGAGCTTGTATTTTCTAGGAGAGGGCTGGGCAGTACAAGATGTGTGTTTCTGAGGAAAGTCTGGAACTGGAAATTTAATTACACTGCAGATCAACACAAGCAGAGCATAGCTGGGAGTGATTTACATCAGTGGCTCTCAATCTTTCCAGACTACTGTACCCCTTTTAGGAGTCTGATTTGTCTTGTGTACCCCCAAGTTACACCTCACTTAAAATTTACTTGCTTACAAAGAATCAGATAAAAATACAGAAGTGCCACAGCACACTATTACTCATTTTTAGTATATAATTGTAAAATAAATCAATTGGAATATAAATATTGTACTTACATTTCAGTGTAGAGTATATAGAGCAGTATAAACAAGTCATTGTATGAAATTTTAGTTTGTACTGACTTCGCTAGTGCTTTTCATGTAGCCTGTTGTAAAACTAGATAAATATCTAGATGAGTTGATGTACACCCTGGAAGACCTCTGCATACTCCCAGGGGTACACGTACTCCTGGTTGAGAACCACTGATTTACATGGTGCAGATTGAGAGCGAGCAGACTAGGAGTGGTTACACTCTCAATAAAGCAGTATAAAAGGCACCCCAGGATGGATAATTGAGGGGTTACAGCTGTTCAACAGTCCATATAGTACCTGGGATGTCACAAACACCAATTTATGTTTTCAAAAGATACCTTCACAAGGAATTTACAGAAAGTGTTGGACCCATTTTGTGTGCCCTGAAAAAGCACATCTTAAACTAATGATGTATTCATTATAAATGAGTATGAATTATAAAAAGAACTGAGTTGAAATATATTATGAACCTGTGGTTTTGTTATCTGAACACATAAGGCCTGATTCGACTCTCACTTCTAGTGAGTATCAGTGAATTCACTTGTATAAAACTGAGGAAAGTAAGAAGAGAATTTTCCTACAACTGTTATTTCTACAACTATTACTTTTAAGTGATAGTTTTGAATTAAATGAAAGTAGCTCTTGGTCTGAATTTCACACGATTAGAAAGTCACATTTTGTAAACATTGGTCTTATTTTTCATTTTTTTAAGCTTTAAAAATGTAAGTGTTGCAGTAAGTACCGGTATTAAACTGGAATCTTGAAAAAGCAGTAAGGCGCACACACTATGGATGAAAGAGGAATTACTAAAAACCAATACCATAATTGCATAATCCTGAAAAGGTTCAGGAGATGAAACAATCAGATCAATTGGAGTTTTTTTTTTGTTTTTTTTTAAATATAAATCCCGTGGGACAGGTAATCAGATGCATTATGCTAAGTAACTATTTGGCTTAGAATAATGGTTATGATTAAATACTTAGAAGCAATCAATATTGAAAGTTTACAAATTAGGAATGTAGTTATTACAAATGTGGGTTTTTAACCTTTATTAATAAAAATCACTGCAATAATTGATAGAGCACATTTGAAATCTATGGTCCATTATATAACCAAGATGAACACATTAAAAGTATTAATATAGCTCACTATACCATACACTATGATTCCGCCAGTATGGGAAGTAGAATCAAAATGATGTGCAGTGATGATGTAACTACTGAGATCCAGGGGTGAATTTTTAGAGGATGTCCAACTAAATACTCCAATAAAGTCCCACTATATCTCACTTATTCATTTGGACCTGATTCTTTTCCTACTTTCCTCAGTTTTATACAAGTACTGACCTGGCAGTGAAAGTTACTGAGGACAGCTAATACTTGTAGCTACCAATGATCTAACACAAGCCCAAAGATAACCCTGCAGGCAATTAGGGAGCAGCACTTCCCCAGAAACAAACCCAAGGAGCTGCTTTGGGGATAGTGTTCCACCTCAGCTCCTCTCTCTCACTTATCTTTCTTCTGACTCTTACAGGCAGCTGGGTTGAGGCTAATGTTGCTCTATGGCTGCTAATACAAACCCAGTACAGGGGAGATTCAGGAGCCTCCTCCATGGATGATGGAAAGGATGGGGAGCTCCTCACCTCCTTCTGGGTCTCTGATGGTCCCAACTTTAGAGAAGATGAGCAGTTTCTCTGAATCTTCTATCACACCTATCCTGCCTGTCCCTAGGATCAGCCATGGTAGTAAAAGGTATGCCAGTTCTCAGGATTAGATCCCAAAGAAGGTATAATGATATAAAGTAAGGTGGAGAATGGTTGGCTCAGAGTACTAGCCTCTCTCATTAGCATCGCTGGTCCAAATCCAGCCTCAATTTGTAATGACCAAAAGTGTAACTTTCTGAAGGCACCTGGATATGTAGCCTGCTTTTTATTGCAGTTGGTTTGGTCATTGTCCAACCTCTGCAGAGCCTCATCCTTAAACCTCAGACTAACTCTCATCTATGAGCCTCCACCACTTTATCTTTCCCTCTTCCCCCCACCACCACTACACAAACTCCTTTTTGTCCCCCTATAGACTTTTCACCCAGAAGTCCACTACAAGCAGTCTTGCTTTTCAGTTTGCTGTCCAGGGGTCATTTTACAGTCCTTGGTATTTTTTTGATCTTAGTCTTATCAGGAAGTAATGGATCAAGGACCTATTGGCACTGCTTTTGTATGTAACTAAGTACTCCTCCCTCTTTACAAAATATGATTGGCAACAATCAGGCCATGGGCTCTGGCTAACTAAGTTATTCTCACCAGCTTCATTTCTGTTTCCAAAGTCTTATCCTCTGATATTCATCATAGCCTTCACTACTATAAGATAAATATATAATGATGTTATGCTGACTGGAAAGAGATGAACCTTTTTCCTAATTTTGGAACTACTCAGAATCGCCACCTTAAAATTCAGGCTCCAGCTTGAACGGGGTCAAGGCCTGCTTATACTGAGATGGTTGTTATATTGTATTTATAATTTTTGCTACATGTACTTACTCCAAAAATCCTATACGAGATTAGTCTGTCATTTCAGCCCTGACGGGCCCCAAAGTGACTTCATTTCAGTATGCTGTACACTATTACTATATAGGATTTTGGTATCATTAAAGATATACTTGTCTCATAGAGCTGGAAGGGACCTTGAAAGGCTATTGAGTCCAGTCCCCTGCCTTCACTAGCAAGACCAAGTACTGTCCCTGACAGTTTCCCCCCCATCCCTAAATGGCCCTCTGAAGGATTGAACTCCCAACCCTGGGTTTAGCAGGCCAATGCTCAAACCACTGATCACTCTCTCTCTCTCACCCCCTGCATAGATGTAAGGCCCTGTATAGATGCAAACTATTATAATAGTCACCACAGTATATCCTACCTACAACAATGTGATCATAGAAGCATTTTTTAATCAGGCTGGACATGATTCTCATCTACCAGTTTTCAGGGCTATTCAATGAAGTTTTTATAGAATATATACACCTATATCAGAGTAAAATAAGGAATAGCGAATGTCTATAAAAAGATCATTAACTTTGTGAGAGTCTCTTCACTGCTTGAATAGCTGGGGTAGGTAATTACCTTTGGCACTCTCCTACTTTACTTGCTCTTAGTTCTTTTAAATAGTCAGAAGTTTTTATAAATGGATCATTTGTGTTCATGTCTCCTACATATAGGCGGAGAACCCTGAAATTCTCTGGCAAAAGCAGATCTTTTCTTTTTGCTTCATAACTATGACATTCAACACCTGCACTAGTATTTGCATCAAAATGCCAGGGGCTCCTGGAATCTCATGTTTAAGTAATTTTAGTTAGAAATACATTAAGAACTTTCTAAGGGATTAGAAGCTTCCTGTCTCTTGAGCTATGCCTTGGGATCGGAACTAAGGCAATCATGGAAAAAGAATGTGTATGCCACAACCAAAGTATCTTGGTTCCAATTTTGTAAAATCTCACCCTGGTCAGCCCTTGGATAAGAAAGGGCATTGCAGAAGGTCCTGACGAGGACTCAACAGCATATGAGCCAATACCCTGGTCTGGACCAGTTTGCAAGAGTGACGTGGAAGATTAGTAGGAATTCCATTATTGGATGTATTGACCTCCTAGAAAAGAAGAGACTACAGAAGAACCTGATAGGGCCAAGGCTATAAAAATGGATATCAAATTTAAGCTCCTAAGTCCACATTTAGATTAGCCTGTTGCCATTTTTAGCAATTGTCAAAGGGAGCTGCCAGGTACTCAGCACTTGGAGTGGAAGTAATGGGAAAAATCAAGCCACTCATTTAGGCACCCTTGTTTGAAAACCTTGGCCAAGGTTGAGCACTTGTGATCACTAAAGATCCCTACTTTTTACAAAAATACTATGGAAGTTCTGGCTAACTTCTAGCTTAAGCGACTAGCTACTTTCTTCTTTTACAAGCTTCACCAGCAACTTCAATTGAATATTGAATAAAGTCCTATTCACATGCTATCTTAAGCTGCAGGGTATGAGCGCTTTGTCTAAGATCTACCATATTTCACTACAAGGTGAGGTGCCTTTCAATAGTGGCTGAACACATTCTTGTATCTAGACTTCATAGAACATTTGGGGATTCTTTGTGATTGAAAGTATTGTATAAAATTACAGATAAGCAAAAAGGTAATTGGATCTGGTGACCCAGTCTGAGTACATGATTGTAGTAATAGTAACAGGAATACAGTAGTAGTGAAGCTTTGTGAAATTGAATGTCATTTCTAGTTTATGCTTTGAGTTTTATTGGGCAACTGAATGTGCAATATTTTATCACATTTGCATCAGCAATGTTTTATTTAAGTTGGATTTGAACTTTATTTTTGTAGTTCTGGGATATTTACAAAGAATTTCAATGTAGCTTTTTGTCATGTGTTTGCATTTCAGATTTCATACTGGAATTGGTTATGTGACGAAAGTTGAATGCATGTATGAATTCAAGTGACAGGTCATCTGGTTCCAAAATTGGCCAATACACCCCCCCTTCTCCATGTTTTCAGTAGGGTCTACAGAAGCAATTTTGACTAGTTAGCTGTATTTTGAACAACAAGGCACTTCAGTAGAACTGCTCAGATCTTTAGAGATAAGCATCTAGAATGCTTTGCTGGATGGGGCCTTTATATGTTTCCCAAGCCAGTTAGAAAAGGTTGTGTGAGAGAAAACTAGGGAATCACTGGAGAATTTAGACACAAAACAACCACATTTGGCTTATAGGGCATACGCATGCCCAGATCCTTGTGAGACAGTGATGGCAGCAGAAAGTGACTCTTTGGAAAGTACTATCATTTAATGTATAAAAATTGAAGAACTATATGTAAAAAAGTCTAATAAAGTGTAGTGCTCCCATATATGATTGCAAATTACTCAAATTCATGAAGTATATGAATATCCCCGGCAGTGTTGAAATCCTACAGATTATATTTTCTTTTTACATTAAATGATTTGAGCTACAACTTCTTGTTGATAAAGGGGACACAGAACTGTCTGACACATGTGCAGTACAACTAAAGGCAAGATACCTAGCATATGCTCAAGTGTCACTTTAAATTATGCATTCTATCATGTGATCACAAAAGCTGCTTGTAACTGCAACATAAACATCTATGGTGAACCAGTGAGCAATAGCCACCAGTAGATAGGAATACTCCTTCTTATTCATAAAGTCAAGTTCCCATTGAAATGCATACCCTCCATAATACCATCCCATGTTTTTGTAATTACACTTATTAGCTTTGGACCTGACTCCCCAGTCCTTGACACATTGTTCACTCTTCTGCCTGTGCAAAATGAGTACCTTGTGAATATAAAACTAATTATCCGTACTGGTAGCCGCCTATACTCACTTGGAAATTGGTAAGGCAAGACCTTGGCCTAATTCCACCTAGTTTGCCAGGCTCTGGTGGACCTACCCAAGTGATAATTCCCCTTCTGGGGAAAAATTTCTGGGTAGCCTGGCATTGGTAAGTCTTTGTCATTCTGCCCTCCATTCCTGTGAGCTAGTGCAGTGTTTCCCAAACTTGGGACGCTGCTTGTGTAGGGAAAGCCCCTAGCGAGCCGGGCCAGTTTGTTTACCTGCCCCGTCCGCAGGTCTGTCCGATCACAGCTCCTGCTGGCCGCGGTTCGCTGTTCCAGGCCAATGAGGCCTATGGGAAGGGCGGCCAGTATGTCCCTCGGCCCGCACCGCTTCCAGCAGCTCCCATTGGCCTGGAGCAGCGAACCACGGCCAGTGGGAGCTGCCATCGGCCGAACCTGCAGACGGGGCCGGTAAACAAACCGTCCTGACCTGCCAAGGGCTCTCCCTACACAAGCGGCGTCCCAAGTTTGGGAAACACTGAGCTAGTGGCATCCCATTTCAGGCAAATAAGGAGGAACACTCAGATTTCCCTTGTACTCTAGCAATGACTGGCAGCTGAGCCTTAACACCCATTGGAACCTTGAAACAGCTGCAAGTTATGTGGAAGCTGAAACAAGCTCCCAACTAGCCCTAGATTCAGACAGCCACAAATTTGTGCTCCCATGGCCTCAACTGCACCAAGGTTATCACAGCTGTAGCTGAACACCTAGCTCAAATTTCACAGAAAACAGTAAAGAGGATGCAAGGCAGTGGAGAATCAGGATCTTTGTCTCAAAATGCTTGAGGGTGGTATTAGAAGGTCTCCAGTAGAATGTTCTTTTTGGATCACTGAAAGACACATTTGTGTTCCTTAAACTGAAAATAGGTTCTGAAGCAGTTATTTTCTAAGGAAGGAGCCCAGGAAATTTCCTACTTCCCCACCAACTCAGAATATTAAAATCCCTATTTATTTCCTGGCTTTAAACACACAATATCTTCCAAGCCAGGGAATGTATTTTTCCTTTTCCTATATTTTCCCCTCTGCTTTGCATTATTATTACAGTACAATATGGATTTCATTTAACACGGGGAGAAAAAGAGCAGAACATGTGTAATGTGGCTAAGTTAATGGTGCTGTTAGAAAACAATAAATTGTATGCCTTTTACACTGGAAAGGACTCCAACACCAAAGTCTGCTTATTTAGATTTACAAAATTTCAGTATACCAGAACTACTTAAAATTCACAATAAAAGAGTGCCATATGAAACACCATCCCCTCAATGATAAAGAGGCCAAGCCATAAACATCAGTTGTTCCATACCCCAGTCTTCTTGTCACTTCCATAAATACTTGAGGGGGAGGGGAAGAAGAGTTTTACAACACCAACAGATCAGGTCTCTGGCAGATGAAGGGTCAGAGAAAAGCAAAAAGCACCCTTCTGGCAACTCTGCCTCTTCAGTATCAAAAGAGGTCCATCTCAAATGCCTCCACTGACCACAACCATGGCAGTATGGCACTGAAAGAAAGGCAATTTCTCATTTAACTCACACCCAAAAATTTATTTAGGGTTTTAGTGGTCAGTACCTTGATGTCCAGGGAGAAGCCCAGAGCACAGCTCACAAAGCCCTAGGATTATTTGCTGACTCGTAAAGGTATGCTTAATAAGCAGGTTGCCATGTTCTAGCTTCAGCTTCTGAAAGTTCTGCAGGGGTAGGCCAAGAAATGCATGTTACAGGTGTCTATATTCCAGATGAAGGCCTGAATAAGCATAGCAAGATCCATAGCCACAACAAAAAGTCACACTTGCCTTTCCAAGTGTAGATGGAAAGCTTTGCTTTTCAACATAGCTACTCTACCTGGGCATCCAATAGGAACTGCAGGTCTGATAAAACCCTTAATTTGGAAATCAGATTGACAAATAATAGCCATTAACAGCAGTACTGACTAGTTCTAGCTAATTCGTCCAGTTGCGTCCCCAAAAATAACTATCTTATTTGAACTGAGCTTCAGATGGAAATTCTCATATAAATCCTCAACTCATGTAGCTACTGTTTTGTGTACTACTGACCCAGCAAGACTGGCTGTAATGGAAATATGCAGCTGTGTATAATAATAATAATAATAATATACTGTCGGAACCCATATTACTCTTCTAGCAGCTTCATACAGACTGATTCAGCAAAGCTCTTAAGCAAATGTTGAGCTTTAAGTAAGTAGTCTCATTGAAATCAATGGGCCTACTCATGTACTTTGACTGTAGCACGTAAGTGCTTTGATAGGGCCATTGTGAGCAAGTGATTTTCCAGCCAGTGCTCCCCTTGTGGCTGGGTGCGGCTTCTCAGGGCTTTTCCTTGTCTCTAGTCATCCCAACCAGTTATTCAGATCTGCTGGTGGTCGCCTTTGTCTCATAATTCAGCTCTCTGATCAGGTCACATTTTAGTCTCACCCTTTTTAGGGTAGGTCAGAGTTCAGTCCAATAATCTTGTGCCAGGACTCCAAGCTGATTCTGGACCCACTAAACCTTTGACCCTCATCCACGCCCTTCACCAGGCCTTTTTGGTAGCCTGTAAGAGAACCCTTTTCCTTCCTCTAACCTGGGTTCCACCCCAGAATCTCTGTAGTAGGCAATTAAGGTCTGACTCTGTAGGCCTCCTGCTCCTTCCCTGGACTTCCTCCTACTGTGGCCTGCATCTAGGCCTTGTTCCCCAGTTGTTGGAGGAAAGGAAACTCAGGGTTACTCTGAAGTGTTCACAGGAGCCTTCAAGTAGCTTCCTACTGCACAGTGCTCCTTTCAGGGAGCAAGTGGAAAGAGGCCTCTGAACCTCCTAGGACTGGGCCTTCCTGAACGAGGCTTCTCTCTTTTAAAGTTTCTCCTCCAAGATTGGCATACCTTGCAGATGCGGCAAAGTGGGGCTGCCTGAGCCCAAGTTGTTCTTTAAATGCCTTCTTGCCTGGGGTGTAGTTGTATACCCCCACCACACACACACGAAATAGAAACTTGTGGTACCCCACAAAGAAAGCTTGCGATGCATGAACTGTTGCCCATAGCCATCCTCTAGGTCCTTCTACATAAAAGGAAGTAAAGCCACTTCAAAGCAGTTCCATCTGTGATTAGAGCCTTGCTAACAGCCTAGTCAAACCTAACAAAGGCAGCTGAGTGATATGCTGAAGCAAGCACGGTCAAGGTGCCTTTATCCATAACCAGGAGGGGATCACATCACTGGTCAATGTCACTAGTGCAGTTTCTAGGACAGGAAGTGAGTACCCTTTCATAACGTGAACCTAAGCTGAAGCCTTTACTGCATCACAAAGCAAGCAGAAACTTTTTTTTTTTTGAGCTGTAACAGAATGAGCAGTGGTTTGGTAAATTGCACAGATTCAGTGTCCATAAACCTTGCATGGAGGAAGTGCAGCAAGCAGCAGGTGCAGTGACAGTGGAAGCAGCAGTAGACCTGCTGTGCAGTTGTCCCACATCCTGTCTTTGGGTTGGAGGGAGGATACACTCTTTTCCATGCCCTTTAATAATCTTCAAGCAAATCTCATTTCACCACACTTGGCACTAGAGAGTATCTGAATCGTCTCTCAGGTTTTTAAAGAAGATGTGTTAAGGTGCTAGGTGGGCTCATGATGACTGTTACAGATGGTCAGGAATTTCCTAGACAACTGTTTTTCCAACAGAAAAAATTAGTTTTTGCAAAAAGTCAGTATTTTAATTTTGCTGAAATTTGTTGATTTTTCCTCTGAAAAATAGAAAATTAATTTCAGGTCAGGCTGACATTAGTTTGCCTTCACCTGAGCCCCAGTTGTGCCTCATGGGAATTGTACTTCAGGTGCCTCACACCCCCATTTCTTGCCTATGGGCAGAGCTCCAAAGCCGGGCTCCATTTCCCATAAAGCATCATGGTCACAGGCCTCTGATGAGGCACCATGGTGGATCAGAAAGATCATTTATCATTTCAGAAATGTTTCTTGTGTGTGAAGTTTTTATACGGACTTATTTTGATTTAGTAAGAAAACTATTGAAATTTACTATGGGATGGAAGTTTTGCTTTTCAGTGAGCTCTACTGATCCTCCATCCCCATAGAAATAGTTGGAATTTCTCATCTACACCAGTCCAGTCTGACATAGCCAATTACCAAATATAATTTAATTACATGCTTTGAGTAGGGGGTTGGAATAGATGACCTCTTGAGGTCCCTTCCAACCCTGATATTCTATGATATTCTTTAGCACGGTTGGCACCTGGAGACAAAAAACATTTCCTACCATATGGGAACCAGTTGAAACTTCATATTATGAAATAGATTTAAAGCAACAACCTCTTGACATAGGTGAAGTTTCAGATTTCATCCCATTTTAAATGATCTAAGACACAGAAATAAACTAATCTAGGAGTGCTGTGATTGTAGTTTGTAAATTACAAACTGAATAGGGTATATTAGTCCTTTATAGTCTCCCCTTCATCATTTATAAATGCTCGAGTCTTTTACAGCTAATAGCACAATAACTATGTTAAATAAGAGAGAATTAATATATATCCTATACTTAATAGTTCTATTTAGGCAAACTGTTGGAGTCTTGCTGGCTTCTGTGTTACTATAAAGTCTTCTTCCATGAAACCTGAGAGTTAAGGCCAAACTTGCTAACTATCAAGATGAGACAAAATGCCTGCATCTCTATAGATCAGCTTTGATTTCCTTCAGCTCTTAATTAGAGAGATATTTCACTGGAAGTTTGATAAACAAGAGATTTAGGTTATATTTACACAGGTAACTTTTAGATTGGAGGTAAAGGTTTGGAGATAGAGTGTTCTTGCTTTATGTGAAGCAATTTGCAAGTCCCCACATGTTGGTGCAGAATAGTTCAAAATTGTGTGTGCCTGCACACTGTAAATACATCACCCCTAGTAAGACTGGTTGACAAACCATGTTTCCTCTTTTCACACAAATGCAAAAAAGAGTTTTTCAGGCTTGTTTTCATGATTTGGTTGCTTTTTCTTTCAGCTAGCTTACTTTACAAAAAAAACAAAACACACAACTCATGCATTTTGCTGCAGAAAAATCATAGTGGTGAAAATTCATAGTTTTTATCCACCATCATCTGTTCGAAAAGAAAGTCTGTTTGCACCAGTGGAGTGTTATAGTCTCACATCAAGAGAGAGTTTCTTGGAGGCTGGGCCTAGGTTGTGGAACAAATCCTACAGAAATTAAGGACCATCAAACAAACCTATCTTCTGCTACAAGTGCAAGATGCATTTCTTTGCCTGGTCTAACACAAAACAGTGTGTACATAACTGTGTTGGGGTGGTCTACTCACCGCCAAGATGTCATCTCTTCCTGGTCAATCTGGGAAATAGCTTGCCAGGCCAATGCACTTTCCCCAAGATTGCACAACACCTGTTGGTCTCTCCATTTGCAACCCCTTTCTTGGTCCATGAGCTGCTACTGCTGCCTCATTATAACTCTGCCCAGGTCACTATATCCATTTTTCTCTTCAGGGGCATCAAAGTTTTTCTTCAACAGCTATCCTAGGCAGTTTTCCCATTCACTGCCTTGTAGTACTACACCTTCAGCAACTAGCAGGGGAACTCAATCCTGCCCTGCACTGTAGGATCCTCTAGACAGCAGTCAAGGTCTATTCCCATGTAAACCTTACTGCCTATCTCACCTTCCTCCCTTTCTGGGTTTGCCAGCCCAAATAGACCTCCTTCTTCCAGTGGGTGGCTACAGGCTTTCCCAGCAGCCCCCTGCTGCTACTAATTTCCTTCCTTTATAGCCCCAACCCAGCTTGTTCCTCCTCAACTGGGCTCCCTCATTTAGTCAGGGGATTAATTGGCCACCTGATTTCCCACAATTGTGGCTTGCTGAGTTAATTAGCTACCTTCCCACTCTGTGTTAACTCTTTCCAGGCAAGTGTGGGGTAATTAGCCCATCACACTTACCAAAACCAAATACATCACATATGCAATTCTCACCCTGCGCAGAGCATGAAAGACCAAACCACATGTGACAGATATTAGCCATATCACTTAGTCCAATACTGGAAGATGTTCATACTGTGGTGATGAATGTGGTATAAGGCCTTGAATAGTCATGCTCTCCATAGATAGAAGGGACAATAACATGGGAGAAGTACCTGGCAGTAGGGAGTGCCATCCATGCAAAATTCTCTGTCTTTGAATTCTGAGGAGATTCTCCACCTAAACTATGACTGACTATGGCCCTTATGCTTTTTTCATTTAAGTCAGTTATAGTCTACTCCTGGGGGAATTCTGCACTACTGCACGCTGCAGAATTTGCATACAATTTATGTTCTGTGCAGAATTTCCTTTCCCCCACAGAATTGGCATTGAAGAACCGCTGTCCACCACTAGGGGCTGCTGGACCCAGCAGAGCCTAGCTCCCCGGCTCACAAATAGAAGACACTGCCAAGGGGAGGGGGAAGAGGAGCTTTAAGGTTTCTGGCAGCTGCAGTTCCCAGCATACCCTGAAGGAAGGAGGTGGCATGCAGGAAACTCCATACAAGCCTGGGACCCACCCTCCCGCTGTTTCTCCCTCTTGATCCCTGGGAGGGGGATGCAGGTATCTGGACTGGGGGGCACCCCATGGCTAGGCTCTGGGGGTGTGCCCTGCTGAAGCTGGGCTCGGGGGAGGGATTGTGGGTATCAGACCCCCAGCTCAGCTCTGTAGAGAAAAGGGGGGAAGAGAAAGAGGAATTGGAGTGTCATAGGGGTTTATTTAAACTCTCTACTCCTGGAGGATTTTTTTTTTGTATCTGTTTTATTACAGGCACTTGCTGACAGGTATCTTGAAATAAATTACCAAAATATTGAAACTGGTGTGATTATATTTGTTATTTTGACAACTAAAATATGCAGAATTTTAAAATATTGTGTGCAGAATTTTTAGACACAATATCCACAGGAGTAATAGTCTTTCCATCAGCTTCATTAGGACCTTGATCAGCACCCAGATCAGCATTAACTTGGAGGGGGGTTCCCCCACCTCAGTGTGAATGCCTCCATTCTTCAAGGGGGACAGCAGCCACCCAGGGAAGCCAGAAGTTGGAAAATAACACAGATGCTAGGAGTTTCCAATCTCCTAAATAATAAGATGGTTGGACTGACCTAGATCCACCTAAGTCATCTCAAAAATTCTCTCAGTGAAAGCTGCACCACCCAGGATGTTGGCATATATGTAATTATTGTATATTTGCACATCATGTTTCTCATTTATTTACTCAGTCACACTCCGTTCTACTGCAGCAGCTTTTTCATTTTGGCCCTGCTCTAATTTGAAAGTTCTTAAATGTAGTTATGTATTAATGAATTTACAAGGGGTGGATAATTTTCTTTTGTGGCATATGAACAGTAATAACACTAGCTGTTTTCCATCAGTAGGAGGGTGAGCTACTTAGGGGAAGACAGTGAGCACCAGCAACTTCCATTTAGTTTAACTGGGACTCAGTTCCCATCAGGCAAGATCCTCAGCCAGTATCAATCCACTTAGCTCTGATAAAGCCAATGTAGCTTCAGAGCTTTCCATCATCTGAAGCTACTGAGAAAGGGATAGTTGTGGATACTCAGCACTTCTAAGGATCAAGTTATTGATGTTGGGGCAATGGAGATTAAAGGTACATAATCATATATTGTATGATTCAGTGCAGAGAAATGTCAGAGTTGAGAACCAATACTAAACATTATCGATCATTTGCTGTAGTAGCTTCCATCTGCATCCAGTCACACAATAGCTTCTCAAGAGATTGTTTCCTGCAACTGTAGACAGTTTTTCAATCATATTTGATAAAAATGTGGCTTTGGCAAATTATTCACCCTAGGGCCTATGTTGCTAAAAAGAGATTGTAAAAATGATTTATACATACAAGGAATTTAAAATTTATGGCTCTGATTTTTAAATTTGCAAATAAATGTTCAGCTTAAGGAACTTATCATAAAGGATTTATATATATATAAATAAAATCATCCTCTAATGATGCATTCCGTATCAAAGATGTTCAATCGTGCAGCACAATTTCTGACCTTAAATGCCAAGCACATTTAAATTGAAATTTCACAATGCAGATTTTAAAATATGAGCATAGGCAAGCACGGTTGGATACAATTTAAATTATTCTGGAGAGCATATCTCAGAGAGGCAAGTGCTGCATCCCTTAAAAGAGGCACATCTCTCTCTCTCTCTCTCTCTTATAAGGTAAAGGTAGTTATTTGTTCAGTCTCTTGAAACATAGCAAGCAATTCAAGCTAACAGATGAATGTGCCACTAGAGTGCATGCATACTTTAAGTGTATTATTTCTGACCAATGAACAATCCAGAAACAATTTATAAGTTTATTTTTGAAGATATTTCCATTTCTTAAAGTGGCTATTACATAAAAGAGTGAGTGTGTGTAGAAGAATATCTGAATAAATATTGCAACTTAAATTAGCACACTATCCATCTCCTGTACTTTATTAGTGTATTGTGATAGGAATGTAGGCTGTAGCTTCTCCCCCTGCTGCCCAACAGATCTGTTCATGGGGGACCCAGGAAAGGGAGGAAGGAGAGAAGAGAAAAAGGAGGGAGGTGGGAGAAAACAGAGAAAGGACACTGAGGAGGGAGCAAAGAGATGATAGAAGTAAGGAACAAAGCCATATCCAACATGGCTCTATTGAAGTCAATAAATCTACTGATTTACATCAGCTGGTGAACTGACCCAACTGTTCCTTGACATTCTGAAGAGTTTAGATACATTTTTCACTTCTGGTTTCCTGCTAGTCAAGGAATCAAAATGTTGTTGTACCGAGGGAGCAGAGAGGGGAAGAAGAGGCTGTTTTTCTGGGATTTCTTGCAAGAACTGGATACAAAAGGAGTGGAGCTCTGAGGTGGCCCTGTTCTCTAGTTGTTCTCTCTCTGAACAAAGAAACTCATAAGGATTCAGATTGATAGATTTTTTTTCTTTTCTTTTAAGGCCAAAAGGGACAACTACAGTCACCTAGTCTGGCATCCTGCATAACATTGTTTGGAATTTCATTAAGTAATTCTGGCAACAAAGCCAAATTTTGTGATTGAGATACAGGTTTTGTTGTTTGTTTTAAAACCAGGGTGTCCATGCTTATTTTGGAGACTTCATGTGATGGAGAATCCAATACGTCCTCATGGAAGTTGTTCCAATGATTACTTATTCTAGCCATTAAATAATTGCACCTTATCTCTAGCTTGAATGTATCTAGCTTTAGCTTCCAGCCATTAGATCTTGTTATTCCTCTGTCTGCTAGATTAAAGAACCCCCACTCTATCACCATAGATTTCCCATTGTAGGTACTTCACAAACCATGATCAAGCAACTTCCTTACCTTCCCTCTGATAGGGAATTTAATCTCCCATCTTTCAATGTAAGGCATATTTCCCAGTCCTGGAGTCATTCTTACAGTTCTTTTGCTAATGTGAAACAGGTTGAAACGCTGGAACAAGTGTTGACAGCAGAACTGGCCACAACATTCCAGTAATGGTCTCACCAGTGATATATTCAGTGGCAACCAGGAGCGGCACCAGGGTTTTTGGTGCCCTAGGCAGGGGGTCCTTCCACGCTCCTGGTCTTTGGGGCACTTCAGTGGTGGGTCCCGGAGCGAGTGAAGGACCTGCCGCAGAATTGCCACCGAAGACCCGGAGCGCGGAAGGACCCCCCGCCTCCGAATTGCCACCAAGGGCGGCAAAATGCCGCCCCCCCCAATCCTGGCACCTTAGGTGACCGCCTAGGTCACCTAAATGGAAGCGCTGGCCCTGGTGGCAACACTACCTCCCAACTGCCATTCAATACTGTCCTATTAAAAGACTAATGCATTTGATTATTTAAAGACCTCTCATCATACTGGAAGTCCTTGACCCCTAACTTGTTTCCAAAATATCACTGCTTTCCAGGATACAGTCACCCATCCTTCAAGTGTGACCTACATCTAGGGGGGAAAAGAGAATGTATGTTGCATTTGGTTGTATTAAAACGCATATTGTTCAAATGAACCCAGCTCACCAAGTGATGCAGATTTCTCTGTATACTGAGCTGTCCATATTTACTACTTCACACATTTTTGGGCTCAGGATACTGAATATACAGTCTCTTTATGAAATGGGGGATGTGGAAAACATCCTAAAATCATATGCAGTACTATTATCAGCAAAACCTTCACTGTTACTGTTTTATTAGAGAGTGAGTTTTCTATAGCGCAGCGGTTCTCATCCTGGGTGGGTTGGGACACCATTTTAATGACGTCGCCAGGGCTGGCATTAGATTTGTTGGGGCCTGGAGCTGGAGCCCCACTGCCTGGGGCTGAAGCCAAAGCCCAAGGGCTTTAGTCCTGGGCAGCAGGGCTCAGGCTATAGCTCCCCCCTTCCCTGCCCGGGGCTGAAGCTCTTTGGCTTTGGGTCCCCCCGTCCAGGGCAGTGGGGCTTGGAGGGGCTCAGACTTCTATACAGCCCTCCTGAGGTCATCTAGAACTGTTTGTTGTCAGAAGGGGGTCATAGAACAATGAAGTTTGAGAACCCCTGCTGTAGTTCACACTGAGCAGAGGTGCTTGTGTATATTTCTGATAGGCTAAAATTCATGGGAGTTGAGGTAGCAGAGATCTACTTGAGTGAGCTACTCTAATTTTGCTGATGGGCTCATGTGATGAATCTACATTTTAGAGTGGATGCCCTACCTTAAACCATTGTCTTTAGTGCTAAGAGTTCTCCAGAACCCTTTTCAGAGCACCTACAACCAAAATTGAGACCAATGATCAGCTGAGTAGCAGCTCAGAATGTTTCTATGATTCTCACATGGAGCCAAATGTGTTTATCCCCATTTATTTTATTCCTACATTGTAACTGTATGTTCAACGGAGCTGTCTTTTCTACCACTGTGGTGTCTCAGTTTTTCCTCCCTTTAAACTGAGGTTCACTGCAAATGAAAGTCATTGACCCTTATGTTGCCATCTTCTTCCCTTTCTTTTTTTCCCCTCTCCCTCTCTTTTCTTCTCTCTACAAGAAACAGCTCTGCTGGAAATCAAGCAGAAAATTAGAGGGAATACCAATTTCAGCTCATGAAATGTTGATTGTGCTACAACTGTAGCACAAGCTAATCATTTTCCCAGTGCAAGGCTGAGCCTCAGAAATAATGATCTGCAGCCATGGTACACCTCATTATCACTGTTGAATTATCTCGTGACAGGATGATAATTAACTTATGTCAACAACAAACTTTCATACTCAGTCAGGCAAAAGCAACAAAAAGCAGGTAGAAAAATTAACGCTAGTGATTGGAAGCATTAAAATTCAGGGTCCAAGCAGGGTAAAAATAAATCAATGTTAATAAGAATTCATTTTAAACATTTCATCTGAGAATATTAGTTATGCTTCTGAGATTAGTAATATGTCACTATTTAAAAATATCATTGTCGTCCCGTCCCCCCCCACATTATTTGTGACTCCTGAAAGTGACCTCAACAAGATATATCATCTATTGTAGTGTTTAGCTTAATCAGAAAATGCAGGTGAATCACACTCAATTTAGTTTCCGTGACCAGCTCTAAAAGTAGATTCCAAATGTTATAACTAAGTGTATAATGAATTATTTAATGGAGAGTTTAAAACCATACTTTCTGTTGCAAATGAAAAACTATAGACATTTTACTGGCAAAACAAGGTCTTAATAGATAAATAAGTACACCTCTACCCCGATATAACGCGACACGATATAACGTAAATTCAGATATAACACGGTAAAGCAGCACCCCAGGGGGGCAGGGCTGCGTGCTCCGGTGGATCAAAGCATATATATATATATATATAATGAAACTGCATTATATCTCATTTTATCCTATAACACGGTAAGATTTTTTGGCTCCCAAGGAAACGTTATATCGGGTTAGAGGTATACTGATAACACACAATTGCCAGAAAAAATTGGTTTTGTGACAATACTACAGACAAAAAGACTTTGCTAATGTGAGGAGGAGAGGGCACAACAGTAAATTAAAGGCTAAAATCTACCAGATCAAGCCCCATGTGGGAGGTAGGTAGTGGATTGCCTATCTCCCTTACAGTTTGTGGATTGCTCTAGGGCTTAGGATCTTGGATACCTACCGTGAGACAGCAATGCACATGCTCAGAGCCAGAAACTTAGGGGATGAATGAGTTTAGGCGCCTACAGGGTTAGGCAGCAGCCAAACAGGAGTTTTGTGGATCACCCTGGCATGTAAAAATGGGACAAAATAAGCAGTTGTACAAGTTATTCCTGTTTCAGACGAGGAACCCAGGCTTGGGTCATGACCACCTAAGAGTGCACCTACACTGCAGACGAGGTTATAATTTCTAGCTTGATGTAGATGTACCTATGCTAGCTTTGATCAAGCTAGCATGTTTAAAAACAGCAGCATAGCTGCAGGCGACCTGACTACAATCCTGCCTGACCCCCATGGTATGTGTTTGGACAGCTAGCCCATGCTGCCACCAGCACAGACACTGTGCTATGTTTAAGCATACTAGGAGAACCAAAAAAAAAAAAAAAAAGACAAGATGACTGAAAGCAAAGGAGACAAGGTAAATTCAAATGCAGTCCTAGATTTTGGGTGTGCTGCAGTGACCCTAGACAGTTCCTTTAAGTGAGAAGGAATTTTCTAGCCTGCAAATTATCCTGAGATACACAGGGCAGGTGCACAGAGAGGGGAGAAAGGTCTATAGCTTCTCAGTTGTGCCAAGCTCCTTCTTTATCTGATGCATACCTGCTCCTGTCTGCCTCTTCGGACAATCTTGTTCTTCTCAGATCCCCTAAACGTGAAATGCCAATTACTTTGCCTGGGCCCTTATGATTAAATCCACCACTGGTTCATCTCAAGACATCTCAACTAAGCTAAGTTCTCAAGACATCTCAAGACTAAATGTGCCCAATTTTGTTAACCTTTCCTCATAGGTCAGGTTTCCTAGATCTTTCATAATTTTTGTTGCTCTTTCTCTGCAATTCATCCACGTACTTTAAAGTTTTGCACCCAGAACTTAACAATTGACGCCAACTGAGGCCTCCTGGGTTTTAAGGTGCCAATTTCATTGTCCCTCCAACAGTGGACAACTGTGCCTCCACCCTTATGAAACATGCTAATAGAAGCTCTTGGGTTTTCAAACACCATCTGCAGGTCCCTCCTTCCCCCCATGTATGGGAGCATGTGACTCAATCAATAATAGCACTTTATATATAGCTCTTCACAGGCTTTGAGCTGTAGACATACAACTTTCATTGATGTCGATGAGTGTTAGACCTATGTAATAGATTAGAATACAGTGCAAGCCCTGTACCAGTTTTCACTAAGAAATCATCAGAACCCATGTGACCCAGATAACATATAAATCTGAGACTATAAATCTAATCTAGGGCTTGTTCCACTGAGCACCAATGCAGCTCCTTTAAGGTGGAATCCAGTTATTTTTAACAGTGCACAGCAACACTACAGAACAAGAAGTGAAGAGAAATACTGTATCCAATTGTAACTTCAGAGGAAATTCAAGATCAGCTTAACTTCCCTGAATGAACAAGTCAGGTCTTCAGGTAGGCAAATATATCTTTTCGCTGTAAATATCATACAACTTCTTACTATTTATCTTTTTAAATATTCACATTACATTTAGCAAATTTTAGATGCCAAAGGGGGAGCACAAGAGTTTGTTTTAGGGAGAGGGCACACATTGAGCCAAATCTTAGCTAGAGTAAATCAATTATTTCAATGAATTTACACTGAAGTATACCCTCTGAGAATTTGGCCCCTATTGCTCTCTCCATCGTGTTTTTTGTTTAAGTTAGTTAAAACCCTAATCACAAACGTAGTCCAAGTTTCAGCAGGAAAATAGTCACCATGTTATAAGTATAATTGTCACTGAAAGTACTTCTATTGAGACAGACACTACTTGCATAGTATAATGTATTGTTTTTCATACTTTTCCTGCACTCGGGCTGACGTACGCAACAAAAAAATGAATCATTCTTGATTTATGGAAAAATACAAGGAAATAAAAAGTTACATAGCAAACTGTGTGAACTTAGACTCTTTTGTCTTTTATATTGTATTGTAGTATACAAATTTCTCCTTGATAGTAAGCAATCAGAGCTTATTTAGCTCTGCCACCTTATAAACAGAATTTAGAGAGAGGAATTTTTGTTGATATGGATTTTATCTTGGGCTCATTCTAGGGCGAAGAATGTGAATTTGTTGGTCAGATGCTGAGAAACAAAAGACTGAACAATATGACAACTCATCATCATAGACTCCTTAGTTAGACCATTGTAAATCTGGTGTAGTAAGGACAGCTTGGTTTCATTAAGCGCATCCCAAATCCCAAGCTATACGCTTGAGTGTACTCTGCTTGCCACCAAATAGGACCAAATGCCTAGGTTCCTCCTTTTGAAGAGGCAGGAATTAACCCCAGAAACAAATGCTGCCCTCAGCTATGAAGTAACACTTATCTGGACATAATCCATCCATTATTACAAGGCACCTTTCGGGGGGCCCTATTAGGAGTCCCATAAACCTCCTCTCCAGCAAAATAGGATAAAGTACCAGGTCCCCAATGCTTACATATGCAGAGGAATAATCTCTACTCTGACGGAGATTTCAAATTGACCCCAGGCCCACTCTTAAACATAAACAAGGTACCCTCTTCCCCTCATGCTGGTCACTGGAAATCTGGTGCAGGCTTGGAGGGGTGAATCCTGATTTCTGCTGTATTGCCTGTAGTTCATTCCCACAACCATCGGTGGGTCAGGGCTCCTCCTTTGGGTCAAAGAGCTGTTTGGACCAACTCACTCCAGCAGCCTAGAGGAGTGGATTCACTGTTGGCAAACCTCCTCAAGGCTGGGCACGGCAAAGCAAGCTCTCCTGATCTGGTTTCCTTACCAACAGCCACTCTGGCTTTGTGGTGATCTGCCGCTTCTTATGACTCAATCCTCCAGCCAAAGCACGTATAGTTTCCCCCCACCCCTTTCAGGGTAACAGAGTCCAACAAATACAGTCTAATATTGTTACATCAGGTTTTCAGTCTAACTGACCGGCCCTCATACCTTCTCATCTCAAGGCTTTTAAAAGTTCTTCTTTCCATATGAGCAGCCTTCATGTCACTTTTCTCAGTAAATGGTAGGAGGAAAACCCCCTCCTCCTCCTCAGACCCCAGCGTGAACAGTCAAGGTCTGTACATTTACACCCACCCACTACTTCCCTAGGCTTCTTCCTACTTCAGCCTGTCAGCAGGACTTTCCCACATTTCTGTGCCCCCTGTGTACTTCGCAGACTCCACAGCATCTTAAGGGTCACTCTTTTGTCAAGGCAAGGGCTCCCATTTGGAATCCCCCAACATATCCTAACAGAAAATATATATACCAAACACACCCATTTCTGCCCACCTCATGTTTAAGGTTTTCTCTCCTAGGTTTCCCCTATGCTTTGTTCCTCAGCTGAATGCCTCCCTGGGCTTTTTCTCCAGACACCCAGTCTTGTGAGGGCTCACCACCACATTTTTCTCCACCACAGTGGCTTTTCCATCTATCTCCTGAGCTCTTGGCAGAATTCTCTGCTCAGGAGAGGATCCCAGTACCAGCTCTCACCTCTCCATTTCTTCTATGACCCTGTCAGTATCCCTCCACTACTCAAGAATTCAAGCTCTTAAGCTGCTCTTTGTTCTGCTGCTTCTGCTCTGAAATTCCTCTCTTTACACTAAAAACCCAGCTGGGACTCCTCTTTAATTGGGTCTAGCCCACCCTCCAGCTGCAATCGAGTGCACTAATTGAGATCTCCAACTCCCCTTTACCCTTCACTGGCACTGCAAGGGTTTACACCCCATCAAAGGCAGCAACATGTGCTCAGGCCTCAGCCCTGTAAGTCTTCTGTATATGCCCCCAATGCTAGCTGATTGGTACAGACCCAATTAAGTGGCCTACAACCAATTGCCTGTCCCCACTTGCTCCTAGGGTGACCAGATGTCCCGATTTTATAGGGACAGTCCCAATATTTGGGCCTTTGTCTTATATAGGTGCCTATTATCTCCCCCACCCCATCCCGATTTTTCACACTTGCTGTCTGGTCACCCAACTTGCTCCTGCCTTGGGGCATCATCCCTAGTCTCTAGTAAGAAACAGGCTAGCAGCAGGAAGTCAGGATAGGATTTCCTCTCAGTCCCTCTGTCAGCCAGGGCATGATGGGGTCAGCAGAGAGGAGCTGATCCCACTCAGGGCTATGACTGGCCCTTTCTCACTGCAGCCATGTGGGTGTGGCCCAGCAGCTCTACATTACAGTAACACAATTGACTTCAATATAGTTACTGTGAACGCCCAGCTCTGATGGAAAGAGACTAGGAGAACACCACAGTTTTCTACAAGCATTTAATCAAATTTTTAAATTAGTTCACTTTGGCTTTGCCTGTCCACCTTTGGTATTCACATTACAGGAACTGCTGAGTGATAAGTGAACATGCAGCCTGACACTCCCGCATTCACACTAGACGTGAATCGGTCTTATTCAGTGAGACACAGCAGGAGAACTCCTTCACCAGTGCCAACTCACAGGGACAGTTAAAGAAGCCATACAGGATCTAGCCACACCATTTGCAACTAAGACCATGCACATATATGCATTTGCCTTGTGTCATTGCAATGAGAGTTTAAATTTCAACACATGACCCATCAAGTAAAATTTATAGTAACCTTGTGACGGGGGCTGGCCTGACTGGTAGTGCCACCTAGTGGTCAGGTCGCTGCCTCCCAGCACCCCCCTTTTCTGTGTCATCCCTCAACAGCAACCAATCACTCTAACACCGTTCAGTGACTCAACCCTCCAACTAGTTCACCAATTGAGTTTGCCCCTTCCAGGATAAGAGAATCCAAGAGTCCAACCGGAAGGGCCTTCTGCCAACCTCTGGCCCTGTGGATGGCAAACCTTTGACTTGAGGCTTACAAAGTCTCTCCTCTCACCTTTCCAGAGGGGAGAGAAAGGAAGTTTATGCCACCTCCACAAAAAGAGTTTTTGGTAGGTTCACACTCTCCCATTACCAGGGTTTCAGGCTGTCTGTGATCAGCTCCTGTCCCCTGTCAGGCTCCTGGTTCAGGATTCCTGTTCCCAAGCTCCTCTCCGCTCTTAGTTCCTACATCTCCTCCCCAGGGCCTGAAGTAGATACCACTTACAAGCCCTGCTCTTGAAGTAAGAACTTCTGCTGTGTCCTTACTCAGGAGCTCTCAGGATAGATTTGACTCCCTTTTGAGCTGTCTGCTTCCTTTTAAGCCCTTCCTCCAGCTTCAGCTGGCTCTGCAGGTGTGGCGGGATGGAATCACTTAGGCCCAGAACTGGTCCTTAATTCCTTCTGTCAAAGTGTGGGATTTATACAGTCCCATCACAAACCCATTTTTTCTAGGAATGATCTAGAAACAGAACTTCTCAGCTTAGCTATGGGATCGGGCCAGATAATGCAGGACTGTTCTGTGTGGCTCAGTGAAGAATAGGTTTAAACATTTCTAAAATTCCCTCATCTTGCTTATCTGCTACCTCTACCTAAACTGCAACCTTCTGCCAACAGTGGCAATAAAAAGAGTTACATTCATTCAATTAAGTCACAGAAACATCATCATGTGTTATGTGACCAAGCATAACTGAACAGTAGAGCTTGAGTTTTGAATGAGTAGTAACCAATATTTACATTGATCAATCCACAAATACACAAAATAAGATGAAAGAAAAAATTAGAAAATGCTTAAATGAAAGGAAATCATGAACTACTCTTGGATATTTTGCAAAGCTAAATGTATTTAGTATATTATTCAATCAGTTATTCACTTAACTCTGGTAGCACTGATTTGTGGGAAATGTTCCTTATGTTAATACAGGGATGGTCCCTATATATTTGAGCATATGAAGCTTTTTCTTGCACCCTCCACATTTCTTTAAACAATAATAAAAATATTTCAAAATGCTCTCAAAGCTATTTAGAAAACAATTTTCCAATGGATAACATTCGCTTCCCATTCTTGTGTGTGGTGTCTAAAAGAAAAGACATTGGTGATGTTACTACACTGACTTATACACAGTATATTATGTGATGGCAAAGGGCCAGATCTCAGATGATGTGAATCAGCATAGCTCCACTGGAGTCAAGGAACAAGATGCAAGGAACAAACATTTAATAAGAGGTCTAAATCAAAGGTTTAAGGCCAGATACTCAGCTAGTGAAACTTGAAGTTACCCCAGCTGAGAACCTGGCTCAAAGGTCTGGTCTATATTAGAAATGTTTGCCGGTATAGTAATCTCAGTCAGGGGTGTGATTTTTTAAATAATATTTCTGAACTGGAAAAAGCCCTAGTTGAGACACAGTTATACCAGCATAGCAGTGCTTTTGCGGGCACTTTTATTTTACTTGCGGAAGCTGTATATGCTACACCAGGAGCAGCATGTTTCTGACACTGCAAGCTGTGTTCACATTAGGAACATTTTTCTGGTATACCTGTACCAGTATAGCTACACTGGCAAAGCTTTTCGAGTGCACACTAGGCCAGATAATTTAATTTAGATGACCTTATGGAATGTCTCTTTGTTTCTTCAGATGAACAGCTGAATTTAGGCAAACTATTGTGAGCATAAAATGTACTTCTATTTTGCATGCACAGTTACCACAATTGTCTGTGCAAATTAAGTAAATAGGTAACTGCATGCACATATCACCAAAACTTGCTGTTAGCATGTGCAATTACCTGATTCT
The DNA here is from genome assembly GCF_027887155.1 of Malaclemys terrapin pileata. NCBI lineage: Eukaryota > Metazoa > Chordata > Testudines > Emydidae > Malaclemys > Malaclemys terrapin. The sequence goes on from NC_071508.1 coordinate 67,025,666, forward strand.
TTAAAAATATGATGAGTTGTATATTAGTGCAAAGCAAACAGAGTACATAAACTTTATTTTCCTTAAAATACACTGTTGGCTAGTCTCTTAAGTATTTACTAAAAATAAACCAAATTGTTGTCAGTACAAATTATTTGCTGACAAGTATTAAAAAAGAGGGTGACAAGAAAATATCAAATCATCGTTGATAAAGTTTGCCAATGACACAAAAATTGGGGAAGTGGTAAATAAAGCAGTGGACAGACCACTGACACAGAGTGATCTGTATGATGTAGCAAACTGGGAATAAGCAAACAATATGAATTTTAATATAGCTAAATGTAAATATAAACATCTGGGAACACAGAATACAGGTCATACTTACATGATGGTGGATGCTATCCTGGAAGCAGTGACTCTGAAAAAGATTTGGGGTGATGGCAGATAATCAGCTGAACGTGAGCATCCAGTGTGACTGGCAAAAGGGCTAGAGGTGAGCCTTGGATGCATAAACAGGGGGCTCTCAAGTAGGAGTACAGAAGTTATTTTACCTCAGTATTCGGCACTGCTGTGACTGCTGCTTGTAATTCTGTGTCCAGTTCAGGTGTCCACAATTAAAGGATGTTGATAAATTGGAGAGGGTTCAGACAAAAGCCACAAGATTGACTGAAAGATTGAAAAACATGCTTTAAAGTGATAGACTTAAGGAGCTCAATCTATTTATCTTAACAAAGAGAAGGTTAAGGGGTGACTCGATTATAGTCTATAAGTACTTATGTGGGAAACAAATATTTAATAATGGGCTCTTCATTCTAGCATATAATTTTTCAGTCAAGATTAGATTTTTTTCTAAAAGATATGTTCTAGGAATTATTTTGGGGAAGTTTTATAACCTGTTTTATGGAGGAAGTCAGACTCCCTAGATGATCATATTTTTAATTCAAAGTCATGATTTTTTTTAGAAATGCTTTCAGCCAATTTCTAATCATGTGTAGTCAAAGTTGTTAATCAGGCAGCAATTTTCTTAATTATTTAATTCTGATCAACGGCATTTTTACAGAGGGTGCTTTTAGGGCATAACAGCAGCATAGGTATGTGTGCGAATGGGAAGCAGTTCTGTTGAATGGATTGGTTCATGTGGTTATGGGTGACTGATGATCTAAATACACAAAGACAGCAGGTTCTTTATGAGAAAGTAAAGCATGTCTGTAGTTTTCCTGGAAGATATCAATGCTTGTATAAGACAGAGCTGTACTAGATCAACTGTAACTTCAGTATCTACATTTGTCTGTGGCACATTTTAGTTATGCTCTCTAGTGGCTTTGTTTTTCATGTATCACGCTTTAAATATCTCTAAGGTCTCTGCTGTCTGCAGGTACGGCATTCCTGTTGAGTTCAGTTCAATTCACTGTGACACACATTGGGCCTGATTCTCCACTTTGGGACACCATTTCTATGCTGGTCATATTCAGTTGCTTTAAAGTGGAATTATACCAGCATAAAACTGGAGTGATATATGGGTGAATCAAACCCACTGTGTGTTCTCTAATGGAGACTTCACCTTTATTCTCTCTTGCATTGGTTGCTTTCTTTATCTAAAATAAATTTCACTCTGATTGATTGGCCTTTGTGTATGTTATCACATAACATTGTCTTTTGCTTTAACATTGTCTTTGGAATGGGCCATACAAGTCTTTTGCACGTGGCCTGATGCAAAACTCTTTATTGCTTGATCCCTGTTCCTTTTTAGTAATTCTCTTTTTTCAAAGATGTGCAAAGGATTCCTGAGATGGAAGTATCCAGCTCATGTAATTTAAATAAGAGAAGTTCATTGCGCTCTCCTTTACATTATGCAAAAATCACTGAAATGGCAAAAGAAATCCCTTAAATATATGATGTACGATCAGCTTTGTTTCCCATAAGTCAAGGAGTAGCATGACAGAATTTATTCATAGCTGCACAACACTCTCTGGGCTGATTATGCCTTGTTGACCCTAGTCCATTACATTCGTAATTGCTTTACATACAGCTAACAATAGCTGGCTGCTTCTATTGTCAGAGTGCCCAAAGTGCTTTGAGATCAATGGATGGAAAGTGCTACATAAGAGCTAAGGGTTACGATAATGAGCACTAATGTATCAGACTGGAATTGTTTTGAAGGACAAAAAGTTATTTTAAAAAGATTTTCAAAACACTTCTCATTTCATTTTATGCTCATGAAGTGAGTTCTCTCTCTTTTATCCTAGATTCACAACACTCCATGTTCAACTCAGACATTTAAACACTGTTCTACTATTATTTCATGGGTATATCTACATAAAAGGAAATCACTTTGGGCCTGAGTCTGTCACCAGTGCATACAGAAATTGTATTGATTTCACTTGGAAGACTGTCTGTGGAACAGCTGAAGAATTGGGCCCATATCAAAAGTACATGTGATATAACTGAAGGACTAACCATTCTCTAAGCACTACACAAAATCTAGCCCTATACCATCACTGTGAAACAAATATTTGTTATGTAATCATCTACTGGAACATATAACTTCTGCATGCTTAGCATCAGATAACATGAAACAGTGTTATACCTAGGTCAGGAATTTCTCTGCATACTTAAGTATTATCTGGCAGAACATTTTATAATGTGAATACAAAGCTGAAAGAGTTGGACTTTCTATCTCCTAATTTTATCAAGGAGAAAAGTACTAATAAAGAAAAGCAAAGACATAAATGTGTTCTTCCAAAATACAACAGAAGATTAATTTTAATTGGAAATTAGTTAAAAAAACTGAACAGATTCTAACTTCTCTCCTCCACAAACTTTATGTGCATTTAAATTTTAGAATTTGGATCTGGATCTGAACATTGTAATTTGGCCTCATCTTTATAATGGTTGAGCCAAAACTGGGTCTGAAAATTTTCAGTTGTTAGAAATTCAGATGAAAATCTGAGTTTTGCTGCTTGGGCCTATCTCAAAATTAAAATTTTGGAACTCCTGAACCTCAAAATATTTGGGTGTTTCATTTGGATAAGCATCTAAAAGTTTAGCTCCAAATTTTTAGGGCTGCAAATTTAGGCTGGGATTCTCAAAGGACCCTAAGGGAATGAGGTGCCCAACACTCATAGATTTTCAGTGGGAGTTGGACACCTAATTCCAATATTTTCCATTGAAAATTCCAACCTTGTCCTCTACATTTCAGAGGAACAAGCTCCACACTCACAAGAATCCAAGAAAAGCAAAAGCAACAACACATGTGCGAAAATGATAAAAAAAGCTTCATATGCTCAAATGTATAGGGACCATCCCTGTACTAACATAAGGAACATTTCCCACAAATGGTGAAAAAACTTAAGCAACCCTTTCAAAATTCACAAGAGTTCAGTCTGAGTTTTGGTGCAAGTCCAAGTCAATTGCTTTTTCAACAAACCACATTCAAATAAAGCCGAACCATATAAGAACCAGTCTTCTTCCATTTACTAGTGAGACTGTTTAGTCCTAATCATTACCCCTGGAATAGAGAGTAGAGCTAAGAGGAGGGCAAGTAACATTTAGATCTAACTTCAGCAGTGACATAAATAATAATAGTTAATACTTATATAATACCGTACAGCTCTCAATCTTAAAACATTGCGTAAAGAAAGTTAAATTATTAATCCTACATTTCAGATGGGGAAAATTAGGTACACAGAGATTAAATGATTTACCCAAAATTATACAAGTCAGTAGCAGAGTCAGGAATGTTCCATCCACTGGAGCAAGCTCCTTGATGTCTAAGGTATGTATGTACTGATGACCTAAATGGCTCCTTCTCCCTGTTTTTAAGAATAACTTACCTAGGGAAAACTGCATGGGAGAAGGGGTTGTCCTGGACTGACAACAGAAGAAGCCAGGTATTCCACCCTTAAATCGTGGTTATTGGGGATGTCTTCCAGATGTAAGGGGCATCAGCACAGAAGCCCCCTTACCAGTGTCTGGACAGAATAGTTCCCAGGGGAGCTGTTTTTCCAGGGAGGTCCCAAACAGCAGGCTACCCACAGAATGCCCCTTGAAGCGACTGGCATTTACAAATTTCATCATGAAGGGATCTAGCAGACTCTATAATATTTATTTGCTGTCTTCTCCCAACAGTGTCTGAGCTGGGAGATTCCAATGGCCTCCTCCAAATGCCATATATATCCAGATCCCCTTTAGAGGCATTTGTTGTTTCGGCAGGAAGTGAAAGCATGCAGTATTAAAAAAATAGCTTGGACCAACCAGGTGTACAATATCATTCATATCCAATGGAGAATTTGGACCCCTCTCCCTACTGCAAAATAGGAGCCAACGTCATTCCACTTCATTTTGGGTACTGTACATATAGGCAAGATTAAAAAAAAAATCACTTTATAAGAGCTCAGAAAATTTGTCCTAGAAATAACCCATCTTTTTAAAAAGCCCTCTCCAAACTGGTTAGGCCCACAGCACTGGGGATTGAGCATAATTAAAGCTATTTTCTGTAAGGTTAAAATATGCCTGCAATGTTACATAATTAAAGATGCTTGCTGACACTGTAAAATATGCCTGCTAGCTATAGCATCCAAATGCCACAAACAAGAATACTTTAAAGCAACAAGTCTGAAAATTATCACTGTGACTCATAACTCTATGACATTAGTCTGAGTGCTGGAAAGTATTTTACACATAGATATAAAAATGTTTGCAAGAGCAACTACTATGTGTAAAAGAGTATTTTTAACCAAAATAATAATAAATAATAAAGAAATAAATAACAATAATAAGAATAATATTTCTTCTGCTTGGGAGACATGTTTGAAACAAGCTACCCATAAAGAAAAACATGAAAGCTGAACTGTGGTTGAAAAAAAAGCCCTAAAATGTTTCCTTTGAAAAGAAAAATGTCTCAGACAAATCTGATAAGAATTTGTATAATGGAGTCCAGAGAATATGAAACACTGAATTAATATTTTCAGACCTCTACTCTGCAGTTATCAGCTCCCTTTAAAAGCAAATTAATCTACAAATACAATTGGGCCCTTTTTTACCCTTCAGACTACATAAGATGCATCATGGAAACAGTTAGCTACATTTTTAAAATGAGATAATTCTATTGTTATCTTTCCTTGCTGTGCTACTTAATTTGGGTCAGCAAATCAGCACCTGAATACATATGAGTAAGTGAACTTAAATATAAAGTAAAGCAAATATTCAAATAAACATGGAAATTAATAAAAAAAACTGAACAGTGACACTGACTAAATAATTAATATCAGTAATTATGTCTTCTTGGCTTGCTTTCTATTGGCTCCTTCTGATTATGACTTGATGTGTTTCACTAGGGGTAATATTGTAAGTTCAAGGGAAATGTAGGTAATAACCACAGTTGGAATTTGGCCAGTGCACCAGGATTAACACCCCAACTTTTAAGAAAAGAACCCTGGGTTCTTTAAAGACCACAAATTGCCAAGACTTCATTTTTATGTCTCATCTGAAAAGCGATATCACCTGTAGCACAATGTTCCCAACCATCTTCCTGGGCCATTGATTCAGTAGAGTCTCAGAAGGAGAGATCCATGTACTAAATTGTCAAACACCATTCATGCAAGTTTTCCTTGGAAGTCTCCCATTAATTGACCTGCTTTGACGCATCTCAGTTTGTGAGATCTGGCAGGAGCACAGCCTATGGTGGTATGGCTGCAAGTGTTTTTGATGTAGTCTTTTTGCCCCACATGTCCATTAACACATTAACTCTCATCAACCCAACCCACGCAAATATATATGAATAAACAGAACAAACATGCTCAGCATAACATGTTCTTGCACATCTTTTTCCTTGTCGAATTAAATTCTTTATATATAAAACATACCTAGAAGTCTCACGACAGGAATTCTGGGAAAGCCTGGCCTAAGCTGCATTTCTGCTGATAGCAGTTTTTGTGGAAAAATCAAACTCACACAAACACATTTATTCTGTACTGAGTGAGAAAAGATGACAGTATGTTTATTCATTTTAGTTCACTAATATGTTTTAATGTTAATCGGGTTCGCAGTACATTTGAAATCTAGAGCCAGATTATCAACTGGTGGTAAATTAGCTCCATTGATTTAATGGCTCTATGTAGATTTACAAGGGCTAAGGATCTGGTCCTGCATTTCAGATTTAGTGAAGAAACCTTGCATTACTACTTTACATGTTTTCCCTCCTCTAGCAAAATTAACGTGTATTCTGTGGTATAGCATTTTCCTTAAATACTGATGAAGTAAAAGTCCTGTACTCTACTCACCTGCAATATCATAAATGAATAGCCACAAGCAACTCCATTCCTTTCTAATCTTTACATTTTCATTCCCTCAAGGAATGGTAGGAACTTTCCTAACCTCCAGTCTTTCTACAGGGAGTGTTAGCAAACATACTTCTCTACAAATGAATATATATAACTTGGCCTATGCAGAAGTTTCTATACAATATCTTTCATGCATTTCTTAAATTTATTTCATCTTATACAAACTATAATAAAGTAACATTTTTTCATAAATTATGATGTTTCTCTAGACTAATATATTTGGATAATGGAAAGCTTTGAGTAAATTTTGGTACCTATAGTATATTTCTTTACTCCCCTTAGGCCACATACTTGTCATATTTGGGTGCAGCTGAAATCAGTAAAGTTGTACTTGCTAATACCAGGTCTGAATTTGGCCCTGTATCTTTGCTAGAAACTTTCTTCAGATTTGGACCTGGTATTAGCAGGTTATGTTTGCTAACACTCCCGGTAGAAAGACTGGAGGTTCGGAAAGTTCCTACCATTCCTTGAGGGAATGAAAATGTAAAGATTAGAAAGGAATGGAGTTCTTGTGTCTATTCATTTATGATATTGCAGGTCAGTAGTGTACATATACGCTTTCGAAGCTAAGTATCAAATAGCTAGCCATGCAGTAAATGAAATTAGCACGCACACACACAAAATTTCAACTAACTAAATTAAAGAAAATTGTGACCTGCTCACAGACATTCCACAAACAGAAATTTACCATACCATTTTTAATTTTGAATGATTTGCTCAGCTCTAACACTGGATGCCTTGGAGATAAGTGGATTTTACGCATTTACTCACCTGCTGATTAGGACGCTGTATCTGTTAGTTCCAGAGCTCTGCTTACTGCCCTTGTTATTTAATGAGGCTATGAGGTTGTGCCCTTCAGCCTTAGTATCTTAAATCAGCCTTACTGGAGCTAAAAGCCAGGAGAGGAGTGGGTTGGCAAGTGGGCGAAGGAAGCGCTGGGATCAGTTCATCTACATAATTCTGTAATAATTTACATCTGCTTTATACGGACCATGGAAGCAGCAAGAATCCTGTCTCTTTGACATCTTGTTTATTAAATGTTCTTTATCATATACCGGGTACTGCTTCTCTGACTGGCTTTAGCAGTCTAGTGTGGTATTATCATTCATCTGCTTCTTTTTTAAGTAATTGCTATGGACATCAAGTGCTGTATCATTAAAGCCTCTAGGACTGACTTTATGGAACATATTTTGTGAGATAGAGCCACTTTGGAATTGCTTTGTTTGTGACCTCTGGACTGTATCATTGCACTGTGCTCCACTGGGGGCTTGTGTTAAATGCCACTACGACGGCAGCTGCCTTAGACAGGAGTAGAACAAATACTTCCTCTGAGTTTCTGTGATGGCCACACTCAGCAACCTATGTTTTTTTCAATACCCAAAGCCCTAAAAATATAGGTGACCACCCTTTGCTATAGTGTTGCAGTGCTCTCCTCCTTAATAAAAGCCAAAATATAATGCAGACCCTTTACCTCCCTTTCCAGCTTACACTAAAGATTTTGGGTTAGATTCTAACTTGGCCTACATGCCTGCACGTAAGCGTGAGGGAATAAGAAGCCACTTGCTCCACTCTGTGTGTACCTGCACAGTTTACCCCAATGCTAATTATCAGCCCACTAGATTAAGAGGGCACTGCCACCTGCTACTCCCTCCCTGTCACCCTGAGTAGATGAGTTTGGATGGGATGGGTTGTAATTTGCTGCTGACATAAAGCATTGGCTGTTCCCTCTGGCTGCTGCTGAAGTAATCTGTGCCCGGTACAGGACTGGTGCTTGTTGTTTCCCCTCGGGAGCAAGGTCGGAGTCAGGCTAGGAGCAATTCTGCTCTGTCCCTTACTCCAGGCTTGAGGAGTGATGTACTTCTCGCTTGAGGGTGGCAGAGTCTGGCTTATACATATTTGTTTGCCTTTGGAGTCTTTATTTATTGTATGCATGGGTAGGTTAATAAAGGCTATTTTTTTATGCCAGTTCTGGTATCTGCTTGCTGGACTATGCTGTCTTTTTGAAATATTTGTTTTGAGTTTTCTTACTACTCAGAGGCATGTGGATACAGGCACCACCACATAAATACAAACTCATTATTTTAGGAGTGAGAGTGAATTCTTTTTGAATGCACATTTGTTTTTTTCTGCTCAGCAGGCTGGGCTATTTGTTGTTCTAATGTTGCTTTCAGTTACGCTTGTGGCTTATATCCTGGAGTCAGAAACATTCACATGCCCTATACTTGAGATTGCCATCAGAAATAGATGAAGCACTTTCTCTAGGATCCCTGTACTGAAGTCCTTAAAAGAGTGTTGACTAGATAAACACTAAGAATTTCAAGATTTCACCCAATGAGATTAAAAACAGAAAGACAAGAAGGAATGTGTGTCTCTAACAATATGTTAAAGTGACATGCTGAGCGGAATTCATGACATTGGGCCTGATTCTCCACCATGTTACACAGTTTTAAGCGATATAGCTACATTGATGTAAATGGAACTACTCAATACAAAACTGGTATAACACAATGAGGCATCAAGGCTTTGGCTTCAAACTGAGCATGTCTGTCCCCTATTTATTTTAATCACCAGTGCTCAGATTTTTTCCTTGTATCTCCTATTTCTGGAGGAGTGTTTGTGTATAGCGTACCAACAGAAAACTGCAGTTATTCATATTAATTTAGAGACAAATCCTGCATTCTCTGCTCAAGAAAAATGTCCATTGATGCTCTTTACTTTTCAGTCCTCACCCATCCCGCAACCAAAGCAGTTGCTGGAGGGAGAACAAATAACTGAGTCCTCCTAGAGATCCAACTGAGAGCCTGGAGATCATCCAGTGTCAGCACTACCTCATAATAGGGCAGGGGACTGAAGACATCCATGGATAAAGAGGAAGCAGAATAAAATGAGGATTTGGACAGAGCCAACGCTACAGGAAGGACAACTGGCCAGATCTTCAGCTAGAGTAAAGGAGGGTAGTTCCAGCTTCAATGAAACTACATCAATTTATACAAGCTGAGAATTTGATCCCATATTTCTGCTCATGCTACTTCTCCTCAGATCTTTCCTATGATAATACAGTTGAAAGGGATGATCTGTTCTCTGTTCCATGCAATCTCCTTCCTGGAACCTTCTTCCATCCAGCCTCTCATCTAAACACATTTGTAGCTCAATTCCTGTGCTGATTATTTCCTCGCTGTCTGAGTCAGGAGTGCTGGAAATGACCTTTATAAAACCTTACCTTTCCCTTCTCACCAGATAGCAGTTCTGAGTTTTATCCATTTATAGAGATTTGCCTTCCCCTTACCCTGAATTTATTATATGAGCCCTTTGAATCTTGCCTCAGTACTGAAGCTGCTCTGATTTGGGTGTTAATTACAGTTTCTTTGTTGCAATTCAAAATCAATTGCCATGCTGATTCTTTTAGATCTTGCTGTTGCTTCTGACTCCATGGCCATCTGCTGAAGAGAAAATGTACAACATTTGTAACTGACAGGTTGGTTAAACATTCATTGCTTCTGACTGCCAGTGGATCTGAATCTCCTCTCACATTGATTTTACTCTGGTCTGACTCACTGACTTTATTTGAATTATCCCAGTTGAGACCTATGCAAGTAAGAGAAGAATCAGGCCCAGTGTATGTCTATTATCTCACCTCTGGTGCGTTCCACAGTCCCTCTACTGCTTGATATTGTTCCTTATCTATATGCTACCACTTAATCAACAGATTCCAAATCTTTGAGTTTCTACTTCAACTGTATGTCTATGATGTTCAACTACTTTTTCCTCTTAAATTCTCTGTCTCCAAGGTGCTATCAGTGCTGGTGGACTGATTCTAATTTATTCACTCTTGGCGTATGGTACATGTAAATGCAAGTAAATGTTAGAAGGCATATGACATCCCCTATGAGCTCTGGGAAGTATTTAGTTATAATTCAAGGAGGCTAAATAACAACTCTTTTAAACTCAGTTATATTCTTAAATGGCTTTTGGATCCAAAGCTGATATATTAGGCTTGTATCCCTTTTACAGACAGTGAAATCTATGTTCTAGCTGGAAAATATGCCTCACTCTTTATTCGAAAGCTCCTGATGGCGAGTTACTTGGCTCATATCTTTATTGCTATTGGGTCATTAAAAAAAGAACAATGCAAAATCCAAAATAACCAACATATAATTTCTGTTTATTCAAAATTCTGCATTTTACATGTTCATTGTATTTTGGCTTAGTAAAATATTACCTCTGACCAAAATAATTAATATTGATTTCCTTTTTGATAGAAGTCTGAAAAATCTTGGGAACACAAGAACATAGACATTACCTATTAGTTGAGAACAGTCCAGGGAATAACATTTACATTACTTATTTGTAAAGCAGTTATTGATCTGGCTTATAGAACTTTAAGATGGTCCCTTTAAAACCTAGATGGACATACCTTGGTGACCATTGAACCACGTGTTCTCTTGCCATACAACTTTCTTTCACTTTTCCTACTCAGATCTGGAACTGTGGAATGTCTTTTAAGAGTTCTGGAAATATTGGTTCTGATTTTCCACTCCATTATTCCAGTTTTAAGTCCCTCTGATTCCACTGACATCAATGGAGTTACACAGCTGAAAAACACTGGTGTAATGGAATGGACAATCAGGGCCATTAAATTCAGACCTTTTGCCATCCCACATCAGGTCTTTGATTTTCACTGCAAATCTTTTACTTTATTCCAAAAATACTTTGGGATGTGATGTTATATTTGATTAATCAGATAACAAAAATGATGTTTATGGCAACATCAATGAAAAAAGTCCCTATTGTTAAGCCACTAGACCTATACTCTGAGCTTTGTGTTGTGAGAATTAGTGAGAACTGCAGCATATAAAATTACACATGTCTTATACATGCCTGATTTTTTTCTTCGGATATGAAGATGAAAGTTCTGAGCTATAGATGCCACAAGGAAGCGTGGCTAATAAAAATGCATGCGAGAGAGCCATAGCCAACGTACTAGATTGAGGGAATTGTAGATTCAATAATATGTCCTCTTAGTAAATTAAAAAGAACAACCTTGTCTTATAAGTACAATGCAGGTTTATGACAACTTTCTGAATAGTTGATATTGTAATGGAGTTTTTATATTATATAGTACCTATCAAATATCATGAGTATTTTAGTACACTATTACAGCTCTTTTTTCCTTATTTGTATCACGAAGCTACTATGTACCAGGTTTACCACACAGTTGCTGTTGGCCTCCCATTCCCAGCCCTGCCAGAAGCAGTTTCTTCTGTACTTTGATAACAGAAAATACTGTTTCAAGAAGAACAGACTCAGCAGAGGAGGACAGGATTAATGGATTAGCAGCAGAAATGGTAACTGTGTGAAGGTTTATAATCACTAAGAAGGAGGGATGTTCCTCTCATTTCAACTACATTTTCCTTCTCTTCTCTCCCTTTCTCATTAGAAACAAACTCTCCCCATAAACTGTAGGAGGCCGTTTAATCTGAAACAAATTTTATATAAATCCCTAACGTGTATCTGTACAATGTATCTAGTGATTGTAGGAGTCAGGACTTGTGGGGTCTATTCCTGACGGTCACTGATTTGCTGAGTGAGCTTGGACAAATCACTTAACCTCCCTGGGCCCCTATTTGCCCTTAAATAGCATAGGGTTTATAATACTTTCACACCCTAGAGGATTAAGGTCTTGATCCTACAAGTTGCTGTGCATTTTAGCCCTGATGCAGCAAAATATTTAAACATGTCCTCAACGTTAAGCATGCTAACAGTCCCATTAACTAAAATTAAATTTAAGCACAATCTTGAGTGCTTTTGTAATGGCGACAGACCCCATTGGATCAGGGTTGAAGTATTCCCTACCTTGTAGGACCTAGCCCATATTCATTAATGTTTTTAAAAGGACTCTGAGATCCTTAGATGGGAAATGCTAGAGAAGTCCAAATCAAAATTTTTACTATTATCCCATATGCAGAAAAATACTGCTTTATTAAAAGTGGGAGATTTGATATTTAAAATTAAGTTAAATAATCATAAAATAACATTTTTCTAATGTAAAGAAGATACAGTAACTCAAAACAAGCAGGCTCCTAAACTGTTTTCCTCACAAGATTATGTGTAAATCAGCAGGGCAAGGGGCTAAGGACTAGATTGTGCTTAACCCAGAGTGGAAGTCCAAGGAAAAGGGAAGAAAGGGGACAATAAGTTCCCCTCTTTGTGCTCTTTCACAAATTCCAAGAACAATCTCAGTTCTTGAGTACAAAATGCGGGAATTTTATCATCAAGATCTAGCCATTTTAGGTTATAGAAAGGTAGAATATTAGACGTCCCAGGGTTAGGGTGTATTATGTACTGTGTAGTGGGGAATGTCAACTGCCATCGGTATAATTTGTGACAATTTTTTTGTGAGGTTGGGGATCTTGATGATCTTTCAGGAATGAGGAAATCACAGGAACTATTTGCATTAAAAAAAAAAAAAATCATAGCATGATTGCCAAAAGCCTAATTGTTAAGTATTGGAAAAAATGCTAGGAACATAGCTGAATAGGAGAAAAAGCAAATGTGAACAGCAAATTAACAACTTATGGAGACATTTGGGAAAGTTAAAAATATATGGACTTGCTGTCTTGCCCTTTCCATTGAAAATGAGGATAATTCCTGTGCTCTGTATGTGTGCACTCTGTGCTCTTCCATGTGTTTCCCCATAATACTGTTTATATTCTTCCCCTGTCCTCCTTTGAAATTATTAAAATGCTGAAATCATAAAGGGAAGTTTGGAATGGTTGTTTCCTGAACCAGAGCAATAATTTCAGTGATGCTGTTACTGAAACACATATACATTCCATGATAGGGTGACCAGATACCAAGTGTGAAAAATTGGGGTGGGGGTAATAGGAGCCCATATAAAAAAAGCCCCAAATATTAGGACTGTCCCTATAACATCAGGAGATCTGGTCACCCTATTTAATGATGACACATTGAAGAAATGGATATCATATCTAGCCAAAGCTAATAAATATATCATTCAAAAATAAATTCACTTGTAGTGAATTATCTTGAAGTCTTTTGATTTTAAGAACATTTCAAGGGTTGCATAAACAGCTTGTGACTCTTGTATTAAAATCACACAGGGGCAAATCCAACTCCCATTTAAGTTAATCGGATGTTTTCTGTTGACTTAAATGAGTGTTGGCTCAAGCCCATGATAAATTAGGCTAGAAACAAATTAATGACAAAGCGATTTATTATGGCTGATCGGCTGCAGCAGCGGAAACTGTATGGCTCAAATTACAGTCTAGGGAGGTATGTGAAGGAGGAGCTGTTTATATGCATTTTTGTACTAACCATGATGGGTTCGATTCTCCAGTGTGCTATGTTCACTTTACACCACTCAGGCCACACAAAGTGAATGCACTGCAGCTACAGGTGCTCAGAGGATCTGTCCCGCTCTGAGAAACCCTCCCATGACATAAGGCTAATAGAAGCAGCTAAGTCATTTCCTCTGCAGGCCCCCCAAAGAGTTCTGGCATAAGGGGATGTGTCAGAGAGAGAGGATATGCAGAGCAGAACTTTCCTCTGCCAATCCTCCACTGGTATAAAGAACGAAGCAGTGAAAGACTGGGAAGAGCAGAGAAGGCAAGGTGGAAATTTCTGCCTGTTCTCTAGAGAAGGGCCCTAATCTGAACCATTAATCCAAACTCCTATTCTTTCCCGGTGAATTTAGAGATTTCAAGTAAAATAAGACCCAGATTTGATCCCATCCCTATTGTTGATTTTGCCCATTTTTCTTCTTTTATGAAATCTACATACGCATTCTGTGAAAGATTTCTAAGGCCTTGTCTACACTAGCACTTTTGTTGGCAAACCTTGTCAGTCAGGAGTTTGGGGTGGGGGAACCACACCCCGGACCAACATAAGTTTCACTGACAAAAGCCCCCATTGCTATGTTGGTAGGAGATGGTCTCCCACCAACATAGCTACCGGCATTCGTTGCAGGTCGTTTCATTATGCCAGCATAGAGCGGGTACACAGGAGGTCTTACAGAAGTGCTGCTGTAAGGTCCGTAGTGTAGACATAGCCTAATTCTGCTAAGTACTGGAGAAATGGAGGGAATCATCATCATCATCGAGTGTCAAACTATTTACAAAAAATAACTAATTGAATACCACAATGCCTTAGTGAGAAAGTATCATTGAAGGCTGGGCAAAACATCATTAAAGCTGGTGAATGAAACTGCCACCCTTCATTTAAGATAGTTGTAAGAAACAGGCTCCTTTATAGCAGCCTCCATCTAAAGCAAAGGCAGATGCAAGTCTGCCCAGGAATTAGAATTATGTGGGTGGAGGGCTTCCGTGGGTATTGTTTTGGATTAGGATGTGTAGAGAAAGAAACAGGCAGAGAAGGAAACAGGCAGAGAAGGAAGTGATAGACACTGCTGGAACAAGTTTGGTGTGGTGCTAGCAAAAATAGGCTAATGACTGCAAGTAAAGTTACTATCCCCTGTTGTTTGGTTCTTCCTGTTTTCAGGGAGCCAGGACTCTGTACGTTCTTTGTAAATCAGCAGGATTGCATCAAAGGTAACAACTCCATCCCCCATTTCATCTCCTAACTCGACCAACATGCAAGACCTCCCAACTTTTGTCTAGCCACTCAGGCCCAAAAGGAGTAACAATATTTTTATCCCAGTTGATCCCAATCAAGGGACGTTAAGGCCAAAAATCCTTGGCTACAACTGAAAAAGATGTGACATTCAGCAAGGAGAAAGGATGCCCTGGGATTCCCTCAATCCTGATGTGTTGCACATGTCTCCCGGTGCAAGTTAGAGCATCCTGAGGAGAAGCAGCACAAAAGGGCCAGAGCAGCAGGAAGAATCAGACCCCATTGTATTATTTCTGTGTAGAAGAAAGAGAACATTTCCCTTTTGTTAATGATATCTATTTAGACTGAAGGTCCCCAGGGCAGGGACTGACTCTTACTGTGTTTGTATAGGACACATTCATATCGGTGTTGCTCAGGACATGTTATCCTTTCAGTAGCATTTCTGATGCTTAAATCCTAAATTTAAAGGATTAGATTCGGAGTAGTGCAGTATTTTTTCCTGCCAAATTTTGTGTGATTTGTAAATCTCAGGAAAAATATCTTTAAACACCATGATGAAGGAGAACCTTTTGTTAGACTCTGAAGTCCTAGCCTGAAAGGAGAAGAATAATGCTCATGTGGAACTTAGAGTCAGACAAATATCCTCTATTGGTAGTCTAAGGACTTGTCAATATTGAATGTGCCCTCTCTAATATATAGTTCTCTTTTTCTCTCCTGGTTTACTGGAATGTTTCTTGTAAACTGGTAGAGAGATAAGCTATTAGCGCCTGCAACTATGGCCTGAATGTGTCCAAGGTAAGTTTTTGAAAAAGAAACCTTTCACGGATACTTTAGGGGAGGGTATCTATTTTCTCCTCTTATTACATGTAATCTTTAAAATGATCTTTATACCCTTTTTGAGTTCAAGACTTCATAGGAGGGGTAGTTTTATGGTTGGAAAAAGTATTCATTACATTTGTGTGAGAGGGGAGATTAATCTTTTGATTTCAACCCTGTTGATTATACTTAAATGCATAAATAAAATGTTTAAACTTTTTATGCTAAACCGGGTATCATTTTTCAGTACGCTGGAGGCAAATTAACTGCTGTGTCAATGTAAATATATCAAGGAATCATCTACACACTCAGATAGAGCCTGGCAAACATTCTGTTGCTCAATGTTTTACATTTTGCCAAAACAGAGTTTTTAGAGCATCGATAGAGACCATCCACCTGCCTCCTAGATACCATCCACCCTCTCTGAAGCTCATGTTATCATTCAGATCACATCATTGTATCTTCGGAAGATTTTCCACTATCACATCGTCACCTGTTTAAAGGATACAGTGTGGATAAAAATTAAACATGTATTTTTATGGTTGTTACCAACAGCAATTGTGATGCAGATCATTAGAGAGCTCCATGTTTAGAAATAAATACAAACTAGTTATTATGTGTTGGCTGTAATTACTGTTCTCTTGGATGTCAGTAGGGTTTCTGCCATTGACTTCAGAGGGAAAGAACCAGCCCCCACCCCACAAAGGCTATAAAGATTCAGATAAGCTCCTGCACTATTCAAAAGAACCGTTATATTTCAAGGGCAGGATCCTCAGCTGGTGTAAATTGTCATAAGTCTATTATTAATAAAATTATCCAAAACACAGTACTTGGTGGTTATGGTGACTTCAACTACCCAGACATCTTTGGAAAATATTATAGCACATATTATCCAACAAGTCCTTGGAATGCACTGGAGATAACATTTTATTACAAAAGATGGAGAAAATGACTAGGGGACACGCTATTCTGAATTTGATTCTGACAAACAGGAAGGAGCTAGTTGAAAATCTGAAGCTGGAAAGCAGCTTGCATTAAAGTGATCATGAAATGCTGGCATTTGATAGTCTAAGGAATGGTAAGAAGGAAAATAGCAGAGTAAAGACAATGGACTTCAAGAAGGCAAACTCAGAATTAGCAGATATGATCCCGGGGAAGCAAGTCTAAGGTGAAAAAAAAAGTTCAGGACAGTTGGCAGTTTTTTAGAGACATTATTAAGGGCACAAGAACAAACTATACAATGTGTAGGCAAGATGGGACGTATGAGAAGAGGACACCCTGGCTTAACCAAGAGATTGTCAATGATCTGAATCTCAAGGAAGACACATACAAGAAGTGGAAACTAGGTCAAATTACAAAGGATGAATTTATATATATATATATATATATAACAACCACCACCACCAACACACCACAACAAGCCAAGACACAAAATGAGATTAAACTATCTAGGGACATGCAGGGTAACAAAAAGCATTTTACAAATACATGAGAAGCAAGAGGAAACCAGGGACGATGACAGAAAACACAGCAATGGATAAAGTGTTAAATGCCTTATTTATTTCAGTTTTCACCAAAATAAGTTAGTAATTGGATGAGTAACAGTGAATATCAGGGTACAGTGTATGGTGTGTAAATAAATTATTATAAGGACAATTCCTGGTTGCTGTACAACTGAAGTTAATGTGTTCTCTATGGATATGTGAATCATCCATGTACATGTAAATTATGATGCATTATTCTCCAATCTGAAATGAGACCATCTTTCTTTATCTAGGAAGATAAGCAAGTTCCAAAGGATACTTCATAAAAGGATAAAGATGGGATCGGTCATAGATGAGTGAATTACTCACTACATTAGCAACCTACAGCAACAAAAAACATGTGTAAAATTGATCTTGTACTCAGACACTGCCAGGTAACAGGCAAAGCCAGATAAAATGGCAGGCAGTATTTCCTTTTTTGTAAACAGTTTTCCTATAAATTTCCAAAGAAGTGTGAAATCAGTATGGGATGACAACAGGAACCAGATCTTGATATGGAGTCTACTTAGATTGATTTCATAAACAGAGCAGTGAAAAACTATTACGGTTCTCTTCTCATGTAGATTTCTCATGATTTCTCAATTTAAACAATAGTTCTAATGTACTTTGCCATTTGGATTCATGCTAGCGAGGTCCCTGCAAACTGCTGTCAATTTCAGGAGTGAGGAGCTACTGTAGCAAAAAAGTGGGGTGCTTTAACAATCCATCCTCATATGTAAACT
Source organism: Malaclemys terrapin pileata (assembly GCF_027887155.1). Lineage (NCBI taxonomy): Eukaryota > Metazoa > Chordata > Testudines > Emydidae > Malaclemys > Malaclemys terrapin. The sequence goes on from NC_071508.1 coordinate 67,043,657, forward strand.
GCCTCAGAAGAATATTGAAAAACTGTAAAAAATTCTGAAAGCAGCTACAAGAATGATTCAAGGTCTGAAAAACATGTCTTATAGTGAGAGATTAATGAAGCTGAATCTATTAGATTATCCCATAGAAGGTTAGATTATTTGGTCAGTGTCTGGAAGCACCTATATGGGAAAGAAAGTTCTGATAATAGATAGCTTTTTTATCTAGAAGGAATGGGCTTGAGATACAATGGTTGGAAGCTGGAGGTAGACATATTCAGATTAGAAATAAGGTGTACATTTTTAATAGCGAGGGTAATTAACCATTGCCATTTATCAAGGGATGTGGTGGATTCTCCATCTTTGAGGTCTTTAAGTTTGAATTGTTTCTAGAAGATATGCTATAACTGGAAAAAAGAAGTTATGGGCTTCATGCAGGAATTACTTGGTGAGGTTCTGTGCAAGAGGTCAAATTAGATGATTATAAAGTTCCCTCCTGGCTTTAAAGGCTAAAAATTGATGAACCTCTTCCCATTGCAGTATGAAAAAAAGTTAAAGTAACATAAGAATTTTAGGATTTTTTTCCCCCTCTACAGTTTTACAATTTTTTAATTATCTACATTGCCAAAAATCATCATTATAGACATATGCCTGGACTTTACAAATCCTTATGCATGTGAGTAACTTTATGCAGGAGAATAGCCCCAATGAATTCAGTGGACCTTGTTTGGTCAAGTTAAGGAGATACAAGAAAGAATACAAGCAAAAAAAATAAAGTCTTAATTTATTTTTTTACTTTGCTCTACATGAAATAATGTAGATTCATCCCAGAATATAAAGTTGCTCTTTGGGAACTATTAGTCACACAATTTAGAAATCTGTTGTACATTTTAAGCACTGGCTAGAAACAAATAGCCAGGCAGCAAATTATTCTTAGAATTGTAGTACATTGTCAGATATTTTCTTGAAACTGAAAAGCAGAGTTATTTACCCCTTCAAGCCTGGCTCATTCCAGTTAGATGATGCAAATGGAATCAAAGCCATGCAACAACATTCACATGGTGGAGCCAGCTAAGTTTGTTTATTTATTTATTTATTTAATTTGTTAGAATATTTTCTGTGTGACAACACTGACATTTCTGGTTGATGCAATCTAGGGAAACATGCCGAAGGAAGTGAACAGAAAATAATCCCACCACATGTAAATATGAGAATCACAAAAGAAAAGGGAGAACCAAGTGTAGATACCAGTTGTTTACTTGGCAACATAGTCTTGATATGACTTGTACACACGTGATCAATAACAGGAATATGATCAGCAGCAGAATCTTGCATATATGATCAAGATTCAAGCGAGGCAAATTTTTTTCAAATGTTTATTAAACAACATTTTCTTGATCAAAACAATTTGTGAATTTGGATCAAATTCAGAGAATAGGTTTGGCTGAAACAATGTTGTTTTTAAATAGTCAAAACTTTCATTTTGACATTTTCTAAATGAAATATTGAATTTCTAAATTTAACTAGCTTTGTTTTGTTTTAAAATGTCCAAGGGTAAAACACTGAAAACCAATATGAACTGTTTCATTTCAGGTACAAAATATTTCATTTGATCCGAAATGAAACATTCAGGCTTTTCATTTTAGCAAGAAAAGCCCAAAACATTACATTTCAGGTTGAACTGAAACTAAATTGTTTTGGGATTTTTTGATTTGGTCACTCAGCTTAATTATTCACTGCACTCTCATCAACAGCTAGCCTATGATTAGCAGCATGAGAGTAATAAGCAGAAATGTGCATGAGTTTTCAGCAATACTCACATTTACTGAGGTAAAAAAACAAGGCTATCCAAAATTAAAACCCCATATCTGAGTGCTGCTGAATTTTAATTGGGGAGGGGGATTCAGCATCCTACCCCCAGTTTCATTGCTGGCATCTGTCTACCCTGAGACAGACCATAACTCTGAATTTAGTGGTGTTTAACAGCCAGCTCTGAGTCTGAATTTTGCTACTTGGGATCAACTCTAGGAAAAATGAAATATAAACTGCCTGTTATGATTAGAGCTGGTTAGGGAATGGTTTTCCTGTACTGGGAAAATGTGAGACTTCTAAGCTTTTAGAATAAAATGGGATATTTTGACTATGTTGTAACTTTTTTCCATTTTTTTTCCAAAATGAGAAATTAGTCAAAACCATTTCCCGTGAACAGTTACAGTTTTGAAATAAATCAGTCCAAAAATTCCCAATCAGCTCTAGTAATGATCCATTCAAGGCAACTAGAGGTTACAGTAAGGCAATTCAGGTTGCTTAAGTCAAGGTGGTGACAGAGAAGCTGTAAATCTAAGTCTCTAAAGGGATGTCAACATTGCAGGTGGGAGTGAAACTCCCAGCCAGCGTAGACAGACTCATGCTAACAGGGCTCAAACTAACATGCTAAACATAGCGTGGACAGCACCAGCAGAGACTCAGGATAGCTGCCTGCGGTTGGACCCAGGCATTAGAGTAGGTTTGAGCTCGAGATGGTTAGCCTGAGACTCGACCAGTGGCATAGCATTGACAACGATTTTCAACATCCTATCGTGAGCTCCACTGACAACAAATCTGTCTGTTCAGATTGGGATGCTTACTCCCAGGTGCAGTGTAGATATACTCATTTCAGCTCAGTACTGGAACTGTTTTTGTGAGAGAGTCTTTCTAACTGGAATAATGCTTTTCCCTTCTTGGATCTGATCCATAGCCCACTAACATCTGCTGAATGGCTCTCAGTGAGCTTTGGGGAGGCCTTTTGACATTAAGTAACATTGTAGGTTGTCTTTATTTGGAGATTCCTTGTTCAGGACCTCACAATAGAGAGCTAAATTCCCCTCTCAGGCACAAGCAAACCGCTCCCTTCATCTTCAACAAGAGTTATATGCATGCTATTATCTGAGGGAAGCATATGGTAATAATTCTTTAACGTTTATGTTTGCGGTTAAATAAAATATAATTATCTGATAAGACATTGGAGTGTGAGCCAATCTTTCCTACAGCACACTTATCTACCCAAAACAGAGTAAGACTAATAGAAGCTAATTTCATTACTTTGAAAGAAATATTTTCTGGCTTCAGATCGCAGGAAGATGCAGAATTTTAAAATATTTTGTGCAGAATTTTAGAATTTTCAATTTTTTGGTGCAGAATTCCCCCAGGAGCAATGAATGATGCTCAGAGCAATGGAGTCACTATCACAGTTGGTGTCTTTAGGCACTGAAGTAATACAAATACTGAAAAATTAAAACTAATTTCAGCTTGAAGTCCTCATATCCATTCAGGAGCTTGATGATGCACACTGATCCCATCACTATTATCTCCAATCCCCAGACTAATCCTGGATTTCTCAGAAATCATTTTCCAATTCTGTCCTTTATTCTATACTGGAGGCTTGTCTTATAAGGTAGTACTTCCTGGGAATTTCACTGTTCTAACTGAAGCCAACTCTGTCTACAATACAGAAAGTAAAATGTTTGATGGTATCACTGCAGGGTTTCTCCATTTTATTTTTTTTTAAAATGCAGGTGCAGCAGCAGGGAACACAGTTAGACACAGGACACACTTGGCAGAAAAACAGTTAAGCCAGAAGAAAAGGAAGCAGTCGATTCTCGGCTGCTCCTGCATGTTCAAACTCACAGACAAAAGCCAAAGTTTGTTTTATTGGTAGCCAGCAATAGCAAGGACTTATGTTCAAAACAGGTGCAGACCATGAGAGCACATCCCTAAATATTATCTGAAGGGCATCATCTGTGACCTCCAAAAAAAAGGGAGCGGGGGGAGAATATTTATTGGCCTTGATGCTGACCACTACCACTTACCACAGACCACAGACGGCAAAGATGGGCAGACACACCATTTAGGATTTCACTCTAAGGCCTGGTCTACACTACCAGTTTAGGTTGAATTTAGCAGCATTAAATCGAATTACGCTTGGACATGTCCACACGACGAAGCCCTTTTTTTCGACTTAAAGGGCCCTTTAAACCGGTTTCTTTACTCCACCTCCAATGAGAGGATTAGTGCTGAAATCGGCCTTTGCAGGTTGGATTTGGGGTGGTGTGGACGGAATTCGACGTTATTGGCCTCCAGGAGCTATCCCACAGTGTTTCATTGTGACCGCTCTGGACAGCATTCTCAACTCAGATGCACTGACCAGGTAGACAGGAAAAGCCCCGCGAATTTTTGAATTTCATTTCCTGTTTGCCCAGCGTGAAGAGCACAGGTGACCACGCAGAGCTCATCAGCACAGGTAACCATGATGGAGTCCCAGGATCACAAAAGAGCTCCAGCATGGACTGAACGGGAGGTACGAGATCTGCTCGCCATATGCGGAGACGAATTAGTGCTAGCTGAACTCCATAGCAGTAAACAAAATGGCAAAATATTAGAAAAAGTCTCAAAGGCCATGAAGGACAGAGGCCATAACAGGGACGCACAGCAGTGCTGCGTGAAAATTAAGGAGCTAAGGCAAGCCTACCACAAAGCCAGAGAGGCAAACGGAAGGTCCGGGGTAGAGCCACAAACATGCCGCTTCTACGCGGAGCTGCATGCCATGCTAGGGGGTGCAGCCATGACTACCCCGTGTGCTTTGACTCCATCAATGGAGAATCATGCAACAGGGAAGTGGGTTCGGGGTACGAGGAAGATGATGATGAAGGCAATGAAGATAGCTCACAGCAATGAAGCGGAGAAACCGGTTTCCCGAACAGCCAGGATGTTTATCACCCTGGACCTGAAACCAGTAACCCCCGAATTCACCCAAGGCGTGCTCCCAGACCCTGAGGGCACACAAGGGACCTCTGTTGAGTGTACCTTTGTAAATATTACACATGGTTTAAAAGCAAGCGTGTTTAATGATTAATGATTAATTTGCCCTGGTAATCGCGGCCAGTACAGCTACTGGAAAAGTCTGTTAATGTGTATGGGGATGGAGCAGAAATCCTCCAGGGACATCTCCAGAAAACTGTACTCCCGAAGCCTTTGCAAAAGGTTTCTGGGGAGGGCTGCCTTATCCCATCCCCCATGGTAGGACACTTTACCACGCCAGGCCAGTAGCACGTAGTCTGGAATCATTGCATAACAAAGTATGGCAGCGTATGGTCCCGGTGTTTGCTGGCATGCAGACAACATCCATTCCTTATCTCTCTTTGTTATCCTCAGGAGAGTGATATCATTCACGGTCACCTGGTTGAAATGGGGTGATTTTATTAAGGGGACATTCAGAGGCGCCCGTTCCTGCTCTTCTGAACAGAAATGTTCCCCGCTGTTAGCCACGCAATGGGGGGGAGGGGTGAATTGATCATCCCAGAGAATTGGGTGTGTGGGGGGGGGGCAGGGGGGCAGTTGGGTTTGTGCTGCATGTTAACCCGGAAACCGCAGACCCTCCTTTTACATTGCAAACCCATTTTAAATGGCCAACCCCCCAACGGGTGCTTGGTATGGGAAATGAGGGCGCTGCTGTTTGAAACCATTCCCACATGTTATGAAGGTTAAAAAAGCCAAAAGACTGTGGCTTACCATGGCTGCCTGCAACCCGAATTTTGTTGCCTGGCACTGCATGAGTGATCTCTCACACCAAACCGGCAGGCCCTCAATATAAGCGGAAAAATGCGACCTTGTAACGAAAGCACATGTGCTGTGTAATGTGAACAGCAAAATTTAACGTGAAAGAGTGTACCCATTGTTCTCTAAAATGTGTCTTTTTTAACCACCTCTCCCTTCTCCTCCACCAGCTGCAAATGTTTCTCCTTCACAGAGGCTAGTGAAGATTAGAAGGAGAAAACGGCGGACTTGGGATGATATGTTCTCGGAGCTCCAGATGTCCTCCCATGCTGACAGAGCACAGCAGAATACGTGGAGGTAGTCAATGTCAGTCAAAAAAGCACAATATGAACGAGAGGAGAGGTGGCGGCTGAATCGCGGGCTGAAGAGAACAAGTGGCGGGCTGAAGAGGATAGGTGGCCTCAGCTTGCTGACAGAAGGCAAGAGTCTATGCTCCGGCTGCTGGAGCATCAAACTGATATGCTCCAGCGTATAGTTGAGCTGCAGAAAAGGCAGCAGGAGCAGAGACTGCTGCTACAGCCCCTGTGTAACCAACAGCCCTCCTCCCCAAGTTCCATAGCCTCCTCACCCAGATGCCCAAGAACGCGGTGGGGGGGCCTCCGGCCACCCAGCCACTTCACCTCAGATGATTGCCCAAGCATCAGAAGGCTGGCCCTCAATAAGTTTTATAGTGCAGTGTGTCCTTTTCCTTCCCTCCTTCCCCACCCCTCCTGGGCTACCTTGGCAGTTATCCCCCTAGTTGTGTGATGAATTAATAAAGAATGCATGAATGTGAAGTAACGACTTTATTGCCTCTGCAAGCGGTGCTCAAAGTGGGGAGGGGAGGGCGGTTAGTTTACAGGGAAGTAGTGTGAACTGTTGGGGGGGAGGGTTCATCAAGGAGAAACAAATAGAAGTTTCACACCGTCACCTGGCCAGTCACAAAACTCATTTTCAAAGCTTCTCTGATGTGCACCGTGCCCTGGTGTACTCTTCTAACCACCCTAGTGTCTGGCTGCGCGTAATCAGCGGCCAGGCGATTTGCCTCAACTTCCAACCCCGCCATAAATGTCTCCCCCTTACTCTCACAGATATTGTGGAGCGCACAGCAAGCAGCAATAACAATTGGAATATTGGTTTCGCTGAGGTCTATCTGAGTCAGTAAACTGTGCCAGCGTGCTTTTAAACATCCAAATGCACATTCTACCACCATTCGGCACTTGCTCAGCCTATAGTTGAACGGGTCCTGACTACTGTCCGGGCTGCCTATGTACGGATTCATGAGCCATGGCATTAAGGAGTAGGCTGGGTCCCCAAGGATAACTATAGGCATTTCAACATCCCCAATGGGTATTTTCTGGTCCGGGAAGAAGTCCCTTCCTCCAGCTTTTGAAACAGAGCAGAGTGCCTGAAGACGCGAGCCATCCCACGTTGATGTTAGTGAAACGTCCCTTGTGATCCACCAGACCTTGCAGCAGCATTGAAAAGTACCCCTTGCGGTTTATGTACTCGATGGCTTGGTGCACTGGTGACAAGATAGGGATATGGGATCCGTCTATCGCCCCACCACAGTTTGGGAATCCCATTGCAGCAAAGCAATCCACTATGACCTGCACATTTCCCAGAGTCACTACCCTTGATATCACCAGGTCTTTGATTGCGTTGGCTACTTGGATCACAGCAGCCCCCACAGTAGATTTGCCCACTCCAAATTGATTCCCGACTGACCGGTAGCTGTCTGGCGTTGCAAGCTTCCACAGGGCTATCGCCACTTGCTTCTCAACTGTGAGGGCTGCTCTCATCCTGGTATTCTGGTGCTTCAGGGCAGGGGAAAGCAAATCACAAAGTTCCATGAAAGTGCCCTTACGCATGCAAAAGTTTCGCAGCCACTGGGAATCATCCCACACCTGCAACACGATGCGGTCCCACCAGTCTGTGCTTGTTTCCCAGGCCCAGAATCGGTGTTCCACGCCATGAACCTTCTCCAGTAACACCATGATTTGCACATTGCTGGGGCTTGTACTTTGTGAGAGGTCTATGTCCATGTCAATTTCCTCATCACTCTCGTTGCCGCGCTGCAATCGCCTGGTTTTGCTTTGGCATGTTCTGTCTCTGCATATACTCCAGGATAATGTGCGTGGTGTTCAGAGTGCTCATAATTGCCGCGGTGATCAGAGCGGGCTCCATGATCCCAGTGCTATGGCATCTGGGCTGAAAAAAGGCATGAAACTATTGTCTGACAGAGGGAGGGAGGGGCGAGTGACGACATGGCTTACAGGGAATTAAAATCAACAAAGGTGGCTGTGCATCAGGGAGAAACTCAAACAACTGTCACACAGAATGGCCCCCCCCAAAGATTGAACTCAAAACCCTGGGTTTAGCAGGCTGTTGATTTCATGGAGGGAGGGGGAAGCAAATGAATACAGAACAAATCTGGTCCATCTATCTTTTACATCTTAGGCTGGCAGCAGACGGTGCAGCATGACTGATAGCCATCGGCATCTTCTGGATGCTTGGCAGAAAATGCTGCATTACGACTGCTAGTCATCATCGTCAAGACGGTTCAATAGGACTGCCGGCAGGACTGAGTCTCCGGGAGACAAAACATGTCTGCCCAGGCGCCTCTGACCAAACTCACTGAGGAGTACGACGACGACGGATACCAGTCGTAATACACCATCTACTGCCAAAAGGCAAGGAGCTGCTGTTGTATAGCAATGCAGCCCCACGTCTGCCAGCACCCAGATAGCCGATGATGGCTACCAGTCATACTGCACCGTCTACTGCCAAAAGGCAATTAGCTGCTGCTGTGTAGCAATGCAGTACCACGTCTGCCAGCACCCAGATGACATATGGTGATGGTGAGCTGAGCTGAGCGGGCTCCATGCTTGCTGTGGTATGTTGTCTGCACAGGTAACCCAGGTACAAAGGTGCGAATCGATTGTCTGCCGTTGCTCTGACGGAGGGGGAGGGGCCTGATGACATGTACTCAGAACCCCCTGCGACACTGTTTTTGCATCATCAGGCATTGGGATCTCAACCCAGAATTCCAATCAGCGGCAGAGACTGCGGGAACTGTGGGATAGCTACCCACAGTGCAACGCTCCGGAAGTCGACGCTAGCCTCGATACTGTGGACACGGTCCGCCAACTTAATGCACTTAGAGCATTTTATGTGGGGACACACACAATCGACTGTATAAAACCGATTTCTATAAAACCGGCTTCTATAAATTCGACTTAATTTTGTAGTGTAGACGTACCCTAAATGGGGCATTCTGCTCTAGAGCCTGGGGAGTAAATTCACTTCTTATGGGACCATTGACTTGTTCCAGCCTGAAGCAGGGTGCATGATCAAAGGTGACAAAATCTGCCATGGTAGGCTGTGGTTATGCAAGGTGGCCTCAATCTGCTTGTCAACGGGCCCTCAGTCTGGCAGGGCAGCAAATGGTGGATTCCCCAAGGAAGGGGAATGGCTAAGGTGGCCAAGGGGATACTCTTATTCAGCACATGCTTTCTGCACCCTCACTTGGCTGGGCTTCCATGGAATGCCTAGTGAAAATTGCCACTGTCCTCTAAGCGGGAGGGTGATTGTGAAAACATTGCCTGTATTCCCCACCCCCACCCTCCCGAGGTGAATCCTCCTTGGGGTACAGGGACTACCACTGGTGCAGAGAATTGAAAAAAAAATGAACCTTCTGTGCCAACAGGGGTGAATCTGACCCTTTAGCTTTAGCCATCAGCACCCACAGTGATAAATGGTGCAAGAGAATATGAAGAGAGCCTGAACAAACATAATGATGATTCCCAGTAATAACTCACTCAGAATCTGTGGCCCCAAACTGCATAGAATTCTGATGACTAAGTGAAATTTCAATTCAAACTACAAGATACTTTAGGGGTAAGTCAGAAGTGAGGTCTTTCTCGTTTGAGTGTTTCTGGTTCCTCACCTCTTACTGGAAAATCCAATTCTAAAGGCATAAAGGGACAAATCTGGAAGTCCTTATTACTCAGGCAAAACTCTCACCGAAGTTACCTGGAGTTTGACTGAAAGTCCAGTCTTATTCCAATTGAAGTGAATGGAAGTTTTGGCTGAGTAAGCACTGAGGACTTGATCATTCCAGGTTGAAGTCAGCAGGATTTTTTCCATTGGCTTCAGTGGCAGGAAGATCAGATTTTGAGTTAGAATTGCAGGATTTGGGTTTAAGTGCAGTATCTGGGGCAGACTACTATTAAACCTTAAGCTGAGATTCATTTACATTTTGACCCCATTTTAGTTTCAATAAAACTGATGTGGAGTCAACATGGGGACAATTAAATGTGAGGTTTATGGAGCAAAATTAATGTGTTAAAATTAATAAAATCCCCAGGCTGCTGTACATATTTAGGTCACTGGCAATGCAGTTCCCTAAATCTTTCTTAGCTCCAGCCAAAAGCTTTTTAAAAGCAATATTATGGGGAAAAGAAAAAACAAAGTGGGAATTTTACTCACCATACACTGATGATATTTATAGAGGAGGGTGAATTTAGGCATCTGTCTCTATGTATCATGGGATATCTGTAGTCAGGCACTTCCTTCTGTGCTGCACTGAACTTAATCATGAACGACCAAGGTGGACTGAGCTAGAAAGAACTTTGTTAAACCTCTTTCAGTGGCTGCAATGCTAGGATGCCAGCTCTGTAGCAACAATAATTTATACTACTTTAGAGCCATTTATTAAACGATTTCAATACACGTCACAAATATTAATGAGTTCTTACTTATTATTGTTATTCATAAATCACCAGTGTGCTAGGCACTTTGCAGAGAGGTATGAAAACTGGATCCCTGAGTCAAATAGTTTACTACCTAGGGCCAGGAAAGCACTTAAGCATGTGCTTAGTTTCAACGCTGGTGAAGTCAATAGGAGCACTCAGATACTTACAGCTATGTACATGCTTAAGTGCTTTGCTGAATCGTGATCTAAGTAAGCCTGACATTGCCTAGATAACATGGTAAGATATGCCTCAGCTGCTTAAAATAGACCACATTTCCATACAATTGTTACTTATTATCTCAATTTTGCAGATGGGGAAAAATAAAGCCACAGAAAAAAGTAAGTGATTTATCTCCTTTCATATGACGAGTCTGTGCCAGAGCCAGGAAGAGAAGCTGTATCAGTCCTATGTTTTAGCCACAGGAGCTTCTTTCATCCCTGACAAAGAATAAGAAAGATTCTTCTTCTTTCATATGCCAATGTTGGTTGTTTGGTTTAGTCTAAATCCACAAAAGTGCACATGAATAGTGCTAATGAGATTCATTCCCTTATGCCATCTGGTGGATTCTATTTACCAATGCAGAGACATTTCAAATGACCTCATAACTTAGTATGGTTTGATATACTCACCCTCAAATTTGGGAGTTTAGAATTTGTTCTCCTGATGAAAAAACATATACTTTATCTCCAGTAATATGTTGCTGGTGTAATATTTGTAAAGACACATTTTCTAAAGGATAAGGTGCCATTTGAAGAATTAATAATATAATGATCCTGAATCCAGTCTTATAAATTATACATATTTCCCTTTAATATAATTGCAGATTAGTTTGCTGAGTAGGTTTAATGTAAACACTATATTTAAAACATGGCAGCATTATACAGGATATAAATAATAGATAATCAGGAAATTTAAAGATAATTTTTAGAGTGCTCAAGAAACAAACAAAGTGCACAGCTCTAGTGTTTTGTTAGCAGAACTCTAGCACGGTTTCTTTTTTGTTTCATTATTACATATTTATTTGGCAGGCAATAAAAAAAGTTTGTAATAGTGCCCTGCAGCACTTTGCAATATTACCTAAAAATGTGCTATGTGCTGTACAGCTATAAAGCAAGAAACAGTTACTGTCTTTAAGAGTTTACACAAAAGAACAGATCGAGACCATAGTAACCAGAAGCTAAACTGAAAATACAAGTAGCTGGACTTTCAACTCATTAGTCCTGAGGTCCATGGAGTTATTTCTGATTTACACATTAGGGGAGAGGAAAAACAGAGCCTCAGGCACTGCAATGTTTGGGGGACATATGAATAACTAGATTAGACTAGGATGGATTAAATTAGATAGGTAAACTGACCCCAAATCTTCCCTTAGGTGTTGAATTTGTGCAACAAATTTTGCATCCAGGAGCACAGAAAAGTTCCTGGTTCTATATGACAAAGTTAAATGACAGAGCAAACAGCAGCCACTGCTCAAAAGATTGCACATGTGAGATGCACAACATAAAACAATTGACTGGCAAATTATACATATATATATGATAAATAAGAGAAAATATTAATTTTAAAAGTTGGTATTTGAAAATGTTCCTTTACATTCCATTTTCTGAAAAAATCATGTTAGATTAAATAGCAATACTCTGACCTTTTTAAAGAAAAAACTATAATATTAAATATTACCAAGTTAAGTTACACCTCTTTTATGTTCAGAGGTGGACTGAGGCTTTGTGTACACTACAGGGGAAATTTGATTTAAGCTATGCAATTTGAGTTACATGAATAGCATAACTCAAATCGACATAGCTTAGACCTACTTACCACAGGGTCCACACTACGGGATGTTGACTGGAGACACTCTCCCATCAACTTCCCCTATTCTTCTCAATCCGGTGGAGTACAGGAGTCGACAAAAGAAAGATCTACAGTCAATTTATCAGGTCTTCACTAAACCCGCTAAATCGACTGCGAAGCATCGATCGCCGCTCATTGATCCCTCGGTAAGAGTAGAAAAGACCTTAGGAAGCAATTTAAACTAGATTTAACGTATGGGATTGAAAATGTGTTACAATAAGACGAGGGTTCATGTTTGATTTTGACAGCAGCAAAATGTGCTAGTTCACAAATTTTCTGCCATTTTGTCTAATAGAGCAAAAGAACAGCTCTAATTGGAACAATAAATTAGTTCTTTCTGGCTTTGGGTCAGACCCACCAAAACCAATCTTGTAAAACAGGTTGAAATCCAGGGATAAAAATTTGAGTCTTCTGCAATTTGAAAGGGTTTGGCTCACAGGTTCCAGTTTTGAGTTCCTGGTTTATCGCTTTCGGTTTGTGTGCAGTTTCATATACGCATCTCTTGTAACATGGTTATTTTGTCATCATTTATCCATTTTGGTAATTGAAAATTTCAGTACATATGTGACCTGATTCTCCTCTCGCTTATTCCCGTTTCCAGAGTATTGACTTCAATTACATTAACTCTTGATTTACACCACTGTGAAAGGAGAATGAGATCAATGCTATCTGTGTAGGGATCGTGGGCCAGATTGTCACTGGCTCTTGTGTTGGATCTCCACTTATGCTGCCTGCATGAATGCTGATCACAGTAATAGCCCCTTTGGATCAAATTATACAGGAGCAGAGGAGGACTGGTGCCATGGCCCTAAGCCTCTCTGTCCAGCCCAAAGAGGAAGACTGCTCCCTTCAGTGTGTCAATCTATGCCATCTGCCAACCTGTACTGATCAATGCCAGGAGGGGGCACAATTTTGAGGCACAATCCCACCAAGCCTGTACAGTGCCAAGATAGGTCTTTATCTGAATGGCACAATCTAGCTCTTTCTGCAGATAGAACATGTGTTGCGAAGGGAAACAGTAACCCCATTACAGGGTTAACATATTTCAACCATTACCACAATTACTTCTTATCCTACATAATGGGGAAAACTCAAGCTGTAATCCTGCAAAGTGTAATGTGTGGGCAGACTGCTGTGCCCATGTAGACTTTGAAGTCAATGGGGCTTTGCATGGGAACAACAATCTGCCAGTACATCACATATTGCACGATCAGGGCCTACAGTATCTCAAACTATGTGGTAACTGTATAATTGACTTATAAACACTGTGTGCCACTAAGTTATGAGTAAAGTAAAACTTGTGACTAAAGCTATGTGTTCATTTCCAACTAATATTATATATACACACATACCCCTACCTACCTCTCCTGCTTCCCCCCTTTGGAAATATATTAGTTACTATAGAAATGATAGCATTAGTATGGACAAACCTTCTCTGTACATCTATATATCTAGGTTCTTATACAATATTCATCCCCAGTGGAATTTGAACACCTTGTGATGGTCACCAGATGGGTAATTTACATCACTGTGTGTGTGTGTGTGTGTGTGTGTGTGTGTGTGTGTGTGTGTTTATATATTTCAAATGATATCAAAAGGGAAATAAGTTACACACACTTTCCATAGAGTTCAGTTATGTTGTAGTGAAAACTAAAGGCTACTTTCTCCACTTAAAAAAAAAGTTAGTTTCATGTCTGGCCTATCCATAAAGAAATATCTGTATAAATAAAATAGCTGAGAGTCTGATCCACAGAGATACTGAATACTAGAACTGGGTGATATTTTTTACTGTAACTTTGGATTTTCAGTGTTGATTATGCTGAAGTACTTTGGTTAATAAACAACTAATAAATACACCTAAATAAATCTCCCAAAATTTGAAGGTTTCAGTTTTTCAATTTGAAAAGATTTTTTATTTTGAAAGTTCTTTAATTTTATTTTTAAATTCAAAATATTAAATACTCAAAATAAAAAAAGGTTTTGACCAGTAACAATGTTTTTCAACTTTTTGATTTGCCAAAAATCTTGAGGCTGGGAGGGGGAGGGGGCAGGGGGAGAGTGAGTTGATTTGACATGAAATGATTTTTCCCCCACAATTGCTTGTGAACCAACAAAATCCATTATTTGCCCAACTTCACTGGAGATATGACAGTTTATATACAACACTTCTTATTTCAAGTCCAATATTGCAGGATGCTAAGCACCTCTTAGAAGCTACTGATCATCCTCAATTCCCATTGAAATCTAAGAGGGTAGACTGTCAGCTGGTATAGTTTCTAAAGATTTGGGGACACCACAGAATTAGGTCTGTTCCTGGGAACCCTTATGCACCCTTTGAGCACTAGTCCCATTAAACTCAATCAATGGTTGCAATATCAATACTTCAGCTTCTGCAGCCTTTGGTGCAGTGATTGTGCCTCTCTCTCTGTGTTTTGAAAACACCTAACATTTTGGATGCTACAGTGATTGAAATGATAAATAATGCCAAGTTAGAATTTCTGGAATGGGTGGTGGTAGGTTTAATGTATATCCAATGCTCTCTGCTTTTATCTGTTTTACTCAAGATAGGGCAACGCCAGGTAAAAACAAATTTGGAGCATTCAGATATATGAGACCATGGACGATGTGTGCAGATCTGGAAGCTGATGCCTTTAAAGGATAAGAGAAATAGAAGCATCTAACTATTATTTTTTCCTTCCTATTTTATTTCAGATCAGCACTGCCCAACCAAATCCCCTCTGTCCTTCTCCCCTTTTAATGTTAAGATGTAGGCTTCTATTATTTTTCTACTACAGATGTGAAATTACCAAATTAACATGCTGCATTTCCTAGGCATAGATTTCCAAAGATTATCTCCACCCCAGTTTCCAGAGTACTAGACGTAAATTGTTAACAAGCTGGACCAAGCAAAATTGAATCTGGCTTATTTATCAGAATTGCCCTCATGATTATCTTAAATGTCAGGCTTGAAAATATTTGAGTTAACATTACTCTCTCTCTTATCTGCTATCAGACTGCATAAGTGAAATTCCATCAGAATTGGGAAGGTTAGAGAAATTAACTTGAATTGCTCATAGTGGTACATCATCCTCATTCACTTGAGATTGTTACTCTGATAAGCATTTATGCCAATAGTGCCACATGCTGATATGTGGAAGCCACTGGCTTTCAACAGTCCATCTGGTAGTGAAGATTCATGAATTATGAGGCCCATGCATTCAGATCCTTGTGAATGCAGAGGACTGTGCTAGCAGATCTCATAGAATATCAGGGTTGGAAGGGACCTCAGGAGGTCATCTAGTCAACCCCCCTGCTCAAAGCAGGACCAATTCCCAACTAAATCATCCCAGCCAGGGCTTTGTCAAGCCTGACCTTAACAACCTCTAAGGAAGGAGATTCCACCACCTCCCTAAATAACCCATTCCAGTGCTTCACCATCCTCCTAGTGAAAAAGTTTTTCTTAATATCCAACCTAAGCCTCCCCCACTGCAACTTGAGACCATTACTCCTGGTTCTGTCATCTGGTATCACTGAGACCAGTCTAGATCAGGGGTTGGCAACCTTTCAGAAGCGGTGTGCCGAGTCTTCATTTATTCACTCTAATTTAAGGTTTCGTGTGCCAGTAATACATTTTAATGTTTTTAGAAGGTCTCTTTCTATAAGTCCGTAATATATAGCCAAACTATTGTTGTATGTAAAGTAAATAAGGTTTTTAAAACGTTTAAGAAGCTTCATTTAAAATTAAATTAAAATGCAGAGCACCCTGGACCGGTGGCCAGGACCTGGGCAGTGTGAGTGCCACTGAAAATCAGCTCACGTGCCGTCTTCGGTGCACGTGCCATAGGTTGCCTACCCCTGGTCTAGATCCATCCTCTTTGGAACCCCCTTTCAGGTAGTTGAAAGCAGCTATCAAATCCCCCCTCATTCTTCTCTTCTGCAGACTAAACAATTCCAGTTCCCTCAGCCTCTCCTCACAAGTCATGTGCTCCAACCAATCTGATTGCAAGATTGCTGCTTAGATAGGATTTGACCTCCTGGTACTCACCTGATCTATTGATATGTTTACTATCAGTAAGAAGTGAATTTCTCAAGGGTTTGCAGTTAGATTTGATTACAATAAGCACCCAGAGTCTTTGATGCTTCTGAATTATCTGACCACATTGGGAGTTTCCTTGCCACGTTCCCTCCTTCCCCATGTAATATCCTGATCCTCCTCCTACCTAGCGTGCGGTCTTGTGAGGGACATGGTGAGGCAAGTCATTGTCCCATCTGGTAGGTCTGCTTCTTCCGGAAGGTGATTCTGTTTTTACACTAGTGTTGCTCCATTTATTTAATTGGAATTCATGCTGAATAATTGACCTAGCTAGTACCTTTTCCTGTGAGCAAAACTCCCTAAGAATATAAATAGCAGAATTATTTTATAAACAAGTACATTATATATAGTGCTGGAATGACTTTTTCAGCAAGGTAGACTGGTTATCAAATAGAGAACTCTGCAATTAATGGAGGGTAAAATCCATTACCCTCCATCTAGACAGAAAAAACAAACACTTATCAAAACAGGTTATTAAATGTCTCCAAACTTGCTGAATGTTATTTGAATGATGGGTTGTCTGCAGTCTCCTTATCTGTAACAAAGTGTTCATTCCTTACCATAGCATATGTAGGAACAGAAACAGCACACAAAAAATAACCTTGTGTTCATTCATTAAAAGGTAAAAGCCCTCTTATACCTGGCATTAGCAGTTGCAGTGATAAGGAAACCTCATAGTAGTTGGCAGTTCAGATGAATATCTTTGAAGCTTAGCTGAACTTCTTTGGACAAGTAAGGGGCTGGATACCCAGAGAACAGGTTCTCATGACATTTCTTATACCCATACTAGTTGGTTTCAGATGGCGAATCAATACAATGGTCTCAGTTACATAGTCATTAAAGTAAATAATTTTTCCATGTTTAACAACTTTAAAATAGGTCAGATCTTCTTTAGTTCTTTTCTCCTTCCCCATCAAGGAAAAGGATTTTCTAATTCAGGCTCTATTATTTATTTGTTGGAGAGCTTTTCTTCTTTTCCCTCAGAGCACGTTAGCATGGGGACATTGAAATGGCTGTTTCTCATTGCTCTTTGTGCGTGAGCGTGATCTAACTACCATGGTAATGGGCACAGTATAAGAACCTGAACAGACTAGAACTCTGGTACATATGGAGAGAAGGGAGCACAATAGCACTCCTTCTTGCACTCTTGCTTAATGATACAGGCTCCTCTCTGAGCAGAAAAAGAGGTGAAATACATTGAGGGCATGTTTACTGCAAATTTCACTAAATCGAGTTGAGAAATCCTTGTGTGTCACTGCACTTCAGTAATGGGTGATTATGGTATATATAAATGAGTCTTCTGGACTTGGAACAGAAATTGGTAAACTGGGTCTGAAATGAACTTTTTTTCTGTAAAAACCCTTTGCCCAGAGCTGAACTTGAATCTTTTTTGTTGTTGGTTTGTGTCTAATACATTCAGTTAACTTTATCCTCTTTAGCATCAATATTTTTCTCCTCCAATGAGTTTGCACTTCCAGATTGTAATTAGGACCAGAAGTAGGATTTACAGAAGGCTATTCTCATCATAAATCTGGCCTGATGGGAAGCAGGAAATACTGGAGTGTAAGGTCTGATTGTGTGATATTTCCTGCCATATTTAGCAGTCTCAGCTAGATCATAGTTCAGGAATGCTGATAATTAGCTGAAATTTCACAACGGGTATTTTGAATGAGAAAAAGTTTTTTTTTTTTAATTTAAAAGAGTCAAAATGAAACATTGCCAGTCTCAAAACTTTTCTCCAAAAAAATTTTGAGTTGAAAAATTCATCAAAATTGACCCTTTTCAACATCCTGATTAGGTATTGATGAGTCACTTTTCCAACCCCCACCCTGCCAAAATAGTTTCCTTGGAAAATCCCCAACCAGCTCTAATTACAATTGTGCTAAATGCAGTATTTTGGACAATCACCACAGAATGATATTTTTAAATAAAAGTTATTGAAAATAATACCTTTTGAATTAATAAATACTTTAAAAGTCTGTAATATGCATATGTAACATTGTAGAAGGCTCACTCACCACCTGGTGTGCCTCCTCATGGCTAGGCATGGCATAGCAGCCCTTCTGTCCTTATCGCTCCCTGCAGGCAGCTACTTGGGCCACTCGGTGGTCTGTCCAGTCTTGTGATTCAGCCCTCTGGTCAGGATGGCTAGAGCCTCCCCCTTCCAGGGTAACAATCTCATTGAGTGTCACTTAGGCTCCTAAATCACTTAGCTATTACAACACTGAATGCAGCGACACTTTTTAAAATCTGGGTCTTGGTAACCACATAGCAGGCTTTTGGCCCCAATCTGGGTTTAGTAGTCCTTGCCCCTTTACTTCTGAGGCTTACACTGACCCACCTGTAGGGCATGGTAGGGGAACTCAGGCCCACCCTCTGCTCTGGGTTCCAGCCCAAGGCCCTTGTAATAAGCAGCTAGCATCTGTTCCTTATGATCCTTTACTGGTTCCCTGGACACTTCCTATCTTTGCATGTTTGCAGGCATCTGGCTTAGAACTGCACTCTTCAGTCCTCTCTCCCTAGAGTTTCAGCTCTCCATATAGCTTTTCTCAATTTGTTGCTGAGGGACTGGAACCCATTTCTCCTGCTATCCTACCCCTTCAAGGCCAATCCAAGGATATACACTCCCTACTGCAGCTTTCTTCTCTCAGTCCTCTACTATTGCCCCTTCAATCCTTCCTTTATAGGAACCATCCAATGTGGTTCTCTCCAGCTGGGTCTAATCCAGTGGTTCCCAAACTGGGGTTTGTGAACCCTTTGGGGTTCACTAAATGTTACAGGGGGTTCTTGGGAAAAAATTCCCTAATGGCGGACAGAGCTGTCCCTAGGGATCCCAGGCAGCACAGGGCCAGCAGCCCGGAGCCCCGGGGACTTCCAAGAGCTAAGCAGATCAAAGCGAGCATATCATCACACTGAGGAGATTGAAACTTCAAGACTCCTTGTAAGAAATGGAAAGGGAGGTGGATTTTTTTTTTTTGCTGTTTTTAAAATTAAATAGGCTGCTAGTATTGTTTTTTAAATTATTATGAAGAACATGTTTAAGGTTTGTTGTAACATGCATTGTTTGCCTGGACTGCTCAAGACCTGAATGTTGTGTAGGTGGAACTCTTTGAGTTGGCTTCTTAAATACCTGCATGCTGTTTCACATCTGATACTCCTTGATGAAACCTAGGAGCTTTGTCTTATAAGAGTCTTAATCAAAGTGATACAAGCTACAAAAGTGAGATCTTGGAAGAGTGTTGCCGTTTTCATAATGTAATAAAATTCTGTAATGATAAATAATAAATAATGTGTAATAAGCACGTCATAAAAACAAATTTTATACTTCCAAGATCACTGCTTTTATACTTTATCCTCAGGTAAGGGAGAAAATCCCTGGAAATATTCATTTTTAGGAGGGGGTTCATGAGACTTGACATTTTAGTGAAAGGGGTTTGCGGGTTGTTAAAGTTTGCGAACCACTGGTCTAATCCTTAATTACCCATCTCTGCTCCATGTGCCACAGAATGGGCTAACTGGGATCACCTGCTCCCCTTATCCACCCCATTACAAAAGTATTTTAAAACTATTCATTTAAGATCAGTGTTGTACTAGTAGCAGCAGCAGCAAAAGATCAAAAGGTCTTTATTATTTATGTCATCCATTACAGATGAGTGTATATGCAGAGAATATATTCAACAAACAGAACTACTCTATTGGTTTGTACTGTCAGTTTTCCAGTCTGTTTAATCTCCCCCTGCAAGTTAAACCCTGTCTCAGATAGTCAGAAAAGGAAACCCATATTATCCTTAATCTTCATCTCCTCCACAAAGCTTCCTCTCCACTGCCAAATCTGATTCAAAATTGCCTTGCTGCTCTTCCAAAACCCAAGTGGCCTCATTCTACCACTTGCTGACCTCATATCAACTTACCTTCTTACCCACTTGTCATGTCCCTCCAATCTTGGCGTTTTTTCTTCCCTCCCACCTCAGTCTCCATAGGTGGGAGGGGTCACAGTTACAGTTGTATGCCTTCTGTACTCCCTTCTTGTGAAATACCTCTATTTAAATATTAGCTCAAAACCATCCTTGTCTCATTAGCCTTTAATTGACTCTTTATACAGAAATCACTTTCTGATGATCTGTATGAGGTCACTATAAACATTTAATGGTTGTTATTTATAAAATAAAATATTTTTGTAATGTGTTTCTGCGCACATTACTATATTTTCCATTTGGTATATGTTCTCTAAACAATGGAGAAAAGATTCTACACTTAATGGGATTCTGCTTTACATGTATTGCTGAAAAAAACATTGCCCAATACCCTAAAATTAGTGTAGAAAATAGGAATGTCACAATCTAGAATCATAGCATAGGCCACTACAAAGGCAATGATTGTTGTTTTTACAAGAGAATTCAAGGGTCTATAATGCATAGTGGCATACATATGTTTTATTCATTTTCACAAGGGATGGTTTGATGAATTATAAATCTCTGTCTCCTCAGATGCTGTGTGGTAGAAATCATTTAGTGACTTCTGATAGAATGTAAAAAGCAAAAAAAGAACCAGCAGGCCACCTTGGTGTTCTAGTGGAAATGCACAGATAAGACTAAGGTCAGGTCTTTGCTCCCTGGGGTGGAAAAAGCTAGCTGTGATCTGGAAATAACAGTTGTAGCCCTTGAGAGAGCGAAGTGCAATAAGCCACTCTCAGAGTAGCTACATTTACTAGTGCTATGTTTTGAAAAATCTGTCCTTAAAAGTCCAGAGGTGAATTACAAAATAACTGTTTAATTTAATTACACAAGCATTTCCTGTCCCCACTTGACTGGCCTACAGAAACACCCAAATAGTAACCTAGGCCAGTGATAAAATGGCAGTTTGGCGGGGGGGGGGGGGGGGGGGGGAAATCTGGTTCTTGGTACTGGAGATGCATTCCCAGAGTGTTTCTGAATAAGCAAGGAACCAAGATTCCTGGAAAAATCATGGAGCAGGTCCTCAAGGAATCAATTATGAAACACTTAGAGGAGAGGAAAGTGATCAGGAACAGTCAGCATGGATTCACCAAGGGGAAGTCGTGCCTGACTAACCTAATTGCCTTCTATGATGAGATAACTGGCTCTGTGGATGAGGGGAAAGCAGTGGATGTGTTATTCCTTGACTTTAGCAAAGCTTTTGATACAGTCTCCCACAGTATTCTTGCCACCAAGTTAAGGAAGTATGGGCTGGATGAATGGACTGTAAGGTGGATAGAAAGCTGGCTAGATCGTCGGGCTCAACGGGTAGTGATCAATGGCTCCATGTCTAGTTGGCAGCCAGTTTCAAGTGGAGTGCCCCAAGGGCCGGTCCTGGGGCCGCTTTTGTTTAATATCTTTATTAATGATCTGGAGGATGGTGTGGACTGCACTCTCAGCAAGTTTGCAGATGACACTAAACTAGGAGGCGTGGTAGATACACTAGAGGGTAGGGATCGGATACGGAGGGACCTAGACAAATTAGAGGATTGGGCCAAAAAAAACCCTGATGAGGTTCAACAAGGACAAGTGCAGAGTCCTGCACTTAGGACGGAAGAATCCCATGCACTGCTACAGACTAGGGACCGAATGGCTAGGTAGCAGTTCTGCAGAAAAGGACCTAGGGGTCACAGTGGACGAGAAGCTGGGTTATGAGTCAACAGTGTGCTCTTGTTGCCAAGAAGGCTAATGGCATTTTGGGCTGTATAAGTAGGGGCATTGCCAGCAGATTGAGGAACGTGATCGTTCCCCTTTATTCGACATTGGTGAGGCCTCATCTGGAATACTGTGTCCAGTTTTGGGCCCCACACTACAAGAAGGATGTGGAAAAATTGGAAAGAGTCCAGCGGAGGGCAACAAAAATGATTAGGGGTCTGGAGCACATGACTTATGAGGAGAGGCTGAGGGAACTGGGATTGTTTAGTCTCCAGAAGAGAAGAATGAGGGGGGATTTGATAGCAGCCTTCAACTACCTGAAGGGGGGTTCCAAAGAGGATGGAGCTCAGCTGTTCTCAGTGGTGGCAGATGACAGAACAAGGAGCAATGGTCTCAAGTTGCACTGGGGGAGGTCCAGGTTGGATATTAGGAAACACTATTTCACTAGGAGGGTGGTGAAGCACTGGAATGCGTTACCTAGGGAGGTGGTGGAGTTTTTAAGGTACTGCTTGACAAAGCCCTGGCTGGGATGATTTAGTTGAGAATTGGTCCTGCTTTGAGCAGGGGGTTGGACTAGATGAGCTCTTGAGGTCCCTTCCAACCCTGATATTCTATGATTCTATGATTCTAGCTAGCTCCTGCATAAGGATTAAAATACAGAGGAGAAGTTCCACCCATCATGTAAATTTCCCTTGTAAATCAGTGCAGGGATAGGCACAGCTTAGTCTTAAATTAATACACCTTAAAATGGGATACTGCTCCTGATATGAGGTTTTCAGCATTGCAGCGTCTATGGTTTTATGAAATGAGAATGAACAATGGAAGTTTGCCTTCTCTTTTTGTTATGTACAGAATGCAAAGTGAACCTTACGGTGTGATTTTTCACTCTATGTTGGGAAAAACAGGAGAGAGTGTATGACAGTCTACCATTATCAATATGCAAAGGCTACACTGCGGGCACCATTTTGACAAATGTAGAATACATTATCTGAAAGTAGAAAAAGCTGTCCAGAATGTTTTACTGGTCCTTAATTCAGCCTAATTGCCCTATTAATTACCTTGAGCCACTTACGTGATTATTAATAAATGCATTTTGCATAACACAAAAGTCAGACTCAGTACTGAATAGTTAATATATTGCAGTGATTAGATTTGAAATATTACTGAAGCAAGTTGCAGATGCAGATAGTTACAGTGGGAGAAGGATGGTTTGTGGTTAGAATGCTATCCTGTGACTTGTGAGACCCACTTTCAGCTCCTTGCTCTGCCACAGAAATCACTTACTCTCTCTGTGCCTCAGTTGTCCATCTGTAATGAAGAGATAATGGCATTTCCCTACTTCCCCGGGGTGTTGTGAGGATAAATCCCTTAATGACTCTGAGACTCGCAGATACTATAGTGATGGGGGCCATATCCATGTCTCCAATTAGGTGATCACTTGATTTAATTTCACTTTAACAAACTGTTACTCCGTTTAGTCAATCTGAAAATATCTGTTTCCTTGAAACCTAAATATTTTGTTAAATGATTGGTCCCAATCCTTAGCCTTGAGCTGCTTTGAGGTCCTCTAAAAGCACAACTGTTCTTAATGGTGGGATAGTCAGATACAGGAGTATCAACCAGCACAAGGGAATCCCCCTTGTAATGCAGAACAAAAAAAAACTCCTGTATTGCCTCCTCTCCCTTTGTCTGGCACAGGGAATGTGGCTGGGTGGTGGAAAGGAGTGCGGCTGGCCAGGGTTTCCTTGAACCCTGGAGTTCCTTGGCTACAATAGTAGCCCCTTGAATTTTGAAAACAGAACGCACTGTACATTGGATTAAAGGCCAGTACTGCAGCTTTTACTGATGTACTATAACCTAAACTAAAATGTTGCCTGGTAAACAATTTTGCCTGTCCTAGTAAGTAACTGAAAGGAGCAAGAGCACCCTCCCTTGTATTCAGGACACCAGCAAGATATAACTCCCATTCTCGAACTTCCAAATCGTAGCAATAACTATTTGGCACATGTTTTGTCATAGTGAACCCTCTACCTGTGTATTATATTTAGCCGCTCTCACACACCTTTCCCCTCTCCTCCCTCCCCCTCCATCTGTCTTGTCATCCCTCAGCTGCTCTGGTACTAATCCTATGCATAAATTAGGAAATGAGGCCATAACAGCCAACTGCTAAAGTAAGGCTCTCCTACTTACCATCAATATCAAATGCCCTAGGCTTTGTAGATCCAGTGCAACATGGAAAGGAATTTACCCTCTATTTGAAAGCCACCAGCACACTATTTTCTGGGACTGCCGCGAATAGGACTTGTGCCCACTATTGGGCATCTACACTTCAACCTTCCACTCACACCAAACTTCTCCAGGGAAATGTCAGGAACAAGGAGACAAATTCAGGTTTGGCCAGTGTGGGCTTGGGGAAAAATTCCTTCTCAACTCCAAATATAGCAATCCGTTTTAGCCTGAGCAGGCAAGGAACAGTCAGAATTACCTCAAGAATCTGAAAGCAACTATCACTCAAAACCCAATATAAAATGTTGGTTGTATCAGCACAGAAATAACTAAGGAAACACCAGAATAAGCTCACTGGGCAACATTTCGGGGTGCCAGGAAAGGAGGAAATGGTTTCTGCTCCCCTTTGAACCCTAGAATGGCACCCACTTTTAATCCTGCTATTATATGAAGTGCTTATGTGAGTCTACAGCTCTTACTCCCTCACTGCCAGCATCACAGGGACACTGGAAGGACAACAGAGTCACTAAGGGCTACCTCTCCCAGATGGAAATACAAACAAGAGAAAGGGGTAGGGGAGGTGAGGAGACAGGTCAGGTGCAAGTAGGCTTGTGGCCACCATTCCCCAGTTCACAGTCTGGTCGATCCCTGAGGAGACAGTATGGGATCATTTCTTATCATTAAAAGCTTGACTATCCAAATGTTCACACCTTCGTTCAGTTCACTTTCCATGAATACTGGTCAAGGAAAATCACTGAAACATTCCAGAGGAAACCTTTTACACTATTCACGCAGCTGGAGTAATGCCCAAGCTTTCTCTCTCATTCAGTTACATAATTTAATCCCATTTCATTGAGGGATTTAAGAGACCACAAGCCAAAACCCCAGATCTAAACACACTGAAAGTTTGGGACATTTGTAATTTAAACCCACATCTGGTCCTGCCTTCATAATGGATTCAATCCAGAACCAGAGTCTTCTGAATTTTAGGGTTTGATTGAAATTTTGCGGTTTAAGCCCATATCTAATTTAAACAACATGATACAGATTCTCAGCTGAAAACTAGTGGGCCAAATCCTGAAGTCTTTACTCAGATAAAACTCCCATTACTCAAAGGTGGCGTTTACTGCAGAGAGGATGATGGGGCCTCATTCTGTGAGCTGCTGAGTGCCTCCAGGCAGGAAAGAAAGGCTCTCTACAGTTCATAGGAGATGGTGCTCCATAAAAGCTGCAGGATTTGGTTGTGTATACATTAAAGAGTTTTTATAATCTACCAAAACTTTAACATGTTATGAAAGGAATGCACCACAGTAGTTTATAGGGGAAATTTCCTCCCACGGCAAATTAAGTTAAACTTCATGAAAAGTGGATACAGGCTTGGTAGTAAATTAATAAGCTATTTTACACTTCACCTATTTTTATTTCAATAGTTTAGAATGATTAATTACTGCCTGTTAGGAGTAGGAACTTAAGAATAATGAAGGCTGAATTAATTCCTTCACATACTAGTCAGTTGAAATAGGGCATAACCGAAATGCCCAGTCTTGAAGGTGCCACCAAAATAAAACACAGCAATTAATCAGGCAAACTGAACCCAAGAATCAATTCATGCTCATGTTTATACATATTTGATGTGTACATGTTTGTATTTCAAAAAATATGGTAGAATTATGGGTATTAGAGGGAAAACAACATGTTAGGTGAAATCAATTTAATTCTTTCCTGAGATCTCCTACTGGGCCTTACTGCTGATTTTCATGCAAGGCAGCAAGTCCTCTCTCTATTGGAATATGAACTAATAATTTCCAATGGGAAATTTCACAAGCTCCAATGACAGGTATAAAGTTAACTTCAATATATTAACTATAGAAACAGTGACATTCAACGGCAACATTTCTCTGCTGGTCTCTTTCCTCTCTGTGTTCTGGGAATAGCAGCCAGGATGTCAGCTTGCTGGGTTTACACTAGAAGCAGGCTAGCTGGGAATAACAACTCAAAGAGACAGAGAGATGTAACAACATTTCTTCTCCTTTATTCAGCAGAGTAGGAGGTTACAGTAGCTTTATTACACTGCAAATTTACATTGGTTCTTATCAGATAGAGTCTTTTGGCACTTTCCCATAGAGTGTAAATGATCTATATACCCATTTTTCAAGAACAGAGCTTTTATTTTAACCAGAAGGGAAACAATATAAAAAACAAATCTGTAGGTGGGATGGGGTAAGAATGCATGAATGAGACTGTGGCTGGAAAGGGGAAAAGCATGAATTAGATAGTAGGCGTCTTCCAGCTGCCTAAATGGGGACTTCAAGAGGAGAGTTAAAAGCCATGGTGAGTGGGGAGACATATTTATGTCATTCCCCTTTACATTGCCAGGAGTTACACTTACATCTCTGAGAGGAGTCAGTGAGTGATGAAGGCTCGGAGTCCTGGGTCTCTTATAGAATGCATACCCCCTGGGTGATACAGGAAGTGATGTTTGTGATTCAAAGGGGTACACTCTTCCATCTGAGTCTGTACTTACCAGTGCAGTGCTGTCATGTTAGGGGGGCTACTGTGCTTCTGAAGATGACCTCTTTCTAATGCAATTTGAAACAGACTGTTTGTGATTAGCAGAGGTCCCATGGCAATTTTTGGCAGAGTAGTGGTGCTAAACCCCTGCTGAACCAGTGTCAGGTTTGATCCTGCAAGGAGCTAAACTTAGGGATAAAACCCAAAAGGATCAATAAACTGAGATAAAGATAGACATCAGAAAATACTGTGTATATGACATCTTTGTGCTTAAAACTAAACATTTGGCTAGCAATAACCTGGGCATTGCATTAATCTTGCATCTGTTGTTCTAAATTTCATAATAAAATGGCCAGTGCAATTTGCCTTGCCGAATGCCAAGTGATATCAGCAGAGGGAGCAAGCTTGAACTTATTCAGCCATTAACTGCATTTTAGTATTTAGTTTGCTACTTTGACATTTTGACAGCTTGTTTTGTATTGGCTGCTGCATGGAATGGTGAGGAAAGGTTAAGCATGTAACATTTTACCTAGATGTCATTTATAATATCATGAGTGTTTTCAAGCATCTTAAATTGGGCTCTTGGAAAGTCACAATTACCCTTCAAAACAATTGCAAGTAATCTTTGTGGCTGACATGGGTTAGGCTCCTGGTCTGCAGAGGTTTCTCATGAAGCATTTCCTGTTTTCATTATGAGAATGATGTAATCTGCTCTGGGATTATCAGCCTGTTACCTGTGCATGAAGGCTCATTGAGCCCTCAGGAGAAATTGTTCATTTCCCCCTCTTTTATTTAAAAAAAAGTCAAATAATGAAATATTGGAATAATATGTTTTTTGATAATTTAAAAGGAAATTTTATTCCACCCTCTGACCTTCACTCACCGTATCAGAAGCACAAGAGACAGGCTGGGGAAATGATTTTCATAGCAAGGCAGACCTCTAAGAAACTAGTTCCAGTAATATAAATATGTGAGAAAATGTCATCTAAAAGTGATAGTACTAATTGTCTGGATAACAGCAGGAAACAGAGAAAGAACTGACCTCCTCACTTCTGAATTAGACTGCTCATGACCCTACTTCAAATGGGGTTTGATGAGCTAAAGGAGCCAAGCATACTGAATTAAATTTCTCATAGGCGACGTTTCCCCCCCATTATGTATGTCTGGATTAGTGTGGCTGGTTTGATTTATTAGACATATAACTGATTCAGATCCAGTTTGATGTATTAGTTATTGTTACTTGTGATGGGACTAACTCACAAAGGCCAGATTTAGAGCTGGATCCAAATTTTCCCACAGTTCAAGAAGGTTAGATACAGTTTTCTGACCCTTCTCTAGTAAGAGCATCAATGGGCCAGGAATACAAACTGCAGGATTTTCAAAAGTGCTCAGCATTGGGCAAATTTTGTTCCTATTGAAATAAATGTCAAAACCCTCATTGAGTTCAGAGGAAGCATAGGTAGGCCAATGCTAAGAGCTTTGAAAATCTGACTACTATTAAGCACAAGATATTTTCCTCCATTAATAGGTTGCATTTTGGTGAAGAACAGTCAAGATGGAAGAAAAATACTGATATCCTCAGTCATACATGCAAATACTACATGGTACTTCCTTTAATAAAACAGTCATTCAGGGACAAATCATCTGTCAGGTGGGGAAGGTGCTGAAAGAGTGAGGTACAGGGTGGGCCAGGAGGATTGGTCACTATGTGGATCCTCTTATCCTTCCAGTAGAGATAGACACACAGCCATATTAGTACAAGAACACTCACAAGATTGTCCATTAGGATTCCATAGTGACACTTTGGGGTTCAACCCAGAGATTCTGTCATTGTCTGCCTTGGTACCCTGGTCCCTCTGTGCTGTGCAGCTTTGGCTCAGAGCCCTGATATCAGCAGCCTGCTTACAGCACAATAGCCTGACCCTGGCATTCACCAGCCTAGTTATTCCTTGCAGAGAGACATCACTACCCTCCCTGTCCTGAGTTTTCCCCAAACCATCTGTCCTGTAGTGTCCAATCCTTCTTATGCAATACTCACAGATCCATATTAAGTTCACTGTTCCTTTTAAAGAGACACCACACTGCACCAACCCCTTCATTTAACTGAGGATTCACTTTTATTTTTAATATATGGCACTGAGATGGCTCATAGTAAATCTAAAATAGTTTATTAAAGAATACAAGATGAAATGATTTCTAGTAAGAGTGAAAGACACATGAAGTTACTGAGCTTCCTAGTGACTACATTTAACTTAAGCCAGTTACAGTCTCATCTAGATTCTGATCTAGATTCAATTTCCAGAGACTTTCAACCTCCTGGGTTGAAAGGTTTCACTTTTCTCTAAAGTATAAGAGCTGTAGCCTCTTGTATCTGCCCAGTGAGGGATACCAACATGACTTTCTGTACTTACTTATATTTTCCAAAGTTCAAAGACCTTGTTTCAGGAGGCGGAAAGGTTTCCTAGAACTGCAGCATCCCCCTCTGGTAAGAAGTGTTAAGTAACATTGGTTTGCCCTATAGCTTCATGTAAATGAAGCCTTACCCTTCATGGAAATGTAATTTAATTATCTCACTTTGTTCAGTTCACATTGGAGGTGCATTCAAGCAGGTGGAACCACATTTCTTTTGTCTAGATTGGGGTGATTTACTCTTGCCTGACAAATGCATTTTAAGAATATCTTTCCAGCACAAATTTCTTCATATATTGCTCATACATACACCACACAATAATAATAATGAGTAGTGTGTTGCCAGTTGTAGCAAGGCCCAGCTGGGCCCCTCTTGCTTCTACCCCTGCTGTCCTCACAAAACCAGTCAGACACACCTCAGGTCAATGCAATCAACTGTGTATTTTATTTATATTTTTTTCCCACCACCAGTTTACTATCTATGTACAGGATTTTACAGTCAGACTTAACCAGCAACAGACCAGAGCCACCAGTCCCTCTCAGCCTCTCTTCCCCTCTCTGGCTTCCTTCCTCCCAGCCTTTATAGCCCCTGGCTAATTAGGCTGGTAACTGTTCCTAGTTGCCAAGCAGGCAGAGTTATTCACCCACCCCCAATCCATTCCCCTTGATTGGGGCTGGCATGGCAGGGGGCTGATTAAGCACTTCATGCCCAGCACCCTGTCACACCAGTTTATATAGGATACCTTACATGATACCTTTTAGATACAGAATATGACAATAGTGAGTTGGGGCAATGAGTATGTCAGACCTGATATGACTTATGTGATGGTGTGCCCTCTACAAGTTGCCATTGAGGGGCTTCATTGGTCATGTATCGTCCATGGGGGAAAATGCCTTCCCACTCTTTGTAATGAAGTCTCCTAGTGCAGTAACATAGGCTGGGTCCTGGAGAGAGAAAATTGGCTTTTGTCATTCAGATAACTATTCACTAAGATAAGGAAGGGAAAAGATGAGGAACAGAAGACAATGACTCTATCG
Organism: Malaclemys terrapin pileata; assembly: GCF_027887155.1. Classification (NCBI taxonomy): domain Eukaryota; kingdom Metazoa; phylum Chordata; order Testudines; family Emydidae; genus Malaclemys; species Malaclemys terrapin. The sequence goes on from NC_071508.1 coordinate 67,073,734, forward strand.
CTACTTTTTAAAAATTATTATTATTCAACTTCCTTGTACAGTTCTTGTGAGTTAGCCTTCATTAGCCATTTATCAAGGCAGTTCATGGACACACTTCCTAAATGGTTCCTTTGGCATTTAGTTAAATGCATTGCTGATGGAACTACTCTTTAATCAGTTATGATCAGGTCTAAAAGGTGGATCCAAACATGACGGTTGTATAGTGAAATAAATTCTACTTTTAGGGGTTGTGATGGCACCTGTCACTGTAGTATCCTTAAAATGATGAACCAGAAGGATTGGCATGCTGGCCTAAACTCAGATCACCCCCCCCCCACCCCTTACAAATGTGTTTAACTCCATGATCTTCCTCCAAAATGAACTGCAAACTCTATATGAATAACTATTCACAATTGGTGAAACCTCCTCTGTGAGCTTCTGGATGGTGCATTGCTCCAGTTCAATTCAAATACTCAAAATTGGACTTGAAGAGGTCTTTGTGGGCCTTGTGCTGGCCTTCTGCATGCAGGTGAATTTCATCTGTCAATGAATGGATGGGTAGACACAGGCTCCATAATGCTCAACAGCAAGAAGGGTTAGAGAGACAGTGAATTGAAATGAGCTTGAGTGTGGACACCAAGGAATTGCTGATTGAACCAGAAGAAAATTAATGGCTTGGTCCTGCAAATTACTGAAGATAAAGGAAATTGAGCATGCAGCACTGTGACGCTGTATGACTGAAATATGACTATTTATATCATTAATATTGCCACTTTTAGACAATTGCAACAAATCTTATACAAAATTTGTCATTGTAAGGTATCAATGGAAAAGTTACATCTATCAAATAGGATTATTCTGTTTGAATGCATGTATCATCTTAGTATCTAAAGTTATGAATATTGACTATGTACCAGTATTTCAAATGTGTTTGTTCATGGAGTAACACCCAAAAGGTAATTGTCCAGGGCCAGCACATTGTGAATAAGCTATTCAAGTTGATGGCCCATCAAAGAATACTTAGCTCTCACAATAGGCTAAAGAAGAAACTTGCCCCTGCCCGATGAGCCTTCCTGTGGCTGCTTTAGCCAAAATTTGTGTAATGGCTGCTCCTATGAGTCAAAGCATGTGAGGGCATCTGACTTGCTCATGTGACCTTGGATTCCATCTTCTGCCTGTAATTTTCCCACAAACTAAGACTGAAAGCATCACCTCGACATAGAAGAAAGTATAAAAAACCCGGAAGCATCTCCATTTTGCCTCTTTTCTGTTCTGATCTCTACTATGGACTTACACTCAATGCAAAGTTATTTTGTCAGGTTTGAAGCAGTGATGAAATAAACTGTTAGCTTGTAAAGTCTCTGGTAACTTCCAAAAGATTGGAAGGTCCTCAGTCCATTCTTTAGAATGCTCCTTTTAGTGTATGTATTTTTTTTCCTTGACCATTTTAATTCTCTCCTCTTTCTTTTCTCTTATAAAAGAGCCTCTAGATATTAGATCCTAAAGGATTGGCAACAGTGTGATTATTGGATCTCTTGGGATTAGAAGGATCCTTTATTTAATTAAATTGGTTTTAAATAACCACTCATCATTAAGTCTAGTGTCTGGATGATGAAACAAAGGCTGGGATGTCTAAGGATACTACAATTTGGACTTCTTGTGGTGTGGTAAGACAGAAGTTTACTTGTTAATGGAAGAATAACCATCAGTTTGGGGTGAGTCTGCCCTATTTCTCAGCAGTTTATCCTGAATCTGGTATCTTCAGCTGTGACCCACAGAGGCATGGTGACAAGCACCCAGCAGGAGGTACTCAGCACTAAAGCTGATTGAAAATTCACTGAAAAATGGTAGAGACTTAAGCACATGCTTAAAGTTAAGGACTTTCCTAAGTCAGGTTGTAGCATTTAGTGATCCTCCTTCCTCAACAGTTCCTGCAGAATAAGCTTTCCTGGAATTTCTCCTCTTCCTTCCAATGTGGTAAAAATAACACTTGTTTAGAAATATGAAATTTATTTACTCTCCCCACTTGTTTGTTTGTTTGTTTTTGTGCAGCCTGAATAGCAAGACTTGGGAAGAGAATGATCATTGTTACTAAGTCACAGGAACGAATTCAGCTCTGGTGTAAGCAGATGAGACTCCTATTGACTTTAATGGGAGTTGTGACTGTTATGTTGGGACTGAATTGGGCTCATAGCCTCTACACAATTGTTTCTAGTGATGAGGTATTGTTTTCATAATAAACAGCGTTTTGGTGCCACAATTTGAATCTGTTCATGGTTAATAAATCCGTGATAGCTTGCTCTACTACTGGTTTATGCAGTAAGTTCTTTATACAGGTTGAACGCATCAGACATCACAGAGCTAATCTCTTTTATAAGAAATCTGAGGAGAAATTGTGAACTCCCTAGAAGAAATCTCTTATTGAACTGAGTACTAGGAAAATCTACATAATAATTTCAAATTGTACCTAGATCTGCTCTTCAGAGAAACAGGGGAGTTCAGATAGCATTAGCACTGGTGTGCAATTACATAATGATGAAATCCCAGTAATGTCTGATTTTCTCATTTGTGAATATTTCATTGAATCGGGCTTCATTTGTTATATAATTTGTCAAGTATTTTGCATGGAAACAGAAGGTACTTCTGTTTCATTATGCTGAAGCATCCTTTTCACAACATAACAGACACCTCTATGCCAGGGCAAAATTAATTCCCATTTGAAATCTTTCATTCTCACTCCTCAGCCTTGTTTTTGTCATTAAATGGAGTTTGAAATGTACAATTGCATTTCTGCAAGAAAGATTTCCTTGACACATGATTCTTTAGATATTTTCAGTTAGGACTTTTCCTTTCCATAGCTTGAGGGATTCCATAGATTTTTCTCAGCCTTTCTTTTCCTGAGATGTTCTGAATAAGATACATGTGGACTAGTTTTAGAAGCACAGGATCGGATCTGCAGCTGATGAAAATCAACATAGCTCCTTGACTCCAGCGGCGCTTCACCGATTTATACCAGCTGAGGATCTGGCATTTTTTGTTGCCTATTTGGTAGTAGAGAAACAAAGAAGTGAAATGACGGTTAGGTCAACTTTTTCAAAACTGGTCATTGATTTTGGAGGTCTCCGTTTTTGAGTGTGTCAGTGTGGGCACTCAAAAACTGAAGTACTCAAAGTCAGAGGCTACTTTGGAAAAGTTTGGCTTTAAATACTTGAAACTATTTCTTCCTGTATTTAAAAATTACATTTCTTTATAAACTTGTTCATATTGCTTGAAATTATGAGCTTAAAACAGGTGTGATATAGTTCACCAGGACATAGGTGTTTTGTATTTTTTGCTTTGAAAACAAAGACTTCTTTTTAACCTATGATAAAAGTAGATAATTACTAATTTACTCAGGTATGTCCCTTGGTCCCACTGAATTCAGCAGCATAGCTCCCCATTGACTTAAAATATAGTACAGACACAGTAGAGTGAGTGATGGCCAATAGTCACACATTATGTCTGCAGACATCAAGCATATTTGTTCCTTTCCCTTTTGGTGTTAGCTCAATAGCAGAACACATTTACTACAGGAGACAGTGATAAATTACCAAGAAAACTTTGTTTGAATTCTGGAGTTTATAAAATATGGACATCTTGAATGTAAGAATCAAAATGGGTAAGGTCAGGCCAGCCTTATGACATAACTGTACAAACATATTTGTATCTTTGATTTGCTCTTAGGACAGTGGTTTTATCATTTTAAATTCTGGGGAAAATCACAAATGAGTTACTGCCATTTTTTTTAAAGTATGGATTATAGAAAGATTTATTATATTACTTGACCTCTTTCTGTTCCCTTTTCTCAATAAGATCTATAAGGAAGATAAGCTGAAGTGTCTAGATTTAAAAATGCTTGTGTTATAATGCAAGATTTCTCTGGATCACATGAGGAAAGCATGCTAGCAAAACTAAAAATGGCCAAACCTATTTCATTCCAACCTAAAAATTCACCTTTGGGCCTAGAACATGCATGCAAAAATAATGTGACCAATTGAAAAAGAGGAGTTACAGTGAAAGATAGAATTCAACTTTCACTATACTTTAAGAGGAGCTCTTCATATAATAGCAAAAACCTTTTGATTCAATACTTGGACTTTCAGTTACTTTATATTCTATAGATTTTTCTCAAATAATTTCATGAATTAGCAGAGAGCATAAAAAGTTGCTTGAGTACTAATTACTGTACATTATATGGATATATTAGTCTAGACATGACTAATGCAAAATATAAAAATATGGCATTTCAAAATTAAAACAAATATACATGGACGAAGCACAGAAAAATCCAACTCACTGTTTTTTCTGGTGTCAAACTAAAGTACCATTGCTCGGCTCTTTACAGATAATGTCTGCAGAAACCTATCATTGCACTCTTATGTAAAATGACTATTTTATTATTGTTATTTTTAAAGATAGTCAAATTATACAGTTTCTTTAAAGGCTTTTCACAATTGCCTTAGAAACCTGATATAGGGAACATGCCATATGGGCCCCAGTTCAACAAGGTATTTAAGCATGTGTGTAACTGTTAAGTATCAGGGGGTAGCTGTGTTAGTCTGTTTCTCTCTCTCCCTCCACAAAAACAACAAGGAGTCCAGTGGCACCTTAAAGATTTATTTGGGCATAAGCTTTCATGGGTAAAAAACCCACTTCTTCAGATGCATGGAGTGAGAATTACAGATGCAGGCATTATTATACTGATATATGAAAAGGGAGTTACTACAGAAGCAGCTTTTCCTCTCCTAGAGCTGACATTTCCTCATCAATTGTTGGGAGTGAACTATATCCACCCTGATCGTATTGGCCCTGTCAACACTGGTTCTTCACTTGTGAGGTAACTCCCTGCTCTCTATGTGTCAGTATAATAATGCCTGCATCTATAATTCTTACTCTATGCATTTGAAGAGGTGGGTAATTTATCCACGAAAGCTTATGCCCAAATAAATCTGTTAGTCTTTAAAGTGCCACCGGACTACTCGTTGTTTTTGTGTAACTGTTGACTTTAATGGGAGTACTCACATTAAAGTTATACAGGTGCTAAATCATTTCCAAGATGTATAATATTATCTACTTACCTAAGGCAACATTTCAATGTTTTTAAGGATGCCCAATGCATGCATATTATATATAAGCACAAGGTGTTGGAGAGCAAGGTCCATTCAGGGGTTATCTAGCACTGCATCTAAGTTCGCATTCATAACTAGATACTAGAGTGATGGGGCACTGGAAATCCATCAAGAACAGGCTGATATCTTTGAAGCATTTATGGAAGAATAAATTGTATAGGAGTTCAGTCCTGTAAAGTGGGGAATGCCTAAAATGATGTATTCTCCATTTTCTGTTCCTATCGGATGGAAATAATTGTTACTAATATACAGTGGTCATTCTTATAACTCTACCAGTGTTGTTCCAGCTTTGCTGGATTCTTTACTGTATAATAGTACTGAGATGTATAAGGAATATAGCAAATCTTGAAATGTTATCCAAGGTGACATTGGCAAGTTTTTTTAAGGGCCACTCCTATAATATTTATTTCAGTTATGTTTATTATTATATATAAATAAATGCAGTGCTAGATAATCCCTGAATGGACCTTGCTCTCCAACACCTTGTGATTCAGCAACCGAAAACTGAGGTGCTTATTTTCACTACCATATTAGGTCATTTAGAACATGACCCACAGGAGTCATGTTAACTGACGGGTTTAAACACTGTCTACAGACAGACACTGCTATGTTCAGCATTATGTTAGATGATCATTACTATTACTTGCATTACAGTAGTATTCTAACTGGGAGCAGGACCCCCGTATGATGAGCATGCAGATACATGTTCTGAGACACAGTCCTTAACCTGAGGAGCTTATAGCCTAAATTGAAAGAAAATGGAAGTATTAAGTACCTTGCTGAAGATCATATAGCAGCTCAGTACCAGAGCCAGGATTAGAACACAAGCCTGCGGACTCCCAGCTTGGTGCCCTATCCACTAGACCAGTGGTTCTCAAACTGTGGGTTGGGACTCCAAAGTGGGTCGTTAAAATGGGGTCACCAAGGCTGGCTTAGACTTGCTGGGGCCCAGGGCCAAAGCTGAAGCCAAAGCCCGCAGGGCTCAGATTACAGACCACCTGCCCAGGGCTGAAGTCCTTGGGCTTCGGCTTTGGTCCCCCACCAGGGGCGGTGGGACTCGGGCGGGCTAAGGATTCCATCTCTCCTCCTGGGGTCGTGTAGTAATTTTTGTTGTCAGAAGGGGGTCATGGTGCAATGACATTTGAGAACCCCTGCACTAGACCATGCTGCCTCTCAAACCATAAATTTAGCCATGACCAGCTGACATATTGAACATCACAGTCCCTGCCTATACTGAGTGCTAATCACGTGTAACATTATGTTAATTATCACAGCTCCTCAAGGTCATGTACTAACACCACCTAGTTTGCTAATGAAGACAGAACTCTAGAGATTTACTGGGGTTCATGTATTTGTTAATCTTTTTCTTCCTCTACCTTTTCTTTTTTTCTTCTTCTCCTCTCCACCATGCTATTGTAATTATTTAGGCACAATCATGATTTTATCTAACCTCACATCTTGCCATGTACATTAATGGGGGACAAAGGGAATGGTTATGTAAAGAGCGTTATAAATTCAGAGGAGTAAAGGTGGAAGGCATTTGAGTAAATATATATTCCCAGCATGCTGAGCAATTAAATAATCTAACCCAAATAGGATCAGAAGCATAAGCACTGGCCACAACAATACTACTTAACAAGCAAATAAAGTGACAAGCAGATTCTCTGACAAAGGGGATCAAATTGACCAGGACACAAAGATCAAACGTATATCCCTTTGGCAATCTGGTACGTGTTAGCAATATGACCATTCTTTCATTTCCATCTTAGTAAAACACTGTCTTTCTTCAAACAGAGACTGGATCGAAAGAAGAGACAGGCTGCGCAAACACTAGTGATTTAGATTTACCTTTGAAATAGGAATCTCTTCCTTTTCTCCCAGGTATATTTTAGTCTCCTTCCTTCCATATTATATTATCCAAACAACAAAGCAGATACACTTCCTATTAAAGCATTTAAAGTTTCTTTGAAGTTTTGACCACTTAGACTAAGTTTGTGGGTTTGTTTGTTTTTGTTGTTGTTTTGGTAATGTTAATTCATGATCATTACTTTAAAATTTATCAAATACTAAAAACAATATAAGGTCAAAAGTATGCCTCATATAATGTGTTGGCTTCTCTGGAGTTGCTCCAGGAATGAACCTAGGAATGAAAAAGAACGCAAAGCTATGAAAGGGATGAAAACAAACTTGTGGCAGATGAATGGCAGAAAGAGGATTTAAGAAAGAGAGTTAATGTGTCAGTGTTCCATGGAGTATATAATATACAGTCAAATTCTCTTAGATAGGCTATATGTACATTTAACAAACATTATTTTGTGCACTGTTTAATTTTCAAGACAGTGAAATTAATATTCTCAAATTCAACACATCACTGGGATTTTTTCTCTTACACATAACTACACTGATCAAAGATTGATGCTGATGAATACAACTAGCAATCATTCCAAGCCTTTTATTATATTGGAAAGGGAAACAAAGCAACACTGATATGTTAATAGCAGGCTATTAGAAGGAATTGCCTACAGTAGTGTTGTCTAGTGGATACAGAGGAAGAATGGCTTCCTGGGATCAATTCCCAGTTCTGCCACATGCTTTTGAGAGACCAGATACTTAGGCTGTGATTCAGAAAAGCACCTCAGCATGTGCATACAAATCCATTCACATTCAGAAAAGCAGAGAGATCAATGGCGCAGGAGAAGTACATCTTCTGGGCTGATACACCCCATGAAATACAGGTTTCAGTGTGAGCTGAACATTGTGTGTTTATTGCAAAACACTCTCAATGCAAAAATAAAAAAAAATCTTGGTTTAATTTAACCGATTTGGGGGCTGCACAGGAATACTTTTAGCACTGTTTTGTGGGAAGGATAACCTTCTCTTGTAAGTCTAGTATCAGAGGGATAGCCGTGTTAGTCTGAATCTGTAAAAAGCAACAGAGGGTCCTGTGGAACCTTTAAGACTAACAGAAGTATTGGGAGCATAAGCTTTCGTGGGTAAGAACCTCATTTCTTCAGATGCAAGTCTTGCATCTGAAGAAGTGAGGTTCTTACCCACGAAAGCTTATGCTCCCAATACTTCTGTTAGGCCTGGTCTACACTAGGCGTTTATGTCGAAGTTAGCGCCGTTACATCGAATTAACCCTGCACCCGTCCACACCGCGAAGGTATTTAGTTCGACATAGAGGTCTCTTTAATTCGACTTCTGTACTCCTCCCCGACGAGGGGAGTAGCGCTAAATTCGACATGGCCATGTCGAATTAGGCTAGGTGTGGATGGAAATCGACGCTAATAGCTCCGGGAGCTATCCCACAGTGCACCACTCTGTTGACGCTCTGGACAGCAGTACGAGCTCGGATGCTCTGAACTGCCACACAGGAAAATTTGAATTTGAATTCCTTTTCCTGTCTGGCCAGTTTGAATCTCATTTCCTGTCTGGACATCGTGGCGAGCTCAGCAGCACTGGCAACGATGCAGAGCTCTCCAGCAGTGATGGCCGTGCAATCTCAGAATAGAAAGAGGGCCCCAGCATGGACTGATCGGGAAGTCTTGGATCTCATCGCTGTGTGGGGCGATGAGTCCGTGCTTTCCGAGCTGCGATCCAAAAGACGGAATGCAAAGATCTACGAGAAGATCTCTAAAGACATGGCAGAGAGAGGATACAGCCGGGATGTAACGCAGTGCCGCGTGAAAATCAAGGAGCTGAGACAAGGCTACCAGAAGACCAAAGAGGCAAACGGACGCTCCGGATCCCATCCCCAGACATCCCGTTTCTACGAGGCACTGCATTCCATCCTCGGTGCGGCCGCCACCACTACCCCACCAGTGACCGTGGACTCTGAGGATGGGATAGTGTCCACGGCTGGATCCTCGGACATGTTAGCGGACGGGGAAGATGAGGAAGGAGATGAGGAGGACGAGGCAGTCGACAGCGCTCACAACGACAGCCAGGATCTCTTCATCACCCTTACAGAGATCCCCTACCAACCCTCCCCAGCCGTTACCCCGGACACAGAATCTGGGGAAGGATCAGCCAGTAAGTGTTGTAAAAATCTAAACATTTATTTGTAACAGAACAGGAATATTAACAATTTAAAAAATGGGTTTCTCATGATTAGTTTGATTAGCTTAACGATTCAGTCATGGGCAGTGCAACTATTGAAAAAAAATCTAGCAATGTCCGGTTTTGCATGATTGTCCTGCCCAAGCCGCTCTACTGGTTAGTCACTGCTACAGCAGCTAGAGTAAAATGCGGTCTATATGTCCGGGGATGGAGCAGAAATCCTCCTGTGACATCTCGAGGAAGCTCTCCTGGAGGTAATTGGAAATCCGCTGCATTAGGTTCTTGGGGAGAGCGGCCTTATTGGGTCCTCCGTAGTAGGACACGTTGCCACGCCACGAGACTATCAAGTACTCTGGAATCATTGCTCTGCACAGCATGGCGGCATACGGCCCTGGTCTTTGCAGGCTTTCCCGGAGCATTCTCTCTTTCTCGCTGTCAGAGATCCTCATGAGGGTGATGTCGCTCATGATGACCTGCTTTGAATGAGGTAGGGGAATGTTAGTGTTGGGACTGCTTTGCCGTTCCTTTACAGAACTGTAACCGCTGGTTTGCAGCCACGCGGTGGAGGCGGGAGAGGGGCAGCCGAAAGGGATCGTTCCCGGGGACAGCCGCGAGGGTGTGGGACAGGAGCAGACTTCCTGCTTGCCGAATTGCTGGCAGCAGGGACCGACATTGATTTCAATGTGAAATGAGGCCATTGCTAATATTAAAGTTTTAAGCTGCCACAAGTCTACGGCTTACCATGTCTGCCTGCAACAGAAATTCCGTTCTCCTGAGAGGCTTCTCAAATGTGCTGTAGAAGACCCCAGGCACTGAATGCGAAGGCCGAGAATTCGACCTTGTGCTGAGTGCGCATGTGATAGGTGCTGTGCATGGTCTTGTTAACAGAGAAAGACTATGTTCTTTGTTCACAACTACATTTATCTTTCTGAGGAATTCACTCCCTTTTTCCCATTCCCACAGCCCCATCTGCGACTGTCTCACAACCTAGCCTGTCATCACACTCCCAGAGGCTAGCGCGGATTAGGCATAAGAAGAAGAGGACACGGGAGGACATGTTCTCGGAGCTTATAGCCTGCTCCAGAGCCCAGGCAGCACAGCAGACCCAGTGGCGGGAGAACTTGACCCGAATGCACCAAGCCAACATGGATTGGGAGGAGAGGTGGCGTCAGGAAGACCAGCAGGCGACTCAAACCCTGCTTGGACTAATGAGGGAGCAAACGGACACGCTCCGGCGCCTTGTGGATGTTCTGCAGGAACGGAGGCAGGAGGACAGAGCCCCGCTGCAGTCCATCTCTAACCGCCCTCCCTCGCCACCAAGTCCCATACTCCCCTCACCCAAAGTGCACAGAAGGAGAGGCGGCAGAGTCCCTGCTAACTCTCACTCCACCCCTGCAGAGAGCTCGAGCAGCAGAAGGCTCTCATTCCCCAAAATTTGACAAGTTCTTTCCTTCCCGCCTGACACAAGCCCCCGTCCAAGTTTCACTTTCCCAGTTCCATGTTTGGTTGATAATAAAAAATATGTTTCTGTTAACTACTGTTTCCATCATGTTCTTTTGGAGGAGGGGGGGATAGGGGGTTGGTAATTCGACAGGACAGTCACCTTTGGCAGGGTATATAGTCGGGGGCAGGCACAGCAGCAGGGCACATACATAGTGCAGTGATGCAGTGACTAGTTACCCTGGTTAGTCTGGGAGGTTGTTTTCATGTTATGTGGTGGGGGGTGGGTTGCTCTGTGACTTTGTGGCAGGGGAGGGCAGTTACAGATCTTAAGCGGCGGTCCTTAGGCAGGATCACAGAGCCACACAGCAGGGGATCTGTAACCGTCCTCCCCCTGCCACAAAGTCACATAGACCCCCCCATACACACAGTCCCTATCAGGAGGGGTGACAGGCTCCGTTGAAACAACCATCCCACCGCAGCGGAGCCTGTCAATCCTTGAGTTTAGAAGCTGCATTCGCGCCACTACAGTACACCCGCTCCGCACCACAGTCTGCGTCCCAGTTTTAAAAAATTCCCGCGAATACAGTATTAAAGAAAACGGTGTGCTTTAACAAAGTAGAACTATTTTTATTTTGAAACGTGTGTTGGAAGTGGGGTGAAGGGGGTATGTAACTGGATAGGATAGTCAACATTAACTGGGCAAAGAAACGGGGGCAGGTTTAGCTTCTCAATACACAAACTTTAAAGTCACAGGTTACCCTGCTCACTCAGGAACTTTGCTTTTAAAGCCTTCCGGATGCACAGCGCTTCCCGCTGGTCTCTTCTAATCGCCCGGCTGTCTGGCTGTGAGTAATCAGCAGCCAGGCTATTTTCCTCAACCTCCCACCCCGCCATAAAGGTCTCCCCCTTGCTCTCACAGAGATTGTGGAGCACACAGCAAGCTGCAATAACAATGGGGATATTGGTTTCGCTGAGATCACAGCGAGTCAGTAAGCTTCTCCATCTCCCCTTGAGACGTCCAAAAGCACACTCCACCACCATTCTGCACTTGCTCAGCCGGTAGTTGAAGAGTTCTTTTTCAGTGTCCAGGGCGCCAGTATAGGGCTTCATGAGCCAGGGCATTAGCGGGTAGGCTGGGTCCCCGAGGATGACTATAGGCATCTCCACATCCCCAAGAGTTATTTTGTGGTCCGGGAAGTAAATACCTTGCTGCAGCCGTCTAAACAGACCAGAGTTCCTGAAAACACGAGCGTCATGAACCTTGCCCGGCCATCCCACGTAGATGTTGGTAAAACGTCCCCTGTGGTCCACCAGTGCTTGCAGCACCATGGAAAAGTAGCCCTTTCTGTTAATGTACTGGCTGGCCTGGTGTTCCGGTGCCAGGATAGGGATGTGAGTTCCATCTATGGCCCCACCGCAGTTTGGGAATCCCATCGCTGCGAAGCCATCTATGATCGCCTCCACGTTTCCCAGGGTGACTACCTTTGGCAGCAGTACATCAACGATTGCCTTGGCTACTTGCATCACAACAACCCCCACGGTAGATTTGCCCACCCCAAACTGGTTCGCGACTGACCGGTAGCTGTCTGGCGTTGCAAGCTTCCACAGGGCTATGGCCACTCGCTTCTGGACAGTCAGGGCTGCTCGCATCCGGGTGTCATTGCGCTTCAGGGCAGGGGACAGCAACTCACAAAGTTCCAGGAAAGTTCCCTTCCGCATGCGAAAGTCTCGCAGCCACTGGGATTCATCCCAGACCTGCAGCACTATGCGGTCCCACCACTCAGTGCTTGTTTCCCGTGCCCAGAATCGCCGTTCCACGGCATCAACATGACCCATTGCCACCGTGATGTTCTCGGCGCTGGGTCCCCTGCTTTCTGAGAGGTCTGTGCTACTCTCAGACTTCAGGCCATCACCGCGTTGACGTAGCCTCCTCGCCTGACTTTTCTGCATCTGCCTCAGGGAAAGGTGTATGATAAGTTGCGAGGCGTTGAGAGCGGCCACAACTGCAGTGATGGTTGCAGCAGGCTCCATGCTCGCAGTGCTGTGGCGTCCGCGCTGTCACTGACTAGAAAAGTGCGCGAACTGATTTCCCGCCGGCGCTTTCAGGGAGGGAGGGCGGGAGTGATGGACGGATGACGACAGTTACCCAAAAGCACCCTGGACACATTTTTTTTACCCAGAAGGCATTTGCGGCTCCACCCAGAATTCCAATGGGCAGCGGGGACTCCGGGAACTGTGGGATAGCTGACCACAGTGCACCACTTCCAATGTCGACGCTTTCCCCGTTAGTGTGGACTCACAAAGTCGAATTACTGTCCTTAGTGTGGACACACACGTTCGACTTTGCAATATCGATTCCAAAAATTCGATTTAAGTAAAATCGAACTACTCTCGTAGTGTAGACAAGGCCTTAGTCTTAAAGATGTCACAGGACCCTCTGTTGCTTCTTGTAAGTCTAGTTATCCATATTTTATAAACTCTAGCTAAACGAGGAGTTTGGAGTAGTTTGTTTGTTTTTTAACTTGTCAATGTCTCCTGTCGCGTTTATATGTCAGAAAGTATTAAGTTAACACACTAAGGCAAAAGAACAAATATGTTTGAAGTGTCATACTGTATGCCTGTTTGCAATCTCTAATCCGCTGTGTACCTTCCTCATGAAAGCAACTAGAAACATCAATAGATGAACTCAGGTGTGTAATGTCATGACTTCAGTTCATTCTATCCCTGTTGTTCATGAGTTACCTGAAATTGAAGTACAGAGGGATGAAGATTACAAAAAATATAAACTCCTCCTCAATATACAGTATATTAGGTGGCCAGACAATGAATGTTGAAGACCTTATTGGCAAATGCATTCATTCTATTTCAAAGATCATGGCTGGCAATTCCATTGACAAATTGTTTTTTTCAAAAGTTCACTAAAGGAACTAAAATAATTTAATTATCTTCCTGATGATATTTTACATTTCTTCCTTCCCACTTTTTTAATCTAAAATGACTGTGGGGTTTTTTTAAGTACAATTAATTTATTACATCCATTGGAATAAATCTGGAATGAACTATGATCCAGATCCTCAAAGATATTAATAGGTGTCTAACTCCCAATGAAATCAAGGAGAATTAGGTGATTAAACACCATGAGGATCTGGGCCAATGTAATTTTGAGAATGGAATTCTAGGAGCTGGGATAGATACAGTATTAAAGGGGAATTTAAATACAGTGACTTGAGTGCTAAAAGAGAAGATTAATATAAAAAAAAATCACTTTGAGCCTATTCCTGCTCCAATTGAAGTCACTGTGATGGCAATGAGAACATGACTGGGCCCTTTAAAAATGATTTACTGTTTTCTCTCTGAAGGACAGATTCTCATTACACTTGCAAAGGGTTAATTGAAATTTTTCTGCTTCCCCAAGTCTGATAAATCTCTCACCAAATATGTCCTCCTTCATTTTGAGAAGCAGAAAACAGAAGGGCCATCAACTCCTTAGCTGCTAGCTTTTCTTAATTCTATTAGAACTTAGCCCACTTGGTCTTTATCAGCTCTACTTCTAATTTTACTAATTTACTAATAGAGATGTTGTCCTAAATATTTCTAAGGTCAATAATTATGCATCTTTTTACCTGAGCAACTGGCCACATTTTAGGATCTAATAGGCTTTTCCAAATGGAAGGAAAATGGACAGTGGGGTCTGGTAGCTTTTAAAACTCTGATTTACAAAGAATGTATAAAGTACTGTTTTGCAGAAAGAACCAAAACAGGAGACAGTTTATTTACTAACAGCCCTAAGCCTCTGTAAAACTGTCCAGGCAGTGTGTCTCGAGCCCAGCACCTCTCTCCTCCCCTGCAACTTTTCTCTCACTCCCTTCCACACACCCTCTGTAGGGAGCCAGGGTGGCTGCCCTCCGAACCTGAGGGTAAAGGGCCGCTCTCTCAGCCTGAGTGGGCGGGGCCAGGCCCAGGCCGGAAGGGGAGGGGTGGAACAGGAAGTATAAAGGGCGGGGCCCTTAGCTTAGTCAGGGCAGCACCAGGGAGGGAGGCAGATGCAGACCATGGGCTACTCCCTTCAGACCCTGCTGCCACGTCAGGGGAGGCCCTGGACCAGTGGAAACCTCACCTGGAGGATGGACTGGGGCTGCCAGAACTGCCCGCTGCCGAGTACCCAGAGGGACTGGAGGAGCTGGAGGGGGAGCTGGAGCTGCCAGCAGCCGAGGACCGGGAGGAGCTGGAGGAGCCTGAGCCTGAGGGGGAGCTGGAGCTGGAGCTGCCAACAGCGGACTACCCCGACGCACTGGCGGGACCAGAGGGATTCGGATGAGCAATTGGGTAGGAAGTAGCCCAGGGACAGTGCTGCACCGTGGTGAGTCTATATAGCGGAAGGACCCCGCTGACCCAGTGGCTGGACCCTCGTCCTGCCACTGTCAGGGCCCTGGGCTGGAACGCAGTGGTGTAGGGTGGGCCTGTGTTCACCTACCCGGCCGACCCACGCCGGGACCTTTGCCGGCGCTCCCCTGCCTGAGGGGCGCGCTACGGCCCTTTGCCGGCGCTCCCCTGCCTGAGGGGCGCGCTACTGACCTTTGCCGGCACTCCCCTGCCTGAGGGGCGCGCTACTGACCTTTGCCGGCACTCCCCTGCCTGAGGAGCGCGCTACTGACCTTTGCCGGCACTCCCCTTCCTGAGGGGCACGCTACTGACCTTTGCCGGCACTCCCCTGCCTAAGGGGCGCGCTACAGACACTGGCTGGTGTCCTTCCCGCCGCTAATTCCCCAGTGGCAGAGGCGAGACCCAGGCCGGCCAGTGACGTCGTAGCTCCCCACCGCCCCCTAGCAGGCAGGTGGACCGACACCGATCACAAGTGGTGGTGAACGTGGGCAGCGCCCCCTATCCCTGCCGCAAGGGATTAGAGCAAGGAGGCAGCAGCAGCCCCTAAACGGAATATGGAGATGGAGAGGCTTATCAAGGTGCTGGCTGAGACTCCGCAGCAGCAACAACTCATACAGCAGCTGGGCACCCACCAGCAGCAGTTACTTCAAACCTTGGGGGCCCAGCACCGCGAACAACAGACCCAATGTTTCCAGCAACTTGCCACCCTGTGGCCGAGCCCCGGTGGAGCCCAACTGGGTGGGGCGGTCGCCCCCAACCCCTCTGCTACACCAATCCGTCTGGCCAAGATGGGGCCTGAGGATGACCCAGAGGCTTATCTGGTGACCTTCAAGCGGGTTGCTGCAGTAGCTGGTTGGGCTCTGGACCAATGGGCAACCCTGCTTGCCCCCTATCTAACGGGGCCGGCCCAGAAGGTTTACCGGGAGCTACCAGACGATGAGGCCCATGTTTAAGCCCGAGTAAAAGCGGCTATCCTGGATGCCTTCGACATCACCCTGGAGACCTTTCGGCAATGGTTTTGGGGAAAGCTTTACCCCACGGGTGCCCGGCCCTGGGCCGTGGCCCAGGAATTAAAGGATGCAGCGTGCCGATGGCTACAACCCGAGCATCGAACTGTGGCTGAGGTGACAGAACAGATCATCCTCGAGCAATTCGTGCATATCCTCCCGACTCCAGGGAGGGTGTGGGTGTTGCGGCACTGGCCTCAAACTCAAAGTCCAGCTGTCATGCTTATGGAGAACTTTCTAGAGGTCGAGGCCCCAATAGAACCGGCAGCCCGGCCCCCAAGTTCTGGACCCGGCACTCAGAACCCTGAAAGGGGGTCCACCCCCAAAGTCGACATGCCAACTCGAGCCTGACAACCAAATGGTGGCAATGCTACTTTTTCCCCGACGGCCCGATGCCCCATAGCCCACACCATCTGGACGCTTGACCTGTCCATCGGGCCCCGGCCAACCCTGTGGCCACCTGGGTGACCCTGCGCGGCCGGGGTGCACAGAGGTAGGACCTTGCTTTCGGTGTGGCGAGTACGGTCACCTGCAACGAGACTGCACGGCAATGGAATGCGACTTTGGCCGGGTGTACACCGGGGAGCACCAGGACCGCCCACCGTCCGCGGCCAAATTGACGGCCCCCATGGGCATCGCCGGGACACCCGTTGTGGATCTAATTGATTCAGGCTGTGGGCAGATTCTTGTCCACCAGTCCCTCCTCCCGGATACCGAGCGGATCATTGGGGAGGTACGGATACAGTGTATACATGGAGATGTGAAACCGTACCCCACGGTTCAGGTCCCTCTCACGGTGAACAGGGCAACTCAGTTAATGAACGAGGCAGTAGCCCCATCCCTTGCCTACCTGATCATCCTGGGCCGGGACTGGCCAGACTTCGTTGAGGTGCTCCGGTCCCTATCTCCGGAAGAGGTGATCGAGGGAGCTTCCTCTGCGACGGACCCAGGCCCCGGGCTGTGTCCCGACCCTGGCGTTGACCCATCCCTTTCACCCAGGCAGGACGGCCGGGAGACGGGGGGGCCCCCGGTGGATATTATGGACTTTAGCCGAGACCAAAGGGAAGACCCTACGCTCCGGTTTGCCTATGAACAGCTGGCACGGGTAGAGGGGAAGGTCATGGAGGCCCAACGGGCTACCCAATGGCCTAGATTTGAACTGATCAGGATAGTCTCTACCGCGTGGAGCGAGACCCTAAAACCCAAGAGGTCCGGACCCAATTCGTGGTTCCCCACATTCATCGGCGGGCGCTCCTGAAGCTAGCCCATGACATCCCGGTCGCAGGCCATTTAGGACCGCAGAAAACTGCGGCTAGGGTCCTGGCCAAGTTCTTCTGGCCCGGCATCCACCGCGAGGTGAAGGATTACTGTGGGTCATGCGCGGACTGCCAACACGCCGCCCCGGCTGGGGTCCGGAAGGCCCCCCTGGTCCCATTACCAACAGTGGGTGTTCCGTTTGAACGAGCAGCGATGGACCTGGTCGGACCCTTCCCGAAAAGTCAGGCGGGCTACCAATATATCCTTGTCTTGATGGACTACGCCACCTGCTTCCCCGAGGCTGTCCCCTTAAGAAGCATCACTGCCCGCACTATTGCGGCAGAGCTCGTGAAGATCTTCGCCAGGGTAGGCCTCCCTTGGGAGATACTCACTGACTAAGGGACCAACTTCACCTCTAAGTTGTTCCGTCAGGTGTGTGCCCTGCTAGGGATTAAGAAACTGCAGACCTCGGTTTACCATCCCCAGAGTGATAGGTTAGTGAAATGTTTTAATTGGACCCTGAAGGGAATGTTGCAATGCTTCCCCACCCAGGATCTCCGTCAGAGGGATCAACTACTCCCCCCTTTACTACTGGCGGTTCGGGAAGTTCCGCAGGCTTCCACGAAGTTCTCTCCATTTGAGCTCTTCTATGGGCGACAACCCTGCGGAGTGATGGACCTCCTGAGAGAAACTTGGGAACATACACCATCCTCAACGCAGGGCCTCTTAAAATACGTCTTACAGCTGCAGGAGCGGCTGGCCCGGGTGGGTGGACTCACGAGGGAGAACTTAAACACAGCCCAGAGGGGCCAGGAGCAGCAATATAATCGGGGCACCCAGGTCCGATTATTTGCCCCAGGGGTCTGAGTCCTCCTCCTGCTCCCCTCGGAGGAATCAAAACTTTTTGCCTGCTGGCAGGGCCCGAATGAAGTCCTTCGCCAAGTGGGGCCTGTCACTTACGAAATCCGGCAACCTGATCACCGGAAGGAAAAGCAGATTTATCATGTAAATCTTTTAAAACCCTGGCGGGAATGAGAAGGATTACTAATTGCCCCATACCTGCCTGAACCAGACCTTGGGCCACAATGCCCCGAAGAGTCTGATAATGGTGAACCGCAGCTAGCAGAGATGCTCACCGCCGAGCAGTGAGAACAGGCCCTCTGCCTAGTGAAGGCGTTCCCCAGGACCTTCACCACGAAGCCCAGATGGACTATGCTCGCCTACCATGCAATCCAGACCGACCCCGGGATGGTGGTCCGAGAGACGACCCGGCCATTGCCTAGGCGAATGCGAGAGGCTGTGGAGGAGGAAGTCCAGGCCACGTTGGGACTCTGTGTTATTGAGCATTCCCAGAGCGAATGGCAGAGCCCCATCATCCTTGTCCCGAAGCCAGATGGGAGCTGGCTGTTTTGTATTGACTTTCGGAGAGTCAACGCCATTTCAAAGTTTGATGCATATCCAATACCCCGCGTCGATGAGCTCCTTGACCGGCTTGGAGAAGCCTGCTATATCACCACGTTAGATCTCACCAAGGGGTACTGGTAGATCCCCTTGGAACCTCGATCCAAGGAGAAGACCGTGTTTGCCACCCCTTCAGGGCTGTACCAGTTTACCCAGATGCCGTTCGGCCTCCATGGGGCCCCAGCAACCTTTCAGCGCTTGATGGATCGGATTTTGCAACCACACACACCAAGTACACTGCCGCCTACCTGGATGATGTGGTCATCTATGGCAGTAACTGGGAGGAACATCTCAACCAAGTGGCGGCTGTCCTCCGGGACCTCCGCACTGCCGGTCTCACAGCCAATCCCAAAAAATGCCGAATCAGGCGGGAAGAAACCATTTGTCTGGGGTACACCCTGGGGCGGGGACAGGTACGCCCCCTCATCGGGAAGGTTCAAGCACTCCAGGAATGTCAGGCGCCAACCACGAAGAGGCAGGTGCGTCAATTCTTGGGCCTAGCTGTTTATTACTGGCGGTTCATACCCCACTTCGCAACCATTACGGCCCCTCTGACAGAACTCCTGACCAAAGATAGCCCTCGCAGAGTGTGCTGGTCCGACGACTGTGAGGAGGCCTTTCAAACTGTCAAAGACCGCCTGTGTAGTGAGCCAGTACTCTTCAGCCCAGACTTTCATCGTGACTTCATTGTTCAGACCGATGCCTCCAGCGTGGGGCTTGGGGCGGTCCTCTCACAGGAGGTGGACTGGGAGGAGCACCCTATTGTTTACATCAGTCAGAAACTGTTCCCCCGGGAGCAGAACTACTCCGTCCTTGAGAAAGAGGCCCTAGCTGTTAAGTGGGCAGTTGACCTCCTCGGGGTCCCTTTATAATGGTTACAGATCATGCACCCCTGAAGTGGCTCAACAAGATGAAGGACACGAATGCCCACCTTCAGCGATGGTATCTTACTCTACAACACTACGCCTTCACGATCCGCCATTGGGCGGGACAGGACAACACCAATGCGGACTTTCTCTCCCATCTAGGGGAGGCTGAGGATGCCTGCTCTGGGGATCGGGAGCTGGATTTGAGGGGTGGGGTATGTAGGGAGCCAGGGTGGCTGCCCTCCGAACCTGAGGGTAAAGGGCCGCTCTCTCAGCCTGAATGGGGCCAGGCCAAGCTCGCTCCACCCCCCGGAAGGGGAGGGGTCGAACAGGAAGTATAAAGGGCAGGGCCCTTAGCTCAGTCAGGGAGCACCAGGGAGGGAGGCAGACGCAGACTGCTCCCTTCAGACCCTGCTGCCACGCCAGGGGAGGCCCTGGACCAGTGGAAAACCTCACCTGGAGGAAGGACTGGGGCTGCCAGAACTGCCCGCTGCCGAGTACCCAGAGGGATTGGAGAAGCCGGAGCGGGAGCTGGAACTGCCAGCAGCCGAGGACCGGAAGGAGCTGGAGGAGCCTGAGCCCAAGGGGGAGCTGGAGCTGCCAACAGCGGACTACCCCGACGCACTGGCGGGACCAGAGGGATTCGGATGAGCAATCGGGTAGGAAATAGCCCTGGGACAGAGCTGCACCGTAGTGAGTCTATATAGTGGAAGGACCCCGCTGACCCAGTGGCAGGACCCTCGTCCTGCCACTGTCAGGGCCCTGGGCTGGAACGCAGTGGTGTAGGTTGGGCCTGCATTCCCCTACCTGGCCAACCCACGCCGGGACCTTTGCCGGCGCTCCCCTGCCTGAGGGGCGCGCTACAGACACTGGCTGGCGTCCTTCCCGCTGCTAATTCCCCAGTGGAAGAGGCGTGACCCAGGCCGGCCAGTGACGTCGTAGCTCCCCACCGCCCCCTAGCGGGTAGGTGGACCGACACCAATCACACACCCCCAACATACATTGATATAAAGACAAATATATAGTGGAGCCCACCACACACAGAGACCAAATTCCTGGTCAGGCTTGCATACCCCTTTGTCTTAGCAGGTGGCTGCTTAACTGTCTCTTTCAGCTACCTTAAATGACGTGTGGAGATCACACGCAACAAACTTGGTTTAACCCAATCCACAAGAATATCTTCAGGTTGCCTCTAAAGTATGAGCCATCATCTGTTCACCTGAGTTTCTAAATCTGTTAAGGGGGCTTTTCAGGCCATCTTGTGACTACTCTAGTGCTGAGAATACAGAGACTGTTGGAAGCTAGATCTATAGCTCTGTTGCTTTTATATTTTGACACTATTGATTTAGGAGACGTGAGATGAATATACCCTGGTTGAGGTGGGAGACTAGAGCTAGTAAGCTGCAATTTGGATAACTGCCCCATTTGGGGGGGGGGGGGCGTGCGGGGTTGAGTTATTCATAAACATTATTGCAAACATGTGAAATAAAGGTGGGAAGATGACACTACAGGTAAGAGTACAATCAGTTGATGTAAATTAGAATAGCTTCATTTACTCCACTGGAGCTACTTCAATTTACACCAACTGAAGATGTGGATTTTAAACCTAAACATTTGGTCTGTATAGAGGCAGATAATTCTGGTTTCCCTAATCTGGGGAAGTGGGGTGGCGGGCAAAGTGTCAGGTGCTCAGCTTCCACAATGATGAGCACAGAATAAGACCATGAATAGAAGAGAATAAATCACCTCAACTGTGCATTAAAACTTAAAAAAAAAAAAAACAGAAAAAAAACCATGAAATAATGGTACCACTAATTACAAGAGATCACAAGTTAATTCTGAAGGAGTTATGTCTCAAACATCAGATTTTAAAAAACCCAGACTTAGTCTGTGTTCAGAAATTGAACCTGGCCCTATTTCCACATTTTGTAAATGACTCCTATCATTAGAATAAATTGATCCAGTACCATAGATCCAAAAACCCTCGAAGTTTGAAGTGTCTGAATTCCTAATCCAGATCCAGATTTTGCTGCTTGATCTCTTCTGTAAAGGGAATGGGAGCTGGAATATAGTGATCTGGAGAAGGTATGAGATGGCAGCACAGACTGATATACCCATCTTTATGTTAAGTATAGGAAAACAGGCTTAGCTATTATCAGAACTGACATATATTGTCTCTCAAAAATTTGTATCAAAGCCCAACTTCCTGTGGATCCCAGTTGTTTTCTGGGGTTTAGGACTCTTTGTAGGGGGAAGGAAACACAGCTCCCCCACTTATGGAACCCTGTGGGGAAAGTCAGGGCCTGTTCCAGAGTCTGCCAAAGTATTATTATTTATTTGTATTGTGATAGCACTTAGGAGCACTGATCATGGGCCGGGGCCTATTTGTGCTAGACCCTGTACAAACACAGAACAAAAAACTGATTCCTGCCCTCAAGAGCTTGCAATCTATGGGTAGGTCTTCACTACCGGCTGGATTGGCGGGCAGCGATTGATGTACCGCATCTAGTCTAGACGCGATAAATCGACCCCCAAGCTCTCTCCCGTCGACTCCTGTACTCCAGCTCGGCAAGAGCGCAGGCAGAGTTGACAGGGGAGCGGCAGCAGTCACCATGGCATCTTCACCGTGGGAGTCAAGTCAATTTAAGTTATTCACGTAGCTGAAGTTGCGCAACTTAGATCGATTTCCCCCCCCCCCCCATCCCCAGTGTAGACCAGGCCTAAGTAAGCTCATATTTCTGTTGACTTCAGTGAAGGAAATCTTTGTAGCGTACCTCCTCTTAGCTCCCTGCATTGTGTTTTACAGCAAGAGTTGGAGCGACATGACCATAACTAGTTGCAAGCATATGCACAAGGCATATTGAAATTCAATTTGCATAACAAGTTCATTTTGAAGTTATTCTCCACAAAAGTAATTTATTAAGAAGAAAGTTTAATTGAAACAGGAACAAATCAGGGGAATAAATGTAAGCATTTCAAATACCACATTATATCATAAAGGAAATCTGACTCTGGGATCTATTAAAAGGAATTGCAACCCAGGTATCTTAATATTTACATTCCCCAAAATGATTCTGTTTCTATATTTTAATTTACACATTTGTAATTAATTTATCTATCATTTACTGTAGCCTTGTTCTATACTAGGAGATAATATTGTGGATTCTATGTTTACAAATGAGCAGTTCAGAGCACCTCCTGAGACACTGTAAATGATCTAGCAAGCAGATTTAAACAGACTCACATAACCTCATGGTTCAGATAGCAGGCCTGCATGATCTGTACACTGAAACACACAAGCTAAGTGTGCTGGTAGGTCATCTTAACTAAATGGCTTGAAATTTTAATCTCAGGTTTCAGCTCATTGGATGAGCACCCAACTAAAAGTGAAAAAAATAGTCAGTAGTGAGTTTATTTTTCATTTGTAATGGTGAAGGCATTTCTTATTGGCACAGCTATACATGTTATTACAGTGTACTTGTATCACATTTGGGGTAAAATCCAGACCAGAGAGGGGTTGTGCAACTGCCTGCCCTGTAACCTTGGGTGCTTCACAATGGTTTGCTGTTGTAGCTCCCAATCTGGGTTGCTCAGAACCAGCCTACCAACAAGTAGGTCACACCCTGAGTGTCTGTCTGCTAGACAGCCCTGGGTCAGTAATTTTGACCCTAGCAGCCTGTCTACCGCTCCACAAACCCATTCTGGATTCTACCAGCCTTGGTTACTACTTTCAGGGTGACCCCAACACATGCCTAGTCCCAGATTTTCCCCAAAGCTATGTGTTCTGCAGTGTCAGCCATCTCCTGGACAGTTTATATATTGAGATTAACTGCCACTTTATGGAGTCAATATTCAACAGTTCGTTACTTTAACTAGAGTTACTAAACAGTTCAGTTTAAACTAAAAATCAAAGAAGTTTATTACCAAAAGAAGATAAGATTTTAAGTGAACTGAAGTATGAGATTTCAAAATGGTTATCAGCAAATAAAAGTGAAAATATACATCTAAAAGTCTAAATTTTAATCTAGCGAGTTTTGGTTCAAAGCTTTGTTCAAGATAGCCTCTCTCACCCACAGTCTTCCAGCAAGATGGCAACTGACCCTCATCTCAGCCTCTCCCTAATGTGCTGGTGTCTTTGTTTTCTTAGGTGAAAAAGAGAACTTGGGGTTTTTCTGCCCCTTTCTTTTACAATCCAGCAAACCTTTTAAGTGGATTATTTTGAAGTATATCCTACCACTGAGGAAAGGGTCAGAGTCTGGTGGTAAAGGAGGCTCCAGGCTCTTTCTTCCCCTGCTTGGTTTGCTAAAATGCAAATTGTTCTGTTTCCCAATAACTCTTCCCCCTGCTCTCTGGAGGACTCTGTTTACTATTTATATGTAAACTGAGATAAACACACATTCCTTTGTTGAGGGCAGATCTAGGGTTGTCTGGGTTTGAATGTGCACTATCATCATCATACAGGGGGGATTCATAATTTAACATAATATTGCTGCATACATTTCACCATGATATTATTGACCAGTGAGTTAGTAGTTTTCAAATAATACCTCACAAGGCATATTTTACTCAATGATTATTATTGTAGTGTGTAGGGTATGACTATAGGGGTGCTTTTGTTCACAATTGGAAAGGCAAATAAACTTTTATTTAAGTTATGTTATAAATATGAGTTTATCTAGTCTACTACCCACAATCATCATGCATTAAATCTCAGAGCTGCAGAGTTTTTCTGCTTCTATCTGGAACTTTAAGTTCAAGAGTTCGGGCTAGTCTTGCACATTTTATTGATGTGGGTGGTTCCACTGATGTTACCTGCCCAGGGCAAACAGGATTTGGCCCTTACTATATAAAACTTAACATTTTGGGGCCTGTTCTATGATTTACTAAAATGACAGAATAAAGAAATGAAAAAAAAAGAGTCTTCATAAGAAAGTAAGAGATTGAGCCTAGAAAATCTTATGAACATCACCTGACATCTAGGGTAAATAATGTGATCATAGTCATATCATAGTTTTCTGAGTGAGTTCTTCTATGATTAAATCACAAACTCAAGCTTGTAATAATGCTATTTTGTCTGTGAGTAAAATATGTTCTGCAACATTTTCAAATCTCAGATTAAAAGGAATTTCCATTCCTAGCACCCCAGAAAGACATTTAAAAAGTATTTAAACCAATCTGCACACTTCAGAAAGACAACAGCAGCCAGGATGGGATTGGAAATCTCTTAAACTTCCATTGTGAG
This sequence comes from Malaclemys terrapin pileata, assembly GCF_027887155.1. NCBI lineage: Eukaryota > Metazoa > Chordata > Testudines > Emydidae > Malaclemys > Malaclemys terrapin. The sequence continues at coordinate 67,098,599 of NC_071508.1, forward strand.
ATGGATAGACATCTGCATGAAGGAATATGTGAAAGTAAGGAGCGTTTCTGTTCCTCAGGGCTCACAGAATCAAAGCAATAACCACCATGTGATGGATCTGCCTCAATCAGATCACAGTTCAAGGACAAAGCTTTGCGCAGTAGCTTACACAGAAATACAACCTACAATTCAGTAGAGACATTGTATGCTCGACAGCATGTGGTCATTGGCAGAGGTCTTGAGTGGAAGATAGCAGAACTAATAGCTGAGTAAGATATAGGTTTTTTTTTTTTTTTAAGTTATAGTACAACTCTTCAGTGGAGAGTACCAGAAAAGGGATTTTTGTCATACTCAAATCTTATTTTCTTTTAAGTCTCCTGAAACAATTTGGGAACCAATTAGCAGCAAGTGTTAGTATTTACAGTGGTTATTAGTCATTTACCAATAGTTATTACATGCCATTACTTGAATGGTATTTGGGGAATGTTGACACTTACTTTATCTATTTATAATAAGAAATAATCTCTAAAAGCTGCTCTCAAGTGACGAGCACAGTTTCGTGCAAGTGAGTCTTTAAGCTGGCTTCTCAACTGAATCCCTATTTATCTGAAATTTTCTGATCAGACCCACCAGTTAATTGAAGATAAACAGTATTTGATTGTTTGGAGAAATATGAAATATTCACTTCTTTCCAGTAGAAGAATGATGTAATTCAACCATAGCATTGTTCATATATCTATACTACCCAAAGCAAATCTGCAAACTTAGCCTGTTTGATATAGTGTGCAAAAGGAAGTTCATGCCAATTAATGTCACTTTTCCCCTCTGACAAGATAGGACCAAGAAAATTGTTTCCAATATTTGCCTAGTAATATGATGAAGCTGATGAGTAATTAAGATATGACCTGTGTAATCACTGAGTGTGTAACTTAAAGTGCTGCCTACCTCCTGAGTTGGACTTTTTTAAAACCAAGAGTCCAGTGCTGCAAGTTCTGATTCACTTGAATAATCATTACTCATAGGAGTAGTTCTATAGATTTCAAAAGGATTTATAAGATCAGGCACTAAGTTTGGCAGAAATGTGTGTTAAACCACTTTCAATTTAAGTTATAGAAATATGAAACTTTTTAGTGCAGTAGCTCCTCTTAGAATAGGTCTCTAGGTAATGGCTTTGGAATCTTTCCTTAATAGGATTATTAGAACCTCACTTAAGGTACATAACTACAGTAGCCTCTTTCTTTCCAATAGCCCTATGTGATTAGCCTTATTAAAAGAATGAATGTCATCATCATTGCCTCTCAGTTATGGCTTGTAACCCTGAATGGTGTCTTATCTGGACCATTATCTATACTAAAATTACCTGGTGTTCTTAATTATATTTTACATTGTTTTAATTAGCAAAATATGTGAACTCAAAAGGCAATTGCTATTGTTCTCTTCACATCAACTTTCAATGCAATTTTAAACATTTTTTTGGCCTGACAGATGGGATGGATAGTGTCAGTTTGTTGTTGAATATAGAGGTTTGATTTTTTTAGCTTCATTGTAAGCTCTAGCAGCATGACTAGGACTGAAAGAAATAATGAACTACTAGGCAGCTCGTGTAGCACAAGCCTTTCTTTAGAGGAAGCATAATATCAGTTGGATACTAAAAGAAATCAAATGCTTATTTCCTATTCGAATGTACTGTACGGCCCAAGTAGCTTGGCAGTGAAGCAGAAAATGAAAGTTATACAAGCATGAGATTTTGTTATCAAGTTCTAATTGTTTCCACAGAGACATAAGGTGCTGAAAATGCATTCAGTTATGCTCCAAGAAGAATTTGTTTCCTTTATTAATTGTTTATTAGCCTTCTGCTGCATTATAATTGTAGACTTCAGTTCAATTAACATTTACCACATTGTTTGAAAACATAGGTTGTCTTCAAGGTGTGAATGTGATGTTTGGTTTCTGCATTAAAAGAGCATAAAAGGTTTGCAGCAATATCTCAGTTCATCAGCTGGAAATAATAGATCAATGAGTTATATAGCAGAAAATGAAAGTGAAGAATAGAAAAAAAAGTTTATTGTATTTCTCTATTTTTGAAAGGTTAGCGTGATATTATCTTGGAGTGAATGGGGTCATAATCAACAACAATTAGAGTTAGTATGACATTTAAGCAATTTGAGGTGAGATCAAAACTTTTTCAAGTGCAATATTTCAAAAGGTGAACGCTTAAATTAGGTTACGAGGTTATCTTAATCCATCTAACCTATTCATAGACTTGAAGGTCTGAGGGGACCATCATGATCATCTAGTCTGACCTCCTGCAGACTGCAGGCCACAGAACCTGGCCCATCCACTAATGTTATAGAGACAACCTCCGGTTGACTTACTGAAGTGCTCAAATCATGATTTAAAGACTTCAAGTATCTGCCATTTACATTAGTTTAAACCTGCAAGTTACTTTTGCCCCATGTTGCAGAGGAAGACAAAAAATGCGCAGGTCTCTTCCAATCTTATCTGTGAGAAAATTCCTTCCCAGCCCCAAATATGTCAATCAGTTGGACCCTAAGCATGTTGGCAAGACCTACCAGCTAGACACCTGGGAAAGAATTCTCTGTAGTAACTCAGAGCTCTCCCCATCTGGTGTCCCATCACCAGCCATTAGAGATATTTGCTGCTAGCAGTCACAGATCAGCTACACTGCATTGTAGGCGGTCACATTATACCATTCCCTCCATAAATTTAATCAAACTCAGTCTTGAAACCAGTTAAGGTTCCCCCTCCCCCCTACCCCCAGTGCTCCATTTAGAGGTATGTTCCAGAACTTCACTCCTCTGATGGTTAGAAACTTCATCTAATTTCAAGTCTAAACTTGTTGATGTCCAGTTTATATCCATTTGTTCTTCTGTCCACATTGGTGCTTACCTTAAATAACTCCTCTCCCTCCCTGCTATTTATCCCTCTGATATATTTATAGAGAGCAATCATATCTCCCCTCAGCCTTCTTTCGGTTAGGCTAAACAAGAGTAGCTCTTTGAGTCTCGTCTCATAAGGTAAGTTTTCCATTCCTTGGATCATCCTAGCTGCCCTTCTGCATCTGTTCCAGTTTGAATTCATCTTTTTTAAACACGGGAGACCAGAATTGCACACAGCATTCCAGATAAGGTCTCACCAGTGCCTTCTATAATACTGGTTTCAGAGTATCAGCCGTGTTAGTCTGTATCCGCAAAAAGAAGAACAGGAGTACTTGTGGCACCTTAGAGACTAACAAATTTATTAGAGCATAAGCTTTCGTGGACTACAGCCCACTTCTATATGCATCCGAAGAAGTGGGCTGTAGTCCACGAAAGCTTATGCTCTAATAAATTTGTTAGTCTCTAAGGTGCCACAAGTACTCCTGCTGTTCTATAATACTAACACTCCCCTATCCCTACTGTACCTGATGCATCCTAGGATTGCATTAGCTTTTTTCACAGCTGCATCACACTGGCAGCTCAGTCATCCTGATCGACCAATACACCCAGGTCTTTCTACTCCTCTGTCACTTCCAACTGATAAATCCCCAGTTTATAACAAAAAAAAAAATCTTGTTGTTAGTCTCTAAGTGAATGACCTTGCACTACTAAATTTCATCCCATTTCAATTAATCTAGTTTTCTAGTCATCCAGATCTTCTTGTAGGATATTCAAGTCCTCCTTTGTATTGGCAATACCTCCCAACTTTATCTCATCTGCAAATTTTATTAGAACACTACCATTGTTTGTGCTAAGGTCATTAATAAAAATGTGAAATAAGACTGGCCCCAAGACTGATCCCTGAAGAACTCCACTAGTAACCTCCCTCCAGCCTGACAGTTCACCTTTCAGTATGACCCATTGAGGAGGCTCATTTAACCAGTTATTTATTCATCTTTCAATTCTCATAAAGTCTCATTTTCTCCATATTTAACTGATAATTTCCCATTTAGAACTGTATCAAATGCCTTACTAAAATCCAGGTAGATTAGATCTACTATATTTCTTTGTCTAAAAAAAAAAAAAAATCAGTTATCTTCTCAAAGGAAGAGATCAGGTTAGTCTGGGATGATCTACCTTTTTTAAAACCATGCTGTATTTTATCCCAATTACAATTTACCTCTACGTCCTTCTATTTCAAAATTTGTTCCAAATCCTTGCATACATCTGAGGTCAAACTAACAGGCCTGTACTTTCCTGGATTTTTTTTTTTTTTTTTTACCCTTTCTTAAAAAGAGGTACTATATTAGCAATTCTCCAGTCATAGTGTACGACCCCTGAGTTTACAGATTTAATAAAAATCCTTGCAATTTCATGTGCCTGTTCCTTTAATATTCTTAGATGGAGATTATACAGGCCTCCCCCAGTTTAGTCCCATTAAACTGTTTGAGTTTGACTTCCACTTCAGATGTGGTAATTTCTACTTCCATATCCGTATTCCCATTAGCTACCCTGCTACTACTCCTAAGCTCCTCATTATCCTTAGTAAAAATTGAGGCAAAGTATTTATTTAGGTTTTGGGCCATGCCTTGATTATCTTTCATCTCCACCCCATCCTCAGTGTTTAGCAGTCCCACTTCTTTCCTTGTTTTTATTTAATTTATTTATGTATTTATATGGCTATACAATCTTTTACTATTGGTTTTAAATTTCCTTTGTAAGGTCTAATTCCGCTTGGCTTTGGCAGTTCTCACTTCATCCCTGCACTTTCTAACCTCCAAGAGGTAGCTTTCCTTGCTGATCCATCCCATCTTCCATTCCTCGTAGGTTTTCTGCTTTCTCTTAATCACCTGTTTAAGATGCTTGCTCATCCAGTTTGGTCTGCGTCGCTTCCCTACAAAGTAATCCTTCAGAGAGGAAGGATGTGATCTATCATTTGTGAGGCATCAGATGTTATCGGTCCCAAACATATAACTAATTTACACAACTAACTGCATTCTGTTTTCCTACAGTAGCTCAGTAAAAGAACAAGCTAAAGGGAGACAAAATAGACAGCTAGTCAATGACTAAGACAAGTTTGCTTTTACCAAGATTAATTATTCTGTCTTTGACTGAAAAATGAAATCAAACAGAAGTCCAAGATAGCCAAAAGGACTTATATTTAAAATGTAATTAGGTACCTATACAATTTAAAGCCTTTTACTGTATTTATCTAAATAACATGAGTGAACATCAAAACTTTCTGTAAACTTGTATATATGTTGACACAAATAAAAACAGCAGCATGTTAATAAACCTGCCGTGGAGATAAATGGTTTCAATTAGCTTCATTAGTTTTAACTAAGATTATTTCCTTAGCCATGAGTCATTTATCTCATTTTGCACTTTTCCTATTTTCTGGAGCTGCAGGGAATGATTTACCAAGTGTTTGAATTCTGGTGAATAGAGTAGTTTTTAGAATCCATGCTTATCCCATTTATTGATCGTGTAGGTTTCCCTCGGACTCACAAAAGGTCAGAAAGAACACTCAAAAGTCTTTTAGTAAAAATGCAAGAAGTGTGTTCTGAGCCTGATCCAAAGCCCATTCAAGTGGGAGTATTGTCATTGACTCCCACGGGCTTTGCGTCAGACCTTCTGTGAGAAGCAGGGAGTAAAACTCTGATTCAGATTCATGCCCAAAAGCCTATTGCCTGTGGAACATTAGGCTATCCTGCAGAATGGAGTGAATCAGGTAGTGATTTAGAAACTGACATTTGAAACTAGGCATAATTCTGAGAAATCAGGGGAAAAGTAGTGAAGCCAGTAGGATTAATGTACCATTACTATGGGAACCACCCACCTAAGAACATGAAAATATTCATGGTGAGAACAAAGCCAACCTTCCCAACATGCTGATGTGTTGAAAGGAACGAGGGCCTGGATCCAAAAAGGGACTGAGGTATTGTGATGCTCAGCACACCAAGAGACCTCTTTCCTGGAGTCAGGAGGCTTAGTCACCTAAACTGTTTCTTGTAAGCATGAATGAGTGTGGCACAGGGTAGGGAGAAATTGGGAGAGAGAGGACATGAAGAAATATCTTTTCACATGAAAAATCACATTAAAAACTATTTAAAATGTTATAAAATTACAATATATACACAAAGATATGAATAAAATAAAGCAATGCATCTTAATCAAACATTAAACATGGATCACTAAAGCATCATCAACACCACCAAGTTCACTCAAAATGTTGTTAACATACCAAGTCAACTGAAAAACATCCAGGGTACAAGTCAAGGTATAAAAAGTATAGATCAGTCTGCAATCAGGCCATAATCGGGGGGCAGAATAGCGGTAAATATCACACCCCTCTTCCACAGTCACTCTGTTCTGGTAAGATTTAAAAATGGCCAGTTTTGCCTGTACCAACAGAAAATAAACCAGCAGAAAACTGGCCAAATGCAAGCACTGTATCTCACTGCCAGAACAAACAGGGGCTTGGAGAAAACCAGTCCCAAACCACTGAAAAGCTGCTGCAAAAAAAGTGTAGGATTCAAATAGGGGAAATATAGGAAAAAATGAACCACATCCAAAACCAAACAGAGGGAGCAGTTCACAGACATCTCAGGAGTAATATGGTTCTTAAAATGATAGATTGGTAGGATGCTATGCCGGACCCTCCACAGCAAGTCACCAGAGTGCCTACGAAGGGGAGGTTTGTACAGTATCCTCCGAGCCCAGGACACAGTCAGCCAAAGTCATATTAGGAAGATCAGAAAGGCTAGCCTCAGAGCTGCTTCTTGGCCATGTTTGCAAAAGAACATTTAACAAACCCTTCCAGGACAACCATTGGCCTCATTGCACAAGGTTCTCATCCTTAGAAAGGGAGATAATTAGTGAGAGAATCATGGGATCTCCCACCCCCATTTCCTGCAAAACCTTTCTGCAAATACTGATCAGCCACTGAGGGCCTTAATAAAAAAAAAAACAAAAAAACAAAAAAAAACACACCACAGACTGGATACTGGTATGAATAGCAAGAGACGTCATCAACATCCAGCTTGATCAACTAGGAACAATCAGGTGGGACAGCTTGGTCAACTTGGCATGGGTAAAGACAGACAACAGGTTCCTGGAAATGAGAGCTTCAACGGGAAAAAGTGGGTTAAAAAAAAATAATGGTTCTTCCAAGAATCTGGAAACTGGAAAACACCTGGTCTGGCCATGCACTTCACAGAAATTGGCAGGCATTAAAAAGACCATAACAGAATGGAGGCAAATCTAGACTCTCTAATCGATCAGGTGCCAACAATATAGGTGAGAGTCCAGCATGATGGAGGAAAGAGAAGGCAAGAGACTTTCAGGCCAATGGGGAATCAGAGTCCAGCAACCACTGAACAGACTCCGCAGGCAAAAGACTGCCACTCTCCAGATTAAATCAATGAGCCCTGGCCCTCCTCATCTAATGGCAGGAACAAAGCAGGGAGTAACCAGTGGTAACTATTCCCCTCTAAAAATGGTGAATATGCCTCTCAATCTGGTCCAAAAGGCTGGGTGTGGGGCACTGTAAGAGGGGGCTTGGTAAGCCTGATAGCGGCAGTGGTCACAACTGGAGTGGGGTTCTCTGGCTCCACAGGAGCGGGTGGCTGTAGTGTCATGATCACCTGCTGGACCAACTGCTGCAGCTGTTGTTGCTGCTGGGCCAATAGCTCCTGGATCAACTGCTGCTATTAGTTGGCTATTTGCTTGAAATAGTTGTTGCTGCTGGATGACGATGAAGGGTGTTTTGTTCAACCATCCATTTTAGCAGCTGCCCCGTCTCCATTCAGTGAGAGGAGGGTTGGAGGCAGTGTTTGCTTGAGGGTTTTTCACCCTGAAATTTGCCTACTTTTATCTACCAGAACAGTACAGGGGACTTGCTGGGCTAGGCAGCCTAGTGGCTGGAGTGCTTGACTTGCGCCCCTTTGCTTGGTTGAGGCATCTCAGTCTTTAAGGCAGGAGGTGGATAGGGGAACCCGGGCCCACACACTCCATTGGGTCCCAGCCCAGGGCCCTGTGTGAGTTAACCCCTGAGTAGGAGACCTCCCAGTAGGAAGTCTACATCCACTGCCCTAGGCTACTTCCTACTGCTGTCCCCTCACTTTGAGACATGGCTCATGGCCCATATAGTCCACGTTGCTGTGGTCAGCCTTGTCTCTAGTAGTACCTCCTCGGGGACTTGGGCAGCATCCTGTTGTAATCCCAGTTTCCTCCAGGTGGGGTAGCCGAAAGTTTGGCAGGGCTGGAACTCCACAATGTTTCTGTGTTTTGGTCACCTGGTTACCTCGTAGGCAGTGTGCTTCTAAATCTCTTTCACAGTCTCCTTTTAGCCAGAGAGATGGTGGTTATATCCTGGTGGCTGCCTTGGCTGGCAGGCTAGCGACTCTTCCCACAGGTAGGGAGGCAGCTAGCACTTTCCTCTTCACCAATCAGCCTGAACTGAGCTAAGTTCTCTCCTTTTCTCTCCCCTCCAGGCCTGGCATTGGCTGCAGGTAGAACTGGGCAGGGCTAGCTGGGCCCAAAGGCTCTCTTTAACCCCTTCTATGCCAGCAGATAGTTTCTCTGCTTTATCATAGGCATACGTGGTAAAATATTAAAAACCAACAGTGCCAATACATATTTCCATCTGGAGGAGCCTGCCTTGCACAACCTCCTTCATAGACAGGATCTATGCCCCTGCACTCCAGGAAAAACAACTACCCCAGCAATGACATTGGAAAGCTTCCCCTTCCCATTCCTGCAACCAGCTCCCCTGATTATCAGTCTGACTGCATCTCTTGCAAGAAGACAAAATCAGCCCATCTTTGTCTGAGAAAAATCTTAGGGCTTGTCTATACTTACCGCACTGGTTCGGCGGCAGGCAATCGAACTTCTGGGTTCGATTTATCGCGTCTAGTCTGGACGCGATAAATCGAACTCAGAAGTGCTCCCCGTCGACTCCGGTAATCCTGCTCGCCGCGAGGAGTACGCGGAGTCGACGGGGGAGCCTGCCTGCCGGGTCTGGACGGGGGTAAGTTCGAACTAAGGTATGTCGACTTCAGCTACGTTATTCACGTAGCTGAAGTTGCGTACCTTAGTTCGATTTGGGGGTTTAGTGTAGACCAAGCCTAAGAGTTGTGCTCTTTTATGACCATCCCAGCATCCATTAATATTTAGAGAGCCAAAGCTGAGCAGCCCACAGACACTAGAAGGAGAGAGACAAGAAGCAGAGAAAAATAAGGGAAAGTGGAAGGACTTTGTGTGGGGGAGGGGAGGAGAAGGAATGGGGCAATGGGGAGGCTTATATATCTTGAGAAACCCCCACATGATTCTGCACTTTACTCAACAACTTTTTGAGATGGAAATGTTTTCCGTGATCAACTGAGAGCTCTCTCAGGACAAGGGCAACTGAATGAACAACGCACTGTAAATTAGGAAAAAAGTCCTCAACTTTCTGCCTCACTTAAGTGCTGGTCAAAAAGTCACTAATCTCCTTCATGCTGTACCCACCCATCCTATATAGCTGACTGGCTGGGAGCCACTGAGGAATCAGAGAGATCATCAACATCCCCATCATCTCCCTCAGACTCTTCCAGCTCAGAAGAACACTGAGCTGCCACTGTAACATTCTCCTCATTCACAAAGGAGAGAGATTCAGTGAGAGCAGCTGGCATATCTGCTAAGAGGGGTAGGCAGTGCAGCCCCAGACAAGGACCTAGCATCATCACTGCAGCAGCATGCAGGATCAGGATCTTGAGGGCTCATCATACCAGGAAGGCTCATCATACCATACACTGGGAGCTCCAGAGATGGGGCTACCACCCAGTGCAGCACTATACTTCTCAGGACACATAACTTGATCCTCAACTACTGCCAAAGCTCAGGGGCTAAAGTTTTAGCCCTTTTAGAAATAGTCCCATAAATCTCTCTCATCAGTTTTTCTTCACCCCCTGCCCATCTCTAGAACCTGTCTCTGCTTGTTCTGCAAGGAGGTGCCCATCGCTTCTGTGATGGGATTATAACAGAGGGTTCTTCTGGGAGTGTGAGGTGGGTGCTCCATGGACAATGGCAGACCACATATGGTGAGTGAGGGAGACAATCTCTGTCTCCTGCTGGTCCTTAGATTTTCTAGCCCCCACCCCACTATCCTGGGGTCCCACTTTCTTACCAGGGAACCCAGAGCAATGCATGGGTAGGACCCCCTCAGATGACCAGGGTCACCACCAGGGCTGGCTCCAGGCACCAGCTTACCAAGCAGGTGCTTGGGGCGGCCACTTTGGAGAGGGGTGGCACGTCCAGCTGTTCGGTGGCAATTCGGCAGACGGTCCCTCACTCCTGCTCAGAGCGAAGGACCTCCTGCCAAATTGCCGCCGCAGATCGCGACTTTTTGTTTGTTTGTTTTTGTTTGGCTGCTTGGGGCGGCCAAAACCCTGGAGCCGGCCCTAGTCACCACACAGGAAACGTTTCATGTTTTCAGAGATAACAAACACTGTATAATCTACCCCATCTATGTGGTGCTTTAAAACCAGGTGCAAGGGCTGCTTGGGGTAACTTAGAACCACGTAAACCTGGCCCAGAGCAACATAACATGCCTCACAGCCTGCAAGAACCCAGGTAACAGAATCTAACAGCACAAAATTCAATAATGGGAGAGAGCAGACACTAGTGTCTCATTGTAAAAGAAAGGAGGGTTTGGAAAATTGGGTGGGGGAGAAGGAAGAACCTATTTTAGTAGCAGGAGTAAACAAGGGAAACACTGGAACCAAAGACACTCAAATGATTCACAAACTGCTCCTGGGCCAGGAAAATCACTATAGATTTGCTCGTTCAAAAGGCAGATTTCTATTAAGGGCCGGCTCTAGGTTTTTTGCTGCCCCAAGCAAACAAATTTTTGGCTGCTCCCCACCCCAGCCCTGGGTTCTCCCCCCACCCTCCCACACCCCCTGCTGCCCCAGCACTGGGCTCCCTCCTTCCCCCCCCACTAGTGCCCTACCCCCACCTCCTGTCGCCCCAGCCCTGGGCTCTCCCTCCAACCTGCACCCTCCTGCCGCCCCAGCCCTGGGTCACTTGTTACTCGCTCCCAGGGCGGATCATTCAGCAGGAATTTTGGATGTGCACAGAACACAGAGAGGATTGGTTCCCATATGGTAACAGAACTGCAGTAAAGTGGAACAATTTTCAGCTTGTGTGATTGGAGGATATCTGGATGCATATTATAAGACTGTCCTCCATAAATGAGAAAACCTTGAGGTGCCTTTATTATTCTTTTGTTCCACTCTTTGTTTCTATGGGAAATTTGCCAATGCAATATCACTGTCTTCCTTTTAAACAAATAAAACAAAACAAAACAAAACAAAAAAAGGCAATGGCTGTTGAAAATAGCAATTCCAGTCCTAATAACCACTGGGAAGCATTTCTTGGTCAATTTTATCCTACTTTTTCTACAGTAAGTTACAGTGGATCAGTATATTTGATTTGGGAGAAATGAAGTAACAGCTGCCCAAATTGAGCTTGAGCACTCCTGAATTTTGAGGTGTTCAAATCTGGAAGGCAGGTGCTAGATTCTTTCTGAATATTAGCTAAATCTGGAAAGGAAAAGCCAATTTCTGCTTCCATGGCTCAGAAGTGGACATCCTCCTACATGCCTGGTACTGTATCTAAAGCTGCCCAAGCCCTCTAGCAGAGCCTCCCCTCCCTTACTTTTCATTTTAAATTCTAGTGGGATTCACGTACCTCCCTTGCTAGGCTTCAGATAGAGAGGGGCACTGTCCATTTAGTCCACCCAATTCCTTCTTTGAGGGCTGATGCAAGGTGAGGTCACACCAGTATCCCTAATCCAGTCTGGGGAAGTCTTCTGAAGGGGATATCTGGGGCAAAGCCTTCTACTCCTTAGGCATACTTGTCCCCCATTCACAGTGCCACCCCCTTCTAGCAGCCAGCTCCCCATTCACGGCAAGCACATGAGGTCTCGGCTTCCCCACTCCCTCCCCCTCTTTCCTGTTGGTAGTGGTCAAGGGAATGCTGGGAAATGTAGTTCTTTCCCTGCTCCAGGGCTGGCTCTATAGGCAGGGAGTTAGCCAAGGAACTACAGCTCCCAGGGTCCCATGGGTTCTCAGCTCCCAAGCTGGATCCCCAGCTACTCCATGGCTCCACTTCTGCAGCCTTGCAAGAGAGGAGGAAGTGATTTAAAAAAAAAAAAAAGGATGGCCCAAATGCCGCCCCCTGCACATGTGCCGCCCCAAGCACCTGCTTGTTTTGCTGGTGCCTAGAGCCGGCCCTGTTTATATTAGCCTAGCCAATAACCTTACCTATGCTCTGCAACACATCCTCCACAGTACAGGAGACATCAGGCACACACTGAACCTCATGCTTTCAGGTCAAATCTCTTAATCCATCAGAATTAGACCCCATGAAAAAGCTCCCCACCCCAGAAAAGTAAAGCAGGGGAAGCAACAAAAACCAGCAAGTAACAAAACAAAAACAAACAGAAACACAGCTAGTACACACAGCACATACCGAACACAGCTTCATTCTCAAAAGCTCCCACAGTTCAGAGAGAAAAAACAAACAAAAAAAAGATTAGATTGCCTGGTGGTTTGACCACCCACCTAGGAAAAAGGAGAGCCAGGTTCCAGTTCTCCATCAGAATATCCCATGGCTAAGTGATTAGAGCACTCTCTTGAGAGGTGGGAGACCTCTGAATCTTTTCTCCTCGGGTAGTGAAAGGAATTTAACCTTGGTCTCCTACATCCTGCCATGAGTGTTCTAACCACTGGGCTAAAAGTTATAAGGTAGACAGCAGCACCACCGCCTCCTCCTCCTCAATTTCAAATGGGACCCAATCCTAGCACACCTACAGGCCCTGCAGATGAAATAGCAGAGTTGAATTTAAGCCCTGGACTGGAGCATTACATACTTAGGCCCCACTTACTGTGGCTACTCATGTGTTTTTAAGTTAAGCATGTGCTTAAGTACCTCGTTGGACTGGGGCTCTAACCAGGGCTGGCTCCAGGGTTTTGGCCACCCCAAGCAGCAAAAAAAAAAAAAAAAAAAAAAAAAAGCCACGATCGCGATCTGCGATGGCACTTCGGCAGGAGGTCCTTCGCTCCGAGCGGGAGTGAGGGACCATCCGCCGAATTACCGCCGAATAGCTGGACCTGCCGCCCCTCTCTGGAGTGGCCACCCCAAGCACCTGCTTGCTAAGCTGGTGCCGGCCCTGACTCTAACTCATACATTTGCTTTTAGAGCTTTTATAACACACCTTTTACTTCTGACTGTAATCATGGGTTCTTTTTTCAGTTTTAATTTTTCCATTGCCTTTAAATAAAGTACCTTAGAGGTAAGATTTGCCACCAAATTTCTCTTTCATTTACCTCATAGTGTATATCTGAAATAACTGTACTGAAATCAAAGCAGTCAGTCCAAATTTACATGAGTAACTGACAGGAGAGAGTTTGTCCCATTATTTAAAAACACGCCATAAATACAATTAGAGTGAGATTACTTATCCAGTTCTCCTTCCCCTCCCCCTCTCCAGAAAAAACTCTCTCAATTTTGTTGTATTCTGAGAGGGGTTTTTTTTTTTTTTTTTTGGGGGGGGGGGGGTCTGTCTTCCCATACCATGTTTATTTCTCTCTCTTTTTTTTTAATAAGATGAACCCTGTTAAAATGATATACAACCACTGTAGCTGAAGTGCAAGCTTCAAAATTTTTCTGGAGAGAAAAAAAAAATCCAAACGCACAAAACCACAGATCAGATTAGGTTGACTTTCTACTAAATCTGCCTGTGTAAACACCCTGGAATGCCAGTCTCTTTAATGGCTTGTAAAGCAAAAAACTTGATTTGTGACAGTCACGCTGAATCAAAGTCTTGCCAAGACCTATGCCGATTGGGAGGTGTCACTGATAGACATGGTTCCAGGCTAAGTGCCAACAATGAAGAGGCAAAAAATGAACTAGCAATGTTGTATAATTGTGAATTGGAGCCTGAAATGTTGATGGGCTACAATTAAAAATAGATATCTATTACTTCTTCCAAAAGCAATGAAAAATGTGAAAATATTGGGACTAATTCTCCACTCACTTACAAAGGTTTTAGGACTTGATCCAGGACCATTGATGCCAATGGGAGTTATTCCATGGACTTCAGCAGGAAGAAGCATTAGTGGCATTACTACTAATTAAGACCCTGATTCAGGAAAGCATCCTTATTCAGAAAAGCACAGGGTCTGAGATTGCAACTTCAAACTACATTATTTTATTATTAGTTATTGTATTATATTATTCTTTCAGGTTTATCTTGATCTTAGATTTCAGTTTTGTGGGCACAAATGACAATATTTAAACATCAGTACTTGACTGTGCACAGAAGTTAGGTGGATAGACGTTTCAACTAGTCACTGATGCCAGATGCAGAGTTGTCGGCACAAAATTGCTGACCAAGCTGAGTAGGCTCCTTCAAAAGTGTGGTCTTAGATATTAATTTTCTGAATTTGTATTATTTATTTCACAGGCCATGGAAATAATGGGGTAAATTCAGAGAATTATAAAATCCACCTTCCTGTGTCATGTTGTATGTACCAGTCTAGTACATTTCATGATTCTATCCAGACTGTTGTTCAAAAATTATTGAATTATAAATAATTAATCTCCATGTCATTGATTATTAGAGCTTCTGAAGGTTACAGGTTTTATCATCAACTGCCATATCTTTATTGGTATTTTTTAACAAACATAAGAATGGCCATACTGGGCCAGACCAAAGGTCCATCTACTCGAGTATCCTCTCTTCCAACGGTGGCCAGTGCCTGCTGCTTCAGAGGGAATGAACAGAACAGGTAATCATCAAGAGATCCATCCCTGTCACCCATTCCCAGCTTCTGCCCATCCTGACTAATAGCCATTGATAAATTCATAGAGGACGGGTCTATCTCATTCTTTAAACTTCTGAGCTTTGTCCCTGTTTTAATTATTTTCTTCTTGTAGTTTTTATTTACCAAGCAAAATATAGAATGCTTTACCAGGCTGTACCAAAACACCATGATTGAGTAAACTAGGTTTTTAAATTGAGTAATAACTCATTCTTATGATAAAGATGTAAAGGAGCTGCTAGTGGGACAATTTCATTTATTATCCCATCAAAGTCTTAGCTAAAGAATGATTTCAGGATAGGATAATGCTCCTGGGAGCCAAAGAGTATAAAGGTAAACTAAGTTCTCTATGAAAACAACAAGGAGTCTGGTGGCACCTTAAAGACTAACAGATTTATTTGGGCATAAGCTTTTGTGAGTAAAAACCTCACTTCTTCGGATGCATAGAGTGAAATGCTTTCACTCTATGCATCCGAAGAAGTGAGGTTTTTACTCACGAAAGCTTATGCCCAAATAAATCTGTTAGTCTTTAAGGTGCCACCAGACTCCTTGTTGTTTTTGTAGATACAGACTAACACGGCTACCCCCTGATACTTAAGTTCTCTATGGATATTCAAAGGATTATGAACTTCTGATTTATTAAATCCCTTGATTCTGCAAGGGGCTAAGCACTCTGGCCTAATCTAGCAAAGTATGTGTTCACATGCGTAATTTTAAACTCATTGGTAGTCCTACTGATTTTAATGTAACTAATTATGGCCTGGATCCTTTTCTATTAAAGTTAATGGGAGTTTTGCAATTGAACTATTGGAACAATTTCCTCTTGCATAATGCTTTCGTATTGATTTTGACCATTTCTATAAAAAAAAAAAATCTTTTCTGCATCCCTCACAATTAAGAATAGTGTGCATAGGTTATAAAAAGCTGCTTCTCATTCCATGGCTTTCTTGATACATTTATATCAGACTTGTACTTTTAATTTATTTTAATAAAAAACCCTAGTTATATTGATTTAAAGAAATGAAACTTACACGAATTTTCAAAGATTTTCAGCCATTATTTCTGCACTTTTTATTTCTACCTCAATTTCAAACTACACACTGGGCCTGTTCAATTGATTTGCTCATTTTACCAGAGTATAACTCTGGTGTAACTCCATTGATTTCAGTAGTGATCAGATTCATGTTGTATAAACAATTAGCATTCAAATAGTCATGCTTCCCAAATTCAAAGCAAGAAAACGTTTCAAAACAAAATAAATTAACAACTACTGAAGTTCAAATTATAGGGGTCATGTTCTGGTCTCACATACATCATTGTAAATCCAGAGTAAACCCAGAGAGACAAATGGAGCTATGCCAGATTCACACTATTGTAACTGGCAGCAGAATCTGCTCTTAGCAGTGGTTATTTAACAAGAAATCTAATAAAATATGGTGCAAAGATCTCTAACCTACTTTAATCAGGATTGCTTTAAAATTCATGCCCAGAAATAGTTTTACTACCTTCTAAAAGTATTCCGCAATCCCACTATTGCCTTTGAAGAATATTGTTGACCAATTCATTTTTTAAATAATCTTAATGTATTTTTGGATCTTTCAAACCACTATTCGATTCCATAAATGAACATGAGGTCTTCATATGTATTGATAATTTTAAAAACTACTTCTATATTTCTTCTGGAATTCTGGTGCAATTTTTCCAAAATATGTAATCAATACTGTAGTCAGTATCTCTCAGAAATATATGAGTGCTCAAAATATTAATTAGCATGGTAAAAATATTAGTTGCAAAGTATTTTTGTCTGTTACCACCAACAAACCATTTTCTAGCACCTGTGAAGGGGATAAATGTCCTATATATTACTATTAATAGCCCATAAAATCCACAAATGATTCTACAGCATGCTCTTACAGTAAGGCTCATTTGTAGTGATTCAGTGAACTCCAATATAGTGTAACTCCATTTATAATGAAGTGGAATGAATGCCTGGAATTGTTTCAATTCATTGTAATGTGGAAATTGCAATTCTTGTTATAGGACTTGTTTCTGCAATGTCCTGTGCACTCTGGCCCTGTGCAAAACTTAAAGCCTGGGGGCAGTCCTATTGACTCTATTTTTATTTATGAGTTTCAAGATAAGCACATGCTTTGCAGATCAGGGCCAGAATACTCAGAATCCTGCAGGCGTGAGCCCATAGGAATGTGTTTGTGGGAAAGGATAGCTTCACAATAGGATGGTTTCACAGTAGAATTTTACTGTGCAGAACAGTTCCTGACTAAGGCTCAGATCCGACAAACATTTATTCACTTGCTTTATTTTATGCACAGGAGCACTCCCATTCTAAGGCTTTGTTCCCATGTGGCAAGTAAAGCACATGAGTAAGTATTTGCACAACTGGTACATAAGGGCCAGATTCTACCCCTTCTCACTTCTGTTGAGGAGTAATTTATTCTTCAAGTATTCCCATTCATTTCAGTGGAAATGTTTGTGGCAGAATGCACTACTTAGTGTCAGTAAGAGTTGCAGAAACCTGTCCTGTTATATGCTATGCATTTTCTATTCTTCAACACGGAAGATTTGAATTTCACTTATGTAACAGCCTTACAAGGTGAATACAGAGTATATTTGCTTCCTTTTGTGCATTTTCCAGTGTTTCTTCGTTTGCTTATTTTACAGCATAGGTTTCCATAGATCATTATTAGTACCATTCAATACAGACCAAAATATCAGAGTTATTTGCTTAAATGAAGTCTTGGCAGTAAAAAGTAGAGAGAAGATACAAAACACAACAATCTTTAACTGTATTTCTTCCAGACCAGCCTCTGTATGCACCAACATTTTTTTTTAATGAGACTATTGCTAATCAGAGTAAAGGATTCATAACACTAGCTAAGGCTAAGACAGTGCCACTCACCTTTACCTCACATAACTCTGCTAATGTACCTCCGTCTTTTCCTGCAGCAACCCTCCTCCATGCAAGTTCTTTTTAGAAGGGTTGCAGCAATGATGAAACTCACTATTAAGATTGACACCAGGAAATACACTCATTTCTTTTAGACTTTGTTCAACCAGCTGTTAAGACTCGGGATCTAATTATTCCTTTCTATGTTATGTAATTATGAATTTCTATGTAAATTATTCCTTTGCATACTAAGCATGCCTTTGCATGTAATCATGCCTTTGTTTCATTGGTAGTTAATTGGAGTAATAATTAGAAAAGTTATTGGTTCAGTTCCAACCTAATTTTTTTAATTTTATGAGTCTGAATACAAAGAAAATTCTTAGTAATCTTTAGGGGCAAATTCTGCCACTCTTACTCATGTTGATTGATGGGGCTAGTCGCAGTGTAAGAGGCTGCTTGACATAAGTAATGGGGAAAAGGCCCTTAAGAAATTTTTGCATCTCCAAACTGTCTACAGTACCCCAGAATTGTTATAATGCTACTCAGCTGGTTTAAACAGGTGGGAGACTATATTCCATCTTCAAGGTGCTGGATAACTTCAGAATGAAATGGGGGCGGGGAATAAGCAAGATCATCCCTTCTTTCTTCATTGGCCAGCCAGAAAGAGCAAGGAGCCAACCATCTTCTTGCTCCCCACACTCTTTCAATTAAAGATTTTCCTGGGGTTTCTTGATTCTCTTCCCCATTTTAGCTGAACCCATCCTCCCTTTCTATAGTGTAGGAACTGTTTTCAGGTTGCTGTGGCTCTAACTGATCACCCATTTAGCAGAATCAGGAAGACATTTTTTTCCCCAACAGGGCCAATTTTTTCCACCTTCTTCATAGCATCATAGATACAGTTAGGTGAAGTAGGAATAGGATTTAAAATTTTAATGTTAGGAAGCGTAGAGCTGTTTAGTTTCTTACAACTTGCAGCTGGTGTCCAGTGCAGATAAAATGCCAAAAGGCCTAGTGCCCAGCAATAAGAGAACAGGGATTTTGGTGACAAACCTTGGGCCTATGCGAAAAGAGGGACCTGAAGACTGCAGTCCCCAGTTAGCATCTTCCAGCACCTTCTCACGGGGAAAGGAGGATTCATCAGAGTAAGCTGAATCTTTGGAGTAGGGAGCAGAGAGTGTACACTAACTGATATGAGGAAACGGGCTAGATAGAACCCCTCCCTAGTGTCAAGTTTAATAAAGTCTCAGCCTGTGATTTAAAATCCATCCTGGTGTCTGTTCTCATTCACTTGTATGTCCCAATTCAATATCATGGGTCTCACGAATCCTCTCTCATTGGTGATTTTAAAGTTGCCTCATCAGGGGCCAAATCCAACTCCCATTCAAGTCACTGGAAAGAATCTTATTCACTTCAGTGGAGAAATACCCAAAGTATACATCTTTCCAGTTCCATTACTTAACTAATGAGTGTTGGCTCTGGTTAGTTAAGCTCAGTTTGTATAGCTAAATCATGTTGCTTCTTAGCCTTGTAACTACATCTTTTCCGGATTGGTGGGCGCTTTGTCCAACTGTGTTTTATCCTGATGGCTGTTACTCAACTTTCTTTATTTTCGTACAGATAGAGTCAAAAGAAAGATTCTGTAAAAAAAAAAAAAAAAAAATTCCAGATAATCAACAGGCATAATGTATGAGGATAAAGATTTTGGCTATTGGTGGGGGGAGGGAGAGAGTTAATCTGCTTATAAATAACATGCCAGTTTTAGGGAAATATTACTGCATAATAAAAACACTTTGTTTTACTCCTTCACATGTAATTTAATGAATGGAGATATCCCATCTCCTAGAACTGAAAGGGACCTTGACAGGTCATTGAGTCCAGCCCCCTGCCTTCACTAGCAGGACCAAGTACTGATTTTGCCCCAGATCCCCAAGTGGCCCCCTCAAAGATTGAACTCACAACCCTGGGTTTAGCAGGCCAACGCTCAAACCACTGAGCTATCCCTCCCCCCAAATCAATTGATTATTTATATGGACTCCTAAGAGCTTGAGAATGGTACTTGGGGATCGTAACCATTAACAGACTATTTGGAATGGCCTGGTGTAGATAATCAAAGAACGTACAACTGAACCTCAGAGTTAACACCTCAGGAGTGTAGGTTGTTTGTAACTCTGAACAAAGCATTATGGTAGTTTTTGAAAGAACATACAACTGAACATTGACTTAATACAGCTTTGAAACTTTACTGTGCAGAAGGAAAATGCTGCTTTTAACCATCTTAATTTAAATGAAACAAGCACAGAAACAGTTTCCTTACCTTGTCAAATCTCTTTTTAAACTTTCCCCTTTATATTTTAATAATTTTGCTTTTAACACAGTAGAGCGTGTGTGTGTGTGTGTGTGTGTGTGTGTGTACTGCTGCTGCCTGATTGTGTACAGGCAGGTGTGTGGTTGACTGGTCAGTTCGTAACTGAGTTTCTACCATACCTTTTTAATTGCTGCAAGCCAGAACAGACTACAATTAAGTGAATAATGCAAAATATCTTCAACAAATACTCTCTCATTTTTCAGTGAATTTACCTTTGGCTCAATCATGAGCCACTTTACATGCCTATGTAGAGAAGTGAGGATGCATAAGGTACCCCCTTGGTTCCCTACATTGGTTTCCCAGACTGCAGGTCTGTGTTCAGGAGAGAGAGAGAGAGAATAGCCTGTACAGAGCCCTACTTCCAGTCCTGTGCAGGTGGGTAAGGAGTGGGCAGAGCCAAGACACAGGCAAGCAGAGATGAGCAGATATAGGGCTGGCACCATTTATTTCACCCCTGGGGTGAAGAGGAGAAAGGACTGAATAGTGATTCTTTGAGTCACAACTGGATCCCTGGTCTGCTTCTAAGGCAGCACAACTATGTGCTGTCCTTACTCAAGGCTCATGGTAACTGTGCAGTTTAGTCCTTTCTAGTTATCTTTCAGTCTGTCCTCCACAGAACTATATATCCATTTAGGTTGTGCTCTCTCTCAGGGACATGAGTTTCACTCAAAGAAATGTTGATGGAAAGTGAATTTCAAAGGCATACTGCAGAATTTGCAGAAACCAAATATTAAATTTGCATAGACAAGCATTTGTGCTGGAAAAGCGTGTGCTCATGCAGTGAGGGAACCAAAACAATACAATACAACTTATCTAATAGATCACAACTAAGCAACAAAGCTCAAATATCAAAATACCCACAAGCAAACCATAGACTAAATCTATTGAAAAGTGAATACAATTGAAAAAAAGGAAGTTTGAGGATGCTGCAGTCTGCTTGCAGATATTTCACAAAACAGAAAGAGGCCAAATTAGTAAAATAAATTATTCATTACAAACTATTGGCTCATTTCCACAGAGGACACAGCACAGTAAATATAATCAATGGAACACACAAAAAAACAAACCCACCACGATCACCTTATGGACCATTTTTGCTTTTCTTCCCCAATGCCCCATCCTAACACACCCTTCCTCTATCACAATGCTGATCCAAATAGCATAGTTGTTCATAATCAAATTCCAAATTGGGTTGGTGTGAAATGTAACAATAGCTGCCTTGTTCCATTCTACCAAACAGCCCTTAAAACTAAAGAGAAGCGACAACCACTACAAGCCAACAGACAAAAATGTGAAAAAGGTGAAAATTTCTGGCAGAATCCATTAAGACAAAGGGTAAAGATCAAAACAAAGCAAGCCATTTAGGAATATGGAATACATTCAACTAATCTAATGCATAACAGAAGTATCCCATCTGAGAGTGCTGTGAAAAGTCTCTGCTCCTGAGAGAGAGGCATGAGGGAGGGATTACTGAAATCCTTTGATTGGGATTTATTTCCAGTACAGGCAGGGCTGCAGCAGCATCCTTGAGTTTTGAAACAACAAGCTTAACAGTTGTGTTTCAATTTACAAAACCAACCACCTCTACAAATGCCTTAATCTTCCATTTAGAGTTAGTATTTCATTGTAAGTGGCTCGCTCTCTTCTAAATCTACAGGCACAGTAGTTAATTTTATGAAACAGTTGTAATTGGCCAAATAACGACTGCACATGCACTTCCCATCTCCTAAAAATACTGCCTATTTCATTAAAATTGAGCTGACTGAACACACCTAATCCATTTGTAATGAAGGAAGCAATCGTTACCAGCTCCAACAGCTTATGCGAAACCAACCATCTATATAGAAGAGATGTGTCTGAGCAACAAAAATCAGATCCATACCCTGGGTCCGATCTCAACACCCAATATTTGGGACATTAGTATCTGCAGTTATGGACCTGGCCTACGATAAGGTTCTGCTTTTTCAGTAACACTTACAGACCATCAATCAAGATCAGTGCCCCATTGGTCAAAGCATTGTACAAAGGCACTACAAAACACTTGGTCCTCTACCACAAAGAGTCTACAATCTACATAGTGTTTATTTACTTAGTTTCATCTGCTGCTGATGCTAATTCCCCACCCAAATTCATGTTCTTCTGTTTGGAACACCATTGATATCTGTAGAAATTATGATTTCCATGGGGAATGAGCAGCAGGGTAGGGAGAAGCCCCCCAAAATATCTTGCTCTTTTCTAATGCAGAAGCCATCCTACCAAGAGGCAGAAGATTCTCTTCAAAGAAAATCAAAATGATATTGGAGTGACACTATATTATTTTGTGCTCTAAACAGAAGTGAGGCATATAATGGGGGAAATAAATTTAGATTTACTGCATTCCCAACTCCTTTCGTCTTTGCTTTTCATAAAGCTTGAGAAATGAAATGTTGTTCATAAAAAAAGTAAATGGAAAATTAATTTTGAGGTCAGTAATTATCCTTCCCTACTTCTTCTAGAAGTGATTTCCTTCACTAGCCTTTACTGAAATAGCCCAGACAGGAAGAAAACTAAAATGTTCCACAGATACCCTAATCCTACTGCTCTAATGCCTCCTACTTTCATCCTCTCCCTGGAAGGATCAAAGGCCCAATAGATTACCGTTGCCTTCCCTCTTTATTACATCTACAAGCATCCAATCAGAGGAAAAGAACAAATACCATGTCACTAAGAACCAATCACACAGGGATAATTATGAATAAAGCGCATAGTTCACAGACAACCCATAGGTAGAAATTTGTTTGAAAGTTCATTGTAATAAGTCAATTTGTAAAGAATAAAATTTTATTCATGAACAGAATGAAGGCAAAATGCACTGAGCAAGTGTTCACTCCAAATAGTTCACCCAGTATCTCTCTCAATACACTGTATGTTCTTTTCAGGGCTGCTGCAGATTTTGTTATATGATAATAAAAGAATTTCAATCAATCAATCACAGCCCAGAAAGTTTGTGCATTAGGCAGTATAGATGACAATTTCAGAAAATCCTGTGACTAAACTGTATGTTCAATTACCATAATTCCATGCAGAAGTCGCTAGTTACATATTATGTGGTCATTATACCCACGTTTGTGCACACTACTACAATTTTATTTTGAAAATTTAAGCCTATGAGATCTGTCCGTCATATGGTCTCCCTTCCTAAGCACAAATTCTATCACTTCTTGTCCCTTAAAACCCTTCCTTAAAATACATTTCTTATATGGATCTTTTCTATGACGATCTCTCCATGGCTGCTCCTCCCGTTCAAACTTGTACTCCCAGTACGTTTGTGGTGGATGTGTTTTGTTATCTGTATTTTCTGTGTGTTAATTTAAGCTTTACTGTTCTTGGGGATAGAGCCATCTCTGAGGTCTCAATCCTGCAATGGGACACACGAGTTCACCCTGCCCAGATCCGATTGCTGGATCAGTGCTTAAGTTTGTACAGCACAGAGCAGAGGGACCAAGCTCAGTCATTCATCCTTCCCATGCTCCCAAAATAAAGTCATTGGGAAGCCTAAGAAAGTAGCAGCACAGCACTTGCAAACCTTCCTTGGGGAAGAGAATAATATTTTTCTTTTTTTGTTTATGTTTGAGCTCATTGTGTTGCTTTACTTTTTTATATAAACAGGAGTAATGTTCATGGCATTGGAACACATCTAGCAATAAACAGCTATCAGATGTCTCAGCTTTGCTGTAGCATTTAACCAATATCCAAAGCCATTATTGCTTTGTCTGCTCTGTGCCATTCCCTTAGCTATTCAGAGATTGCTTATAAACCTATCAGCTGTTTGTAACATATTCCCAGACAAGACTTAGAGTGCAATAGTATTGACAATGCACTCTCAGATCCCAATGGCACTATCTTCTCACAATCCTGACAGTGGAAAGGAAAGGTATTTCTTTTCACCTTTGTGCATGGGGATTTGAGGGGAGAGGGATATAAGTACAAATACCCACACATCAGAATGAGAGTATATGCCAATATGTATGGATCACTGGAGATTTTATATAGACTCAAGATATAAGCTTGGGAAGTTCAACTATGATAGCCTCCTGGTGCTTCCCTTAGGGCAGTGTAATACCACACCATCCCTCCCTACAGTCCATGCCTTAATGGCACGATCTAGCCCATTGACTTCAATGGGATGGCTCACAAATAACGTGCTGCTTAGTGAGAGTAAACATGGCAGAATCAGGCCTGAATAGATTTTTTTTTTTCCTGATACACTAGTTCGCCTGCCTCTCTTAACTTTGGCTTCCAGAGGTTTCAAATGAGGGCTGTTTCTGATCAAAGCCCTCTGATAGTGGTAGAAGAACCCCACAGTTGTGTGATCCCCTTTACATGAAAGAGAAAATTGAGGCTAATTCTGCACCTGCAGATCTTCACAGACTAGCTTTCAAATAGAAACTGCATTTCTGGAACTCTGATGCACACACCCTCTGGCACACTAACTGAGAGCAATCGTGCTAGGCTTGGAAATGAATAGTGTGCTTTCCTCATTCTGTACAAGAATTAGCAAAACCTCTCTCAGTCCAACATTATTTTTAATCACTTAAAAGGGCAATTATACCATCTTTTGTTAATACAAAAAGGGGAAGGCAGTGTAGCCACACCGGGAGAGGCACATAGCACCAGATTTTGCAAAGACCGCCCCCCACCCCCAAACAAAAAAAAACCACCCCACAACCACACCACACTTATCCTTCTCTTACTGATGTGTACATATGTCCAGAGCTGAATCATTCAGAATTGAATGTCTTTCAGGAGAGATGCTCCAAGCCTCAACTCCAAAGCCACGTGAATACAGAGTCAGGTCTGGCAAGGGGAATCTAGGGAGTGGAGAGGCAGCACTTCCAGCACAGTGAAACCTTCTGTATGGTAGAGCTGGCTCTGCAGCAGTTTTTTGAGCCCACCCCAATCAAGCCCACCAGCTGGGATTCACCTGCTCCACCACACAGGGCAATAGCTTTTGTCTGACAGGACCCAGTTGCTGCTTTGTATAGCCTGCAGCTTCTGGGGTGCCTCTGCTTATCTGTCTCAAGTCTTTGCTTTATTTGTACTCTTCTGCCTCTCCACTCCCTAGATTCCCCTTGCCAGACATGACTGTCCAAGTGTGCTCTGTCCAGACATGCAAAGGCAGGTGAAAATGAAGGGAAGGGAAAAAAATAGTTATTTGAAATTTCACAAATTTAAAAAAGGTTCCAGTTTGATGGTAACATTCCCTTCCCTATGCCTAGCTTCTCTAAGTACTATTGCCCTCCTCATTCAGGAATTTTTAAAAAATAAAGCATTATGAAGAAACTGAGACCATCTGGGTAAGAGATGCAACAATGCATTTCTTATGTGTCTATGTCAATCTCCAGTGTCTCGCACAACATAGCCCCATTCTATTCAGGGGCCGACACTACTAGAAGACAAATACATTATAATAAATAATAATAATATCACATTTGAGTAGGAATAGGAATCAAAATGTGCACACTAATATAAAAAAGAATACATTCTGAGAACCTTCAGCTCAGCTGGATGTTGTGTTTCATGTTTTTTGGCATGGCAAAAAGTAGTTACTTAGGGAAACTGACTATTGTAAATCAAAGGAGAGCAGTTGGCTCTGAAAATTGAAAAGAAGCAGGATATTTTTAAAGTACTATCCTGTGGAGCCCTCACTGTCTGAGTGCAAATCCTGATGTATTACAAATTAATATTTCATTATTTCTTTAGTTTTATAATTAATTCAAAAGGAAATACATATGACATTCAAAACAAGTAAAACAGCCTTGAGAAATATCTGGAAAATGCTTTGTTTGTCTCCAAGCATTATTTATACATCCTGAATGTTTACCTCCAGTATTTAAAAAAAACAAAAACAAAACACACCAAGCACAAATGGAAACACTGGACAGGCGAACTAGCATACGTTCCTAATTATAGCATTTTGCTTTATTCCCAAAGCAGCTGACTATTCCACATATTTAATAAAGGGAAATCAAGCAAATGGTTTCACCAGTTAATTAGAGCTCATGGGAAATAAAAACAATTAAAAAGAGAAACTTCTTTCTACATTGGGACAAAACAGAAGTTGTAATTATGGTTAAACAGTTGACAGATTATAAAATACATTTATTGCATAAAATTACAATTGAATTGCAAACAGCGCAGACATGTGATGGAGCTAAATTACCCTCCACTATCTTTTACTGACCCCCTTGACACTTTTTAACTAGGCTCACATTCAGATATCCTTATGAGTACATTACTCTAAAATAGCTCCATTGAAAACTACTGGGACTTCTTGTGGTATAAGGTGCTACCCAACAAAGCTAAACATGAATCTTCTTCTGGACATCGACTTCTAAGCCAGATCAGTGTTTGCTGGCTAAAAATGGAGGAAGTGGTGGTACTCCCTTATACCCCAGATTCCTATAGTTGAAGCCATCACCCAGAATATGGCAAACAAGGGTTCAATCCCCCACTCTGAGTTAGAAAAGGACTTGACAACCCAGGCCTCTCTTCTCCCAACCCCTGGAGTATGGGATATTCTGGGATAGGTCCCCAATCTCTTAATGTAACTGTTCCACTTAAAATAGTCCTAGTGGAGTGCCCTAACCACTTGGAAATACCATCATCATTTTAACTCTCTAGGTCTCACCCACATAGCAGAGGGATCTGGTAGGCAGCCTCTGAGCATACAGACTGGATTAGACCCCTGTAATGGGCTTTGCCCACACACACCATCTGTGAAAGGATTAAGGTGGCTCAGAAGGGGCTAATTAAACTGGTAGGCTGCACCTGGGGGAGTCTTAGGCTTGATTGACAAGCACTAATTGAAGTTGGATTGGAGCCCTTCTTAGCAGGAGTAAGTGAGGGTTTGTATAAAGCCAGAAAATGAGAACAGGTGAGGACTGGGCTGGGTGATTATCTGACCCCAAATGAAGTCACTTTGAAAACCTGAAGAAGAATCTATTAAAGGAGGAGAATGGATACAAAGTAGGGTGGACACAGTAGACACAGAATCAGACGTTGATTATATCAGCAAACAAACCCACACCCAAAGCTGAGGAAGGAAATAAACCAACATGTTATTGCAAGATCCCTAACCACAGAAATAAGATTAGGGAATATTAATCCTGTGAAAGTAGCTGACTGGATTTAAAAAAAGCATAGAGGATATTGTAAAAAAGTCAGAAGGCTGAAAGATGGTCTTTTAGTTGACTGTAAAAACAAAGAGCAAGCTGATATATTAAAAACTAAAATGCTGGGGAAAGCAAAAATATTTTGCCAGCTACTAACGTATTTGATGGAAATGAAGGGGACAATATATAGAGTGCCATTAGAATGAACCTATGAGGAGATAAGTAAAAAACATAGGTGAAGAAAGTATTTAGTAAGTAAGTGGCTAATCAATAAATGAGGAGAAGAAAGCAAGCCATTAACAGCGGCACTGATTACATTTAAAGAAGGGACTCTACCTGAGGGGGAAAAAATGCTATCGTTTCAGATTTTCAGAACCAAGCCATATATTCCTCCCTCCCCTAAGGTGTTATAAGTGCCTAAAATATAGCATGTAGGAACTCTTTGCAGAGGGAAAATGATGTGGTAAATGGTAGTAAGAGCATTCCTAGGAAAATTGCATAGATAGGACAATAATAATAGTCCAGCACAGGGCCACCCAGAGAATTCAGGGGGCCTAGGGTCTTCGGCGGCAGGGAGCCCCCGCTGGCGAATTGCCGCCGAAGACCCGGCACTTCAGCAGCGGGTCCCGGGGCGGAATGACCCCCGCTGCCGAACTGCCGCTGAAGACCCGGAGCGGAAGAAGCGAAAGTTTTCCGGGTGTCCTGGAGCAAGTGAAGGACCCCGCTCCCGGGGCCCTGAAAATACCTCTTGTGGGGGCCCCTGTGGGGCCCGGGGCAAATTGCCTCACTTGCCCCCCCTCTGGGCGGCCCTGGTACAGCATATAAAGTGTGTGTTGCAGCAGGACAAGCTAAAAAGATATAAAAGACAAAAATTGTTAATTTATATGGAATCTAAAGAGGCTCTCAAAGCATGAGGAGAAGGAAGAGACAATCAGGATAGGAAAAGGGGAACTGCAGATTCCATAAAAAGTATGATAAACACTCTGGAAGGAATAGGCAATGATACACAACTAGTGAAAAAAGAAAGGTTTATTGCATTTTTGCTAGACGTGATAAAGTGTACATCACAAACTGGGCAAAAAAATCAGAAAAATAAAATTATAGCAAGGGCAGAGGAAAAAAAATACTTGTATGTTAGCAATTTGTCTGGGGACCACATTCATGAATTCTGAATGAGTTTTGTAGCGAAATATGACTAGTATGAGGATGTCAATCTTTTGTTGGTTTCAGAGTAGCAGCCGTGTTAGTCTGTATCCGCAAAAAGAACAGGAGTACTTGTGGCACATGCCCACAGTCTAATAGCACATGGTCAAGAACGAAAAAGAAAATATCCTGGAAATGTAAACTAAACCAGATATGATATGTATCCAGGAAAAATGGTTGGTTTTAAAAGCTTATTTTTAAAATTCATGGGTATATTGCCTTTAGGCAAGACTAAAAACTAGGAACAGGCAAAGGTGTTTTATTTTTAAAAGGGTAAAATTAAACTACATGCCTGTAGAGAATGAAGAAGCCAGCCTAGAATGTAATGCTGTTGAGATCCCTATGCAGAAAAGAAATATTTCTTTAAGGATTTATAATATCTATAACTCATGCAGGAAATTAGAAAGTTTGGAGCTACAATAAATAAAGAATGCTAAAAGACCACGTATTAAATGCTGTGACCTAAATAGTCACAGTAAATTGTGGGGAAGTGAGACAACTGATGATAATGGTACATGCTTAGAAAAGTTCATTGATGAAAGCAATCTAGTGGTTTTAAATAATGACACCCCAGCTAGATTTAATGCAGCCAATGTTATAATTCCTAGCAGGGCCGGCTCCAGCGTTTTTGCCGCCCCAAGCGAAAAAAAAAAAAAAAAAAAAAAAAGACGCAATCGGAGGCAGCTCTACCGCCGCCGCTTCATTCTTCAGTGGTAATTCAGCGGCAGGTCCTTGCCTCCGAGAGGGGCTGGGGGACCTGCCACCGAATTGCTGCCGAAGAGCCCGACGTGCTGACCCCTTTCTATGGGCCACCCCAGGCACCTGCTTTCTGCGCTGGTGCCTGGAGCCGGCCCTGATTCCTAGGTCTAAGCAGGAAAAACTAACAGCAGATATTTCAAGTAAATGAAACTGGGAAATATATAAGGAAGAAGGAATGGGGAGTGATCAGTTCCCTGTATTAATTACTTTTCTAGGGCAAATTAAGGTTGAAGGTTACCCACCTGGAATTTAAAAAAAAAGCTAGTGGCAAGTTATTTACAAGTAGATGTATTGAATTTGAGAGTAATCATTGGGTGAGTGATGACAGAGAATTTCAATAATAATGTAATAAAAAGATTAATAGCAGCAGTTACTGTAGCCGTATTTAGGATATTGAAGTAACCCAAAAGTAAACTAATTTCCATGAGGGAATAAGAAATTTAAAATGGCAGTTAAAGAAAGGAATAAAGTCTATACAAAAAGCAAAAAATGCAATGCATAATGAAGATTGCATTATGCCAGCAAGGATGGAATGTCCTGTCCATGTAATGTGGCTGCAATAGCCTGGGCGGTTGATATGGAGGCACTCCTTTGTCCATGTGTCAGCATCCTCCTCTCAACTTCACTGGGCTGATACAATCACTTGTAGCTGGTTCCAAATGTAACAAGTGGTGCTATCATCTCCATCAGGATATCAAAGTCCATGACAGGAGCTGGCTCCTACAGCTTGACAAGAAAAGAGCCTGTAGGAAACAAGCCGCTCCCAACCAATATACGTACATTTGCAATAACTGTCAAAGATCATGCAAATCTCGGATTAGACTATTCAGTCACATGACACATTGCAAACCATTTACATCATAGGCTGCAATTCCCACCGCTCTTGTACACGAAAGGATGCCAACAAATGAGTATAAAAGAAATAAGGCAATAGCACAAAGAATTATTTAAAAAAATTCAGAGTTGGAGGAAGTACAGTGGGAAGATTTCTGATATCTTGATATCTTTATTTTACAGGCAAATTAGAAGAATGAATGGAAATCAGACTGAGTAGTAGCCACATCCCACGTCTTATTGGAACTGACAATGTAGTTAGAAGTTCTGATAATGATAAAGCAGAAGTTTTAGCAGAAACTTTCTGAGGAGTAATGATGAAAGTCAAAGGGAAGTTTTCCACCAGCTTAAAAGATAATTCTATGCTACCAGCACTCCCAGCTTTCTTCAAGACACCACTGACATCCTGAGGAAACTACAATCCATTGGTAATCTTTCAGAAAACACCATCCTAGCCACTATGGATGTAGAAGCTCTCTACACCAACATTCCACACAAAGATGGACTACAAGCCGTCAGGAACAGTATACTACAGTATCACAGCAAACCTGGCGGCTGAATTTTGTCCTCACCCACAACTATTTCAGATTTGGGGACAATTTATACCTTCAAGTCAGCAGGACTGCTATGGGTACCCACATGGCCCCACAGTATGCCAACATTTTTATGGTTGACATAGAACAATGCTTCCTCAGCTCTCGTCCCCTAACGCCCCTACTCTACTTGTGCTATATTGATGACATTATCTGGACCCATGGCAAAGAGACCCTTGAGGAATTCCATGATTTCAACAATTTCCACCCCACCATCAACCTCAGCCTGGACCAGTACACAAAAGAGATCCACTTCCTAGACACTCCAGTGCAAATAAGCGATGGTCACAACCGCCACCCTATACCAGAAACCCACTGACTGCTATATTTACCTCCATGCCTCGAGCTTTCATCCAGACCACATCACACGATCCATTGTCTACAGCCAAGCCCTAAGATACAACTGCATTTGCTCCAATCCCTCGGAGGCAAACACCTATAGGATCTCTATGAAGCGTTCTTAAAACTATAATACCCATCTGAGGAAGCGAAGAAACAGTTTGACAGATCCCGAAGGGTACCCAGAAGTCACCTACTACGGGACAGGCCCAACAAAGAAAGTAACAGAACACCACTAGCCGTCACCTACGGCCCCCAACTAAAACCTCTCCAGTGCATCATCCAGGATCTACAACCTATCCTGAAGGACAATCCCTCACTCACAGAACTTGGAGACAGGCCAGTCCTTGCTTACAGACAGCCCCCAACCTGAAGCAAATACTCACCAGCAACTACACACCACACAACAAAAACACTAACCCAGGAACCTACCCCTAGAACAAACCCCATTGCCAAGTCTGTCCGCATATCTACTCAAGGGACACCATCATAGGACCTAACCACATCAGCCACACCATCAGGGGCTTGCTCACCTGCATATCTACCAATGTGATATATGCCATCATGTGCCAGCAATGCCCCTCTGCCATGTACATTGGCCAAACCGGACAGTCTACACAAAATAATAAATGGACACAAATCTGACATCAAGAATTATAACATTCAAAAGCCAGTCGGAGAACACTTCAATCTCCCTGGACACTCAGACTTAAGTGGCAATTCAATAAAAAACTTCAAAAACAGACTTCAACAAGAAATTGCAAAACTGGAATTAATTTGCAAACTGGACACCATCAAATTAGGCCTGAATAAAGACTGGGAATGGATGGGTCACTACAAAAAACTAATTTCCGCCTGCTGATACTCACACCTTCTTGTGAACTGTTTGAAATGGGCCACCTTGATTACATTGAACTCATTATCACAACAGAAGTGATTTTTTCTTCTTTCTTGTCAACTGTTGAGGATAGCCCAGTTCTATCTTAATTGAATTGGCTCATTAGCACTGACTCTCCACTTGGTAAGGCAACTCCCATCTTTTCATGTGCTGTGTATTTACACCTCTCTACTGTATTTTCCACTTCATGCATCTGATGAAGTGGGTTTTAGCCCACGAAAGCTTAAGCTTATGTTAAAGTATGGGCTGGATGAATAGTCTATAAGGTGAATAGAAAGCTGGCTAGATCAGGCTCAACGGGTAGTGATCAATGGCTCCACGTCTAGTTGGCAGCTGGTTTCAAGCGGAGTGCCCCAAGGGTCGGTCCTGGGGCCGGTTTTGTTCAATATCTTCATTAATGATCTGGAGGATCTCTCTCATACAAATCCCACTCACTGTTACAGACTAGGGACCAAATGGCTAGGAAGCAGTTCTGCAGAAGAGGACGTAGGGGTTAAAGTGGACGAGAAGCTGGATATGAATCAACAGTGTGCCCTTGTTGCCAAGAAGACTAATGGCATTTTGGGCTGTATAAGTAGGGGCATTGCCAGCAGATCAAGGGACATGATCGTTCCCCTCTATTCGACATTGGTGAGGCCTCATCTGGAGTACTGTGTCCAGATTTAGACCCCACGCTACAAGAAGGATGTGGAAAAATTAGAAAGAGTCCAGCGAAGGGCAACAAAAATGATTAGGGGGCTGGAGCACATGACTTATAAGGAGAGGCTGAGGGAATTGGGATTATTTAGTCTGCAGAAGAGAAGAATGAGGGGGGATTTGATAGCTGCTTTCAACTACCTGAAAGGGGGTTCCAAAGAAGATGGATCTAGACTGTTCTGAGTGGTAGTAGATGACAGAACAAGGAGTAATGGTCTCAAGTTGCAGTGGGAGAGGTTTAGGTTGGATATTAGGAAAAACTCTCACTAGGAGAGTGGTGAAGCACTGGAAGGGGTTACCTAATGAGGTGGTGGAATCTCCTTCCTTAGAGGTTTTTAAGGTCAGGCTTGACCTTAAAACCCTTAAAAAGACCTGGCTGGGATGATTTAGTTGGGAATTGGTCCTGCTTTGAGCAGGGGGTTGGACTAGATGGCCTTCTGAAGTCCCTTCCAACCCATGATTCTATGCCTATATAAATTTGTTAGTCTCTAAGATGCCACAAGGACTCCTCATTGTTTTTGCTGATACAGACTAACAGCTACCACTCTGAAACCTGTAATTGAGAGTCGTGACCTAATGTAGTTGAGGTAAACATGAAGACATTATACTGAATGAATGGGTTTGTATGGGGGGGCTTGAGAGAGCTATTGCTAGTGAAAAGAAATTCAAGAATACTTGTCCAGGTAAAGATAATATATACAATATAATGTTTAAATACATCTCTGAAAGCAGTTTGAGGGTTCTCTGGAATTATATAACACTATATGGAAAAGACAAGTGATACTGGCAAGGCGGAAACATGCAGTAGTAATTTTAATATGAAAACCAGGTAAACTATTAATAAAAGTGGATGCCTGAAGACCAATTGTCCTTACATTCTGTCTGCGTAAAATTGTGAGGAGAAAGGTGAACGAAAGATTGTTTTCCAGATAGGCAACCAATGGCATTATAGATAAGGTAGAGAGTAGTTTTGGAGAGAAAGATGCACCATTGATCACAATGTTAAATTAAAAAATGAAATACAAAAGAGTATGAGGCACAGGAGTTTCATGATAATGTCTAACTAGATATTGAAAAGACATACGACATGCTATGAAGGGAAGGCTTATTGTACAAAGTAGATGCACTAGGCATAAGGGGAAGAACGTATGAGTGAAAAGACCATGCAGGTCAGAGTTAGGAAAGTTAAGTTGAATATATACACAACATTAAAAATGGTACATCACAAGAAAATATCAGTACAACCTTATTTAATATTATGATAAATGTTCTTTCTAAACAAGTTCCAGGGTAGCTGTCACTCCATTCACAGATGATTGTGCTCTGTGGGTTAGGAGTAGGAGTATTGAGGTGGCAGAAGAGAGAATCAATAAAGTGCTTTGAGTGACCTCTGACTGGGAAAATTCATGGGGTTTCAAATTCTCCATTGCTAAAATCAAAGGATTGATTTTTTTTTTTTGTAAAGTTAAAGGAATGTAAACTATCTGTATGGAGGAAAAAAAATAGATTTAGTTAAAAGGTTAAAATTCTTGGGGGGTAATATTTGATACTAAATTACTTTGGGAAGATCTAAACTAGGCGAAAGATAAATGTACAGGAAGGATTAACCTGCTGAAAACTCTTGCTAAGACTAATTGAGGGAAGATAAGAAAACATTGCTGATGGTACACAGACCCTTAATCAGACCAGTTATTGATTAACTGCTCTTAGGTCAGTCTCAAAATCAAAACTTAGAAAGATTTAATATGAGACCAGGCACTACAAATTCCAGATGATGCATTTATTACAACACCTCTATCCACAATAGAGATAGTTTCTAGTGAAATGTCAGTTACACTACAAATACAGGACCTCATTTTCTGGGCCAAACTTAATGGGAACTGCAGTGATGAAAGTACCAAACAAATACATGAGGATTGTTGTGAATTTGATTGTGTGCTATATTAGGCCTATGTTAGAAATCCACATGCCATTAGAGTTAAAATCTGAATGCAGGAGTTGAAATACAAGGAAAAGGTGAATGAAGTCAAAATTTGTAGTCATGGGAAAATTAGCTATGGATGGGGGCGGGGGCGAAAAATCACATGTCCAAATGCAGATTGAGATTTATTTTACAAACTAAAGGGTAAAAAAGACAGTAGGTATTAAAAATGAAGTATCAGTACATAGATGAAAAATGGAGTCAGTTTTGTCAAATATATTCAGATATGTCCAAAAAAAGGGGGCGGGGGGGGCAGAGGGAAAAAAAAAAAGAGGAAAGTACTTTTTGAATTGTGCCTTAGAGTTGAGGATCACGACATGCATTACAGCTTGGATAGAATTAAGGAAATGATTTTGTTTAAGCCACAATGCCCATCTAGTACTCTAAACAAAAATCTTTTTTGGACTATGTGCTCCATGTAAGATGGAAGAAACAACTGATCACCTTATATGGGTATGTAAGGGCTTTGATAAAGAAAGGGAAAAGCTTTTTGCAGAATTCAAATGTCTTAATATAACAAAAACTACATTGTTTAGTAATAACATCAAGAGTATTATCAAAAAGGTGTTATATTACTTGAAAGACACAAGGCAGAGTGAGAGACTATAAACTTCTAAGAACTGAAAAATTACAATTGGTGGCAGCTAGAGACAATTCAGTCATGTCTGCATCACCATAAAGAAAAGATCAGAAGGGGACAGCAGTGTGGAAGTCTGCAGTAATTCTGGGCCTAATGAGGAGTGAAAAGACAATCCAAGCCAGAGCCAGAAACCTGGGATCTTGACCCAGCGGGAAGGGATTTGCCCTGAGGAGTGGTGGAGAAAAAAATCCTGCAGAGGGTGGAATAGGAAGAAGCCCAGGGAAAGAGCAGCAAGGGTTGAGATGGTGCAGATCTCAGCTGCTGATTGTAAGATCTCTGGGCTGGAGCCTAGAATAGCAGAAGAGCCTAAGGCTACATCTACACTACAGGGGGGGTCGATTTAAGATACGCAAATTCAACTATGCGAATAGTGTAGCTGAATTCGACGTATCGCAGCCGACTTACCCCGCTGTAGGGACGGCGGCAAAATCGACCTCTGCGGCTTCCCGTTGACAGCGCTTACTCCCACCTCCGCTGGTGGAGTCAGAGCGTCAATTCGGGGATTTATTGTCGCGTCCCAACGGGACGCGATAAATCGATCCCCGAGAGGTCGATTTCTACCCGCCGATTCAGGCGGGTAGTGTAGACCCAGCCTAAGTTCCCCTACCAGCCACTGTGAAAGTGCTACCATCTTGAATGGAGAGGCTGCTAGGAATGGCACCCGGACAGCTAGTCCAGTGAGACTGTTATCCTAACAGGGTAACACTGTGTAGTGAGCTGACTGGAGGGCCATGCCACAAAGAGGAAGGGTCAAGCTACGAAGAGGAAGCATTGAGAGCAAGGGGCCATGGCGCAAGTGAGTGAAAGAAGGGTGCATCATATCAGGCAGAGCTAATCCCTAGACACAGCAACCAGGAGCTGCCTCAGTGGTAAGTAAAACCCATTGTAGCTCAACAAGTCAGCTAAGTCGGGGAATGCCTAGTTTGAGAATCCCACCAGAATTCAGGCACTGAGCAGCTCAGCTATGTCAGAACTTTATGTATCGCCATAGCAGAAATTTAGGTACCACAGGGACCTTGCTGGTGGGAAACACAGGCATCTAGAGTCTTTAGGTACCTACAGGTTAGGTAGAAGCTAATAGGGAAGTTGAGGATCTAAATTTCGGGCTTAGGAGCCTGTAGCGGCTTAGAGACCTGTATTCTTTTGGAGAGCTAGCCCTATAGCTATCAGCTTTTCAGTTTTTTCCAACCACATTCATGGTGTAAGCTCTCTTGTTCTCCTGGGAATCAAATATTATACATTTTCTTTTAACTCTGATTGCTTATTGCACTTCTATATTCCTGTGCTTTGCCCTCTCTCTATTGCTGGTATATGTATTGCTAGATGACATGCATAATCTTTGGATACACCGTAATTTCTGTCAGACACTTTCCATTTCCCTCTGTGTTCTTTTATCCTATCCCCCTATTATAGCATCACACCCAGCAATGTCCTTGTTCTTACTAACTTTGTGTCCTGAAATTCAAAGTTCTCATTTTCCCTTTTTATGATTCACTCCATATCCTCACTACAGACCTAATTAGATTACTCACTCTTTCCAACTGCTTACCCACCGTTACCTCTCAAATCTTGTTATCTATATTGCTCTGAACTAAGTCATGAATTTCCACTTTTTAAGTTTCCTCTTTTATTTATTGTGCAATGAAATAGTCTCTTGTACCATGGCTAAAAAACTGAGTAGCAATAATAAGTCTGTCTTTTTCACAAGCCTTTTAAAATTCCTGCTCCCATCTAAGGCCAAGAGCAATTTTCTGTCACTGGCTGTATTTTCTTGTTACAACTCCTTTCAGGGAGTCATGGTCAAACCTCAAAACGTTCAAAGTCATTCTTCAGTTCAAATAAGCACCAAAAACTTTAGATGCGGATCTGAACCTTAGCCAAACTCTCTAGGTCACCTGCATCCAAACTCTTCTGGATATCTTAGAAGAGCGGGATTTACATGAGCACTCTGTCCCCCAGTCACAACACTAAACAGCACAATAAGAGTCTTTATACAATTCAGCTATGGTACCAGCTGAAACCCACAAGTGCAATGGCATGTGAAGATGGAGAAAACAAACAAGTTATCCAAAAACTTCAGTATTTCAAGGACTGTTTGGCTTGAGTTAGGTTCTAGAACTGAATGAGAATCTTTTTTCCCTTTACGCTGGGGATTTTTTGCAAGTGGGCTGATAAGGATCCTTCTGCTGTCTCTGGAGCAAATCCAGATATTCTTCCCTTCTCACCTTTACTCAGACCTAACTCAGGCAAAGTTATCATTGAAGTCAATAGGAGGAGTGCCTGAATACAAACTAAGGGTATGTCTACATTTTCATTAAAGACCCATGGCTGCTCCAGGCCAGCTGACTTGGGTTCACGGGGCCTGGGTTAAGTGGCTGTTTAATTGGAGTGTAGACTTTCAGGCTCAGGCTGAAGCCCAAGCTCCAATATGCTGCCAGGGGAGAGGATCCCAGAGCTGAGGCTCTAGCCCAAGCCCAAATGTCTACACCGCCATTAAACAGCCCTGTGAGCCTGAGTCAGCTGTCATGGGCCAGTCACAGGTGTCTAACTGCAGTGTAGACATACACTAAGGGTTCAACGATCTCACCTTAACTCACTTTGAATAATACTTTATTTCTGAAAGAATGCCCTGGTAATGCCTGGCTAGATGTAGGTGGTTCATCCAACTCCTCTCTTTGTAACATATGCAGCTCCACCACTAGGACCCCAGCATTCCCTCACTGACCACCTGGTCCTTCTTGACCATTTAGACTACTTCTGTCATCCCCCTGCCACAGTGCATCTTCACAAGAAGAAAAGATGTACTTGTGCTATGTGTTAGCCAACACAAGGTAAAAGTCTAGTGAAGACTAGGAATTTGTCGTTTTCCCATGTACTGGTAGGCTGAGGTAAAGACTACGGGGTAGCCTAGGGCTTACCTCGTATTAAGACTACAAACTGCCTGGTCTTCACTAGGATTTTATCACATTAGCAAACACAAAGTAAGAACGCACCTTTTTCTCTAGTGAAGACAAGTCCTTATTGAGACTCTCACTACTATCTTTCTGTGTCTGCTGTTCTCTTTTCCCCTGGACCTTGTGTTATTGTGGCTGCAGCTCCTCTCCACAGTGCTTCACCTATTGGTATCCATTGCTGCCTGCTTGCAGTGCTTTCAGAGGAGTTCACATTCTTTCTGTTCCTTATGTCTTATCACCCAGAAATGGAGGCTACTTAGTGAGGGTTGGAAGAGATGCCTCATGAAAGGGTGCCATTGTAGACCTTATGTTCCATATGGCCCTGGGACAGGCTGTTATTCGGTCAGGTCTTCCAACATTTCCTTGAGCAGCGGGCATTCCCTTTTCACTGTGCCATCTAACCATTATTTTAAAAAGTCTGTCTCCTTTTTGGGGTGAAATAGTCAAACATGCCTTAAAAATAATATAAAAACTTTAATATATGGTATGTGTATGCCACTGAATTAACACTCCTCATAATGATAGACCTGAGGTCCTTAGCCAAAATACCTTTCACGTGTAAATTTTAAATCAAAACATAATTTTTTGCACCTGTGAACTCTTAATCCAAGTAAAATACTGAGATAAGTGCATATCAGCAGGAATTTAATGGAAAAAGGCTGCAGGTTTGCCTCCTGTTGTTTACAGGGAAAAATGGAGAATTAGGATAAGCCAATTTCTCTTTAAAATGCAAGAGAGTAGAAATATTCCTCTTAGTGATTCTATTAAGCAAAATAATTTGCCAACCCAAAAGAGCTTATGGTGCTGGAAATAGTAACAACATCTGGTTTACTCTTCTTAATGTCTCACTTGTCTGCTGTCTGTTCTTTCCCAGCTGCTTTCCCTCTGTTTAAATCAGGTCTTTCACCTAGCAACTGGAGGCCTGCCAGCAATCCAGAAACTAAAAGGAATATAGTATTGTCTGTTTCCAATCTTGTTACAATGGCAAGGGCTGCTTCTGGACAGAAAGGAAGAACAAAGTCTGTAAAAGGAGGTGCAATGAAATCTCAACTTCTTGCCTTGGCTTAGTTTATAAAAAATTGCATTGCTGCTACTGTTTCTGCTTCTGAAAAACTGACAAGTGCCAGTTGGTGCAACTGAAGAATTTGGTCTGTTTCCTTTAAAAAGAAGGACCAGAGAGCTCTAGCTAAAGTACAGTTGACCAAGAAGGAAAATCAGATTTAGAGCTTATTCCAGAGACACCGACAGGAGTTTTCAGTGCTTCAATGAAATTACAAGGCACGTGAGAGGAGACATTTAGAAAAGGGTCTTTTCCTAGTGATGGACGATTCTGAAACCTTTCTTAGGTCATCTTTTGATCTGTAGAAATAACTTAGTTTAGATGCTTTTCCTAAAGTAAACCTCTTTTCTCTACAAATTCAGCTGAAAGTCTTAAGAATGAGGTCCCCCCCGCCCCCTTCTGTGTTTTTGTTACTCTTTGGTTTTGGTAATACACAACAATGAGAACTTCTTCGGAACCAAATTTGAAATTCACATCTTTAAAGTTTTGCATATATTTTAAGAATCTGTAAGGCATTTATGTACCAGGGTGATAAGAGTCAGAGGGATGCTTAGATAGATTTTCATAGTATTTCAGCACTTCCATTTTCAGATGAAACCCAGAACTCAAAAACTGGAAGGAATGAGAAGAAACAAAAAATAAATTTTTGTTTTGAGTTTGGGGCAAAGATTTGTGAGTATGGGAGAGTTAATATCTAGATAAATTCTTTGATATGAATAATTCGACATTAACATATGAATATAAAGCTGGACCCAGTTATAGAGTGCAGAACACTTAACACCCCAGGTGTCAGGCTAAACACCAACCTAGCCATGTAGAAAATAAAATCTCAACTGTGTACACACCATAATTGAAATAATCAAAGCATTAAGTATAATTACCTCTAAACCCAACAAAAAAAAAAGCAAGCAGCTAATGATAGTGTAATGATTTCCAGTCTGAGTTTTGCAAATACAAACACTCATGAAAAAGTCATCTCCAGTGAAAGACACTGTTAAGTATCCATAGATTTAAGGGCAAATTATAAAACTATTTTGGCACAACTTAGCTACCTTAGTTGTTGCATCAGTTAGATGGCATTAATTAATTACAAATACACAATAAGAAGTTCTTCCCAGTAAAAGTAATTTTTAAAAATACTCTGCTCCTAAATTTTTAGTTTCCTATTGTGTAGTTCTGTTGAGTTTCTCCATTTTCAAAAAGCATTATGTTTACTCTAAGAGTAGGAGCAATAAATCCAGAATACCGAGTTAAATTGAACCCTGTTCAGTTCAGGATCCAGAGGGAGAAGGGTAGCTGGCTCTAATTATTTATATTAGTAAATATTTATATTATGACAGGTTTCAGAGTAGCAGCCATGTTAGTCTGTATCCACAAAAAGAACAGGAGTACTTGTGGCACCTTAGAGACTAACAAATTTATTAGAGCATAAATTTTCGTGGACTACGTGGTATGCATCCGAAGAAGTGGGCTGTAGTCCACGAAAGCTTATGCTCTAATAAATTTGTTAGTCTCTAAGGCCTTGGCTACACTTACCAGCTAGTTCGACGGCTGGAAATCGAAGTTCTGGGTTCGACTTATCGCGTCTAGTCTGGACGCGATAAGTCGAACCCGGAAGTGCTTGCCGTCGACTGCGGTACTCCAGTCCTATTCCTTGCACCACTTCCGGGGGAGGAAGAATTTTCTTTTTTCTGGAGATTCAAGGCA
The DNA here is from genome assembly GCF_027887155.1 of Malaclemys terrapin pileata. NCBI lineage: Eukaryota > Metazoa > Chordata > Testudines > Emydidae > Malaclemys > Malaclemys terrapin. The sequence continues at coordinate 67,139,475 of NC_071508.1, forward strand.
GGGAACTGTAGCCGGGCAGTTACCCCACTCTGGCCTGGGAGCGTTTAAAACAGCCCTGGGAAAGGGCTGCTCCTGGGGAAGCAGCCACAGCTGGGGCCATGCCCTAATCAGACCACAGCTGTCCCTATAAAAGGCCAGTGAGCTAGGAGCTGAGAGAGTCTCTCTCTCTAGTTGTGGAGAGATGGGTCTGGTTACGTAGAAGCTCAGTAGGGTACCTAGAGTAGAACAGGGCTGGGGAAAGGCTAGAGGAGCTGGGGACTCCAGGCTAGAAAACCCCCAGGCTACAGGCCTTGGTAAAGGCTGAGAAGGGTACTGGGGTAGCAGAGGTGCAGTCCAGGGTAAGTAAAGGCAGCAGGTTCAAACCCCCCTTGCCAATAATAAGTGGTATAGACTGCAGTCTACCCCAGTGAGCAGGGGCTAGCTGGTGACTGGCAGTAGTCACTGATGTGAGGTGGGGGTAGAGGGTTGGGAGACCCAGAGAGTGGGGTTACTGCCAGGGTAAAGGAGCACCGGGGTCCGGGAGGGACATGGGGCCTGAGGCAAGTGGGACATTGGCTGGCAGAGGGCACTCCAAGACTGGAAAAGCTAATTCCCAGGATAACCAGCAGGAGGTGCCGTGCCGGTGAGTTATTGCATTGCTACAGGAACCCCTAAAGTAATTATTAAAAAAAAAAGTTCATCAGTAGTGGAAAGAGTATCTTTAAAGTTAGAAGCTCACACAAGGTGAATTCATCTCTTTGTAGAAAATCAACACAGAGCCTATACAACACTTAGGTCCCTCTTAACTCTTTAGAATAAGATTTGAGGCTGGGTTACATGCAGTTTTTATACTGCTTTAACTAGATCAGAACAGATACTGAATCCCACAGTGAGGGCATAGTTATACTGGTAAAAAAAGGTTATATTGGTATAGCTGATTTTTAAACAAATGTACAATTTATATCAATATACCTGCTCATACTAGGGGGTTGCACTGATTTAACTGTATGGTTTTCTAAACAGATAGAGTTAAAGTGATACAAAAACTGTTTTTAGGCAACCCTTAAGTAGCACATAAGTAGTGTTTAAGGCCTTCTACAAACTCTCTGCATAAGGATCAGATTCAGACACAGAGAAAATCCCAGTGCTCCAAAAAGGTGGAGAATTGATAGCCTAACAGTTCTCCCTTCCTACAACTACCTCCCCATTAATTCATCTGTTGCCTGAACTTCCTTATCATATTCCGCATGGCAACAAGGTGCCCTCAAGTTTCCCCTAGGGCTAGCTCATTTCTCATGTACCTGCAAAATGTACTTCTTTGCACCCATCAATATGCCCCTTGAGAGAATAAACTGGAAGGAAGAGAACAAATCTCTGATAATTTCAGCCAGCCAACTACAAAGAGTGGTGTTTAAAATACCTTGAAAAATAGAATGAAGAAATCAATAAGGCACCACACTGAGAAGTAAAGCATGCCATATGGGCAGGCATCAGAAAAAACACAGGCTGCTCCCAAGTAAGAAAGCAGCCCTCAGGCACAGGTAACAAAAGGAACACATAGGGAAACCAATCAGCATCAGAAAGCAAAACAAACTGAGAGTAAGTTACAAGATGCTTTTCAGGTATGCATGACAAGAAATCAAAGGAGCGAAATGAGTTATTGGCCACCACAGTATGGCAACTTTTAGCTTGGGAAAAAAAGCCAATGAGCAATTTACAATGAAAAAGGGAGATTTTTTTTATTGAATTACTAAATTAAAGTCCTTTCCCCTGACAGCTCATGAGATTTAGAACAAAAGCAAATAAACCACCTCTAGGAAATATTTTATTTATTGCATTTAAATGACTTACCTAATCCGTTCTCTCTGGGAGAAATGTCCCAGTGGTATTTATCAGCAAACAGAATGACGATTCTGGGAGTGAGGGAGAAATTTATAATATTGCATTATTAAAATTCATGCTGGAATATGTATTCAGTCAAATTACAAATGCCTTCACATGATTAAACCCTCAGCTCTCTCACATCAGTGCTTCCTGACATATTTGTGTATCTAAAAAAAGTGATCATTTTGTCTGACTTCCTCAGGTACACTTAAACTGGAAACACTACCAGGTGCAGACAACCTACTGGGTCAACGTACCCCTGGTGAATTTCACCTTTGATCAGAAACGGGTTTTACAAGTGTCAGTGATGCAGTACAGTCTTGTTTACGGAGATCTTTGTGATGTCCTTTTTTTCCGGAGACAGCAATTTTTTCTTAATGTAATTAGCATGGCTTTATGTATATATGTCACTACTTTCTTCTAGTGATTAGGATCAGACCTGCTCAGATATGTGTGAACCTCTCCCTCTCTAGAGAATACAATCTATAAAGAATAGAAGCCCTAATACTATTTACTATTACTATAGTAGAGATTCTCTGTTAGCTCAGTCATTCCTACCTTGTCTTCAGAAACACCTAAATTTCACTCCTACTGTCTATACATCCACAGACTGTGGATATAGATAATGACTATAAAGTTTATGCAACTGTTGTTTGTATCACTTTTTTTTATAATTCATCAAAAGCTGCCACAATGAAAAAGATGAATGCTCATTCAAAGCAAAATTGGTGACCCTTAATTAGCCCAATGAAAAATGCGTTGGTTGCTTCAGAATAGCTCTCTTCTTAAAAAAGATAAAATGAAGATGTTGGGAACAAGGGGAACCAGAAACTAGTCCATGTATTTTAGGCACTACACTTATTAGTGGAGTAAAGCCTGTTTTCACAAACAATGGGGTAAACTTTACAACAGTAACCCATTGTCAAGTGCCCAGGTATCCAGATCTCTCTCCCCCTCTCCAAAAAAAAAAATAATTGAAGTATAATGAAAGGAAATCTAATATTTTAAACACATTAGAAATGAATCCTTCCCTTCCCCAATGAATTTGCACCTAAATCAGAAAAAGCAATTTACACTTGCATTGTACAGATGTAAATTACTATTCAAAGGGGTTGTATACACTTGGAATTTGTAAAAGTTTCAATGTGTTAATGAATATGTTAACTATCATGACTGTAAATTCTAGTGTACACAGGACCAAAACATTTGTTGATAACTGTGTTTAACCAAAGCGAGCCTAGAGTTAAAGGCCACTCGCGCAAATGTTTCTGTACAGGAACAAACTGTCCACTCTAGAATATACAATCCTGTTAGGTTTCAGAGTAGCAGCTGTGTTAGTCTGTATCCGCAAAAAGAACAGGAGTACTTGTGGCACCTTAGAGACTAACAAATTTATTAGAGCATAAGCTTTCGTGGGCTACAGCCTACTTCTTCGGATAGTTATCCCATGCTAAGACACAACTAAAAATTCAGGGTAGATTTACCTAAAGTTCAAGGCAGAAGGAAAAGAGGCCCAATATTTGTAAAGCATTTTGATCTTGGCTATAAGTTACTAAAGGGAGGTAATGTTCCCTTCTGGCTAGAGCCATGAACTATAGGATTCAGGAGCCCTATGTTCTATTCCCAGCTCTTCCATTGGCCTGCTGGGTGACTAGGGCAAACCACTTTATCTCCCTGCACGTCAGGGATAATGAAATGCTTCGAAATCAGGGGAGGGGTCTGAAAAGCACTAAGAGTTATGAATTTTTCCTTGGTCTTAAAATAATTTGATTCTTTGACTACTTTTGTAACTTTCCCTTTTTTGTTATACTTTTAGCTGTTTATGCACTATTTACAGTTAATTTAACACAATCAAAAAGCAGGTGCACCTCTTAAGTAGCTGAGCAGTTAGGATCAATGCAATTCTTAGTGAATAGACTACAGGTATAATTACCCTGAAAACATTTTATATACAATTACTCATCTACATTTAGCTAAAAATAAGCTCATTTAAAGTTATTCCATAATCTATAGTACTTGACATACTTTTGCAGCTTCTTAAATGCACAGATACATTGTACTGAAATGATGCGGCCAAAATACATATACTATAGAGGCCTGGACCTGTTCCCATTCAAGTGAATGGCAAAACAAGAAGACTTAGACCAATAAAACTCAAGGGTCAAAATCAGTCTATAATTTGTGTTCACCTTTCAATACTACATGAATATACAAAATTGTAGGTACAGCCCAAAGGAAAATAGCTGTTCATCTTTTTTTTTTTTTAAACTACAAAGTAAACTAGCTTATTTTGCTGGAATGCATATCTATTTTCTGCAAATAAAGCAAGATAGTATTAGTGCATTTCCATTTAGATAGAATTCAGGCATCTTAGACTCAAACTGTTAAGATTAAGTTGATTTTTCAACTATTCCATATGATGATGTGAATAACACTTTAAAAAGTACATGGAAATAGTTGAAAATAGACTCAAACAGTTAATGGAAGCTCTGCAAACACGTACACACACACAGTTAAAGTTATAACTTCACACAAGCGTGCTTTAGGCGCAAAATTCAGAGCCCTATTTCAAATACCTTGATGTTTGTTTCTGTGTTTGGACCCAGGGTTTTGGTTTGGGCCCATCTTCATCTGTTAGTCTCTAAGGTGCCACAAGGACTCCTCATTGTTTTCACTCTGAACAGTGACTATCATAGTTACAATTCAGTTTTCCCAGATGCTACCAATGGTACCAGGGCTGCCAGTAGGAGAGGATGGGCAAGCTATTTGAAAAGGAAATCAGGCAGCACATCTATGGAAGCAAAGGGAAAGGAGAACAAGTGGATGGTCAACATGCCCAAAGTAGCAGAGGAGAAGGGAACCAAGCGGCATATGCAGGATGAGAGAGAGACTGGGTAGCAGGAACACACATGCACGGGAGTGGAGAAGAAGAGGAGCAGGTAACAGAGAAGAACATGCAGGTGAGCAGGGGGAATGAGGAAAAAAAGCAAACCATGGGAAGGAGGGAAATCTCATGAAGAGAAAGTAGACAGTATCTTTCAAAAAGGACAAACACTTGCCACATTAGAGCTGGTTAATATTACATAAATGCTGTCCCAATATTATTCTTCCATGAAAACAATGGCTGCAGGTGCCACAAGGATGCTTTGTGAGCATGGCTAGAAGGATGGAAATTAGTTCCCGTGACCTTGAATGGCAGAGAACTACTCTTTATTCCCATACGCATGAGCATCTGATAAACCTACAACATTTTGTATCTCACTTTATTGGCTATAGTATTGTAGATTCTTGGCTGTGCTACTATGTGTTAGATAGCATCTTGTTTAAAAATAAAGAAATCAAATCTTGTATTAAATTCTACCTCATCATTAGTCTTTCTGCTTACCTCTTCTATCCAATAGAAACAACAACAGCAGCAAATAGTCTAGGCTTTGAATAATAATCATTACTAATTTGTATGAATCAAGTTTAGGAACTATACAAACAGATAGGAAGATACAGCCCCTGCCCCCAAAAGAACCGACAGTTTAGTATAAGGCAATAATCATCGTGTGTAAAATAAAGAGGAGAGTAAGGCACCAAAGGCAAGGGTAATAAGAATGAGTATTGACATAGACTAGCCTTGTGCATAAGTTTACAGTTCCACAAATCATTTAAAAAATTTGCAAATATACATATAATGAAGTATGAGGAATTCCAGCCCTCCATTCTAATTGACCCCTTAACTAGTCATCAATTAAATCTATTTCCTGCCGGCATCATGTGAGAAGAGGGCCTTGAGGATGGATTTGAAGGAGGATGGGGTAGCACCTTTAGAAATTAGTTCAGGAAGAGTATTTGATCGGTACAAGGAAGAAAGCATGATGAAACTTGTGTGAGATGAAGAGAAGCAGATGGACGAGTGTAATGGAATGGAGGGATTGAGAGGGTGTTCAATAAAATACAAAAGCAGATTGGTAGGGAGGGATACAGTGGGGAAGAGCCTTCAAGGTGAGGACAAGAAGCTTGAACTTGATGCAGTGGCAAAGGGGAAGATAGTGGAGGGATTCAAAGAGGGGAATAACAGATGGTCAGACAAATGGGTGGTGGAGATGATCTTAATAGCTGGTCTTTCAATGGATTTGATCTTCCTACAATTACCAAGTAATAAGCCAAATGGCTGGCATTCTTCGTCTTGTCTTTCTTTCTCTGAACAAAGTCAAGTATGTCACTTTCAATAGTGCTATAGTTAGACGCTTCCTCTGATGCTGGACTTATGCTTCTCAGCATGTGCTGCCATTTGTAATGACAAAAAGGCACCACAAAGATCATCTGTTTATTGAAATTTTCACCTAGACTGGATAGACGCATCTAATAGGGCACTATTCAGTGTGAGTACAGCGTTCTAATTGCGTCCCAAGGAGATGCTGCCCCCTTGAGCCATGCAGACTCTTGATCTATTCAATGTTCTGGGATTTTTCTCCATGATAGGCACACACACTCTACCTCTACCCACATTTGGATATATCCGCTCTTGCAGGGCAAAATTATATATTATGGCCTCAATTTTCAAAAGTGACTAGTGATTTTGGGTATGTTGGTTTTTGGGTGTCAGGCTTGAAACTTCTTAAAGGAGCCTGAGTTTCAGAAAGTGTTGAACACTCTCCCGGTGAAAACCAGGTTCTTTACGCTATTGCGCTTCTGGCCCAAAACCATTAATCACTTTGAAAATTTAGGCTTAAATGCTTTCTGAGTTATCTCCCTATTATGTCATCAGCAATATTTTTGTTGTTAATATTGTATCAGATTCTGGTTTCTATACTCACACTGAATTGTGCCCTACCAGATGAGTCTTTTCTGGAGTAACAAGCTATGCAACATGAGTAGGAGTATAATAAATATGGCTATATTTTGATCATTTGCATTTCTACAGTGCCTATCTCCACAGTATCTTGGTGCCATTAATGAAAAGTAGAGTACATCATGCTCCTTCAAAAGACGGAATAATTTCACCTCTCTTACCCATCCATTCAGTTGGATCAAGTACTTTATTCCATAATTTTTATCTAGTGCAATTTGCAAACAAATACAGCCCTGGCCCTTTAAAATTCCTCCTTCTGCATGAAAGAATTTCCTTTTGTGTTCTGACTGGAACACTGTGGGGGCTTTTTGAACAGGAAGCCTCCTTCAAGACAGGTTTCATTTTAAAGGGCCACAACTATTATACTTATAATTAAAATGACAATTTCCTCCTTCTTAAAAGAAAGATCTGATTAAATTAACTTCTGAAGTATTGCTTGACAGCTGCCTATCTCTAGCTATTTTTCTCCATCAATCTTCCTAGCAAACTAAAGCTTGCTTTCACCAGACAATGTATAATGTCACCTTCTAAAGTAAACCAGAATGTTAATGGGAATGTGCATATGTTAAACTGCATGTCACAAGGAGAATAAAGTTGTTTAAATGGCCGGTGTGTATCTGTCTTTATGCTAGCTCTAGTAAACCATAACATTTTTAATCTTGGTAATTTTATTGTCCTGTGTTCTTCAAAGAATTGAATCCTTCTTGACAATGTGTAATTCAATCATGATCTTGCCATTTCAACAGCCCAGTCCATATTTGAAGTCTTCCATGTACAAAAGGATTATAAGTTAAGATGGAACATACTGCTCCATTTACATCAGTCAAAATGATGAGAAGAAAATGGTTAGAGTCATAAATATGGCTCATTGCATTTTTCTTTCCAGTGTGCTTTGAAGTAATCTATTACAGCACTTGCAGCCCTCCCTATGGGAAATTCAGAATATATTTATTCCATCATGCTTGGAGCTAGAAAAATCAAGGTAGCACAACTATAATGCCACTGAGAAAGCAGTGAACTAGTGGGACATGAAATAATAATGTAGGTGTTTGTGCTTTTCATTAGTAGACTTAATGCTGTGCTGTTTTGAACCAAGGATTTAGTGTAAAGGTAATGTAAAAAGAAATTTCATTTTAAATACATCCTTGTAGATTGAATACAATTAATTAGTTCTAATAGAATGTCCATTAACAGCATCTGAAAAACTGCAATTAAATAATAAATGCAAAGAGCCTTTTAGCAATAGGCCGTATTTTCATCACAACTGTGATAAGTGTGATCCCAGAATGACTTAATCTTGTTTCTTTTGATCAAAACTCATGATTCTTGTTAGATACCTTCTGCTAGTCTGCTTTGAAGTGGCTTCTCACTGGGTTTCCCTCCCACAGAGTGCAGTGAACAGAATGGCATTCACCTGTACAAAAGGGCTGTGCTCCTGGACTCCCTGCAGACCCAGTGCGTAGTCAGAATCAGCTAGTGCTTGCCTTTACTCAGTAGTCCTGCTGACATTTTTAATCCACAGATGGTTCTGTGGGTTAATGAGCTCTCAAAATAGGCAATGGCTTCTTTTTTATTTTTAAAAATATATGGCTTTATTGTTGATTCTGTGTCCAACTAGTTATTATTTCCAAAAGTGGTGACATGTGCTTTCTTCTTTGCATGGTGTACACTTTTATACACTATGTAGGGCCAAATGAAGGCAATCCAGTGCCCTCAGCACATGGAGATCCCATGGTTCCACCCCATGACTCCACCCCAGAAGCATCACCCCACACTACAACCTAGCCCCTTACTGGGATGATCGCAGCAGGGGAGTTTCTCTACCAGGAGTAGCAACAGGGCCATCTCTCCCTGGCAGCACTAGGGCAGCATTTTCCCTATGGAGAGGCAAGGGTGTCAGCAGGGCTCCCCAGAACTTACCTAAGTAGCCAAGGTATCTATCTGCTTGAGCAGGTGTCCTGTGCCTACTGCACTGTTCTCTGTAACATACATGTAGGGATATTAAAGAAGGTACTAACAGTGATTCCCCCAAGTGACAGTGATCCCCTCATAATTTGTCCCCCACACTTTAAAATCCAACAGTTTCACCAAGTACAAAAATCTCTTGGGTCTTGTGTTAAAACTTGTAAGCTACTGTCTGTAGAAACCATTGATTGTATCTATCCTGTGAAAGATACTTTATTACTATGTAAAACTTACAAACAAGTTAATTGACTTTGTTCTTGAAGTAATTGATACAATGTAAGCAAACACTATAAGCCGTTAAGTGAAATTCACTTCATTCAGCGGCTCCTAGGACAGACCCCCACCCTCTGTGATTAAAGGGCCGGGAGTCTCAAATGAATTAGCATACACCCCAAAAGTGGTGGAGACAGTAAATTAAAATATGGTTAAGATATGGAATGTATGCTGATGAATGCTTGATATACATGAATGGTTAGGGAGGTACCAGCCTAGAAAGGGAGTATCCATTGGCCGAAGAATGTGTCAAGTCGATGACCAGACAACCCCCGGAGGGTAAACTGGGATCCACCCCGTCACCTGGAAGGATGAGAAACACAAACTTTGGATAGTTTGGAGCCACCAGGAATGTGCCCAGGAATGTGTCCAGGAATGTGCCATCTGCTGATTGAGTCAGCAACAGCAGAATGAAACAGCTCCCATAGTCTAACATAGGAATTAAATCCTATAAGAATGGACTCTCAAGACTGAGGACTTTGAGTTTCTGGTTCTGCTGCCAACCTCCAGGAGCATCAGGTGCATCTGACACAGACTTGGCTCCATCCTCATGACCAAGATACCCAGCCAGTAACTTGGCATGAGCAACTTCTAGGCTGGTAACTATAACACCTATACAAAACTTCAATAAATAATTGTGTAAAATGAATATATATGTGTGTGTGTGTGTGTGTATGTATGTATAGGAAATAAGTAGTGATAGGAATAAGTAGTCAAACAACGTTGTTTACTTTTATCTTTTGCTTTATCATTATATTTACAATAAATGTGGCATCTTTGCTTTATCCCTCTTAATAAGATCCTTCTGGTTTTTATTCTAGTGGTATAACATACAGTGTCCCCTGGGGGAGCCTTTCATCCCTAAATCATTAGCTATAGCATGAGGTTGACTGAAACCATTAACCTCTTAAATGAATTGGTGGGTTCAGCCTAGTTCTCATAGGACAGGAACCCACAGCATAATGCCGTTGGCACTAATTAACACCATTGTGGACAAGCCCAGGAATAATCAACCAAAAGTGATGAAGTAATCTTTCATCCATAGTACTGGTCTTTCCCCAAACAGGGAAGTGGAGGGCCACCCTATTTATTTTTTATGTGGATAAATTGAGAACTTCAGTTTATAGTCATGTTAATGTGGCACATTTCACAAGCATTAAATTCGCTTATAGAAATAAGGGCTTTAAAAAAGAGTCTCAGAAAACTACTGACAACTGAAGTCAAATTGCCACAATAAAATTGTCCTCATTCTCTATTGTGCATTGAGATACCATGCACATGCCATTTTTAGGTCAACACTGAGATCAATTCCTTTCCTCGTTTTACATTGCTTGTTGTCAGCATTAGATTAATGATAAACAATGGTCACGGTCAACTGTTGTCAATATGTACTGTACTTTCCCTATATTCAGGGATAAGACAATCTGTGCAAAACAGCCAGACCCCACTGTGAGAAAACAAAGATACAACTGAGTGAACTAAAACTGAAGGTTGACCCTGTACTTTCTTGGCTCGTCTACACTAGGGGGAGGAGGTAAAATAGGGGCCAACCAGGGCCACCCTTTCCTACCCCCTGCACCCATCTGGACCCAGAACTGTGCAGGGGAGACCCCCTCCAATTCTAGGGGCACTAAGACTCAGGCAGTGCATCTCACTCCCCTCAACATGTGGCCTTAGGGAAAAACTGCTGAGAGCAGTCATCCAGAGACTCCAGCCAGTGGAGCAAAAGGAGTCAAATTAGGGACCTCTGGACATTCCAGTGAAGACCTTAGAATGTTCTGACTTTCTTTGCCCTGTGCTGTTTGCACCAACCCCCCACCTCCTTCATAATCAGCTTCACTCCCCACTGCCCCTCTTTGCCCTCTTCTCCCCTGCCCAGCCCCCCTTACCTCTTCCCTTCTCTTTTCTTTACATCTAGCTGATGCCCTACTAAGTAATACCCCCCTCCCCCCGCATAAAACTCTGGAATTCATATTACTTCTGCCACCCTAACCCTTCCCACACCCTGTCTGTCTTCTATTTATATTGTAAGCACATTGGGGCAGGGATCAACTACTGCTGTGTGTGTACAGCACCTAGCACAATGGTCCTGGTCCATGCCTGGGCTCCTACACACTATGATAATACACATAATAACTGGCCAATTTTTTTTCTATATACAGTTTTTAATGTTTTCTTTTTTCTCCCCTCCTCTTTTCTCTTTACGTTTTTGTTTGTTTTCCCATTTTGCCACTGAAAAAAAGAAGGGGGAAATGAAAGGGAGAGGAAAAAACAGAAATCTGAAACCAAATAATGCTTGGTTCCAAAACAAATATTTGGATATTGGGTTTTATACGTGTGGGGGGGAATCAGGTTTTTTTGTTTTGGCAATTAAAAACAATGTTCACAAATTTTCATTAATTAGCTTTACCATTTTTCATCCTAGTCTACTTGGTATTATTTAAATTTGGTTCATTTGGGTAAACTGCTTTAAAAAAATAGAAGTCACTGCACTTAATAAGTGCACGCCCCCCATCACCCATTTCTAACACTGAATTCTTACTGTCCTTCAAGGTTTCTGACATCTTTGAACTCTTTTGTGCCTCCCTGAATTGTCAAGTTCCAGCTGGGTTAGGGAACTGGGAGTGCTGAAATGAGAGAGAAGCTGCTTTTGGAGCATTTCTAGAAGCAGTAAAATGCAGATAATTTTATGATAATCTGTTCTCAATAGATTTTCAACCATATTTTTCAGTTGCCAAAGCCTCAGATGCTTTGGATAAGCATCTACAACATGGGGTACATCTACACTACAGCGGGGAGTCGATTTAAGATACGCAAATTCAGCTACGTGAATAGCGTAGCTGAATTCGACGTATTGCAGCCGACTTACCCCGTTGTGAGGACGGCGGCAAAATCGACTTCTGCGGCTTTTTGTCGGCGGCGCTTACTACCACCTCTGCTGGTGGAGTTAGAGCGCCGATTCGGGGATCGATTGTCGCGTCCCGACGGGACGCGATAAATCGATCCCCGAGAGGTCGATTTCTACCCGCCGATTCAGGCGGGTAGTATAGACCAGACCATGTTGTTAGGGACTTAGCAGAACTGAAATTAAACTCAGAATGGTCTTAATTTTTGTCATAGAAGTAAACATTTATATAAGATCATTCAGTATATAGGAATCTATTCTTCTTACTAATGAGTAACACATATGCAACAAATATTTACATGATGCGTGTATGGAATAGTCAGCTTTTAATATTATCTTTATCTACTAGGTTGTTATATTTCAGTATCAATGGTTAGAATTTGTTTTGCTCTTAAGAACTGTAGGTTTAGAAGATTTTTAGGGATTTTTAATATTCTTCAGCCTTAATGCCATCTTAATATATTTTTCTAATTGGAATTCTAAAGCAATTAATGTGCTTTGGTTTCCTAGGACAAGTTTAGAAGGATAAATATTTCTATTATTCACTTGCTCTGATATTTGAAGGTGTGTATAAATCAAAGGTTTTCAAACTATGGGGTGCACCCCCCTAGAGGACATGGAGGAATGTTTGCGGGGGAGTGGCAATACCAGGTGGCTCATACCAGTGCAGTATGGCAGGGCCCGGGCCAGCCCCCATAAGGGGCAGGGGGGAGCGCCACCTCCAGCCTCTGACTAACCTCAGTGAGCCACCCAGCCTGTGGGTCAGTGGTCAATATTTGCCGTAGCCATGCCCATTTCTGCTCCCAGCAGCCTCTGTGCCCAGTGCTGGCTCTGCGCCCAGAGACCATCACATGAGCCTTCCCCCACCCTGAAAACACAAGTAAGGAGGTGCGGGTATTGGCCCTGCCCTAGTGGTAGAGCCTGGCTGCAAGGTAGAAGCAGCCTGCTGCTGAGGAAGCCTTGTCTGTGCTATTGCTAAGTATCTGTGTACTTGAAACTTACAGGTGTAAGTAACTTAATTAAATAATAATAATATATGGAGATATCCTATCCCCTAGAACTGGAAAGGACCCTGAAAGGTCATTGAGTCCAGCCCCCTGCCTTCACTAGCAGGACCAAGTACTGATTTTTGCCCCAGCTCCCTAAGGATTGAACTCACAACCCTGGGTTTAGCAGGGCAATGCTCAAACCACTGAGCTATCCCTCCCCCTTGGGTCAAAGCTGTGTCAAAGTCTCTGTTAGGTTTATGAGTAAGCTATCACGCATACCTTTGCAGGTGTCTGTTTTTGTCTGGGTTGGGGGGATGCAACCAAAAATTGTAACTCAAAGTAGGGGCTCGGCTCAAAAAGTTTGCAACAACTGATATAAATTCATTTCTAAAAAGACCCAGTCATGATGTTATAAACAAAGCCAGAATAAAAACATTTTGTGTGACGGTACTACAAGACAATAAAATCCTTATTCCATATTAGGTAGCAGAGTCACCCATGTAGTCAAGCTCTACCCTGTTGTTGCTGGGGATGGTTTCAAGTTCTGGACATAGCACATTGCTCCCCCCCACATGTGGCTTTGTGATCATGAAGATTCATGCTACTGAAGTATAGTTTGCATACTCGTATGTGAATCCAACTGGCATGGTAAGCTACAGAGACCTGTTCTGTGACATAAAAGGGCTGGTTAAGCCCTCTGAAGAGGGCCTCTATTTTGTCTTTCCACACAGAAATACTGCAGGACTTTTGCCCTTTTCAAGTTTGTGTAAGGGGCCTCATTATTTGGTCCACTGAGAACATATGACATGGGCCAGATCATGAGATGGTTGGAATCAGTGTAGCTCCACTGAAATCAACAGAACTAGCTTTGTCAGTTTAGACAGCTGAGGGTCTGGCCTCATATTTTAGCAACGATTTAACAGTGAAAATGTTAATATATCTTTATATGCAGTATTGTTGCAAGAGAAAATGAGAGGACCCAGGCTCTGCATAAAAGCCACATGCAAACTTTGTATTGGTCCCATGGGTAAAAAGAGCTTCCCAAAGCTAATGCACCATAGTGTTGAAGACAGGTTATTAATTTAGAAACATTTAAATGACTCAGGTAATACACTTCTCTTCTGTAAATTACACCAAGCTGAGGTACACGGCACTGAAATAGCAGCCAAAGTAGCCCTTCAATTATAGCTGTGAATTTTGGCTCTAGTGAGAATGTGGATGTTGTTACATTAGTCACAAATTGTCATTTAATTGCTAGGCAGTGCTTAGTTGTGACTAGTATCTGGATGTCATTTCAAAAGACTGCAAATCCCAGCAGCCAGCCAGGAGCTGTCTCTAGCTTCCTCGGTCCCTGCTAGCAGCACTGCTCTGTCCAGGGTGCTAGCTTCTTTCTGCCTTCCAGGCATCCAGTCCTGCCTCCTTGAGCTCCAGGAAGTCACTGACCCTGCTCTACCTTGCAGCTCTTCCTATATGGGTCTGCCAGGTCCTGTTTGGCTATTCCTCTCAGCCCCTCTCTAATTGGCTGCCTCCTGTGCATCCTTTCTGCTCTATTAACCCCTTACAGGCCAGTGTGGGGACAATGCCCCATCACAGTGACCAAGTCAGAAGCCTTTGAAAAATTGCAGTTCACACACTTTGCAACCTTAATACTTTTCTTTTAACACAGGGTTTTTAGTGTGTCTAATACAATGAATATGTTGCTGAATGTTCAGCCATTTGCCCTACCCATTGTCAAATAGATTTATATGATATGGGACAATCATTTATCTATATAAAAAGGATAGACTGAAATAAGTATCATTTTATTCCTCAGTCTCCATTTACTCTGTATATTTAGGACAGACTTGATACGAGACAGTAGAACACATTGGCTTCATTCATATCCTGTGGAATATAAACTTACATGACTGAATGCACTATGCTGTTGATCAGACTATTCTAAACGGCTGCATACATATTATATTAAGCTTCAATTTATTATGTATGTGCACTGATTGTATCAGTGCTGCCCGATGCCTGATTACGGAGGTAGGAACTAATCCTCCCTGTTATTAAATATATTGCAACAATTCTTTATAAGATAAATAATTTTTTAAAATCCTTTTTGTAATATGGTAGATTATCAAATCACCAGAACTCTATAAAGGATTTCAATGTATTGGGATTCATTTGTTAAATGAATATTTTCCCCTCATTACAATAACAATGCATTAACATTTAAATACCATGTTTCATCTGGGTATCTGAATGTTGTTCTATTTACCCATCTTCTGCATCTGTCACAGTTGCGCTCTTAGCAAGTATCTATTCATGTTAACAAAACCCTAACTGCAGCAATTAGCATTCTAAAGATAAGTCCTTTGCTTTCCCCGAGAGAATCTGAGGCATATTATGTTAATTTGTTTGTCTGTCTCTATATAGGGAAGCTTGCCTTTAATTACGTAGACAAGTTTTAATGAAGTCTCTCTAAAACCTTGAAAGTTTAAATTTAGTTCTAGCAAGAGAAATCTGAATGCTCAGGCAGTGCTATTTAGGTGAGATGTTGTAACATTTCATCTTAAGTGACCTCCAGTATATATGATGTATTATGCATAGAGTACTGGTGAAATTAATCCTTATTCAGCAGACCAGCACAAGGCTTACGCAGACAAATACTTTTGGACTTAAAATGTTTGTTAAGTGTCACTTAGGGCTTGGGCTGGCCTTCTGCAAAGGGATGAAATTTGTCATATGATGTAAAGTTACGGGGTGAATAAGTGGGGAGAAGAAGGGTTGTAGAGGACAGAATACCCCTGTATTTCTATCTGTCTCCTTTTGAAGGGAGGTCCTCCATAGTTTAAGAATTGTCATCAGAAAGAATTATTGAGACCCATATGTCTTCAGCTGCAGGGGATATTCCCTCCCCAACCTCCAACAAAGGACAGGATACACAAGACAGCAGGTAGTAGGAACTGTTATGTCCTACAAATTGTAAGTTCAACTTAATACTTTACATTTCAAATGCTTTATCTATTTTTCCTCCCACATCACCTGAATAGTTAATAAAAGGTATAAAGGATTTTTAATGCTGTGTTTGCCATGGTACTAAGCAGGCTGAGGTCTCTTTATACTAACCCCTGAACCTTGTTTAAAATGGTAGACAAATACAGGGTCATATTAACACTTTTGACTCTTTAGACCCATTTATTCCAAAATTAATTATATCTAAATTAATACAGCAACATGGCAGTGGAGGTGGAATGTGTGTTCTGGTGCTACATACCTCCTTTTCTTCCTTCATGTCCCTCTGCCATCCTTTGCCCTAGTTAGGGTGGGAAGAGATAGAGAACTGCAGGAAGCAGTCATACCAGAGCATATTTTCCACTTCTTCTGGGAACATTTTTCCTTCATCTATCACAGATCACATGGGCCAACGGGGAGAGAGGGTATCTGTGACAAAGCCAAGGAGCTGTTGGCCTCTAACAGGCCTACCAGTTAGCTCTCCCTTGTCCCATGCAATTTAGTAATGAGGAGGAGAGAGATGTAGATCTTAATTCCCCTTTTTTTACTTATTCCCCTGGGCCCGTCCCAGCATCACTATCACACCCTCAACAGTATGAAGTCACTGCCCTTCCATCATGCCCCCTCCTTGGAATGGCCTCCAAACACCAAAATGCCACCTCTGCAAGAGGCTTCCCATGCTTCTCATAAATCCACCAGTCTGGGTGTGACTAGCCTTCTGTGGATCATTATACATGCATGTGTTGGCATATGAGAAGAAGAGGTTCACTGGATGGAAAGGTTGTCTGGGAAATTGAGATCAAAGCTTCAGGGAGAATTTCCCCCTTTCATTGCCACTTGAAAACAAAGCAGGGGTCACACAAGTGGGATTGAAAGAGAGGAATTTTCTCTCTTGTTTCAGAGGTAGGAGGTTGGATAGTCCCCAGCACTGGAGCTCATAGTTTTTTTGGCTCGGGAGCACTGGCCACTGTTTTCTGTAGCTGAACAGATGTCCACAGGATAGATTATTTTCACAGAGTTTCCTGTTCAGTTTTCTAATGATAGGGCACAAGGAATTCCCATATTTTCTGAAGGCAGTTTGTTTTCAATCTCATTGGATACACTGGGAGTTGATGGCCATATTTACTATAGATAGTCTCTTCTAGTTGGCCAGAGTTTGGTGAAATGGAGGCCATCTTTTTATAAGTGCAAATTATAATTTGTAATAAGTGCCATTTTTAATAAGTGCAAATTATGTATCTGAGGGGGAAATGAAGATACAATAGTCACTAATAATTTTGCTTAATTACAAACTAATTTCCTCAAAAGTTGCCTATACATAAGATTTCAATGGATTTTAACTACATGGAAAGTTTGAAGGATAACTAGCAACTCATTTTTAGCTAAATGGATCAAAAAGATGATATACAAACAAGTTTCTTAAAGGACCCGCCTTTAATTTAAGTTAGAAATTAATTACCCAATATAGTTAATCAGAAAATTGAGTCTTTTCTCATAGATTACATGGAGTAAATTTGGGGAAAATACACTTTATTAAAATAAGGATGTTAACTCCCTGCTTTAAGTGAAAACTTAAACATAATTTAACTACGGAAGTGGAACCAGCACCACTATAAGTGCTGTACTAGATTGATCAAAATACTTTAGCCACAGAGAGAGAGAGAGAGAGAGAGAGAGAGGTGTGTGTGTGGTTGGATGATATAAAATGTTTCTTTACATATATGTTTCCTATAGCTGCTTTTAATACTGTTCCCCAAAACTTGTATTAAAAATGGTATAATAAAATACTAATTCATAATCGGTGTCTCCTACATAGAAACAAAAGGACAATGCTTTATCTGTAATTTTAAAAAAACCTGTAGTATGTGCTACAGATGCACCTACTGCTACCTTGTAATAAATAACAGTAGGCAAGAGACCACAAAGACTGTTCTTAGGTTTCAGTTAGGGAATTTCTCCCAGAAAAAAATAAATCTGGATATACCTATTAAACATCCCCAACCTACCCTTTGAACATTATAGTAGTTGAAAGTAAACATCTATAAAGTTATTCAAGTGACTGATATTAAGAAAAAATACAAGTACAATAGACCAGTGAAGTCTGCATATTTTTAATAACTTACCTAAATTCCCTTGGAGAAAATGAGACAGCCACCATGAACCTTTGAAGTTTAATCTTCACAGTACTTTTATGTCTGGAGCAAAAAAGATAATCTTTAATTTACATTTTAATTTACTATTTTGAATTAGGCAGGACATTTGATTAAGCATGGATGTCCTCTCCTTTATTTTCTGTATTTTTAATTGTACATACCATTCACTGAATTATTATTACAGAAATTAGTCAATTAATTTTGTTTTGAAAATCCAATTAGAAGTTTTAAATTGTCTTAAGAAATAGGACATATAAGAGTGGTTGACTGAAATCTCTTGGTTGCATTGAGAAACTTTGTCCATTTCCTCTATGCAAATAACTTAACCCTTATAGTATTAAGGGTCAAGATTGTTACTAGGGATGCCTTTTTTAGGAATGGTAACCAAATGATTGGGGATTAGTCCCATGATAACTAAACAACATTGTAAAAAGCAACAGAGGGTCCTGTGGCACCTTTGAGACTAACAGAAGTATTGGGAGCATAAGCTTTCGTGGGTAAGAACCTCACTTCTTCAGATGCAAGTAATGGAAATCTCCAGAGGCAGGTATAAATCAGTATGGAGATAACGAGGTTAGTTTAATCAGGGAGGGTGAGGTGCTCTGCTAGCAGTTGAGGTGTGAACACCAAGGGAGGAGAACCTCCCTGGCCACACAATAGCAGATGTAAAGGTAGCCATCTTACAGCAAAAAAACTTCAGGACCAGACTCCAAAGAGAAACTGCTGAGCTCCAGTTCATTTGCAAATTTGACACCATCATATCAGGATTAAACAAAGACTGTGAATGGCTATCCAACTACAGAAGCAGTTTCTCCTCTCTGATTTACTGATTTATACCTGCCTCTGGAGATTTCCATTACTTGCATCTGAAGAAGTGAGGTTCTTACCCACGAAAGCTTATGCTCCCAATACTTCTGTTAGTCTTAAAGGTGCCACAGGACCCTCTGTTGCTTTTTACAGATTCAGACTAACACGGCTACCCCTCTGATACTAAACAACATTGTGTTACTCTATTAAAATGGGAACTTGAAATCAGGAATCCTCAATTCTGTTTCTAGGTTCTGCCAATGGCTCACTTTGTAGCCTTGGAAAAAGCCATATAGGCCAACATTTTCACTTCAGTCAAGGTGGTCTGATTTTGAGAGGTGCTGAGTACCCACAACTTCATTTGATATTAGCACCCAAGTTTTAAAATGTTGGCCTTAACTTCTGTGTGAGTCAGAGAAGCAGGGCCAGATTTTTTCTCCCAATAGTATCCTCTTCCACTTGCATCATCAGAATGGCCAAAAAAGAAAATAAATAAAAAGGGTGTAAACTGGCCAGATCTCCCATGTTGAGGATTCTTACAGCTTCTGTGTGCCCCAACATAATGGACATGTAGAGGATGGGAGGGAGCATTACTGCACTTTGGCTATTCTTGGCTGATGCTCCCTAAGAGGCAGATACCAGCTAGCGTACTTTACAGCAGTTCTGAGGTGTCTCTAAAGCATGCTTGGACTAGCATAGAACCAGCCCTAGAATCAGGGAGCCACCGTCTGCAGTTATTTATTTTGTAATGGTGAAACTGAAGCAAGGAGAGGTTGTGATGTTTAGGGTTAAATTCACATGCCTGTTTATTCCTACATGAAGGAAGCCTGAGTAGCATGCTTTGTGCCAGGTACTATGCATGTGAGGGTAGATAGAATCCACCCCAGCATGAAGCCCAGTCCTGAGGCAGTTCTGAATCCTGTCTGCAGCTGCTATTTGAGTCCCGAGGCTGAAATAGGCATCTGCAACCCATGCATGGTTTGCAGAGGTTTGGACTCACTTGATTTGTGTAACTCTGGACCTAGAATCATGTCTCCACGACTCCCTGCCACCAAATGGTCCTCTTATCCTGGATAGCCCCGTGCAGCAGCTCTTCAGCTGCCTAACTCCATGAAGAAGGAGTACAGTAGCTGTGCTTCACTGAGGACCTTCCATGGCCCCTGTGACCTTGAATGAATTCCGCCTCTAATGACATCATGTTTGCAAAACACTCAGAGACCCTCTAATGAACAGTGCTACACACAGGTGCTATACAATATATATGTAGAGCTGGATCCTCAGCTGGAATAAATCACTGTAGTTTCAATGGCTCTTGTCATTTAAGTCTTGTTATTTCTATTTATAATTATATACATGTTTTCATTATTCTCTGTGACAGGATTGGCAACTGAAAGCCAAATCT
The DNA here is from genome assembly GCF_027887155.1 of Malaclemys terrapin pileata. Lineage (NCBI taxonomy): Eukaryota > Metazoa > Chordata > Testudines > Emydidae > Malaclemys > Malaclemys terrapin. The sequence continues at coordinate 67,159,672 of NC_071508.1, forward strand.
AATGCTTAATTCCAGAGGACTTCTATCTTAACTATCACAGAATATCATAAAAGATCTTTACAAAAAGAGCATGAATTCGTCACTTTTACTTCTTTTATTGTATTTACTGTAAACAATTTCTTTTACAAATTCAGGCATTAAACCCAAAATGTGGTGACAATGTGGTGATGTGGTGTGGTCCAAAAAGTTCAGAGATGTGGAGAGGATGATTTGAAGGACTGACTTGTATGTAACACCTTATGTAATTCCATTTATGAGGCACTTGAAAAGCTTTAAGAAACTAAAACAACGAGGAGTCCTTGTGGCACCTTAGAGACCCAAATAAATGTGTTAGTCTCTAAGGTGCCACAAGGAATCCTTGTTGTTTTTGCTGATACAGACTAACATGGCTACCACTCTGAAACCTTTAAGAAACTAAATTGCCAACTAGATATACAGAGATCACTTTTCCCCTTATTGAAACACACTGGCATAAGCAATTTCCACTGTGTGAAAGGCAAGAGCCCTTAAGCAGGGCAGTAGACAACAATTCAGGAGAAAAAATGAAGAAAATCGCACCCAGCTGGGGATTAAGTAAGCACAATGTAATTATCCAATTGGAATTTAGCCATGACACTGCAGCTTTCACCTTTAGTCTTGCAAAAAAGTGCCATGAGATCTTTAATGACCACAAGTGGCCAGGATGTCAATTTCATATCTCAACCAAAAGCAGAAGGTTTCATGTCTGCACATACAGCACCCATTTATTTTATGTGCAACTTGAAATTATTAGATATATATTTACTTTTTTATTGATTTGTTCTTTCCAATCAAAGAGAAAGAAATAGGGTTCCATAAAAATAATTACAGATGCAGAATACATAGACTATTTCTCTGCCACATAAAAATAACATTAACTCTAACAATATTCAAATACTAGTCTGTAAATAACATAAAATAAATGCTTAGGAAAAGTCCCCCTGCTCATAACTACAATAATTTGGCTGATATACAGTTACTAATAAAAGTACAATTTGCTCATATTTTATGTAAATAACCCTAGAACATTTGAACGGAGTGGATTTTCATTAAGTAAAAGTGTAACTGGACTTTATTCAATGATGAATTTGAACTCAAACTATTTTTAACACATGAAAAACAGCTCAGACCAAACAAACCAGACAGTGTTATTTACATTTATATTATATTGCAACTGAGACAAATATTTAGTCTCTCATCTTTAATCTTTATCAGAGCATAAGCTTTCTCATTGTGACCACTAGTTCCTGTAGCAACAAACTTTGCTATATTCCATGAAAAAGAATAATGTATTAATGTAACAGTAAGGATGGGAAATTGAATACTCAGAAGTGAAGAAATGCAGAGGAAAGCTGAAAGCTCAACCTTAACTCTGCCCTCTTGGTCTTATATCTTGAAATATGTTTTATTTTTGTAATATGACGTATTTGTAAATGAATACAATGCACAGTATAATGCAAACTGGGATTTCTTATACAAAGTAACCTACTGTAAATTACATTAAAGTACATAGTCTCCAGATTTGGCTTGATTGGAAGTCTCTGTGAGACCTACAAGCATGTCAAATGTAAAGAAAATAATTTCAATAGGTCTATGGGTCCCATTGCTGATTCCAATTGAGGTCCCACCCCACCTCCAGTCTCTGTGAATCAAACTCCAGTCCTTTGGGATCTGATAAGTGAGGGAAGGAGGTGGGTCAGTCTAGGGGAGATGGAAGGGGCAGTTCCAGAGAGACCTTACATCATACCCCCTCTGGCCCCATAGAATTTAATCAAAAAGGTTAATATAGCCTGACATAGTAATAATGTCTCTATGGAAGCCCAACCTGCACCAAAGGCTTCAGTTGCAGCAGAGTCTAAAGGGAGCTTTGCCACTGACATGTACATTGGCCAAACCGGACAGTCTCTACGCAAAAGAATAAATGGACACAAATCAGACATCAAGAATTGTAACATTCAAACACCAGTAGGAGAACACTTCAATCTCCCTGGACACTCAATAACAGACTTAAAAATGGCTATTCTTCAAGAAAAAAAACTTCAAAAACAGACTTCAATGAGAAACTGCAGAACTGGAATTAATTTGCAAACTTGACACCATCAAATTAGGCCTGAATAAAGACTGGGAGTGGCTGTGTCACTACAAAAAGTAATTTTCCCTCTGTTGATACTCACAACTTCTTGTCAACTGTTGGGAATGGGCCACATCCACCTTGATTGAACTGGCCTCATTAGCACTGACCCCCCCGCTTGGTAAGGCAATTCCCATCTTTTCATATGCTGTATATTTATACCTGCCTACTGTATTTTTTCACTCCAACCATCTGATGAATGTCCACCCTCCAGTGCTTTCCGGAGAGCAGGTTTATTGACAGTTGGCATAGAACACTTCCCCAGGCAGTGTGCCCTACTGCCAGCTACTGAGTCTGCATATGCACACCACACATCTGCACTGTGGGGCATTCTCACCATGGACAACTCTGCATAAGTGGGTGAGTCTTTCAGCCTATGAAAGCAGGACTGGGAGACTGACCACATTTAGTGATCTCTGAAAGTTATCCTTCCATCATTAAACCATTCTAAAAGCAGAACTGAAACTGGTTTATAATTGTAAATCATAAGCTGTTTTCTGTTGGAGACACACAAGCTGTCATTTCTCAGCAAGAGGAGATGGCCAACACAGTAGAAAGTTCACAACACCAGTTTCCAAAGAAAACCTTTACCGTTAAATACATCTTGTAAAATGCTACTTGTTATAAAATGGTTCAGATCACTCTGCCTGCCCAACAGTGGTTTGAACATTGGCCTGCTGAATCCAGGGTTCTGAGTTCAATCCTTGAGGGGGCCACTTAGGGATCTGGGGCAAAAATCAGTACTTGGTCCTGCTAGCGAAGGCAGGGGGCTGGACTTGATGACCTTTCAGGGTCCCTTCCAGTTCTATGAGATAGGTATATCTCCATTATTATTATTCACAGGAAATTTCCCCTGTGTTAGAATGCAACTTCAGTCTAAGAGACTTGTAGGCAGAGCCCGTGACTGCCCTTGCCATTCTTTCCTCTTGTGTTTTATTTCTTTTGTGGGTGTATCTTAAGTACATTTTAAAATAATATTGACTAGTTTATTCTTTATTCAGGATAAATATTTTTTCAAAAGTATTTGATTATTAGTCATTCATTTCATTATACTTTACACTCATTACGTTTTAACGCAAAGATATCATTACAATAGTATAAATGAATAAATAACCAGCAAATCCACCTTCTCTAGAATGCTCCCAAGCCCTCCTCCACATTCCAATGGATGCAGCTCTTGCACAGACACCTCCTCCATTGACAATGGCAGTGAATTGGTTCTGATACCTTTTAGGCCATGGTAATGAGTGAAGAGGCTAGATTTGGACCATTGATTTTAATGGGTTTTTTCTTTTACTTTTCTTTTATTATTATTATTATTTGCCTAAGGACTGCAGATCAGGCAATTAGTGCCCCTGAACAGTCCTGCTGCAATAACAATTGGAATTTTATGTACTTTCTGTCTCTCTTGTCTTTGGCATTTCCCTTGTTTTTAGAGGGGTAGCTGTGTTAATCAGCAAAAACATATATGTGTTAGTCTCTACGGTGCCACAAGGACTCCTCATTGTTTTACCTTATTTTTAGTTACTACACATTGTTTTTGAAGGGATGGAGATGATCCACTTAAGGGGCTATAAATGATGAGAAATCCTTTTGAAGGATTTTGACTACAATCGAGTACAGTCATCTCCAGATCAAGGAAGTATTTTTATGTAGCAAGGATCCCATACCAGGTAAATTCAAGGTGACAAGCTCTTAGCACTTACAAAAATAGCTAGAAAAGTGGGATTTGCAACCTCCAGCTCAGAAATTTATCAAACTGAACACCTGCCATAGTGGGGAAGGCGGGAATGGTGGGAAAAGGGGTGGCATACACAGGGGTGATGGAACAATTTGTATAGTGGGGGTATTGAGAGCCATTGAACCAAACTGTAAACCCTGTATATGATGTAAACTACTTCAAGCCAGAGGGGTTCAGCAACACCCCTAGTCCCAGCACCTATGGGCATACATAGCCTCTGGCAAATGCTGGAGGAGAGATTTAGGGGGACACAAAGCCCCTAGCATAGGGGGACAGCAGGGCACACAGAGCCCCTAGCATAAGGTAGCGGGGTGGGGGGCATTCAGGGAGTCCTTGAAATAGAGGGTGATGAAAGGTTACACAGGGACTTTGGGGGTGGAATGGAAGAACACAAGAATCTCTGGTGCAATGTGCTCAGCCTACAGAAGCAATGAAGCATGTGGCCCTTTAGTATTAGTTAGTCTAATATATTCAATTAACATTCACCCAGTTCTAATTATCAACTAGTTCCAATGATTATGTCAAAGTTTTGTACGTGAAGAATGTAGTACTCAGAACAGGTGAACAGAAGATTATATATTCTGTGCATGACCTGGAAATGTCACATTTCTCTTGGTCGGTAGACCTCATCGAGACTTAAAGATCAAGCCATGTTTCAAGAAAATTGGTTCCAAATTTTCTAAATGGGTTCTATAATTATTAACATTCACATTAGCAAGTGCATCTTAAACTAGGAGGTTCTTAAGAGTAGGTTGATTTCCCACCTTCCTCAGCAGAACAGACACTATATAGATAGTCTAAACTTAATCCCTTCCTGAAATTTCACATTATTTGTAATTTAAATAGCAATAACAGAGCACAAGCTGAGTGCAGCTTAAGTTTTCTCCCCATGCTTGGATGTTCCTACAACCTCTTTATAGAGGAAAGTTTGTGTCCCAGTCTTTAGCTTCCTCTGTCTCAGATACAGAAGTTCCAATCTCTTTTCAGTCTTGGTTGTAGTTAACATGATGCACCTGTTCCCATGACTCATTAATAATTACCCTGCCTTAGGGTTTAAGCATCTAATATCTGGCAACTCAACACAAAAGCCCTGTATGCAAGGTCTCAGGATGAAATGCTGGTCTGATTGAGCTTAATGGGAGTTTTGCCCTTCAGTTTCACCACCCTGTACAAATAGACAGAAAAAAGTATGTTCTTTAAAAATGATCAGAAAAAATGCATGCTTGATCGTCTTGTCTTTAAACAGTCATAGCTTTAAAAGTAATTGTACAAAAGTGGTATATGCAGCTATCTGATAGGATAGTTTCCTGTGCCCTGCATCTTTATATTCCTAGAAAGCCCCTAATATAGGCACCTACCATTCTGTAAAACAGAACTGGTACATCATCATTACAGAAAAGATACACAACTTGTGCTTCTCATAGTCACTTTACTCTTTCTTCTTTCTTGTTTTCCTCCATATGAAATAAAAGCAATCCAGCCAGAAAGTACAATGTTGCACTGTGCATATGAAAAGTATGATAACAGTTTTCTTCATACTTAGCTTTACTATTTCAGCCTGAGTGATATCTACAAAACAGGCCATGTTTGAAATTTATCTTGCTTTATGGTTTAAGCCCCTAATATCTGGACAACTTAACATAGAAGCCATGGTGCTATGCCAATTTACATCTGGTGAGAATCTGTCCCTCCGGCTTTAGCTTTTATTGAGTTATGTGAATGCAAAAATTCTAAAAGTTTCATGTGTTCCAATAATTCAAAAAGGGCTGAACGAAGTGCTTGTACGTTGCTGAAAATTTAATCTTTGGGGAATGGTAAGCACAGAAAATTGTGGCCTAAAATGAATTTGAGAAAGTTTTAAGTAACCGAAAATACGGTTTGCAATGGAAGCTGCAACTCCATCCCTATCATGAGAAAGCTCCATTCATGGCTTTAGAGAAGCATAGAGAAGACATTTCCTTTAAACTAAAGTAATGTAATTAAAATGGCTACACTTTTAATTGATACTTATTTCATAATAATTATGTGTAACAGGGTCATGAAAATTAATAAATATATTTTAATAGCCAGGGGCAATTTCTCATCATGTGCCTGACAGTAGCTAGCTGATGTACCAGGAAATTTCCTTCTACATAAAGAGCTTTACTCTGAAGACTGCTGAGTATGTCATTTCACTATTAATTGCTTTTCTTTCTTTCTTTTTGAAAAACCCTTAGGGTGGAAGAACTACTGGCTAATGAATTCTAGGAACAGCAGATTGAAGAAATTTCAGATGTTCAGCTGAGAAAAAAAAAAAAAATTGCATACATTAATACTATGTTGGTAACATTGCCATAATTGCATATACAATGCCTTCAGTCTACAATATGATACAGGAGATTATTTTCTCATCAGGAGAAAGCAACAGTTGTAATTCGCATGTTCAATTTAGCCCTTATTTCTTTCCTACTATTTGACTCAGTCTTGAAATTAATACATGTATCCCCTAGAGATGATCTGAACAGATTTAGAAAAAAACTGGTATTTTCAGATTATAGCTTTAATCCTGCAGACAGGACCTTTCAGGTTGATTTTTAGAAGTCTTTAGGGCTCCAAATGGGTGTGGGGTCTACCTGTGAAAGTCAAATTGTAGGGACGAGGTCTAAGAGTGCTCAAAGGCTCGCTGGACAGATTATTCTACTATCTGACCTATCTCAGGCTTTGGTGATGGCCACCATTTTGAATTATGTCATTCTTGGTGGTGCTATGTAAATGTAAAATATACAAAGCTACTAAATTTACAAAGTTATATACTTTTAATTCTAGTAATCACTTCTGGGACTATCATCCAAGAATGGATGTACTATATAATTGCTACTGTATGTACCTTGTTGTCATTGCAATATCTGTATCCAGCTCATCAGTTATGTGCTTGACTACTCTTGAGGATTCTTGGTTTCCAAATGTTATCTATAGTCTTCTGTACTGTAAAATTAGTAATGGATTGAAGTTATCACAGACTGATGATGGAAGTTCTTCCAAGAGTTAAGTATTTACAGAAAAAGGTTAAAGGACAGTTGGCAAAAATAAGAACAAGTGCAATGTTAAATGGACTTAAATAAAAATACATGTATAAAATCAAGACTGACAGCAATGGCGACTACTTATCCACATAAATCTCATTAAATAGAGGATTTAAAGCTATGGTATGTTTGCATAATTGTTATGGAATTGCTTTTTAACTCAGTGTTTACACATGTATAAATTGAGTAACATTTCTCGGTTTGGTTTAAATTAAAATAGAGATCTCCATCTCAGATGCTATAATGACTGATTTATTTAGATTGCCATGACAGGACAAGACACCAGACCAGATTAGACCAAACCAAACCAGAAAAATTGATCATATCTTTGTTAGATTTTTGACTGAAGCAAAAGTAAAAGTGTTAATAAGAAAAGACAAAAATGGGGAGAAGGAGATTTGCATTTGCAAATATGCTGTGTGCTTAGAACAAGATGAAACAATCAAAATAATTAACTGATCCTTTTCAGGTCTGTCTCCCACTTGTTCCCAGACAGGAAAATCCGGCTCCTTATTCATTTCATTTCAACTCTGACTTTATTTTATAATAGAAAATAAAAATAAATTGAAACACAAGGTCACTTTAAAAGAAAAACAAATTAAAATGTTTCATTCTGTCAATGTTAGACTTTTCCCCCATATTTTCCTCTGATATGAAAATTTTGTGGAAAAGATATAATTTTGCAAAGTATTGCAATTTAGATAGAATTGCATTTTCCAACTGAAAACGGTTTCATCTGTTTTTCCACCAGCTCTACCCAGAACTCCTAATTCTCATTCCCACTAGACCACATTGCTATAGTAACATATGACTAGTTGATTTCATATATCACCTACTAGACATAATCAATGCAATTCTTAAGTCAAAAAGTAAAGCAAAAGGTTTCATTTGCTTCATAACGAAACACTTGAAAAGAAAATAGTGAGCATGTATCACAGTCAGTTTTTTCAAGCTCTAAATGTCATAACTGATTTAAAATATATCCTGCAATGGTAAGGCATTCACTGGCGAAACATCTGTTCTTTTCAGTTACACTATTTTTATTTAGAAAAATTGTTTTTAAGGAACTAAAGTGAAAAAAACCTAATGTTTAGAGGTTCAAAAAAAATCTGAGTTGACAGTTATTTTTAAATGTTATTATCAGATTTGAATGTAACATCATTAGAAATGACCAAGATGTCAAACACAAAAGACCAGGACTTACGATGGAAATCAATTTGAATTATGGAACCATTATTCCATTCTATTAAGGCTCTTGCACCATTTTCACGACTCTGTCATCGGAGCACTTTCCAGTAGCACTCTAAGCAATAAGTCTAATATCTGTCATGTGTGATTCATTCTTTTTCCTATCTTCTCCACAGAGAAAACTTTTGTTTAGACTGCTGTTTCACACACACACACACACACACGTGCACACACACACACACACCCCTATTAATGAAGGCAAGGTCAAATAAGTGTGCCTTGCACTTTAGGTGAGAGGTGGTAAGGTCTGTGGAGGTTCTTATTGCTCTGGAAGCAAGTTCCACACTCTTGGAATAGCCCCTGAGAAGGCTCAATCTCTTGACCTTTACTGTTGCAATACACTGTTCCATTGTGTAGTAAGGGTAGGGCAGGCCCATTTCTGAGGAGTTGTCCTGTCATGTCCTGTACTAGTTGAAGAATTGAAAGATTAGCTGTGTTCTTCTCTCAGAACCTGTCTAAGCTTTGTCCAGTTTTGCATTTAGCTTACTATTAATAATAATATTTATTATTTACGTACCAACATTAGGCAGCTGATACAGTTCCTGCCCTGAGGCTTTTATAGACCTGATAAACACACATCTAAGCAACTTTATTCACTTGAGTAGCCACTTTGAAGTCGACAGGACTTGTTCTGTGAGCAACGTCTGCTCATGGTAAGTGTTTGAAGGATTGGGAGTTAAAGACATAAAAATACACTGAGGCCTTGTCTACACTACGAGAGTAGTTCGATTTTACTTAAATCGAATTTTTGGAATCGATATTGCAAAGTCGAACGTGTGTGTCCACACTAAGGACAGTAATTCGACTTTGTGAGTCCACACTAACGGGGAAAGCGTCGACATTGGAAGTGGTGCACTGTGGTCAGCTATCCCACAGTTCCCGGAGTCCCCGCTGCCCATTGGAATTCTGGGTGGAGCCGCAAATGCCTTCTGGGTAAAAAAAATGTGTCCAGGGTGCTTTTGGGTAACTGTCGTCATCCGTCCATCACTCCCGCCCTCCCTCCCTGAAAGCGCCGGCGGGAAATCAGTTCGCGCACTTTTCTAGTCAGTGACAGCGCGGACGCCACAGCACTGCGAGCATGGAGCCTGCTGCAACCATCACTGCAGTTGTGGCCGCTCTCAACGCCTCGCAACTTATCATACACCTTTCCCTGAGGCAGATGCAGAAAAGTCAGGCGAGGAGGCTACGTCAACGCGGTGATGGCCTGAAGTCTGAGAGTAGCACAGACCTCTCAGAAAGCAGGGGACCCAGCGCCGAGAACATCACGGTGGCAATGGGTCATGTTGATGCCGTGGAACGGCGATTCTGGGCACGGGAAACAAGCACTGAGTGGTGGGACCGCATAGTGCTGCAGGTCTGGGATGAATCCCAGTGGCTGCGAAACTTTCGCATGCGGAAGGGAACTTTCCTGGAACTTTGTGAGTTGCTGTCCCCTGCCCTGAAGCGCAATGACACCCGGATGCGAGCAGCCCTGACTGTCCAGAAGCGAGTGGCCATAGCCCTGTGGAAGCTTGCAACGCCAGACAGCTACCGGTCAGTCGCGAACCAGTTTGGGGTGGGCAAATCTACCGTGGGGGTTGTTGTGATGCAAGTAGCCAAGGCAATCGTTGATGTACTGCTGCCAAAGGTAGTCACCCTGGGAAACGTGGAGGCGATCATAGATGGCTTCGCAGCGATGGGATTCCCAAACTGCGGTGGGGCCATAGATGGAACTCACATCCCTATCCTGGCACCGGAACACCAGGCCAGCCAGTACATTAACAGAAAGGGCTACTTTTCCATGGTGCTGCAAGCACTGGTGGACCACAGGGGACGTTTTACCAACATCTACGTGGGATGGCCGGGCAAGGTTCATGACGCTCGTGTTTTCAGGAACTCTGGTCTGTTTAGACGGCTGCAGCAAGGTATTTACTTCCCGGACCACAAAATAACTCTTGGGGATGTGGAGATGCCTATAGTCATCCTCGGGGACCCAGCCTACCCGCTAATGCCCTGGCTCATGAAGCCCTATACTGGCGCCCTGGACACTGAAAAAGAACTCTTCAACTACCGGCTGAGCAAGTGCAGAATGGTGGTGGAGTGTGCTTTTGGACGTCTCAAGGGGAGATGGAGAAGCTTACTGACTCGCTGTGATCTCAGCGAAACCAATATCCCCATTGTTATTGCAGCTTGCTGTGTGCTCCACAATCTCTGTGAGAGCAAGGGGGAGACCTTTATGGCGGGGTGGGAGGTTGAGGAAAATAGCCTGGCTGCTGATTACTCACAGCCAGACAGCCGGGCGATTAGAAGAGACCAGCGGGAAGCGCTGTGCATCCGGAAGGCTTTGAAAGCAAAGTTCCTGAGTGAGCAGGGTAACCTGTGACTTTAAAGTTTGTGTATTGAGAAGCTAAACCTGCCCCCGTTTCTTTACCCAGTTAATGTTGACTATCCTATCCAGTTACATACCCCCTTCACCCCACTTCCAACACACGTTTCAAAATAAAAATAGTTCTACTTTGTTAAAGCACACCGTTTTCTTTAATACTGTATTCGCGGGAATTTTTTAAAACTGGGACGCAGACTGTGGTGCGGAGCGGGTGTACTGTAGTGGCGCGAATGCAGCTTCTAAACTCAAGGATTGACAGGCTCCGCTGCGGTGGGATGGTTGTTTCAACGGAGCCTGTCACCCCTCCTGATAGGGACTGTGTGTATGGGGTGGTCTATGTGACTTTGTGGCAGGGGGAGGACGGTTACAGATCCCCTGCTGTGTGGCTCTGTGATCCTGCCTAAGGACCGCCGCTTAAGATCTGTAACTGCCCTCCCCTGCCACAAAGTCACAGAGCAACCCACCCCCCACCACATAACATGAAAACAACCTCCCAGACTAACCAGGGTAACTAGTCACTGCATCACTGCACTATGTATGTGCCCTGCTGCTGTGCCTGCCCCCGACTATATACCCTGCCAAAGGTGACTGTCCTGTCGAATTACCAACCCCCTATCCCCCCCTCCTCCAAAAGAACATGATGGAAACAGTAGTTAACAGAAACGTATTTTTTATTATCAACCAAACATGGAACTGGGAAAGTGAAACTTGGACGGGGGCTTGTGTCAGGCGGGAAGGAAAGAACTTGTCAAATTTTGGGGAATGAGAGCCTTCTGCTGCTCGAGCTCTCTGCAGGGGTGGAGTGAGAGTTAGCAGGGACTCTGCCGCCTCTCCTTCTGTGCACTTTGGGTGAGGGGAGTATGGGACTTGGTGGCGGGGGAGGGCGGTTAGAGATGGACTGCAGTGGGGCTCTGTCCTCCTGCCTCCGTTCCTGCAGAACATCCACAAGGCGCCGGAGCGTGTCCATTTGCTCCCTCATTAGTCCAAGCAGGGTTTGAGTCGCCTGCTGGTCTTCCTGACGCCACCTCTCCTCCCGATCCATGTTGGCTTGGTGCATTCGGGTCAAGTTCTCCCGCCACTGGGTCTGCTGTGCTGCCTGGGCTCTGGAGCAGGCTATAAGCTCCGAGAACATGTCCTCCCGTGTCCTCTTCTTCTTATGCCTAATCCGCGCTAGCCTCTGGGAGTGTGATGACAGGCTAGGTTGTGAGACAGTCGCAGATGGGGCTGTGGGAATGGGAAAAAGGGAGTGAATTCCTCAGAAAGATAAATGTAGTTGTGAACAAAGAACATAGTCTTTCTCTGTTAACAAGACCATGCACAGCACCTATCACATGCGCACTCAGCACAAGGTCGAATTCTCGGCCTTCACATTCAGTGCCTGGGGTCTTCTACAGCACATTTGAGAAGCCTCTCAGGAGAACGGAATTTCTGTTGCAGGCAGACATGGTAAGCCGTAGACTTGTGGCAGCTTAAAACTTTAATATTAGCAATGGCCTCATTTCACATTGAAATCAATGTCGGTCCCTGCTGCCAGCAATTCGGCAAGCAGGAAGTCTGCTCCTGTCCCACACCCTCGCGGCTGTCCCCGGGAACGATCCCTTTCGGCTGCCCCTCTCCCGCCTCCACCGCGTGGCTGCAAACCAGCGGTTACAGTTCTGTAAAGGAACGGCAAAGCAGTCCCAACACTAACATTCCCCTACCTCATTCAAAGCAGGTCATCATGAGCGACATCACCCTCATGAGGATCTCTGACAGCGAGAAAGAGAGAATGCTCCGGGAAAGCCTGCAAAGACCAGGGCCGTATGCCGCCATGCTGTGCAGAGCAATGATTCCAGAGTACTTGATAGTCTCGTGGCGTGGCAACGTGTCCTACTACGGAGGACCCAATAAGGCCGCTCTCCCCAAGAACCTAATGCAGCGGATTTCCAATTACCTCCAGGAGAGCTTCCTCGAGATGTCACAGGAGGATTTCTGCTCCATCCCCGGACATATAGACCGCATTTTACTGTAGCTGCTGTAGCAGTGACTAACCAGTAGAGCGGCTTGGGCAGGACAATCATGCAAAACCGGACATTGCTAGATTTTTTTTCAATAGTTGCACTGCCCATGACTGAACCGTTAAGCTAATCAAACTAATCATGAGAAACCCATTTTTTAAATTGTTAATATTCCTGTTCTGTTACAAATAAATGTTTAGATTTTTACAACACTTACTGGCTGATCCTTCCCCAGATTCTGTGTCCGGGGTAACGGCTGGGGAGGGTTGGTAGGGGATCTCTGTAAGGGTGATGAAGAGATCCTGGCTGTCGGGGAAATCAGCGTTGTGAGCGCTGTCGACTGCCTCGTCCTCCTCATCTCCTTCCTCATCTTCCCCGTCCGCTAACATGTCCGAGGATCCAGCCGTGGACACTATCCCATCCTCAGAGTCCACGGTCACTGGTGGGGTAGTGGTGGCGGCCGCACCGAGGATGGAATGCAGTGCCTCGTAGAAACGGGATGTCTGGGGATGGGATCCGGAGCGTCCGTTTGCCTCTTTGGTCTTCTGGTAGCCTTGTCTCAGCTCCTTGATTTTCACGCGGCACTGCGTTACATCCCGGCTGTATCCTCTCTCTGCCATGTCTTTAGAGATCTTCTCGTAGATCTTTGCATTCCGTCTTTTGGATCGCAGCTCGGAAAGCACGGACTCATCGCCCCACACAGCGATGAGATCCAAGACTTCCCGATCAGTCCATGCTGGGGCCCTCTTTCTATTCTGAGATTGCACGGCCATCACTGCTGGAGAGCTCTGCATCGTTGCCAGTGCTGCTGAGCTCGCCACGATGTCCAGACAGGAAATGAGATTCAAACTGGCCAGACAGGAAAAGGAATTCAAATTCAAATTTTCCTGTGTGGCAGTTCAGAGCATCCGAGCTCGTACTGCTGTCCAGAGCGTCAACAGAGTGGTGCACTGTGGGATAGCTCCCGGAGCTATTAGCGTCGATTTCCATCCACACCTAGCCTAATTCGACATGGCCATGTCGAATTTAGCGCTACTCCCCTCGTCGGGGAGGAGTACAGAAGTCGAATTAAAGAGACCTCTATGTCGAACTAAATACCTTCGCGGTGTGGACGGGTGCAGGGTTAATTCGATGTAACGGCGCTAACTTCGACATAAACGCCTAGTGTAGACCAGGCCTGAGAGACTCAGAGGACTGTGGCTGTTTGGACCTTGATTTTGCAACTCTTGAAGTCAATGGAACTACTCACATTAATAAAGTTAAGCATGTAAATAAGTGTTAACAGAAGCAGGACTTTGTTTTTTTCTGGCTTGTGTGATTTAAAAAAAAAAAGCAGACATCTTTGAGTTATCCAAGACATGACAGCAACAGAGACAAATATCCAAATAGGAAGTGAAATGGGGCCTCAAATGCATAAGGAGAAAGGGATAGGGCTCTGTAAGTGTGTGTGTGGGGGGGAAAACGAGCAGAAGAGAAAAGGTCTTGGAATAGGATTATAAAAAATAAAGTCTGAAAGCTCTAACCATAACACACAAAACCTAGAACTATTTTTAAGTTTATTTTTATGATGGTTCTAAAGACATTTAAAATGCATACACTAGGGTCTCATCCTGAATGTGTCTGCTTCTCACATTTTAATGTAGTTTTAAAATGCAATTTGCTTCTCTTGAATATCTTATGTCTAATTTGTTGTCTGTTTAGCATGATCTCACTTTAACCCTCATTTCTTTTTAATTAAACTTTCTAGTTTTCATGGCTGAGATCCTTTATCAATTATTTGAAGTCATGTGTATTATCTGTGCCTGGAATATAGACCAAACATATATATCAGGGGTCGGCAACCTTTCCGAAGCACTGTGCCGAGTCTTCATTTATTCACTCTGATTTAAGGTTTCGTGTGTCAGTAATACATTTTAATGCTTTTAGAAGGTCTCTTTCTATACGTCTATAATATAGAACTAAACTATTGTTGTATGTAAAGTAAATAAGGTTTTTAAAATGTTTAAGAAACTTCATTTAAAATTAAATTAAAATGCAGAGCCCCCCAGACCGGTGGCCAGGACCCAGGCAGTGTGAGTGCTACTGAAAATCAACTCGCGTGCCGCCTTCGGCACACGTGCCATAGGTTGCCTACCCCTGATATATATGGTAATAACTTACCTGTCTCTTATAAAAAACTGCTGATGCAACCTGGAAGCATTAAAAATATATTCTATTTGGATAGATTCCTGATTAGGTGTCCTATTTTCCAATCTTTTAAAAATATTCTATATTGCTAAGTACATTTACATGAAAAAAGGATCTTTGTTCCCAAAGCGTTTATTGTTCTCCATATTTCTCTTCCCACTTAAGTCCAAATTTACAAATAGAGAGGAAGGAAGTCACGGTACAAAAATGTGTGTGTATTTTTGTGAGCACAATGATACACAGAGTTATTGCTTATGAACATCTGGCAATTGCTCACTGAGATAAGGTAAATCCTAAGGGCCAGGTTATGCCTGACCCAAGTGCAGATTCAGTGGGGAAATGGCACATGGAACCACCTCACACAAGGGCCAGGCATTAGCACTGTCTCTGTGCTCCTTCCCAGTAGCCAAAATGTGCAATGTGTGTATGTGTGTCTACAGGTGGGGCCATGAGGGTGCTCGCTCCCCACCTATGTACTGGCCAGCAGATCAGACTCAGAGAATCACCTGCTGAAACATCATAAGGGATATGCATACAAGATGTATCTCATGGCTAGAAAATAACAGCCTACTACTGCTACCACTAATGGAGCTACTCCTTTTGCTCTAGTAATCTAGATCTGTGCAGTGGCTAATGATCCCTGTGAGGAATCTCTACACAATTCTCACCAGTTGCACCTGGGGCTCATCCTGGGCAGTGTCACATCATCCCAAAATAGGACAGTGCCTTTTAATCAATTCACCTTTAAAGTAATAAGCCACTGGTTTCTTTTTCACTATTGTTTCACTACCCTCGACAGTGATGTCACAAATACAGGATAAGGATTTCAGGCAGGCAATGAACACTTAAAAACAAAGATTTCTTTGTAATACAAATGTTCTTAGTAATTAATAAAGAGCAGGGGAAGAAAAATAGAGGAAGGAATAGGGTATGTCAACAGAATTGTGTTTAGATATGATGTTTTTCAGAAATTTCCAGGAGTCATCAGCTTGTTTTTAATTGTATGTCTTATCATCCTAGGCCAGCCTTTGAAAGGAACACACTGCAAAGAGCTTTAGAGAGATTATTTTTTCTTGTCTTATTCCATTTTCTTTCTCTAGGCCTTCTGGGCTGTTTTTCAGTAGATACTGTATGTAACGAGAGTCATTTTTAATACACCATGTTGGATTCTACCTTTGTAACATCCTTGCAAATGTGGACCTTCCTTTGAACAAAATTAAGACATGTCATGCTCAGGAAAGGGAAGGATTAGTAGAGTCAATGTCAGGCAAGCGCAGCACAAACTTCCAAGTATACTGTAGCTTTGTCAGTGCACCTCAGCCTTGTCATGAAACCTCCCTTATTCAAGGTCTCTCTTGTGCAGAGACTGTTAATTGTGATGAACTAAGACAAACAATTTAGCAGTTGGCAGTATGTACATAGCTACTAGGCACTAGAATACCAAGAACACCAACCTGATTTGGCTTGGGACCTAACTAGAATTTGTACTTGTGTCTCCTGCTTGAAAGACCACCACAGCAACTTCATTTACCACCTGTAAGTCTCTACCTACCCTCTCAGTTACAGGTAAGCAAACCAATAAATAAATAATTTTTTAAAAGACCCCCCCCAAAAAAAAAATCTGGTCATTTTTAGAACCAAATCTTAAGTAAATGTAATGAACCTTTGAGTCAAATTAACCAGAAGTTAATTTTTGAGGATGGTTTAAATACTTGGTATTAGATAATACTACTTAGCTTACATAGAGAGCTTTTAAAGTGTAGATGTCAAGGTGCTTTACAAAGGAAGGAAAGTATCATTTCTCACATTTTACAGATGGAGAAAGTGCGTCATAGAGAAGTGACATGACTTACCTTAGGAAGGTGGGTGCATGGGTGGCAGAGAGAGGAACAACAGAGCTCTAGTATTCAAACTCTCAGTTTAGTGCCCTATGTGCTGGACCATGTTCCCCTCAAGGATAAGCTTTAATCCACCTTTGCACACACCTGATAGCTTTTTACAGATACAGTAGAACCTCCGAGTTACGAACACCAGAGTTATGAACTAACTAGTCAACCACACACCTCATTTGGAACCAGAGTACGCAATCAGGCAGAAGCAGAGACAAAAAAAAAAAAAAAAAGCAAATACAGTACTGTGTTAAACATAATCTACCAAAAAAATAAAGTGAAAGTTGGAAAAAAATTGACAAGGTAAGTAAACTGTTTCTGTGCTTGTTTCATTTAAATTAAGATGGTTAAAAGCAGCATTTTCCTTCTGCATAGTAAAGTTTCAAAGCTGTATTAAGTCAATGTTCAGTTGTAAACTTCTGAAAGAACATCCATAATGTTTTGTTCAGGGTTATGAACATTTCATAGTTATGAACAACCTCCATTTCCGAGGTGTTCGTAACTCTGAGGTTCTACTCTAATTCACATTACAAGATCCGGTCCAATCTCTTCTATGCTCACGCTTATATTCAGTTGCCCCATCTATAACAATCACTATAATTCAAAACAGAATTCTCTGGGAGTGTGATGGGGTGTTCACCCCACAACAGAAAGGAAGGGGTTAAAAGCAGCCTAAGGAGGCTGCACAGAGAGAAGCCAATCAGTGAGAGGCTGAACAAAGCAGCCAATCAGGGTTCAGCAGGCTCACATAAACAGGAGATGCAGGGCAGAGCAGGGTCAGTTGCTGCTGGTTGCCCAAGGAGAGAGGACTGTGTTCTTAGCAGGCTGCAGGAAGGACACTTTGGACAAGGAATTGCTGGCAGGAACCCGGGCAGCAAGAGGGAGCTCCAGGCTGACTCCTGAGACTTGCTGGACCTGTGGCGAAGTGACCCATGGAATTGAAGCAGAGAAGTTAAGGAGAGGCAGCAGGAGGCTGCTATTGACAGGGTCCCTGGGCCGGGACCTGGAGTAGTAGGCGGGCCCAGGTCTTCCCCTCTTGCTACCGGGGAAGTGACTGGACTATAGATACTCTCTCCCTCCCCACCACGCCTGGAAGGAGAAAACCACAGATCATGACACATCCGGAGTGCCAAGTCATAAAGAGAATGCTGCAGTTCCTGGACTGAGGCAGGTCTGCAAGTGAGGGTGGTGGGAGAGGCAACTACAGGAGGGGGTGTGCTGGCTGAGATAGCTAATCCCCAAGACAGCCAGCAGGAGGCGCCACTTTGAGTGAACTCACCAAGATTTGAAACTGCACTTCCAAATACATAAAATTCATAACTATAATTATGAGACTTTCAGCACTGTTCTGCACATCCATATCTTCCAGCTCTATGGTCAGGTAAAATTAATTCAACTCAGATTACTGCTTAGAGGGACAACTGTGCATAATAATACACTAAGTCCCTAAACATATCAACATGAATTTTGCAGCTCTCTACCTGAACATGGAACCTTCTTGAAACTGGGATCAGCTCAACCAGTGCAAACACTGGCTTTCCAGTAGTACACTTGGGGTTTGAAATAATACAACACCAACAACTGCTGGTCACCAATGGCTACATCTAAAAGCACAAACAATGCTTATTTTGTTCTTGCCACCATTCTGGGTATGATCGATATTGAAGGCCTCTGTTTAAGTCTGCCTATACAGTTTTTCAACAGGCATTTTTTTTATGTTCATTGGAAAAAAACATTTTCTGCCTCTGAATAAATCATTCTAGCAAGTTCTGCCTCTGTTCTCCTCTGGGAATCCTTATCATCCTCAAGACTGTCAAATTATTTCTGGCTTTGAAGTATAGTTTAGCATGAGTGTCACTCTTCATCTTTACACATTTGTTCTTTGAAATACAGTTAGGTTTGTGAAAGGCCAAATAGCCTAAACAAGTTCTCCCTGCCATGAGGGAAGCATTGCTGGCCAACCACAGAAGCTATGGCTACATTACAGAGCTTATAGCAGTACAGCTGCACCAATGCAGCTGCGCCGCTGTAGCACGGCTAGTGCAGATACTCTAAGCTGGGGTGGCCAAACCATGGCTCGCAAGGCACATGTGGCTCTTTAGCCATTAAAGTGCGGCTCTAGGAGCCCCCATGCTCTCCCCCATCCTCCGCCTACCTGCCTTGGGGTCAGAGGGAGCTTGGGACCTCTACTTTGCAGTCACATGGTATGATAGGGGCCTCTGCCCAGCAGGGAGGGAGGATCTCGGGGCTTCAGCCCTGCAGGGTGTGCCTGCCGGGGATTCAGCAGGAGCAGGCCTGAAACCCCAAGCACCGGCAGGTGCGCCTCTGCTCTTGAACTTCTGAAGATTGTCATATGTGTTTCAGCGGGTCAGTAAGTTTGGCCACCCCGCTCTAAGCCAATGGGAGAGAGCACTAAACTTATGTTGCTCAGGAGGGGTGGCTTATTCACACCCCTGAGCAACATAATTTATACCATCTTAAGCTGTAGTGTGTACATAACCTGAGATATCAAGTGGTATTATAGATGATTGCTAATATCCTGAGTTGCCTGTAGGGTGAGTAACAAATTTATAGATGCCACTATGACTTACATAAAACGTTATGAAGCACTGTCACCAGCTGCAAACTCAAGTTGCCAATGGAACAAGGAACATTTCAGAAGAGCAGCTAGTACCCAAGCATGTCACCCAATTCAGTACAAAATGTGATTCATATCTACACTACACATGGACATTTTGGAACCAATATCTGAAGCCAGATATATTTTGTTTCTCTATGTGGTCCTTAATTCAGATGGAATCCTCTCTCCTTTTTATTCCCAGACTAAGGTCAGAAGGGACCATTACACTACATCTAATCTGACCCCCTGCATAACACAGCACTCTGCCAAAGTTCACGGAAGGGCCACAACTATGAGGTACTTAAAGTTAACAAAAGAAACTCATCACATTCCTCTTCCCCAGGTGTTATTCCTCAGCCTTTTAGCATAGCACAGATTCCTCCATGAAGGTCTGTTCAAAGTCCAATAAAACATAGGTTTCCCCTTCCCAGAAATTCTCCTCCCCTGCCCTCCCTTCCAGGCTTTCTTGGTTCACAAAATCTTTCAGTAGAAAATTTGTGTCTGAGTCCAAACAAATATTTAAGTATTATCGCCTTTCTGCCTAGGTTTTCTGGGTTAGTGACCTGAATCCAAATGAGGGTCCAATTCCATTGAATTATCTCAAAACAAATTGTTGAATACAGTTTGTTGGCACAGACCTTCCTCCAAAGGATGTGTACAAAAGAAGAAGTGGGCTGTAGTCCACAAAAGCTTATGCTCTAATAAATTTGTTAGTCTCTAAGGTGCCACAAGTACTCCTGTTCTTTTTGTGGATCTAGGTTCTTCCGTTCTCATGAAGAGACTTCTCCACCTTCCAGCTTCTCTCAAGTCTTTCCTTCTTAGGGAGTGTGGCTATGTAAGGACTCTCATTCAAACATGCCTTGCCAGGCTGACCCATTAGCCCACGACTAGTATTCCCAGTGTTCTCTCTGAAGTGAAGAAGAGTGGAACTCCTGTCCACCCTTCTCCTGGGGACTCCTGAAGAGAGCCAATAGACTTGGTTTCCTTCCCAAGCCCTCCCTCAGGCCACCGTCCTTTTCATCAGCAATGACTTTTCCTGTCCTGCAGGTCTGATCTTAACGTGAAACCCTTGGAGTAAGACAATATTGTAGCATTACCAATCAGACACATTCAAAAATCATGAATGACTCCCCACACCCTCAATTTTTGGGTTTAAAAATCACAAGAGTTAAAAATCAAAACAATGTATTTCAGATGCTTTGTTTACTGTCTGTTTTTTTAATATTTAAGGTACATGTAGGTCATGTGTTCAAGCTTTGTTCCACAACTATGAAGGGTAGAAACTGACATTTTCTATTTTTATGAAAGCTGACATGCTCATGAATCCAAGACCTGGGGCTTGAAGAAAAGCATGAAATGAGATATGCAAGAAAATCATGAAAGTTGGCAACACTTTGCCCCAGTGCCTTCCTTGGTCAGCCTTAAAGAGTCAGTATACCCCTTACACTTCCACTGGAACCTCTGTTCACCCTTCTTTGCCTTCTGATTACAAGTGTCTTATCTCTTCCCCAGCTTTGTAAGTTGCTCTCTCCCTGGTACAGGGCAAGCAGACATGGGTTATTGAGACTGCTTTTCCACACAACAGCACTTCCCCAGAGGATAAAAACTGACCTGAACCCTCTCCCAAAACCTAAGCTATGACTTTAAAAAAAAAAAGTGTTCAGAAATGTTCACATTACAATTTTTCTAACGTGTCTCCATTTCCTGCTACTGGCTGGGGTTGGAAAAGAGATGCAGAATTGGTATGAGAAATGTTTATTCTTATGGGGTTCCTGGCCTGACTGGAAACAGCCAAATAAATAATCTTATGAGAAAATGTCTTTCCAATCCAGTTTTTTCAAACCACAGAAGTTCTAAGAACACACAAAAATCCAGACTTTTGGGTGCTCATTCAATGCAAATAGTTTGAGGTTCACTCAGTTTGGTTTTGTTAGTTTAAAACTGGGATAGGTCTTGAGATTCAACAATATAAACAATCAGTGAATCTTTTCCAAGTCATGTCTAGTTAAGTTTCTGTGCTGGCATCAGCTAATTTTCTACTGCTCCTGTTGGAGGAAGTATGTTAATGTAGTTTGGAACTTTTAATTATGTAAATATTTCTCTGTGACAACACTTGCTCACAATTATCTTGTATCATGCAATTTCACTTTGTCAATTTACCATTAATGTTCATTCCTTTTTCAAAGCCCTGGAAATTAATGCCTATCCTCATTTCATAGAGTTGTAAACTCATTTATGAACTGCAGCTCCCAGACTCACAGTTGATAGGAATGTAGAATGTAAAGGATTAAAGGTCACATTAAAATAATTTTTTTAGGTCAATTTGGAATAAAAGGTCTCTCAGATAGCACCAGGACAATATAATAATGACTTGAGACCTCAACACACCACTCCCCTGAGCACATAATGCACACAACCTTGTTGCACTCTAAGGAATAAAAAGTATGCACTATGAAAACAGAAATGAGTGGTATGAAGTTTGAGCCAGAATATTATACTGTACTTGAAAAATGTGTTTGTTTATTTTTAAAAAAGGGATTATTGCTGGAGAGTGCAAAGTATTTTATTTCTACACCTTTATTTTCTTTTTTTAACTATAACAGGAATTTGTGGCAACAAACAAGCATAACAGGTTTGCTCAAATTCTTTGTATGTGTGTGGAATTGACTGTGGTGTTTCATGTCCTGGTTCTTTTAAGAAGAGAGGCACAACAACTGCTTTGATTTTTTTTCTCTCCTTTCTGTTCTGTTTGCAAACAGAAATAATAAAGATAATATTAATGGTAATAAAACATGAGTTCAGCCTCAGAGGTGATAGAATAAATATATTTCATTTACAGTCAGCATGTTTGAGAATATGAGGATGATCCTCAATTTTCCAGGTGCTATTTGCATAGACCACTGGGCAGGTGCACCAAAATTGCTATGTTACTGGAGACTATGTCACTCACTTGAGATTTTCTTTTACCCTTTTGTCTATGAGCAGAACAAGATAATTGATGCGGTTATAAGAAGAAGAAGAAAAAAGCACCACAAAAGACAAGAGCTCAAAACTGTATTTTAAAACAGTTTGGTTGAAGCATTCATAGAATAATTTAGCTAGCATGGGAAGGGCTTTTGTGTTTATTTTTTATATCTCACAATGCCCTTTGAGAGGATGACACTGATAACTTAACACCAATGTGCCCTGTTATCATGTCGTCATTTTTTGCTTGTGTTTTAGTATTTTAAAGGATTTAGATCTCAAAAACTAAGTGCTGCAATTCCAATTAAAAAAAAACCTCTTCTGAGAAAGGAGTAGATTGCATCAGAGAAGAGGCTGTGTTTTCATGGGCTAGAGTGGCGTTGATTAGCCCTCAGAAGCCTTTTCATGTGTGCATTTCTCTCTCTCTCTGTTGAACTACCGCTCTTTGAACTATGTCAGTGGTCACCAATTTTCTTCCCTTTTATTTTTTTCTTAGTTTTAAGGTCCTTCAACCACTGCAGATAAGATTTTCACCATTGGATTTAACGAGAAATAGGATCAGGCCAGTAATGTGACTTCTCCTTGAGAATGCAAGTTAAATGTATTTCAAACTACTGAATGGTCATTTAAAAATAAAGGGCCAGTTACTCAATGGCATTCTGTCTGCTTTGTGCTGCACAGACAATTTTAATCAACTGGAAATCTGTCCTAAAGGGGCATTTAGAGATTCCTCTGTTTTAGCCAGCACTATGCCTCCTGTTACCCACTTGGTGTAGGGAGTAGGCAAGGTGGGTTGTGATGACCAGTGGAACAGACGACAGGGTCCCAGCAGTTGAAACAGCTTCTGGAAAGCCCAAGAATCAGGCAAGCAGAAAGGTGGCATACATCTACCTTTCTTTACCTCCTTAGATCTTGTGCTAAGTACAGACTTGGACCTAAAGAATGCAAAGATTCCATTATCACAGGATGGAATCCCAAGGATAATCAGTTCTACGCAACCCTCTAGTCATATCATATAAACTACTTTAAGCAATCCTGGAGGCCTCAACTTCAAATGACACAGTGGTCACCATTAGAAAGTCATTACTTACTGCACCACAGTGTCTCAGATGCAACTATTATTATCTGTTATAAATACAGGGAAATACTGCCTTATATTATATAAATACTGCCTGATACATCTTAGCTAGGTCATGATGTGGCACTTGGGATACATTTTGGCTTTTCAGTGGCAACCCTTGAATATGACTTCTGCCAACAGCAAAGGCATTTATGTTGACTTTCTGAATAACAATTTCAAGCTACAAGTTTCAAGTAAGGTCTGTGTAATAATGTTTGTTTTCTCTGTGTTTTGCTTATTAGTATTCACATGTGATGGCTAAATAACATTGAGGACGAAAAACAAATTTACCAAAGCAAAAACATTCAGTGTTAAACATTTAACTCCTTACATAGTAGTCCCCATTGTATCTGTTCATTAACACTAATACTCTACAAATTTATAGCATATTCCATCCAGGCTCTCAATGTATTTAACAAACATTAATGACTTCAGCCTCATGACTGTGAGCCAGCTAAGTTTTATTATACCTACTATACAAATGGGGAAACTGAAGCATACAAGCCCTTGTGCAGTCAAACTCTTAGTCTCTTAAACTTATTAGCCTAATTCTGCTCTCAGATACATTGGTATCTACATTAAATGCAGTTGAGTTACTCTGGATTTACACCATGGTACCTGAGAGCAAAAGTAAGCCCAATGTAACAGCATCTTTAAAACCTAGTTTGGTGGTCTTTCAGATATAAAGACAAATGCACAATGGAAAAGCAAGGTGTGCATTGTGGAAAATAAAAAACAAATCCCCACCTGAGCCTGACTGCCGGAGCCCCAGCGACGGCAGGGCTCCCCTCAGCGGCGGAGCCCCGGGCCCTTTAATTCGCCCCTGAGCCCCGGGGCTCCCAGCTGCCTCTGCAGCTGGTAGCTCTGGGGTGATTTAAAGGCCTTAGGGCTCCCAGACACATCCAGAGCCCCAGGGCCTTTAAATATTGAAAGGCCCCGCCTCTTCCGGTTGAAGCCATGACCCCACTCAGGACTCCGGCCTACCGGTAAGTCCTTTAAGTTACTTTCACCCGTGGGGCAAGGCCAGGGAGTCGGCATCATTCCCACTATTGTTCTGCCCCCCACCTCCTAACAGCATTTAACACAGCTCCTGGTGGCATTTCAGCAACCCTTCCTCTATGGTGGTAATCCCCTTTAAGAATATAAGTCAACAGTGTGATGCTGTTGCAAAAAAAGCAAACATGATTCTGGGATGTATTAACAGGTGTGTTGTGAGCAAGACATGAGAAGTCATTCTTCCGCTCTACTCTGCTCTGGTTAGGCCTCAGCTGGAGTATTGTGTCCAGTTCTGGGCGCCGCATTTTAAAAAAGATGTGGAGAAATTGGAAAGGGTCCAAAGAAGAGCAACAAGAATGATTAAAGGTCTTGAGAACATGACCTATGAAGGAAGGCTGA
Source organism: Malaclemys terrapin pileata (assembly GCF_027887155.1). Classification (NCBI taxonomy): domain Eukaryota; kingdom Metazoa; phylum Chordata; order Testudines; family Emydidae; genus Malaclemys; species Malaclemys terrapin. Next base: position 67,184,409 of record NC_071508.1, read on the forward strand.
AAGAATTGGGTTTCTTTAGTTTGGAAAAGAGAAGACTGAGAGGGGACATGATAGCAGTTTTCAGATATCTAAAAGGGTGTCATAAGGAGGAGGGAGAAAACTTGTTCACCTTAGCCTCTAAGGATAGAACCAGAAACAATGGGTTTAAACTGCAGCAAGGGAGGTCTAGGTTGGACAGTTCCTAACTGTCATGGTGGTTAAACACTGGAACAAATTGCCTAGGGAGGTTGTGGAATCTCCATCTCTGGAGATATTTAAGAGTAGGTTAGATAAATGTCTATCAGGGATGGTCTAGACAGTATTTGGTCCTGCCATGCGGGCAGGGGACTGGACTCGATGACATCTCGAGGTCCCTTCCAGTCCTAGAATCTATGAATCTATGAATCTCTAAAGGGAGCTACTAGAACTTTGACACAGGAATTCAATTGTAGCTATGCTCTCAAGGGACCATCAGGGAATGGCACTCAATGTGGAAGCATGGGGCCTCCTGCCAATCCCCTGGGATCTGAGAGTGACCTCCATGGTCTGCTGCAGAGTGAGGGAAACCCTCCCCACATCAACAGGTAGGGATGAATCTCCAGGAGGAAAATCTCCTGGAGATTTTAGCCCCCTCACTGGAGGTTTTCCCACAAGAGATGGTGACTGAGCTCAAAGTAACTTAACAAAAGCCTGAAATTCAGTTCAAATTAAAGCTGATGTTTAGAACTAGAGGTGGTTGAAAAATCTAGAAGTAGTTTTGGGGAAAAAAAATCAACAACTCAAACTTGTTTTCATTTTGCAGTGTTTGAAATGGAACTGTTTTTTATTTCCATTCACAATATTTTTCTTATTGCAAAAATAATTGAAAACATCAAAAACATTTAATAGATTATCAACCATTTTAATTTATGAAAACAGTTTGCTTTGATAAATGATTTATTTTACATTTACTGCAAAACCTGATTTTCAATACACAAAAATGGCCCAAACCATTTTGATAACATTTTCAATAAAAAATTAAAAAGCAACAAATTTTGACATTTAATACAAAATGTATTTCCCAAAATGGCAATTTTTCAATGAAAAGGCTTTGTTTTGTAATTTTTTTGATCACCTCTACTTAGAACCTTAAGATTCCCACTTTCATTGTCCATTATCAGTTAGTTCAAAGGCAAGGACTGAGCATCGGACTTGTCCTTAAATTTTCAGGCATTGGTCAATGGGAATGGGATCCTTAAATTCTATTAAATTGGTAGTGGGGATGTTGAATGTATTTTAAAAGAGCTGGAATGGGGTTCCTCTTTGAAAAAGATTGACACTCACCACATTGACATCTCCTTCCACTTGCAAACTCCTACCAGTACCAACATAAAAAAAGAAAATTAATAAAATCTTGGGGGAAGAAGTGGAAATCAAAACCAAAAAAATCTTACCTCAAGCAGAGTTTTGACTCGGTAAAAGGGGAGGTGCCAGCGACTCCTCTAAGTTCACTATTGCTACTGATTTTACATGGAAGGCACTCAGATTTTACAGGGATGTGCAGAAGTATAAAACCCTAAGATTAATAATATTTATTCTTATCTATTATCATCAGTGTGGTAGAGACTAGGAGTTCCAGTCTTGGGCCTGGACCTACATGATATACAAACACAGAACAAAAAGACTGTGCAGGCCCCAAAGAGCTTAAAATCTAAGTATAAGTAAAGAGACAACATGTGGAGACAGACAGACAAGGGAGTTCAAAAAAACCAAGACAGACAGGGTGTTAACTTTCAACAGCAGTGTGCATTGTTCTTACGAGAAATCTTTGCTATGGTGGTGTTCACTGTTGAACATAATGCATTTCCAGCTTCAATGATTAGACATTATTCTAAGATTTAAAAAAAAGAGAGAAAAAAATTGATATTTCCCCTTCCTGCTGTCTAAAATCCATCTATAATCAGTTACAATCAGAATATAATCCATAGAAAATTAATCAGACCACTTTGGGGCTCACGTAGGTGTATAGAATAGGTAGAACAGTAGTGTGATTACAGAGTATTTGCCTCCAATCAAAAAAATATTTTTAAGAATTTAATGTCTCTGAGCACTATTCTTGAAAACATTTCTCTTTTGTTCCCTCAGGTTAGGGTACAGTTAAAAGGGGTCATGCTTGCTAGATAAAAAAAATGGACTAAGTGTAATAACAATAATGTGTGCTAAAATGTGTTGGATGTAGAGTGCCAGAATCACCAAGAATTATTGTACATGGTCCACTCCAATACAGCCATTGTCTTCAGGGCCACCCACTCCAAGAATACTTCTGGTGTACAATATAAAGTATGCACGATAAGAAAGCAACATATCTTTGGAAAGCAGACCATTGTTTCCTAAAATGAATGATTTTCCATGTGACAGTTTCAATTCTGCCAAATTGTTTAGAATGAAAAAATAAAGATAATAAATAATTTAATGGAAAAGGAGTTACAATTTATTACTGATAAAAACAAAAGGTCTCTGTCAAGGTTGAAATGCAGTACATTTCCACACTCGGCAATAAAAGGTTACACTGGTACAAGATTAAACCTGAGATGCTCAGTGCTTATAACTCACTCTTAAGTCAAGAATGGCTTCTGCACTTCTGAAAAATCACACCATTTTTATGTAAGCACCTAACACATGGATTTAGGTGCCTAATGTTACACAATCTCATTTGAAAAATATGTCCTGCATCTCATCTGATGATCTAAAGCAATTTACAAAGATATTGGATAAACTTCCACAATTTCAGATGCCCATTCAGACTTCTTTGGTCTAGAAATCAGAGCATCCTCAATGCTATAATTTTGAAATTATATTTACTGAGGGAAATATAACATCCATCTGCTGTTGTTCTTTTCCTTCTTTTTCCTCTTCTCTCTTTTTTACATCTTAGAACCGAAACAGCATCCTCAAAATCATCCAGATCTACGCTCCCACAAGTGCATGTGAAGATGATGATGTGGAAGAATTCTATCAGGAGCTGGAGGAAACCCTCACTCAGAGTTCCACATATATGATTGTGATGGGAGATTTTAACGCCAAGGTTGGAAGAGGGAGAGAATGCGAAAAGTTCATAGGAAGGTACGGTATCGGAGAACGAAACACACGAGGAGAATGACTAGCTATATTGGCAGACACAAGGAGAATGTTCATTGGTAACACCTGGTTCTGAAAGAAGGCCAACAGGAGATGGACTTGGATTGCACCGAACATGAAGACAAAGAATGAAATCGCTTACTTTCTGATCAATAGACGACGCTTTTTGCAGGATATTTCAGTAGTGCCATCATTTAACATCAGTAGCGATCATCGCCTACTGAAAGCCAGACTCACGTTCACTGTGAAGGTGGAGAAAAAGGCACTGTGTATGGCGAACAGAAGGCACCAACCAGTAGCTTTTGATGAGGAAATCCTGAAAGAAAACATTTCCAGGGAAGACTGGAGCCTCCTGGATGACTGCGATGATGATAATGAGAACTTCAGCAAGAGACTGGAATGGTGCATGAAATCAGCTGAGCGTGAAAGCCCAAAAAGAGCTAGTGGAAGAATCTCAGAGAATACAAAGACCTTATTGCAGAAGAGGAGGAAAATGAAAAGAAATGGGAGTAACAGGCTTGAGTACTCCCTTCTCTGCAAGCTCATACGAATGAAGCTGAAGGAAGACTTCAAGAAATTTTGAACTGAAAAGCTGCTAAAGGCTGCTGAAGATCGTAAAAGTCTCAAAAAATGCAAATGGGAACTGGCATTCCATAGGTCATCATTATTGGCTTTGAAGAACAAGGATGGAGAATCAGTAACCGATCGAACAGAGATGGAGGCATTCTGCAGTGATTTCTATACCCAGCTCTTTGCATCCCGTATAGACATCCCAATGCCATCACTTCAACAAACCAATGAACACATACTCCCGGTTCTCATCAGCGAAGTCCGTCACTCAGTCCATCAAATGAAAGAGGGGAAGGCTCCAGGCAAGGGCGATCTGACAAGCAGAAGTGCTTAAGGCGGGAGGTCAGGAACTCTGGAAAGCTCTTGTCCAAAGGTTCAGCCACTACCTGGAAATCCAGAAGATACCGTCCAGTTGGAAAGAGTCCAATACCATCTTGCTGCATAAGAAAGGCGATCAAGAAAATCCAAAGAACTATCGCCCGATCTGCCTGCTTTCGCATGTCTATAAGCTGTTCACCAAAATAATAACAAATTGACTGTCGCGAAACCTGGATGAACAGCAACCTAGAGAGCAGGCCGGTTTTCGAAGAAATTACAGCACGATGAACCACATCTTCACTCTAAACCAACTACTAGAGCATTCAAGGGAATACAAGTTCCCTTTGTGCATTGCCTTCGTGAACTATGAGAAGGCGTTTGATAACATGGAGACTAACACCATTCTTGAAGCTCTTTCAGAACAGGGCATCAGTGGAAAATATATCACATTATTAAAGAAGCGAACTCTGGCTGCAGCACGGCTATATCGCTGTTCGATTCTCCCCTCCGAATCCCCATCGAGAAAGGTGTGAAACAAGGAGATACAGTTTCACCAAAATTATTCACAGCCTGTCTTGAATTGGTCTTTTGACGAGCAGACCTGAAAGGTGGGATTAATATCAATGGCGAGCAGCTAAACCATCTCAGGTTCGCAGATGATATATGCTGATAGCTGAAAATACAGTCCAGCTTGAGAGAATGCTTAAAGAACTGAATGCGAAAGTCAGATTAAAAATGAACCAGTTGAAAACGAAATATATGAGATCAGATGTTTTGCCAAGAACCCAAATAACTCTTGGAGGAGAGCAGATCCAAGAGGCCGACAAATATGTTTATTTGCGCCAGGAAGTCAACGTGCACCACAATCAGAAAGGCGAACTGTCGCTCAGAAAAAAAGCTGGATGGGGCGCATTCAATGACACCAGGGACATCCTCCAAGGAAAGACCCAACAAAACAACTCATGCGAATCTTTTTAACTTGACTGTGCTTCCAGCGATGCTATATGACAGCGAAACATGGTCGCTGAGGACGACTGAAGAACATCAACTGTCTGTCACACAGAGGGCAATGGAACGAACATTTTTGGGCATTTCGCTCCGCAATCACATCCCCAGTGAAATAATTAGGCAGCAGTCTGGAATCCGAGATGTTGTTGTCGAAAGCAGGCTCAGCAAAATGCGGTGGGCAGGACATGTGGCCCGACTCAGTGACAACAGATGGACTGCAGCTATATCTGAGTGGTGTCCGTGAGAACTGAAACGGCCATGCGGTTGGCCTCCAAAGAGGTGGGATGATTTCTTAACAAGGAGATATGGACAAACATGGCGAAGGATGGCCAGAGCGAGAGAAGATTGGAAGACATGTTGTGATTGGCTCAGTCTTAACTGATGAAGGACCGACAGTCTACACAGAACATGTACTTGTTCGTGTGCTGGTTGTCCCTCCCTTTCTTTTGTGAATAAATGCCCCACATCATCACCTCTCTCTTTTCTTAAATAAAAAATCCTCTTGCAGACTGCTAGTTTGGTGGAAACTCTTGCCAAACCCCAAAGCTGCAGCCAAAGGCTTAATTGACAGAGCTTCCTCCCACCCTCCTGCATTTCAACCTTCAAACCATTCAGCAGTCTTCCTTGACCCATGTCCCTTTAAACCTGAAAACTCTGAGTATCTAACTGCTTTTAAACCAAGCCATGAGTGCATAAAATTTATTTAAGGGGACTAGTTTGCTCAGAAGATCACTGTAGTGATGAGCTATAGAAAGTTTAGGAGCTAAGGCCAGGTCTACACTAACCCCCTAATTCGAACTAAGGTACGCAACTTCAGCTACGTGAATAACCTAGCTGAAGTTCGAAGTGCCTTAGTTCAAACTCGGTCCACACGAGGCAGGCAGGCTCCCCCGTCGACTCTGCGGTACTCCTCTCGTCTAGCTGGAGTACCGCAGTCGACGGCGAGCACTTCCGGGTTCGACTTATCGCATCCAGACAAGACGCGATAAGTCGAACCCAGAAGTTTGATCGCTCGCCGCCGAACTACCGGGTAAGTGTAGACCTACCCTAAGTTACAGCTCAGGCTGCCAGACACCAAAAGCCGTCACCATCTGACTGATGTTCAGTGTTCTCTGTGAAGGGAGTCAGTCCAGTTGCCAACAGAAAGGTATCCACATCACCAAACCACTGTCACAATGGCACAATTTGAAATTTTTAAAAAGTATTGCTAATTTGTATTATTGATTAAAACCTAAGAAGAGAAACCAATGACATCATGGGCATGTAAACTATACTATCCTCTCACCCCCTCGAGTGTGAATCCTGTGGGAGAGAGGGAGGGACACCATCATCAAGGCATTATGGGGAAGCTAGCATATTACTGTATATACTTCACTTCTGAGAATGAGAGGATTTCACAATGGCAAGAGTACTAAAGTCACAAAATAATAGGAAGTAATTTTCAGGTGGCACATCCCTGCTATCAGTTATTAAATGAGAATAGGAAATTAAAGATAGGTTTGTATAGGGTCCGATCAATATACCATATAATAGTTCAGTAGATTCAATGTGAGTTTCCCAGCATCTCTGTTGAGATCACAACACATTTATTGTAAACAAACACTGAATATTTCAGTAAGTGTATATCCAAATTTCCCTTTTAGCTCTTAAGACTAGTAAATTTTCTTCAGGTTTCTTCATTATCATTAGAAATCCTATTGATACTACATTGTCTTGCATTCTTAAATTAGCTGTCTATCCCAAGGTTATTTTACCTTGTCCCTGTGGATGTTAGCTTTGAAGAATTATATCCTAGATGACAGTCTAGCAGATGGGGTGCCACTTCTGGATCTGTCATTATTTTATTCACAGTCTCCATTGCCTTTATTATGACAGAAAATTAAAATCAAATCTGAAGCCTGCCATCATAATAAAATAAATCTTTTCATAGGGGATTTTCTGCCAGAAGAGAAGGCAAGAGAAACATCCATTGCAGCCAGCATATGTTTGTTAAAGAAAAATCTGGATTCCACAGGACAGAATCCTTAGGTACTTGTTTAACCCAGCAAAATGATGAATAGCAACAATAATTCACTTTACAAGCAACAGACAGAGCTATGGACTGTTATATTTTTTGGCTCTTCCGAACTCTTCAATTCAGTTTCATTAAGCTATATGCACTTGTAATTGTAAACTTATCAGGTATAGCAATATAGATTCAGGATTACATTTTCAAAATCTACTTTACACATTCTCAACAGCACAGCCACAAAACTTGTCATGAAATCCTGAAACTATGCATAATGGTAATTATTTAACAAACAAACCTGATGGATAGAATTTCTTACATAGTGAGCCCTGAGAATTAAATAATAAAATAATCAAAGCTGTCAAGGTAAAGATCTGGTCAATGGTGGAATGACCAAGTATACAGCCAGTCTGAGTATCCCAGCCTTTGCCACAAGGAATATCGTTGATTTAAGATACTAACATGGAAGCAAAGACTTTCCCTGGGATTGACAATAGCACAATACCTTTAAATTCAGCAATATTAACCTTTTTGAACAGAGGCAGAACACCACCTTCAAGTCATTAGGAATGAGATTAGTACACCAGATGGCCTGGAAGAGTCTATGCTGCCACGGTACAACAATACTCTCACCTGGTGTCAGCAAATCAGGGGTGATGTTATAAACTGCTGGTGTCTTCCCAGACTTCAGTTTATGGACAGTAAACCAGAGCTGCTCTTGGTTGAAGAAGGGTGGCTCTACCAGAACTTCCTGTCCCATGTCAAGCAGAAGAGGGAAAGTGAGTGATGGACAGTTAAGGAATATCTTGAAATTATCTTCCCATTAATACCACTGATCTTGCAGACTACAGCTGATGCTGCCATCTCAATTCTTTATTCTGTATGAGCTGGAGCCACCCTTCCCCGCAGACACTGCAAAGTTAAACAGAGGGTGCAGAGATCATGCCTGGAGGCAGCCTGTTCTAAACTGGCTGTCTGAGTCGACTGCCAGGATTCCTTATCTTTCTTAGACAATGACTTGATGACATTACGAAGTCAAACCCATCTGCACCAGTTCAGTTTCAGCAGCTTTTCTGGTACAGACATATTATTAGGATGGAAAAGCAGCTAATTACAAAGTGCCTATACTAAGGAATGCTGCTACACAGTCAGAAATCATGTGGGGGCACAATAGGATCGCCAATGATAAACAAAGACTGATCATCCAGCCAGACCATCATAAGGACCTAGCTAGGGATTGATCTGGGTCGCACTTGATCTGCAATGGGGTTATGTCCTTTGGGGATGTGTCAGGATGACGGTGAAGATGAAGAGAATCAGTGACTAGCTTTACACAACATGGCATTGTTAGGGATGGCTCAACTGCTTTAGAAAAAACAGGACTCCAAAGCTGACTGCAGGATCTACCCGATGAATGTTAAATGCTTCTGTGTTTACAGTCAAGATAAAAATGCATATTTTAACAATGCGTATCTTTCATCTTGAGCCTGAAGCTGCAAAACTTATTCAGGTGCATAGTCATATTGAAGAGGACTACTGCGTAAGAAAGGATTACCTGCATGAATATGTACTGCAGGATCTGGCCCTGTGTTCTTCCAATATTTTTGTGTTCCCTATCTTTTGTAATATGAGCTTAATTCCACTCCTGTTGAAATCAATGGCAATTTTGCCCTTGATTTCAGTGGAAGCAGATTCAGTCCTTCAGACGAATTCAGGTGTGGGTAGTCAGTTCTCTTGCTGATATTAAATTATAGTTCTAAAACAGCATAATGGGCTACTTTACATTAAGCATATCCCCTTCTATTACTCCTGCCATTGATCTGCAGTCAGAGATCCCTTTGACTTCTGTGGGAGAGCCAGGCACTGAATGATGGCAGAAATGGGCTGAAAAATGGGTGTGCAACAAAATCAGGCACATAATAATGTATAGAGAAAGAAAACACACTAAAACTTTCATAGGTGAATAATATATAGGAACAAACCACTCCTCCAAACATATCATTTAGGAACGTTTTCTCCCCTTTTCTATTCTCTCACACACAAACATCCCAACTCCCCTTAAGCTTTTCTCCAGTCCTTTTCCCTCATTTTTTCTTTCCATCCAACACTTCCTCCTGCACCTCACCCTTATTATAGACTTAATGCACACACCCTTGAAGCCTGAGACGATGGACATGGTGCAAGGGAGTTCCATTAGGGTATGCTGGAGAATACATTTTCCCTCCCCTCTGTAGCAGAGCTACTCCATAGTCACTATTGCAGAAATGACTTTGCAACAGCACTTGGCAAAATTGACCCCAAGAGATAAAAGCAAGTGGATCCAGGTAGGGGTGTTTCCATTAGTCTCCACACTGCTACATACCCAAACAGCCATCCCAAATCTACTGCGCAGGTACACAGAGGGAACACTGTGGAGCTGGACTCTAGAGCAAAATCACTGTAGAGCAGACAGAAATCCATTCCCCTCATGGAAATGAATAGCTTCTGTTACAGATAGAATCTTCCATGATCACAAGGAGGGGGCTGGATTCTCTTGTCTTTAAGAAGGATAATGGAAATTTACATTTTTGATACAACATGAAATATCAGTTCCTCTGGCACTTCTGCAAAAGTGCTATACATAAACTTTCCAGACGCACAGACTGTGGAATAAATGGTTTATCAGCTATGGGTTCATGAAGAGAAGCCATTTAACCAATGCAGGGAGAACAGTATATGCTGACTCCGGACTTCCACAAAAATAGACTCATACTGTGTGCCAAAACTGTGTTTCTGCTTTTACAGTTATTGTTATTCCTAAGGCCTCATCCTGCTCCCATTTGGAGTTAATTGAAGTTTTACCACTGGGGCTTATGGGAGTAGGTTCAGAACTGACTAGAAAAAACACTGATGAGTTTGGAAAGGAGGGAAGTGAACTGGCAGGTTTTCTGAGTCAGAATCCCCTCTATCAGTTCACACTTACAGTGCTCATATTGGAATGTCCCACCTCTTTGGCAGGATTCTCACACTCTTTTTGGATTCAGTCCACCTGAGATGAAAGCAATAAACTCTTTGGCACACATTTATATTTTTGTAAAGGAGGAGAATATAACTTTTTTTCTAACACAAAATGAAATAGCCTTTAATGTAATTTAATTACATAAAATACAGTAAGTGAATTTCTCGTGGTACATGGCCCATTGACTAATGGTAAAATAGAGGCCTTCATAAGCATTCAGTAACAGCACATTAAATTTGAGGCACCTCTCAACTCATAATTCAAACACTCACATAGCACTGGTTTGACACTTGAACAACTCTAAAATGTGCTCACACACTGCCATAGACTTCTCTGCACAGCACAATTTGCTGCAGAAAATCTTCATCGTAATAGTGTTAATCTCTTTATAACCTCACCTTTTCAATGTCAATGACTCCAGCATCAAGACCCAGTTCCAGTGGCTCTCAGCCTTTGCACTGTACCCCTTTCAGGAGTCTGATTTGTCTTCTGTACCCCCAAATTTCACCTCACTTAAAAACTACTTGCTTACAAAATCAGACATAAAAATACAAAAGTGTCACAGCACACTATTACCGAAAAATTGCTTACTTTCTCATTTTTACCATATAATTATAAAATAAATCAACTGGAATATAAATATTGTACTTACATTTCAGTGTATAGTACATAGAGCAATATAAATAAGTCATTGTCCATATGAAATGTGTACCCTGTTGTAAAACTAGGCAAATCTAGATGAGTTGCTGTACCCCCGGAAGACCACTGCATACGCCAGCAGTACGTGTACCCCAGTTGAGAACTACTGAGTTAGACCATATCCTTCTCAACCATATCCATGCCTTTTCCCACACTGCTCCCATGTATGGAGTACCCTTCTTATTCTGGTCTGTCACCTGCCAAATTCTTGCTCTGTTCATGCAAATCCCTCCTAAGTAATACAAAGACCTGTTCGTCTGTAGGATTCAAAGCAGATGGAGAAAATGAAGCCTAAAAGGTAAAGTGACTTGCCCAAGATCACAGAGGAGGTCAGAGCAGAGTCAGGAATAGAACCCAAGAGTTAGATCTTCATCTGGGCCACTTATGCTCTAACCAACCTTTCTGCTCCCTGATTCTGAAGCCAACAGTGGTCAAACATAGCGCACTTAAGGGCAACTCCAAATTATGCCAGCAGGAGCAGTCCTATAAAGATCAATCTGTCAATCGAGGATCAGCTGAAGCACTCCAACCACACCTGAGAGCCTCTTCTCTATCCTATCCTGCCCTCCAACCCCAGGACAGGGAGAGCTGGTGACACAGAGTGAGCTATGCTTGCTTTATGCCACACTAGGATTCTGCTCCTTAGGGGAATCCTTGACCGACCCTTTAAGGCAGTTTCCTGGCTTGCTTAATACTGCCTCATCAATGCAAAGCAAATAAAACAGGGGCAAGGGCTCTGGCCTCAGATCTCCTGATTCCCAGTCTAATGCCTTATCCACTAACCCACACTACCTCAAATAATCTATAGACTTATATCTTCCATTATGCTCTTCAAGCAACATGTCAATAATGATATGAATAATAATTATACCCTAATAATTCCCTTCTTTGGGCTTTTCTTGGTGTCCTTCTTGTAAGAAGATCACTATCTAAACCACAGGAACTGTCTCTCTTCTGTGTCTTTACATTGCTAACAAGCAAATACTAGTAATAACATTGCTGTGAGACAGGAGGTGTTGTTCTGAATTTAACACCAACAAGGAATATGTTTGTGTAGCTGCCTACATTTGATGTCTGTGTGATTTAAGCTGGTTGTTGAGGGTAACATCCTCCCGCCAATTGCTTTATACTACATGCCCCACTTCATTCTTGCCATTAGGTGCTTGGCACTAAAGTGATTTCCCAACAGAGTATGGAAAGGACAATAGTAATTTTCAGTGATTGGCCCCACTGCCCCAAAACCCCTCACTTCTTCCCAGGAGGACTCCTCATTCTTTAGGCAATTGGATAGTCTCCAGCCCAAATCCCCCTGAAGAGCAATTAGTTTCCTAAGGGTTATGACAATAGTTTTAAAGAACGATTTATTCTATTTATAACCAGTTACAGCCCAAACTAGAACATTTTATCTGAAACCCCCTTGTTTGAATTAGTTGGACAAAATGGAACATGGATATGAATAGCCCTTGATTGAGTTTTGCAAAAAGAGTAACCCAGCCAACCATGTTTTGCCTAAACAAAAGCCTTGGCCCATTATAGAGCTGGAACCTTTTATCTAGAGAGGGATTTGAACCAAAGTCCCAAACTCAAATATCCTCAAACTTTGAATCTCAATCCATATCGAGGGTCTGATCTAAAGCCCGTTCCCATTGCCTTCAGTGGGATTTGGATCTGTGCCTTGAGCTTGTCCCTACCACACCTGGCCTCCCAAGTCCATCTGTAGATATGACACATTCAGTATTGGCCCGGTATTACAAACCCTTTTTCACATGAGCTATCCTTACGCAAGTTGTCCGACACACTACATAGGACTTCATATGTGACTAAAACCTACTTTGTTCACGCCAATCAATGTGTCACTCACCATCGCGTCAGGGAGGGCCTTTCATGGGCCAGCACTCCTCCAGAGCTGCCAGGGTTCAGGAAGACTAGCGCCCTCCAAACTTAAAAAGGTAAATCTATCTTGTTACGACTAAGGGTATATTGCAGATACAGAGACTTCTGAAGTGCAACCACATTCCAAGATGATGCAGCTCTGAAATCCTCTCAAAACAAAGATGTCAAGAGTAGAAAGCTGGATAGTCCATGTCCAACAATTGGGGTTGCCAAGCAACCTCCCCACCCTGCAATCTGGAATATGCTTGAACTGATCAGCTCTTTAACTGTGTTAACTCACGTAGCAGTTACTAAAAGCAGAAAATAAAAATGTTACCAAGCAGCATAAGAGAGGGGAACAGAAACAGGGGTTCATTCCAATGAAACTGCAAAACGCTTGGGGTGCTATATGATCTTTATTAATATTTAACATAGACTATAGAAATTAAATTAATACTTAGAAAGGTATTAGATTGACAGCGCCAGAGAGAACAACCTTTCAGAGAATAAGTGAAACACAGACATAGGAGTGGAAACTGCCATGCACACACCCTGTCCCATCAATGTGCCTCACTGTTTAAAGGAGCACTAATGATTAATTGATTCATATTAGTGAAGCAACTGAAATGTAAAGGGCCTGATTCAAGTCACTGAATAGAGCTGATAAGGGGAAAAAAGGGGAAAATTTCCCCCCCAGATTTAATATTTTTGAAACCTTTAAACTAGTCCTTTGGGCTGATAGAAAATTTGCACAATTCTTTCCTATTTTCAACCACATTTAAAAAATTCAAAACACTCCAATGAATTACTATACACTGGCGTGTGTGTGAGAGAGAGAATTAGGCTCCCTGACTGCTGTAGGTGTGAATATGATCAGAAGCAAGCTCAAAGGACCTCGATCCTGTACAGATTCAAGCACATGAATAATCTTATAGACTTCAATGAGACTACTCACATGCATAAAGTTATGCACCTGCTTAGGTCTATACAGAATCAGAACCACCAGGATCGGTATTATTATTATACTTGTCTCTCCATACCTTACCCATATACATTTTTCTACTGCACATATATTTCTTTACTAATAGTTACAGGCCTATGCATCAACATATGTATTTTTTTGCATTTCTTTATATTAAAAATTATATTTTTCTTCTGTAGCTCATTGAACTTCTTTGATATGATATTGCTCTACTTGACAAAATGTTCTGCACTTGCAAATTTTAACCTCATCAGCAAATTTAGAGATATTACTGATTACAGAAATCTTTCCTCTACTTCACATGAATAATAAACAGCGATTTTCTAGACCCTCTGCTAAAATGTTACCATTATTTTTCTGTGAAAAGCGCTAAATCTTTTTTTTTTTTGTTAAACCAAATGAGCCACATAAAAGTGTCTTTTATTCATCCTTCTCTTTAAATCTGCTCTGATCCACTGCACGCTGCCTATCAATCTATGGTAGTTTCCTGCCTTTTTTTTTAAACTGTATCATCCCTCCTTGAAGTAAAGGTTTCAGCTGTGCTTAACAGCTCATTAGTGAGTCAGGCACCTCTCAGTATGGGGCAAACTTGCTTTTTGCCCCCTCAAACACTAAGCACTTGTACATGCTTCCACTTATATCAGCCTAATGTTTATTGCTCGGGGATGCGAGTAAGCCACTCCCCGGAGCGACATAAATTACACTGACCTAGTGGACAGCACTATGTCAGTGGGAAAGCTTCTTTTGATGACATAGCTACAGCCTCTCGCAAAGGTGGTTTTATTATGCTGATGGGAGAGCTCTCTCCGGGCACGTCTACACTTACCTCCGGAACAATCGATCCAGCGGGGGTCGATTTATCACATCAAGTCTAGACATGATAAATCGACCCCCAAGCGCTCTCCCGTCGACTCCGGTACTCCACTAGAGCGAGAAGCATAGGCGGAGTCGACAGGGGAGCATCAGCAGTTGACCTATCACAGTGAAAACACCGCGGTAAGTAGCTCTAAGTACGTCGACTTCAGCTACGCTATTTTCGTAGCTGAAGTTGCGTAACTTAGATCGTCTTAGCTCGCCCCTCCCCCCAATGTAGATCAGGTCTCCTATTGGCATAGAACATCTTCACCAGACATGCTACAGTGCCGCATCTGCATCAGTGCAGCTATGCTGCTGTAGTGCTTCTAGTGAGACTAGCCCTTCGGCACTAAGCACTATTAATTTCTCACAGTAATGTATGTAAATGAAAGAATAAATATTAGCAGGCGTGATGCAGCAGAGTGGTAATCCAGCAGTTCTGGAGGTTTGAAAAGATGCATTTGCTTGCAAACATCCTGGTTTTAAAATAAATAAATAGTCCATATGCTCCCATTGCACAAGAAATAGCTTGGAAGGAGGCAAAATAGACTGGAAAACAAAACACCAACAAAACAGGAACCTAACAAGCTGCTACATACACTGCAATCTCTTGTGTGTGGAAACTATGTTGTAGAAAACCACAAGGTGCTTGAGCCAAAATCCACTGAGAGCAGATTTGGAAAGTTACAGAACACTAGTGGGGCAGTAGCAGATCCTCTGAAGCTAATTGAGCTATGACAATTTTCATCAGCTGATGATCTGCCCCATGTCCCTACATTGTGCTGGCAAGTAAACACCAAGGACTTTTGAGCTCTTGGTATTGCTGGCAAAAATAGGATCCACAATTCACCACCAGTTGCAACAGTGATAGGTGTAATGTAGAAAGAGCTCCGGTATATTTCCCATTGTGTAATTAGACTATGTCAGGGTACAAATATCTTAGCCTTGTCTACGTTTATGGTCTTCCCCATTGCTACCATCAGTGGTGAGTTATGGGTCTCATTTTTGCCAGGGTAGACGCAGCACTTCTCAGACATGAAGTGTAAACAACAAAATGTTGTCAGATGGCCTCCATGTTCTTGAAAGTCCACAGGCATGTTATATAACACACCATAGAGGGGTGTTTCATTGCTGACAGCAATCTTATTGCCTTGGGAAGCAGTCTCTTTTCTGTAGTAAGTTATGCTGTATGTAAGGGTGTCATACATATTAATGGTTTTCTCCTAGTCCTGCTACATTTCCAAAGACCATACCCATGGCCGTCCCTATGGGGGTACGGGGCCCCGGGGCAGAAGTGACATCACTTCTGGGTCAGAAATGACATCACTTCCGGGACTGACTGCACCAGGGGTGAATAGGGGAGGCTGGGGAAGGCGGTGTGGCCCTGCTCACTTTGGTGGTGCCTCTGGGCTCCAGGGGCTGGGGCCACATCACCCGCCTTCCCGGGACTGGGGAGGCTGCAGTGGCGCTGCCATGCGCTCTCCCTCTTGGTGATCTGGGCCTGGGGAGGCTGCAGTGGTGCTGCTGCACTTTCTCCCTTGGGTGGAAGGGGCAGGGCTGGGGTAGCCTCCCATAGTCAATGGTTCACCCACTGCCCATGTGGCGCCAGCCAATTGCGCCAGCCCATGGGGCCCCCCAAAACACGGGGCCTAGAGCAGTCACTCCGATTCACTGACCCCTAGGGATGACTCTGACCACATCCCTATTTGTATAATAATTGCATTTATTTTTTTCTCCTTCCTTCACACACCTCCCAGTAGGGATGAGAGAACTGGTGCCAGATGCTTTCCTTTTAGTCTTCCCCCTTTCACAGGAGTACAGATTTGAGGAACTATAATATGGCTACTTAGCTCAATCCAGGAAATTATTCTGTTTGAGGGTATGCACGACAGTGTTTCATAACTCTCCCTCAGTCCAAGGCATCATATGTCTCTCATTATAGGCTTCTGCACTGTAGAAACAGCATGAGGTAGTACCAAGAGCCGAGCGCCTAATCAAATAATTGCTTTTTCTGTTCGGTGTCCAAACTGAAAAATCCAAACCCCAAATTGATTTTTTGTTTGTTTTTCATTTTTCTTGCGGCAATGAAAAATTGAAAAAATATTGTTTGGGTTCAATGGAACATTTTGAACATTATTTCATATCTGCATTTCCAAAATGAAATGTTGATTTGAATCAACATTCCACTTACAAAATGTTGGGTTGAATCACAAGTTAATTTTTAAAAATGTCAGTTCAAAATGAAATGGCAAAATGGTTTGTTTTGACATTTCTGAAAATTCACCAAATTCAACCCAAATTCACAAATCACTTTGCTGCCCCCCAAAATGCATTTTTTTCAGATAATTTCACTATTTGTCCAGTTCTAGTAGTAACACATGGCCTTACCGCATCATTTATAATATGGCCTTCAATGCCTTACTTTCCCAGGCAGGGCTCATGGAGGAATCAGGATTCTGGATTCCATTCCCCAGCTCCCTGGTACACATGCGGAATGTCTGTGCTGTGCCATCCCAAAACACAGGCCCCAGTTCAACTATCCAGTTCCAAAAACCTGTGCGGATGGAGTAGCGAGGCAGACCCCTGCCTCTTCTGTGCCCTATTGGTAGTGATTTGCATCCCCAAGGATGCTCAGAGATAGAAGTCCTGAACTCTCCTAAGGGTAGGGACTGTTATAACATCTGGTCCTGATATGACAGGTCAGCATCTTCTGAACTCTGGTCTGCAGTTTCCAAAATGGGAAGAACTGAAAAGAAACAGTGACATATTCAGGAAAGGGTGGGGAAGAAGTGCAGAGATTTTTTTCCGAGATAAAAGCTGCTGTGAATGAGAACTGAAGTCAGGGAAGCTAGCAAACTGCTGCTGCAGTACTTCATTGCAGCTGAGAAAGCCTCTCGGGGCTGCGGGTTTGGTAGGTTTCATTTCTGCAGCAGCAACACAGGGAAGTTCTAAATGTGCATTGATATGGTTTAACAGTTAATAAGCTGACTAGTGAAACAATACATTGAACGTTTTAAGCCAAATGTTACCACTGCAATGAAAACAGCCAGAGACACAGCTCTGAACTCCCATACCAATACAGCATTGCTACACCCGTAAATTAGCAGGATGCTTTAAAGAGTTTCTGGGCCTATAGATTTCTGTTCCCAGTAGCATTTCTTAGGAGAATCATAAGGGCGGGAGGGAGTTTAAGGAAACAGAAGAATTAACAAACATCAATGCAGAGCAGAAAGTTTTAGTAAGCAGCATTAGTCATTTCAGGCTGCAATTTATTATGAAAATCGTAATAAGTATGCAAATATTTATGTGACTTACTGATCCATACTAAATCATTTAAAATATCTGGGGACATTTTCATAGGAACACAACAGGCCGCTTTTTTCATGTTTTCTTCCCTTTTCTTTTCTTCTTCTGTTGAATGAGAGAATCTGTATAATGTTAAGAGGATGGTTTAATTTTATTTTATAATATTTTTAATCATAGCATTGTAATTTATACTGTATTTTGGAAGGGGACATTTTAAAAACTAAATTCCAGGGCTGTTTCTGTGAATCAAGAAAAAAGATTGCTATTTTCCAGTTAGTTAGGATGACCACAATTTTCAAACATGGGTTCCTAAAGTTAGGCACTAAAATCCATATTGAGTCCAAAATCCAAACTATTTTGAATAATTTGACTGCAAAGGTGCCATGCGTAACAGTAGCGACTAGAGTCTTATTTTAAAGTGGCTATCATAATTTATTGTCTCATCAAGTTGATTTTTCTCCACTACTACCGGCTTTGGCCCCAGTCTAATCTGTCATTTGTGGAAAAGTTAACTTGCTTTTGTTTTGAGAAGCTGTTGGCACTCAGTTTGCTTTAAAGAAAAAGCCTTTACTCCAGTAGAAGGGATGTAATTTTGTGATTTTTACCTTCTCTCTGACAAGTGGTGTATATGTCCATTAGTTGTTGCACTTTTCTTGGCTGCAGCAAAGAGACCTGTTTTTCCAAACTTTTGTATTTGGTAATCTCGTACAATGAGATCAAGAGCTTGGACACCTACATACTTCTTCTGAATATGTCTTGCTTGGTTTTCTGTGTAAGTTCTTTTCAAGCACTGATCAAAACTGATCCTGCTTAACTTGTGAGAGCTGATAAGATCACAACCTGAGGCGTTACAATTTGACTGTAGGTCATATATTATTGCTTAGAGTTTTATTATGACTGAAATTGACCTTTCCCCTTACCTCTTTATTTTCTCTGCTGCTACACTATATATTGATGCATTTCCCCTTAGCTGCTGCATTCCTGTCTACTGTAGCATTTCTTCCAACAGAACCAACTGGTATAAAAAATACTTTTCCAGCTTACATGCTTGTAAATTGTTTCCCAGAGTGTCCTGACTTTTACAGAGCTTACAGTTTTCAATTTTCCCGTAAAATGCTTTAATAAAAAACACACACTGCTCACTAGAGGTAGGCAAGTACTCATTTCCCAACAAAAACAAATAAATAAAAAAATTTACTTGAATAAATTTGAACTGAAAAAATGACTTTCATCCATCATGGTGCTGTGTTAGTGTTGCTGACTGTGAACATTTGAACAAATGAGTTTCATAAAATAACAACAGAAAATTAACTTTCAATTTGTGCCCTCAAATACCCACAGATATTACGTTTTAAACTCTTGCATGTAAGCATTTGCACTGGGCACACGATGCAACCAGGCTGCTGAAAAGCTCTGTAGGAGTGGAATGGTATAGGAAGGAGGTAGCATGGCTGGAAGCGAGAGAGAAAGGAAATAATTAACACCAGTGGGCAGATTCTGACCTGGTGTAAATTGTCATAGCTCCATCTACTTCAATGATGCTATGACAATTCACATCAGCTGAGGATCTGCCCCTAAAAATTACTAAAACCCAAACCAGCAGTGAAGAGAGGCCAGGTGTGGACCTATAGCATCAGCAGCCGTCATCAATGTACCCTTCTTGTGGAACCAATTTTGACTTGTTGCAGAGCCACAAGGGGTCATTCACTTGAGGCTAGACGGAGAATGGGTTCTGTGGTGGCAGCAAATTCATTCATTTCAGAATGACCTCGAAATCTGCCACTCCTTCACACCTGTCCAGATAAAAATACCCTGACAGGGTCAACCTCTCGTTGGGTAATCTGCACCACAATCTAGACATAGGCAGCGAGTTATATGGGCCCATGGTGCCTATGCTCCACCAATATTCAGGAACGTGGGCCCAGCTCCACCAATATTTGGGCTTATATTTTACATACATTTTGATGTGAACAATATCTCTGTTCACAATTGTCCACTGAGCATCAACTTGAAGGGCACGCTCAACCTTATTTCTCAACCCTGTGTTGTGAAAACAGGCTAAATAATCAGGGTGCTTTCGCAATGCGCAGGCTTCCGACAGTCTGTATACACAATGATGACAATGACACAGGACTGCGATGCAGACCCACATCATTTTTGTCATCATCTAAGCAGATGAGTGAAAGTCTGTGTTGCAAATTCACCCACTCTGCACCTTTGCATCTCTTCATTTGAAAGGCATCCATACACTGTATGAATGCCTGAGGGGAAAAACATGCAACTTAAATTTGGCAATCAGTTTGGAGTATGATCATGTTTAGCACAATACTTGATTATATTATACTCTTTAAAGTAAAGTATATAATTGGTTGTATAAGTGTACAACAAAATATAATGTATTGAAGCAGGCGAGTGCTGCTTCTGACTTTCCACTTTTAATTGGCCCTTGTAATCTTGTGGTCCTGGCATACTGTAGATTCATTTTATCCCTGCAATAAATTCTCGATTCATAAGACAAGTAATAATAATCAACAATGGATAAATTCTTAATAAAATTACGCAGAGAAAAAGAAGAAAAGGGTAATTCATCAAGTGATGGTCTGAGTTCGACACCTAGCTTGCAAACTGAAGTTATACAAAAGAAAGATGTGGCAAATCTACAAGATAAGAAAAGGAATTTTTAGCAATCTTGGCTATCAAGATTTACGTAGTTGGAGTACAATAGTGAATTAGACAGAGCTCTTTGCTCGGTCTGCAAAAACTGTTCCTAAAAGAAGATCTTAATATCTTCTACCAAGGCCGAACCAACGTTTATTTTGTCCAGATTTCAAGATTGGAGACACGCAATGCGTGGTTTTACATCACACAAAAAAATCCTCCTGTCACAAGGAAGGGGTAATGAAGTATGCTGCTCTGCAATCACAGGTATATGTTTCTGCACTAATGTCGGCCAGTTACAGAAAAGAATCACAATCAGCTAGGAATGCTCTGCACAAAATTTTTACCAGTGTTCAGTACCTAGCTCAACAATGAATAGCATTATGTGGACATAATGAGAGTAATTCAAATTTGATACAACTCTTGTTGCTATGCAGTACAGATTCAGAGGAACAGAGACAGTGGCTTAGTCACACAAAATACAAGTGACTATCCCATGGGGTTATTAATGAAATAATCGAAATGATGGCAATGATGGTGCTAAGACAAATTGTGCAAAAGATAATGGCTTCTAAGTTTTACGCAATTGTAATGGATGAGACTACCGATTTGTCAAGAAAAGAACAAGTAAGTTTTTCTTTAAAGTTTTTTTCTAGTGAAGAGTGGGAGATTTATGAGGAGTTTATTGGGTTTTACCAAACTGACGAAATGGATGCTGCTTCTCTTTTCAAAATTGTGGAAGATACGCTTCTCAGGTGTGATTTGCACTTTTCTGATTGCTGGGGGCAGTGTTACGACGAAGCCAGTAATATATCCGGTAAATTTACTGGGGTCCAAGCCAGAGTGAAGGATCGAGAGCCGAGTGTGGAATTTGTGCACAGTGCTGCACATTCCCTTAACTTTGCCACGCAGGATGTCCTTCATAATATTCCAGAATGTCGTGATATGTTTTCAATGGTGAAAGATCTCATCAATGCCCTCAGAGAGTCACCAAAGCGTATGGCAGCATTCAGAGAGTTTCAGAGTGAAGGAGAGCCTTCTTTATGACCATTGTGCCCAACAAGATGGACACTAAGGATCAGCAGCATTAAATCACTGCTCAACAACTATGAGGCCATGGTGAACTGCCTGGATGAATGTAGTCACTCTTCAGATGAATTTGGCTCAAAATGAAGCAACTTCAATCTTTTTCAATGTACCTTACACTAACAGTTCTTGTGAAATCCCTGGATCCTAATATAAAAATTCAAAGCCCAAATATGTTATTGGCAAATGTTATGAAGAAAGCTGTTGCAAGAGGTGTTGAGTGGGATGCGCACCAACCCATCATACAATCACTTCTGGGAAACAACAGTAGATAAGGCAATCTGAGAAAATGCAAGCCACTGAGACAGCTCGACCATGGAAGCCGTCTTCACACCTTCAGTGACCCCAAAGAGTATTTTCATCAAATATATGTCAGGATCATTGATGCTTGCATAGTTGTCATTGAATGGAGGTTTTCAATTAAAAGCTTTACATTCGCAGTAAAACTGGAGAAGCATATAAGTGATGCAGTAAATGGCTCAAAACAGAACATTGTCCCAATAAGTGAAGCTTTCCATGGTGACATTAACACGGAGAGGCTCTCTCTTCATTTAGAAATGTTGAGTGATACTTGTGATTGAGAAATTGCCAGCTTAATTTGGTGAGCTAAGAGAAGCAATTTCTGAAACAAAATGAAGGCATGAGTGACATGTTGTCAGAAGTTACAATTCTCCTGAAATTGTTCTACACAATTCTGTCTACAACCTGCACCGCTGAGCAATCATTCAGTTGCCTGCACCGACCGAAAAATTATTTGCAAATGACAATAGGTCAAGAATGTCTAAATCACTTGGCATTTCTGCATATTCATAAGAACTCTATCTTTGCATTGGACATTGCAAGTCTCCTGGATGACTTCTTTTCAAGAATCAGACAATGATGAAAAGTGTATGCTGCCTCCTGAAAGTTAAGTGCTAAATTGCATTTCTTATGAAATATACGTCCATTATTCATGTGGTTTATAATATTAGTATATGTTTTGGAGTTTAAATGTTGTCTGTATGCAAGTTAAATTATTTTGGCGTATACTTTAAAGCTGTATCTGATCATATGCCATGTTTATATGCAGTCGAGCATCATTTAATTTATTCACATATTAATTTTATGTTTTGCTTTCATTCTTTTTATTTATGGGACTATAACTGCCATTCATTATTGTATATGATATAATTCATTTCATGTTCTGTCTTCGTTGCTTCTTTAAATATTTTTAACATTCCTTGTTGTTTTGCACTTAAATGCTGGTTTAATGATTTAAATGCAGTGTTTGCGCAGTCAGTGCAGCAAGGCACAGAACTGTGTCATTTTACCTGAAAACAATTAGAAGTAGGGCTGTCTATTAATAGCAGTTAACTCACGCAATTAACTCAAAAAATTAATCATGATTAAAAAAATTAATCAGATTAATCACACTGTTAAACAATTACAACACAGAATACAAATTGTACAGTGCTCACTTTATATTATTTTTATTACAAATATTTGCACTGTAAAAATGAACAAAAGAAATAGTATTTTTCAATTCACCTCATACAAGTACTGTAGTGCAATCTCTTTATCAAGTGCAACTTACAAATGTAGGGTTTTTTGTTACATAACTGCACTCAAAAACAAAACAATGTAAAACTTTAGCACCTACAAGTCCACTTAGTCCTACTTCTTGTTCAGCCAATTGCTAAGAGAAACAAGTTTGTTTACATTTATGGGAGATAATGCTGCCCACTTCTTAATTACAATGTCACCTGAAAGTGAGAACAGGCATTCGCATAGCACTTTTGTAGCTGGTGTCGCAAGATATTTAAGTGCCAGATGAACTAAGGATTCATATGCCTCTTCATGCTTCGGCTATTGTTCAGGGGACATGCTTCCATGCTGATGATGCTTGTTATAAAAATAATGCGTTAATTAAATTTGTGACTGAATGCCTTGGAGGAGAATTGTATGTCTCCTGCTCTGTTTTACCCGCATTCTGCAATATATTTCATGTTATAGCAGTCTCAGATGATGACCCATCACATGTTTGTTTTAAGAACACTTTCAAATTTGACAAAATGCAAAGAAGATACCAATGTGAAATTTCTAAAGATAGCTACAGCACTCAACCCAAGATTTAAGAATCTGAAGTGCCTTCCTAAATCTGAGAGGGATGAGGTGGGAACATACTTTCAGAAGTCTTAAAAGACCAACACTCTGATGCGGAAACTACAGAATCACTAAAAAAGAAAATCAACTTTGTTTTTCATATAAGACACTGTCTGATAAGGGGGTTCCGCATGCTCCCTTGCAATGCGCTGGCTCCCTCATCAAAACCTGGCACTTCTTCTGGCTGAAAATTGAAGCTAAACAAAATTCAGATGGGAAATAAGGCACAATTTTTAACAAAGAGAGTAATTAACCATCGGAACGGTTTACAAAGGGTCAGCATAGATTCTGCACCTCTCACAATTTTTAAAACAAGATTGGATTTTTTTTCCTAAGAGGTCTGCTCTAGGAATTATTTTGGGAAAGTTCTATGGTCTGTGTACAGGAGGTCAGACTAAATGATCACAATGGTCCCTTCTGGCCTTAGAATCTATTAATCTATGAATATTCTCTTATTCTAATTCTTTTCACAAATTTTGAAAGGATATTAAGATGAAATAGAAATAGGTGCTCTTATTCCAGAATAACTGGGTAAAATATACAATTATTCTATTGCACTTTAAATTCACACACTACCTTATTCAGGAATAACTTTCATGTGTAAACAAATCCTGAGGGTGGCAAAATCTGCGTCTGAACTAGAACATACCTTTGAAAACTCAAAGCAAATTTGACTATTCCTTTTCTGCTATGTGTTTTACAAGGCAATAGTTTCTATAAGTATTTTTATTTACTGAACTTGTAAACAATCCGGTCTCTCAGAATTGTAAAGTATGTCTTTTAAGCAGATGGAAGGTTTTGTTTCCTGTCACCACCATATGTGGCTATTCTACAAAGTGTGGGGAAATCAGAGATGTAAAAAAGTGATTTTTTAAAATCTGCTACTGGACTTCTGTTTTAAAAACAGTAGGTGAAATCCTTGTCCTATTCTAGACCTATTTAAAAGTTAGTTTTATCATAACCAGGACCCTGTGAATTCCATGGCCATAGAATTCACTCACTGCCACCAAATTGTGCTTCCATCGGCGGAGAAAAAAAATGTTCTAGTTCTTACAATTCTTATTTGTGAAGAAAATGCAAATTGATATACTGATTTCCTTGTGTGTCTCTAAATAATAGCCTGCAACAATAGCTTTGAACTGCCTTATTCATCGCAAAGGAGTGTTGATTATTTCAGAGCTTACCAGAGTGAACACATCCAGTTAATTTGCTCCAACAATTCTCAAAAAACAAACAAGTTGCTATGTACTTATTTTATTATTTATTCTTAATCTTAAAAATACAGGTCTTCATTCAATTAAAATAACTGCAGTTGCAGAATTTCCACCATAATGCTGCATAATCCCTGGATCTTTCTGCATAAATTAGGACAAATTTGCAGTGAAGTACACATGGGCCTTGATCATAACAGCCTGATTCTCTAGTGGAGGAAGCAATAGCTTTCCATTATCAATCCTGCTTCTAAAGAAATGAGAACAAACCTTAAATCTACAGTAGCTTCTGAGGGTTTTTTTTTTACCCAAATGAATATAGGACCTGAGCCAATTTACTTCGGTGAGATTTTTCAAATATGAGATGACTACAGTCAGTGGGACCAGGTAGGTGCTCAGCAATTTATAATATCAGGCTACGTAGACAATAAATATGGATTTAGGCACCTAACTTTAGGTACCCCATCTTGAAAATCTAGACCATAATCCCAATCTGGAGTTGAGGTCCTGTTCTATAGTCTGGTGAGTTATAGCAAAATGACGAGATTCAGGAAACTGTGTTCTTTCCCCAAACACTGCTACTAATATCTAGTGTTGCATTGGGAAACTCAGTTACTTCATCAAGTATCAGGGGGTAGCCGTGTTAGTCTGTATCTACAAAAACAACAAAGAGTCTGGTGGCACCTTAAAGACTAACAGATTTATTTGGGCATAAGCTTTCGTGAGTATAAACCTCACTTCTTCGGATGCAACTTCATCAGTACAAGGAAGCTAAAAACGTTTAGACATCAGGTGGCTCCACAGCTGAAAAACTGCAAAGAATTAATAATAATAATAATTGTTATTTGTATTATAAATGTAAGATTTTACTCCGTGTGGGCAGGATGTGACAAGGAATGGAGAACTGAAATATGATAAAAGATGGACAAATAATCTGATGAACTGGAAGAAAAAAAAGCTAATAAAAGGAGAACAAAGATTAAGCATTTAGATAGTAAAACAAAACTTTGTTAACAAGAGGGGAAAAGGAGAAGAGGGAATAGGAGTTAGAAATCCAAATAACTCTTAGGCTTACTCTTTTTACATCTCTCTCTTTTTTTCTGTGGTTCTATTTCAGAAAGCATCAAGGCTTTTTAAGAAATATATTTTATTTATGATGTTTTGAAAAGAGAAGGAAAAAGACTATTGATTTTAACTTTAAATAGAAATTTAGAGATAAATCAACATGAAGAACAAACATAATGAGAAGAGGGAAAGTAGTCACAAAAGGAGGATGATAGGATAAGCTACTCAGGACCTATGGATATAGAGTCTTTAAATAGGGCAGATTGTACATCCAGTGTCATTTTGGGAACCATAGGTGTAGAATACAGATGAATTAAAGATGATCTTGTGGTTAGAGCCTAGGCCTGGAATCCATATTAATATGTATTTCACATTATATTATATATAAATGCTAGCATGAAGCTTCATAGTTGAATGGTATTATGTTTATTCTTGTTCACTCATGCTAAGTATCCCATAACACTTTATAAAGCAGAAGTCAGAGTTTTGTAACTTGTAAAACCATGGTATAAATATAGCTAATTTAAATGCTTATTTCAGAAGCATACCTTGTGTGTAAGATGAACATGGTACGAGATAAGAATTCGCCCCACAAAGGAGGGTGTGCATATTTCTTTTTCATAATGTACTGCATTATCTTTAGACAAATTTAGCTACGTTCAGTTATTTGACTTCTTGAACATTTTTCATAACAAACTGCAAGTGTAGTAAATCATTTGACTATACAATTAAGCAACAATATATTATATACACACACACACACACACACACATTTTGCTCACCAGTGGTCTGATCCAAAGCGCACTGAAATGAACGAGTGTCTTTGTATTGACTTTAAGAGGGCGTTGGATGAGGCCCCATCTGGGTTTTACAATATCATTTCCCATGTTATTATTAGAGCTGATCAAAAATTTTTAAGCCCTTTCCCAGCCATTTTGACTTTTTTGGCAAAAGTGGGAATTTGTCCCATTTGCTCTTGCCAACTTGATCAGTTGGCAAGAGTAAATGGGAAAAATGCCCGGTTTTGTCTAAAAAGTGAATGCGGAGGAACGTGCTCGGGGGCAAGTGGCGATGCCAGCCCCAGGCAGCGGGGCAGGCAGGGTTCGGGCGAGCAGTAACACCAGCCCCAACCCCACACGGGGGCTCAGGCCAGCCCTCCTGGGGAGAGGAGCTTGGGTGAGCAGCTTACGCCAACCCCACGTAGGAGTGAGAGGGCTTGGGACAGCCTCACACAGTGTCCCATTTTCCCTTTGGAAAATATGGTCACCCTAGCCCCAATTGATCAGTGACAGGCTTCAATTTAGGCACATGTTTTAGTAATTTGCTGGACCAGGATCTTCACCCCCTATCTGCACCTATTTTGTATTCACTTTCCATCCATGTTCTAGCAAATGAATTTACTGGCTGATTCGATCACTGGAACAGCAAATTTTAAAATAATATTACAGAACAATGACAAAGCACATTTTGAACAATATTCTCAGTTGAAATCTGGTTCTGGCAGGTGCTATGAATCTCAGACCCAGGCCTGCAGGGTTGCTGAGCAACAATCTTACTCTCTGCATCACCACACTGCAAAGGGACATGAGGAAACTGCAGCTGATAACCTGTAAACAGGGACTGCACCTGTTGACTCAGTGGGACCAGTGGACTAGCAGTAGACCTCTGATTGGATACTTCTTACCATATGGCTTTCTGTTTTTGACATACCCCTTGTTTGAACAACTAGTTACTAGACCTGATGCTGACCAGACCCCTGAGACCAAGTATCTGACTCCTTGACTGGTTCCTGCTCCTTGTTCCTATTTCCATGCCATATTCCTTGTTTTCGGTTCCTCACCCTAACTCCAGTTACTGACTCTAGTTTGACCCTTAGTGTGACTTCCGGCTCTAACTCTAGCTTTCACCTTTGGCAGGACTTCTGACCACAACCTTGACTCTACTCTGGGTTCTAACCACTAGGTCAGACTGCCCAAATTACAGGCCCAGACAGGTTCTAAGAGTTCTGCTCATCCAGCCAGGGAACAAAAATCCACTACACTATGACTTACACTTTCAATCAAAACCAACCAACACAGCTCAAATATCCAACTTGGGTTACTGAATACTTGTATCTGAGGGGTAGCCGTGTTAGTCTGAATCTGTAAAAAGCAACAGAGGGTCCTGTGGCACCTTTGAGACTAACAGAAGTATTGGGAGCATAAGCTTTCGTGGGTAAGAACCTCACTTCTTCTTCCATCTGAAGAAGTGAGGTTCTTACCCACGAAAGCTTATGCTCCCAATACTTGTAAAAATTTTCAGACCAAGAATTAGTCACAAAAATTATTTGGCATGTAACTTTGAATAATGAATGCATTTGAGATGTGCACAATTTGTGAGCAGAGAAAGGATACATTTGTTGAATAAGTTATTCATGATGAATCCTCACTGCGTTCTTTTCATAACTGGTTCATTTACCCTGGATGGAAAATCAGTTTTTCCAACTGTGTGTTCTGTAGAGCCAGTTGAGCTATGGAAGAACAAGCTGGCTTCCGCTCTGTCTCCAGCATGATTGACATAAATTCCACCTCTTGCTCCAGAATCCTTATTGTCATGGCTAATGCATAAAACAGAC
Organism: Malaclemys terrapin pileata; assembly: GCF_027887155.1. Lineage (NCBI taxonomy): Eukaryota > Metazoa > Chordata > Testudines > Emydidae > Malaclemys > Malaclemys terrapin. The sequence goes on from NC_071508.1 coordinate 67,212,897, forward strand.
AGATTGGGGATTGATTCACAGACACCAGGTGGAGCTTGCAATTAGAAAACAATGTCATTTTTCTCTTGCAAATTGAATACATTTGATATGGAAGTCACTAAGGGAGAATAAATGTGAAACACTGAAGTGGAGTTTTTTGTTTTTTCAGAGCCTCATTTCTCAGACCAGAGCTACATGCATATCGTTTTATTCATCATGCTGAAAAATTGCAGACTATTAACATATCTCTGCATACTAGGGATGCATACGCCAGTTGCAATGTAAAGAATCAATAAGCCAGATTCTGAGCCCTGCTATAGTGTCTTTGTGCCAATCTGGTGGCAAAGGAGATGAAAACCTGATTTAACCAGTCTGCTGTGCATGCCCCTGGCACAGATGTTCCTCAGGGGCATAGCTCTGATTGGGCAGGAGGTGCCAGTGATCCTCAACATAAAATAGTCCTTGTGGTCATAGCCAACTCTGAGCTGCTCTAAACTTCACCGGTGTCTAGGCTGGCATAGATCTGAGATTCACAAACAGCTCCCCACCCTCCTTCATCTGTATTTGGGACACATAGTCTGTGTCCAATAATGTAGCCCAAGGTTTTTCTTTTCACCTTGATTTGTGTCTATAGTGTAGCTAATCTTTACATCATGGAAGTCATTCTGCAGTATGCTCACATGGTTTAATTCATTTAAAGCCTCCTTATCCAAAAAGAGTACGAACGGGAGTATTGTCCATTAAGTTAATATAGGAGAAAACATGTGTAAGGTTGCCCTCAAAGCACAACACAGCTCATTCATGATAAAAATGTATATTGCTTTCAAGCACAATTTGCAAATCGTAAATTAGAAATAAGGCTGTATGGCTTGAGAGCTTCTGCTACACCTGCAATGCAAACCCATTTAGGTGTGTTTGAAACTGGGTCCGATCTGATAGTCAGATTGTTTGCCTGAAAACAAACTGGTTATTTTCAACTTGCAGTGTGCATCACTTACCAATGTTCCCAAGTGTGCACTAGTGTTTCATACATAGAAGGGTGGTCATATAGTTAAGGCAACAGCTGGGAGTCAAGAGATCTCAGCGCTATACTCAGCTGTGCCACAGATTTCCTGTGTGACCTTGGGAAAGTCACTTCACCTGCCTGTGCTTCGGTTTCCCCATCCGTTAAATGGAGTTAGTAACCATTACCTTGTTCACTGTTTGTGAGGTGCTCGGTATTATGGTGATGAGCACTCAAAAATGCAGATAAGTAGATACTGGTGTCAGTCTTACTTACTTGCACCACTGGCACTCCACTTTGCACAGCTGACAGTTTTGTTCATTTAACGCATGCTGTTCTTATGAAGGACGGATGTGATGGATGTTGAGCAAGTGAAATTCTACACTAAAGTCAGTCTACATCTTACATGGTCCAGAGCAGCTATATAAAAGGTAAAAAGTTTCTTCTAAAGTTGATTGTCAATTTAGACCAATTATTTCAGATGGATTCTTTAGTTGCTTCCAAATACTGTGCACTATCAAGCATTCATACTGAATTAGAGCAAGCATCCTACTGGGCTTTACAATAGCTAGCCTGCCCCTCTCGATACAATCCCTTCGGCACATTATTTTATTTTTAAACTGTGTAGTTGGATTATTCAACATGCAGGACAGAGGATTTAGTCAGGGTGAAATGTTAGTTGTCTTGCTAGAGTAACTTGTTCTTTGCTATCCCTAGAGTGTGTGTTTAATTGTATCAACCTGAGGAGCAAAGCTATTACAGGGCTTATACAAAACCCATTTAAAATCATTGGAAAAATTGACTTTGACTTCAATGGCCTGTGGACCAGGCTTATTACGTATTGTTATTTCCACTAGTTTTACAGGAATCCTTTTCATGCATTCTTATTCAATTCAGTCCCAACCTAGGGTCTCACCTTTTAAAATTCTCTCAAGCAAAGCAAAGCTTGCTTTTAGAGAGCAAGGACTCAGTGCTGGAACAAAAGCATGTAAAGCTGTAGTCTGGAATTTTCAAAGAGGTCTAAGCAGTTAGGCAACCAACTCCCATTGACTTTCAAAAAGTTGTGGGTTCCTGACTCCCTTCAGCTCCTTTCACAGTTCCAGAAGTCATCATTTAGACTGTTTGAAGGTCCTGTGGCAATGTTACATCTTTTTCCTACACTTGTTTAAATCCTCAAAAAGAGTGTTCTAATATATTCTTTGAAGCTTAAGTATTATATTTTCCCTTCAATTATGTTATTGAAACATTGGCATTTTCAGTTTCAATATATTTAGAGCAGAAGTTATGACTGTATTTACTTTTTATAGGAGATTATAATATGAAAATGTTGAAGTTTACAGGATCTAGTACCAAGTGGCCAACTGTATCGCTCAGTTGTGCTCTCTCCTTCCATTTCATTCCTTCTGCGCTTTGGAGTAAACATTCTCTGGACATTTTATCTTTTCCTTTTTTCATGGGGAGGGGGGCATTGTTTTTGTCCTTTGACTTCTTAACTTTAATTTTTCTTATCTCCTCTTTCTAGGGCTCAGGGTTTTTTTTATTTTTTTCCTTCTGTCCCACTTCTCTCTGAACAAGAGGGCAGCGTATAGAAAGACCTAGGAATTCTTTATGCCCTCACTGTCTTAGAGGGCTCTTTCTTTTTTCTATCATCGTTCTTAAGACTCTTTTCTTTATTTTTGGTTTCCTTTTACTGTCATGCAGGGCACTGATCTTGAATCTTTATGTGCCTTCCCTACTGTCTGAGGTTTATTTCTTTATCATCTGTTTTTTTCCCCACCAGAGAGGTTGAAATGAACATTCACAACTTCAATATGTGGAACTTTTCAAATACACCGTAAAAAAATGAGGTTAACTTTCAAGAGTTGGCTGCCACTCCAATGAGTACTTTTGGTTGCTTTTAGCTGTTTAACAGAGCTCTCACCTTTAGACTTTTAGTATGAAATTCTCTGCAGCTGTCAGTGTAATTTACACAAATTTGCACTTCAGCTTTTGTTAGAACCATACTGCATTTGTTCCTGTTGCCTCTCCACTTGCTGATCACAGGAGGAAAAAAATCTTTCAACTAAAATGTGTGAAAATGGAATATTCAGCCAAAAAGAAAGGGTTCTTTTATTTGTATATTTTCACATTTTTCTGATGTTTATTTACTGGATAAAAACTTCTTGATTTTCTTTAGCAGACTGATCAGCATGAATTCCTTGTAAACAATTCCTGTGTGTTCTCTTCCATTTTTAGTGTACCAACTGTTCCGATTGTGTCACAAAATGAGACTTCATTTATTAAGAATAAATGGTTTAATATGAGAAAGAAAAATGTAACTGTTTACTGAATGAGGAATTAAAGGAAAGGAAATAATGTGACTCAATTTCTTTATTTGAACAGCTGTCACTCTCAAGTTTCTTCACTGCATTAATGCTGTAAAATGTGACCGTTATGTACTAACTACAGTGACTTTAAAACTGGTGTATGATATCATAAATCTGTTCTGGCATTGCTGATTTGCTCCAGCTCCAGCTTGTAACTTACTTAAACATAGTAGAAAGACAGTTATTTCCACACCTGTTGCTATTTGCACATCAGACTGCATTCAGCCTGGCTTCCTCCATTTGCATGAAAACAATAGCATGTTGTTTATCCCAAGACTTGACAAATAAAGTTGATATAGGTTTTTTTTTTTAATAAGAGATTGGTTGTCTTGCAAAGAGATGCTGTAGCTCAGCAAGAAGTTAGGGGCTTGATGCAGGAATTACTAGGTGAAGTTCTGTGGAAGAAGTCAGATTAGATGATGATAATGTTCCATTTTGGTCTTAAAACCTATTAATTTAGATGAGTCATCTGTCCTGACATGACGACTCATTTCACAGCGGACAGCTACAAGGTAACACAGAACTTACTTTAACTGTAATGCTACCACTAGTAACTTTGAACCATCAGTCCCCTTTCATGTCATCTTCTCAAGTTTGTTGCATTAAACATCACATTATTCATTTCAACAAAAATCGAGTGAATGAATGCCTGTACTCAACAAGGAGTTTAGAATTTCAGTTCTTTTACATGAGTCACCTCTTCTATCCCTTACTTTTTAATAAAGCAGACAATGAATAACTGCTTCATTGTATTGTATTAGATTATTCATTTTTCATTACAAGTGTAAACTTTAATCCTCCCATAGGTATGGTGCTATTTAAAGCAAACAGCCTCATTTATTTCATAGAAGTAGAGAATCTTACTGATTTAACACAGGATATTATGTTAATCTCTCATTGTGTTAGGACACATCTTTCATTAATACTTGTTGCATTTCTGCTTAAAATCATCAATTTAGATCTGTAAGCTTTTCTAATGAAATACTTCACACTAATTTCAATGTTTAAAGCTACTAGACCAAATCCCATCCCATCCCATCCTGGGTAGGTAGGCCAATAAGGCATCGACAGACTTATTTCTCCTACTCCCAGTTGTGTGCACAAGACAGTAGCAGGACAAAATTCCTTCCTGGCTCCCAAGAGAGCTTTGGAAATGTGGTAAAAATCAGACTCCCTCAACAGGTGATGGAATGCTGCCTCAGGAAGTAGAAAAAGTCCCTCTTTATACAGCATTCTTTGTATTTAGAATACTATGTGCTGTACTTGTCCAAAACTTTACTAATTTTGCCTTAGGTATGTAGATAAGGACACCACTATTTGCATTTAGAACATTGCAAATACCTATTTTAAATTATTTAAGATTGCTAAGGCACTATAAGTCAATTAATAAGTTTTTAAGGGTGACAACAGTCATTTTCAGTACTGGAGTTATTCTAGAGAAATGTCAACCAATAGTTTAGCTAAACTATCACTATGAGGGATATAACCGTTTACCAATATTTTGAGATGAAAGCACAAAAATGGGGATAAGAGTTTAAGATGGTACAAATAAGTTATAAGATACAACTGAGCAAAGAAAAAAAGGATAGGTGAGGTCAGAGGTGAAAGTAAGCCGGTACGGTACGATGTGGCGGGAAGCAATTTAAAAGGACCCTGGGTTCCAGGCAGGGGCCGGAGCCCCTGGCCCTTTAAATCGCCACCAGAGCCCCGCTGCTGGAGCCCTGGGGTAGTGGCCACAAGTCCCAGGCCTCTAGCAGCAACTTAAAGGGCCAGGGGCTCTACTGCAGTAGCAGCGGCTGGGAGCCCCGGCCCCTTTAAATTGCCGCCAGAGCCCCACTGACAGAGTCCCAGAGTAGCGGTGGCAGTCGGGAGCCCCAGGCTCCAGCGGCAATTTAAAGGGCCCGGGGCTCCGGCAGCAGCTACCACTACCATGGAGCTCTGGCGGTGATTTAAAGGGCCCAGGGTTTCTGGCCACCACAACCACAGATGGAGCCCCGGACTCTTTAAATCATGATTTAAAGGGCCTGGGGACTTAAAGGTCTCACCCCTTCTGGTTGAGGCCCCACCCCCTGCTCAGGACCCCGGCCCTGCATACTGGTAAATCCCTTAAGTTACTTTCATCCCTGGGTGAGGTTTGTTAGACTCCAAAATATTCTCCCAAGGAATGTGGTAGTGGAAGATAGATAGGAAAACACAATCAAGCATGAAATACTGAAAGTCCTCCACCATTGGCAAGAAGTTGGACAAAATGAGCTAACAGCTCTCTTCCATCTCTAATTTGTGTTGTTCTATGAAGAACAAACAAGTTCTAAAATCTTGTATGTGAAGTTAAGCTGGTTGATCTATTCAAAGATATCCAACTCATCATAGGAGTAAAAATAAGCGAGATGCCAACATTGTCATAACTCAAGCATAACTGTCTCCATCTCAGCATTATTTTACTTGAGATTTTCACAGCGAACAATTTGTTGCTGTTGTCACTATTTTACTGGTGACTGCGTAGCAAAGCATAATTCACATGGAAGAACCCAGGGAATAAGATTTTATGGGCTGTTGTGAACAAGTGACCATTAACACAGGTTTCATTGTGACTCATTTTTTTAGTATTGAAAAGGTGATGACTCATCAATTCACAGTAGGGTCAAAAACTCAGTTATATATTTCTAAAAATGAATCAGGTTCCAGCTGGATATGGGAAAACCAATTCATCTAAAGTAAAAATTGTTCTGAACAGTTACCTAAAAAGGAAACTTAAATCTATCCTTTTGAAGGTTCAGACGAGTCTGGGTTTTTATGTTTGATTTGTCTGGGGTTTTGGATTGTTTGGTTTTTTGAGAGGTTTACATTTTTATTTGGGCCTAATTTTCAAAAAACAAGCTAAATTGACAAAAGCAATTTTATTCACACAATACTTATGCACAGGATTATCTAGATTTGTGTGATTTCCTGTTAGACCATTAAAATAACTGCACATGACAAACTATACAGGCAAATCCAGAATCCAAGCTAAAAAGTGTTTTTGGAAATTTTGTCCTCCATATTCCAAATTTTATCTGAATTGTTTCTGAAACAAAATGATTTGTGTTGGCTCTTTATATCTATATCAGAAATACAGATGTTCAAACTCTTGAGAACTTACTGAAATTCACATTTTAAAGTTTTGTTTCACTTATGGGATTTGAATGCTGGTCTCAGCTAGGTAACAAAAGTCTGTAATTAGCAGAAGTATACATAGCTGTTTGGCTGGGTCTAGTTTGGAGGCCACTAAACTTGGAATGGAGAAAGTATACCTGCTTTCCTGCATTTCTGAGTACAGACCATAAAAATTTGTGAATTATTCATTTCTGAGTTCTTCATTTAGGTACAACACTGCATGCAATATGGACTAGAGATATTGATTAGTCCTCAGAAAGCGGAGATCAAATACATAGACAAATTATCATGCTTCTGAATCTCCTAGAACTAAGTTTTTATGTTCGTTGTCCTAGACTGGTACCTGACAAACCCATGCATTATTTATCTCCTATAATGGCCCTGGAGTGCTAGGCAGTTTCCAAACAAAAGTCATCACTGCTCCAAGAAGCTCATAATCTAAAGACACAAAGGTAGAGGATAAAGAAAGAAGGTCTGAAACACAGCACTGTCATGTTAAATATATAGATATAATTAAAACAGAGCAGGTAAATTAGAACTAAATTACCTATCATGACAAGTGGGGAACTGAAGTCACTTCACCAGGAAAGTTAACGACCTGGTTTCGATGTTGCAAGTGACAAATTTAATATCTTATAGGATATTAAAGTTGAAGTCTAGTGCCAGGGATGATTTCCTTGAGGCAATAAAAATAAAGAGCTAATCCTGTGGATTCCTGACAAACACAAGCAAACAATATGCATTTTAATGTGGCTAAATGTATACTTCTAAGAACAAAATGTAGTCCATACTTACACAATTGGGGAGGGTTCAGAGAAGAGCCACAAGAATGATTAAAGCAATAGAAAACATGCCTTACGATAAATAGATTGAGCTCCTTCAGTGTAACATAACAAAGAAAAGGTAGAGAACTGACTTGATTACAGTCTATAAATATCTACATGAGGAACAAATATTTAATAATGGTTCTTCAATCTATCAGAGAAATGTATAACATGATCCAATGGCTGGTAGTTGAAGATAGACAAATTCAGACTGGAAATAAGGCTCTTTAGGCTCTTTTTTTAAAAATGAACCACTGGAATAGTTTACCAAGGTTCATGGTGAATTCTCCATCTCTGACAATTTTTAAATCAAGATTGGATGTTTTTCTAAAATATATGATGTAGGAATTACTTTGGGGAAGTTCTATGGCCTGTGTTATACAGGAGGTCAGATTAGATTGTCACAATGGTCTCTTCTGGCCTTGGAATCTGTAAAGTGTGGTGGTGTTCACACTGCACTAGGGTTATTGAAGTCGGGGAGGTTCGTCAGTGGACACCACAATGACTTTGCAACCTCCATGCACCATGGAGCAGAGTCCAGTTAGAGGGTGCAGTGTGTGCATGCATATACTGGGGTTATATGCAGAGTTTGTTGGTTCACTATGGTCCCACTGGACAGAAACCCAGGAAAAGAGAGACGTGTGCCACACAGGCCATAACTGGGGCCTTCTCTCAACACTGTGTAGTAAGGCCCATACCCAGTCTCACAACCCATTCACACAAAGACAATCTGTTTATTTAGACTTTTCTCTTTTCATCAAGACTTGGTCCATCACTACTTTAGGGCCAAACATGAAGCTCTCATTGATGTAAATACAATGATAGGATGTGACTATTAGCATACAGGTTCTCTGCCTATGTCACCTATCATTTTATGATGTAGTGTAACATATGTTATGAACACTGATTCTTTTAAATGAAATAGTGTAAGAGCTGGGAAATGTTTCCCTAGTTCAATAGTGCATGCGTAGTTCTATGTGTAACTGCAAAATAAGGGTATAATATGGTACCCATGAAGAAAAATACTTTTAAAATTTCACATATTATATCATGAGAATTTTGGCCAGATATAAGCTTTTTTCCTATTCTTTTTCCTTCTGTGGTAGTCAGAGAATAATGTTTACTCAGTAGCTTATATACTTCCGGTTTAATCAGTGTTGTATAAAGGAATTATCTATGTTCTCCATGGTGTGATGATGCTATTCATAAAGCAACTAAGCAGCCAGTGCAGTTTTGGGCAGCATCACCTCAAAGGTCATACCCAGTTTATTACCCGTTGGTCCTGTTCTGTATTATTGCCCTTCAAGTATCTCCCTCCAGTTGGGCTGATCACAAATATTCCAATCATGTATACCACCACCTTTCTTTCCTCACTATAAGTTGTTAGTACCTTAGCACACATCTCTAATTGTTTGAGCTAAAGTACTAACTGCATTAGCTAGTAGCCTGTGTATGTTATTCTCTAGTGAATCCGCCACTAGAGGGTGATGTGACAATTTGCCACTATGTTACCCATGAAAGCATTTGCCAGGAATGTTCAAGATATATACACAAGTAATACTCAGTTTCTGCAAATAGTCAGACATGTGACTTTAAAATTTTCCTTCTGCAAACAATTTTGTTGGTTAAACTCACTCACATGTTCATGCAAAGCAAACAGAGGGATCCCAAACACTGTAGGGGTGGAGGTTGAGAGCTCGTGACCACCAATGTAACGACATTGCAATCCCCTGAGGGGTCCCGACCCCCAGTTTGAGAACCACTGCTGTAGAAGTTAATTAATTTCAAAATTGAATGATTATTCATGGAAAATGTTTTGCATTATTTGACATCTTTATTCTTTTGTTTATGAGAGACCTGATCAAGCTCTCAAGCAGTTAATGAAAATACATTTCATAAACTCCAAAGTGAATTAAGGACTTCATTTTGACAGAAACCAGGCAAGAATTCAAGTCATTAAGAGACCAGGGCCAGAAAGATTCATGCCCCATGAATGGGGATCCTAAACTTTTACTGAGTGACTCTAAACGGGAATTTTTACAAGTATTTCCCTGAAGGTATTAAAAAGTAGCTTATTTCTTGACGTAAGCCTGAGAGCCAATGCATCCATAGTAACCCTACCACAAGTCTTTGGGGAAAAACATTCAAATGAATACAGAGTATTTTCCTTCACCCCTAATCTGGAAATTCAGGACAGTTATTTTATATCCATAATGAAGTCTATTCCTTTACAATGTCACAGAATTTGATATTAAACTTTGTTAGCAGCATTTGTTTTTTGCAGCTCCCAAACCAAAGAGGTAACATGGGCAGATCTGACCCTGCAGAGTTCACAAGCTAAAAGAGTGAAAGGAGTGTTACATACAAGTGATGGAGGTAAGAGATGAGCAGAGTAATAGAATACTTGAAGAGCATTACGATTATTTTTTGCAGGGTGGGGAGTCAGACCTACCAATGTCAGTTTTCCTACAACTTTGCCATGGTCAGTAGGCTTGTGTGTGTCTTGGCAGAATGGTTCTCTAGGAGGGATTTGAATATAGAAAGGATATTGACACAGATCAGTTCATTGAGACCATCCCATACATAGGTGGTGGCATGGAAGAAGATGAGGAGGCATGTTTGTGAGAAGCTGACCAACAGGCTGATGAAGTTAGCGTTGTTGATGGAATGAATGGGAAAGGGGATGACATGAAAAGAGAGAGGTATGGTGGATGAGAAGGGTTATGAAGGCAATAAAAATGAGTATGATGTGGCAGAGAAGGGAGTCAGTGTAGGGATTCAGAGATGGGAAGGATGATCTCAGTGGCAGTATTTTATACAGACTGGAGAGTGGTAATGTGACTGTCAGGGAGGCCATAAAGGAGGAAGTTACAACAGACAAGAAGGTGGAGAAAGGGATTAGAAGGGGATGGGAGGAGGAGGAGCCTGATGTCCTCACACAATACTTTGGAGACAAATAGGAGCAAGGCATGTGATAGAAGGAGAGAACAGTATAAGAGAGTGACTGCAGAGGTGGTATCAAGTGGGAAGTGCCAACTTTGCACAACTTTCTGGAAAATAAAAAGTGGTCTAGCGAGTGAACCACATGACCAGGAATCAGGAAGTCTCTGTTCTATTCCCATCTCTACAAATTATTTATGACCTGAGACATAGAACTTCTCTGTGCTTGAGTTACTCCACTGGCAAAATGTGGAAAATACTGTTACTACAGCGAATGGGTGACTCTTAACCCTACCTGATCCCATTTCTTCCTACGCCATCACCCTGCCACAGGAATACCTATGAAGCTGGGTTCTAAGAAAAACTATTGCTATTGAGTCTAAGCAAGTATCAAAGGACTCAAGTTTAATTTTGGTTTACGTAACCTGTTTGTCAGCCTGGGTTATGTATCTCCTGTTTGCCCAGTCCACAGAGGATAACATTGTAATTGGAATCATAGACTTTAAGGTCAGAAGGGACCATTATGATCATCTAGTCTGACCTCCTGCACAACGCAGGCCACAGAATCTCACCCACCCACTCCTGTAATAAACCCCTAACCTATGTCTGAGCAGTTGAAGTCCTCAAATCATGATTTAAAGACTTCAAGGTGCAGAGAATCCTCCAGCAAGTGACCCGCACGGCAGAGGAAGGCGAAACCCCCCCAGGAAAAAGACCCCTCTGCCAATGTGCCCTGGAGGAAAATTCCTTCCCAACCCCAAATATGGTGATCAGCTAAACCCTGAGCATGTGGGCAAGACTCACCAGCCAGCACCCAGGAAAGAATTCTCTGTAGTAACTCAGATCCCACCCCATCACAGGCCATTGGGCATATTTACCACTAATAGTCAAAGATCAATTAATTGCCAAAATTAGGCTATCCCATCTTTAAATATGAGTTTGTAAGATAAATAGATGTTAGACACTTCAGATACATCCCTCCACATTGCAAAAAAATCTACCCGGTGCTATATTTAATTGAACTAACTCAGGGAAGGAGGTGTTACTGTATGAATTGATTAAAGTTATGGACAGTAAATTAGATGCCGTATTAATAAGGAGGTTTCAGCACAAGGGGAAAAATCAATTAGATCTTGTTAAAGATAATTAAAATGGATTTACTTTGGTCAAAGATTTGATTAAATGCAATTTTTCAGCATATTATCCTCCTTTGCAGGCTGGAGGCTCTGGAAAACAACCACAATGCCCATTTGCTGAATACTGGATCTGTCGGAGGGAAAAAATGGCATGCTTTAGTGGTGGAAATTTTAAAGTTATTTAAATCTGAACCTTCCCTATGATAACCTAAAAGGGTCTTTCTAAAAGGGACAAGTGGAAAACTTTGCTTGTTCTTCACTTTATGAATGATAGAAATTTGTTGTAAAAACTTCTCAAGAGGAGGGAGGGATTGATGGATGTTTTCTTCTGGTAGTTCTCAATTCTTCTATTTCTAGACTCTACTGAAGAAACAGGCTCAAAGATTTCATCTACTTTAAAAAAGTGAATTTATTAAAACAGGAGGCATTTCTGTCATCTTTTTTTCCTGCTAGGTTATACATCATTGTGGAGTACAGGAAATAAGTCTTCACTGATTTAGATAACAAAATAAATCTCCCTATCATCCAAAAAATCCAGTCACTTCAGCTACATTTGACCAGAACTAAGAGGTTTAAGAGGATTTAGAATTGACTGAAAACTCACATTTTACTATTTTTTGGTTATTTGTATTGATTAGATAGATAGTGTAATGACAGTATTCAAACAAAATACAATAAAATGGTCCCTACTAACTTCCTCCAATGAAGGGCTGCCCTTTTATAGAAGTTTTTACCCAATATGCTTTTCTGGGATCTGTCTTAAGTCAGGGCACAGCTGAGCACCTCCACCCCTAAAGTGGACATTTTGTGAGTGACTCCTGCTTGTTGAATTTTCCTCCTTCCCCCAAGTACTAGCCCATATTTTGTTTTCTCCTTGTGATTTTCTTGAAGAGATGCCACAGTCTCACCATATGGTTTTGTGTACCATCTCTGGTTGGAGATCAGATGGCAATACAGAACTGATTAGACAGCCCTCCCCTGTCCCCTCTGCATTTGTGGTGCAGGGATTCAATGGGGACTAAGGGGGCGTGGAAGATATTCTTCCAAGTTCTGCCCACAAACTCCATTGAGTTAGTCACCAAATTGAGATACCACTCACAGTAGATTATGCAGATTGCCAAAATTTGATTTTGCATTCCCTGGGCTTGGATTTTCCTCTGTATAAATTATTCTTACCAATTTTCTCTTGCCATGAAATCAATCTTATTGTCAGGCCCCTAACTCTCTGCCACAACCATCATTGGGCATCTGTGGCAATCAGTAAAGGCTCTTTTACACTGGGTACACATCAGTGTAGTCACACCAGTATAAAAACCTACATTATACGGCAGACATCACTGCATTGGATACATTCTGTCTGGATATTGAAAGTTGCTTCATGAAAGTGCTTGGCACTTACTATTTAAAAATTAAAAAATGGTGAATTCTGCAAACTTGGAATAGTGCAAGGAAGTCACCCTTGGCCATTAATGGCTGGTAGTTGGCTATCCTGAACTGAAGTCTAGTTGACAAGAAGACTTCTCTCCCCAATAGGTCTAAGCACTTACCGTCTCGGTCTGCAGAAGTAGACTAGAAGTGTTGCTGTATAATATTTTCAGAAGCTGCTTGGACCACTGAAGAGTTGGGAGGGAGATTGAGAAAAAGATTCAGCCCCTTTAACCAGCACAATGCATTTTCTTGCCCTTTTGGAGGTGTGCCAAACAGCTCTAGCTGGCTCCAGTCACTGGGAGTGTTGTTTTATTGGATCCAACTGGGTGGAGGATGTCAAGAAGTTTGTGCTGTGATTCCTGAACCTCTTCAAAAGGAATCAGTGGTTCTCCTGCAACTCTACAAAAGATGATCCTGGAACTGCCTGAATTCATCAGGGAGAGAGGGAAACATAGGGGTAGTGATGGGTTGGGTCACAGAAATCCCTTTGGGACTGCCACCTGATGTGCTGAGACTACCTTTTAGCCTGTTTTCGCTGGCAGCTTGGGACTTTAGTACCCTGTCTTGCTGAGCCAGACATACTAGCCTGCTGCAAACACAGACCCAGGTCTGAACCACGTCCCCCAAAAGTTGCAGGCTAAACTGAAAACAGCTTAAGAAGTGCTCCTGTCTCCAGCACCCAGATACCAGTTTCCAATGGGGTACAAACCCCAAATAAATCTGTTTTACTCTGTATAAAGATTATATAAGGTAAACTCAAATCATTTTCCCTCTATAACACTGAGAGATATGCACAGCTGTTTGCTCCCCCAGGAATTAATTACTTGCTCTGGGTCAATTAATAAGCAAAAAGTGATTTTATTAAATATAAAAAGTAGTATTTAAGTGGTTCTAAGCAATAACAGTCAGAACAAAGTAAATTACCAAGCAAAATAAAACAAAAACATGCAAGTCTAAGCCTAATACAGTAGGAAACTAAATGCAGGTAAATCTCACCTTCAGAGATGTTCCAATAAGCTTCTTTGACAGACTAGACTCCTTCCTAATCTGGGTCCAGCAATCACTCAGCCCCATAGTTACTGTCCTTTTTTCTAGTTTCTTTCAGACATCTCTTTGGGGTGGAGAGGCTATCTTTTAAGCCAGCTGAAGACAAAAATGGAGGGGTTTCCAGGGCCTTATATAGTCTTTCTCTTGTAGGTGGAAACCCCTTTGTTCTCTGGTGTAAAATCCCTCAACAAGATGGAGTTTGCCGTCACCTGGGCAAGTCACATGTCTATGAATGATTCAGCTTTTTTCAGGCCGATGCCATTGTTTACATGTTAGTTTGAACATTCCAAGGAAGGCTCAGACATGGATTGGCATCTCCCAAAGTCCACTGTTAGTTAAGTGTTTCTTGATTGGGCACTTACTGAGAATAGTCCTTTCTCAAGAAGCTGACCAAATGTTTCACTGAGGCTACTTTGAATCAAACAAATACATAGCCAATATTCATAACTTCAAATACAAAAATGATACACATACAGACAGCATAATCATAACCAGCAAACTACAACTGTCCCATAGACACCCTACTTGGCCTTCTCTGTCTGGTGCAACCATAGGACCCTGGTTGCAACAATGATCTATACAGTCACAATTTGTCAATAACTTCACAGGGGTTACACCACTTTGTCCAGAGACAAACATGCCAGTCTTGCTGGTTCTGGCAGTTCTGGTGCATCTTGCTCTTCCTCCTCTGAAGGATCTGGGGGTAGGTGGGAATCTGAGTGCTTCTAGGGGAAGCAATGAGTGACTCCCCAACAGACCTGACCAGCTCTGCAGGGAGGTACTGGTCCTAGAACCCTCAATACGGCCAGTAGAAAAGTTCAAAGGGGGGATGTAGAGACCAGAGAAAGGTTCAAAATGGGTGCCATCAGCTTCAACCTAAATGAGGAGGTTGGTCCCAAGATGGTGCAAGTTTTTGGATGGCAGAGGATGCCTAGGATAAGGAAATGAAGGCTCCTTGGGGGGTTTAGTGTCTCCCAATGAGGACAAAGCAGATTCCTGTTCCAGAGGCAGTACTGTCAGTGCTGCTGGAGAGAAGCTGAATCTCAAGGAAAGAATATGGGTATTCTTCACGCTATTGACTTCCCAGGTGTTGAGACATCTATGGAAAGGAATGGACCCAATGAAGAGGATTCTGGATCTAGGAGTGTGAAAATGTTCTGTGGAGCATCACAGAACCTATTTCTCTCTGGTGTGAGAGAGGTTGTCTGTCCAGACCATCGGAGCTGGAGAGGGTGCTGACAAAGACTGTGCCACAGGTAAGCAGTGAAGGGTCTTCATTAGTGCCAACGGATCACAAGGTTTGGGAGGGGCCCAGGATGATGGTACTGATGGATTGCATTATGGTACTGATAGCCCATAAACATTGATCTCTTTCTTGTCAAATCTCTGGAACTTACGACATACTAAATCCTCTTGGGCTGAGGTACTGGGCTTGCACAGAACTGTATCCAACTTCTTCAAAGTGGATTTTGAGAAAGACAGTCATGCATATGAGTGTTTCCTGCAATCCTAAAATGATCTCACCAGGTAGTATATGGAAGTAGGTACTCTGGTGCCGGTGTCGGACTTAGCAGCAGGAGGCTCACTCCTTTCTGAGTCAACCTGATGTATGACTGTGGCGGGGGGGAATTTCCCTGGCTTGGGTCCGATTGAGGCTTCATGGCCTTTTCCATGAGGTGTTTTCAAAAGTGGAGTTCCTGCCCTTCTCGGGTACAGCTGGGGAACAAGCAGCAGATACTGCACCTCACTGCAATGTGAGCTTATGAGGCAGTACAGGCAGAGCTGGTGGTCATTACTGACCAAGAAAATCCCCCTGGGAGTGCAGAGTTTGAAGCCTGGAATCTGAGGCATAGTCTAGTACCTGCACATGGTACATGGTGGGTAAGAGTTCCCAAAGATTATCTAGCACAAAAGCTATGAAAAACCCCACAAAAACTATTTACAAAGCTAAATCTTATCTTAAGGGATGAAGCCAAAGCTACAAAGAGGTTCTGACACAGGCCATGCAGCAGTGAAAAGGAAGGAACTGGAGAGGCTGTCAGCCTGTCTCACCTTTTATCCCCTGAGTTGGAGACACAAAGATGACCCAGAGCACATGTGGACCAATGGATGCTACTTTCAAATTCTCTGGTTCTGGGCACCTAAGTAACCCACAGTGGAATGCAATAGGGACCATTACTCAAAGAAGAAATATTGTTATACATCCAGATTTTCAAATACTTATCTGAGAAAGAGCCAATAAACTTCAGAAATTCATCCACTTTAGGGATGCATCACAGCTCTAAACATTTTAGTAACAAAAAACACATGCCTATATTGATTTAAACAAATGACACCACCTTATTCATGACAAAAGCAAAACTCATATGCAGAATTTCATAAGCTACTGTTCAGCTCAAAACACCACTCTTTCTTTTCAGATTCAACCATTTAGTAGGTTTTGTACTATTACAGGATGGTAATCAAAAAACAAATTCAATCTCTTTAGATTACACACTATCACTTCAGTATATTCACTCCAAAATTAGTTCAAAACATGGTATGGAAAGACAATGATTGAACTTAAAACTGTACAGAAAGTAGTGCTGGTTGAACCTTGAAAGGTTAGCAAGTGGAGTTTGAAGGCTTACCAGAGTCTTTCCCAAGTTCATCTGAACCTATTTGGTTTATGAAATAAGCTTAGAAATCTCATAAGAAAAAGGATTTCCAGTGGTCTGTATTTCCAATGTGGCTGAAATCACGTGAGAGCATTTCTACTTCCAGTTCATTATCATTTAACACTGATGATATGTTTGTGCTATTCCAGAGTCAGAGAAAAACAAAATGATCATATTTTGATCCCATTCACACCAATATAAAGCCAGAGTAAATCTGCCAATTCCAGTGGAGTTATACTTCTAAATCCCATTTACACTGGTATATACCTAGTGATTCTAAAGAAATGTCTCCAGTTTTATATCATTGTAAAAGATCAGAATCTACCCACAGCCTCTACACCAAGGATCTTTCAATTTAGGAAGTGCAAATCTGCTCACAAAATTTATAAATAACAAAATAAAGTGCCTGAGCTGAAGTATTCAGATTTGGATCCAAGGCTTTGGTTCTAAAATTCCCCATCATTCTGGAGTTTTGGGATTGGTTCAGGTCTGTCTCAACAAAAGTGCTGCTACATATTCTCAAATCTTAGAATTTATTTGGCTTCAGTTTTGGCCAATAGTTCATCTTGCTTCTTAGTTTATCCAAGACAGTTCACCTATAAACCAATAATACATAGTAAATGCAGGCAGCTTGTCCATGTAGCTGAAGAGGGAATTATATATGCGGCTGATGTAGGAACAGGTTTCTGAACAGTTTACTGGAGATACTGCTGAATAAGGGCTTATTTAGATGGAGAGTGTTGAGCAAACTGGAGCGCAAGGCTGCAGCGCACTATCTGCGTGGATCCTTTTACGACAAAGGAGTAGGTCAATGCACTCTAGGGAACATTTAGTGTGCAGTAACAGGGTCCACACCGACAGTGCACTGTAGCCTTATGCCCCAGATTACTGCGCACTACATGTTCGTCTAGGCAAGCCCTTAATCACGTGTGTGAAAGTTGCCTGTTACTGGAAAGTTGAATTATGTGTCAAGGAAAGCCTTTTTAAACCTTTCCAAAGAATACACTTACACAACTGATGAGATGCTTTCTCTGCTTTTTGTACTGGTCGATTCATAGTCTTGTTGCTTCGTGTTAAATTTGCCCCTTTTCCATCATGCATCAGAGGACTTGTTTCTCAGCTCTCCTATTCCTTGTGTAGTTATCATCATCCATGCAGAGAGGGTGTACAGGACTACCAAATCAAAATGTTTTCCATTCATTTTCCATTTAACTTGCACTGGTGTAAGTGACTATGCAATGCCCTTTTATGTGCTGAGTAACTCATGTGAATGAGCACCATCCCTTTATCACTATTATCCTTTTAAAATGCTAGACTCCCATTATATTGCATTCATATGAACAAGATCAGGCCAGAGACCATTAAGCTTATTGCAATAGATGCACATGCACTTGTTCTGAGTAATTCAGACTGTAGTCCCTGCATACGTTCCTAATGAAGTCTTTGTAGAGTATGAACAACTAAAGAAAATAAAACAAAATGAGGCTTGCCAGGATCTCTTTATTTCCTATACAATAGACTGTGGTTCTGTCAAATATTCCTCCAGGCTAATTATGGAGAAAAGCACACTGTACTATGCATGGTGCATTGGATCCTCAGCAATACATAAGCATCACTCCATTGACTTAATGATGCTATGAAATTTATACCCCCCCTCAAGATAGAATCTGTGGAAGTTAATATTAATGTAATTGAAAATGTGGTCCTATCTGTACATAGTCACATCGTGTTGCCTCCAGCTAGACCACTTCCTAGAACAACTATTTACTTTCTGAACCTGCCTTTAACAGTCTGTTTTATTTTTTTCCTTCATACGTCGAGTCTATAGCCAGAAAGGACCATTATTGATGATTTCATCTGACCCCCTATGTACCACTGGCCAGAGAATTTCATCCAATCATTCCTGCACCAGGCACAATAGCATCTGGTTAAACTAAAGCACATCTTATTTAGAAAGACATTAGATCTTGATTTAGTGGTTAGAAGCATTGGAGAAGATGTGTTCCTTAATAGTCTTAATAAAAAATATCACGACTGAGTATTATTATTTCTTTATAAATGATCTTCAGAAATGAAAATCAGTAATAGCTACTGTTAATGGGGCTTGTTAATTCAAGCATTTACACAGAGCTTTTAAAACTTGTTTTGATTTTGATGTTGAGTATTTAAAGAGTCTTCTGTTTGTTCATACATTTTATGACTATCTCCATTCTCCTCCACAAATGAAGTGTACATATAAACCTACAGCTATGCAAAAAATGTCTGAACTGTTACTTTTTAGTCAGTCGTCTAATAATAATAAACAGAGCCTTCTAATAACTGATCTTGTTTGGATTTTTTCCCTCCTATCAGAGATCTTTTATTATTGTAATTTAATAAAAATTCTGCCAGGAAATCTACTGCCGTATCTCTAGGACATGCCAAAATATACCCTGAATTAATTACTCCAAGTATATAGGAATTGTGCCATCTTATGCCAAGACAGAACATATTTGGTTGTCTTTAAGCAGCTGTCTTCCTCTGAGTTTGGAAAGTGCCTAGCACATTTTGGGTGCTGCTATAATCTATACCGAGACTGCAGCTATATATATATGCTGGAAAATGGTGTCACTTTCTGTGCCAAACTGCAGAGAAAGAAATGTACTGCAGTCTGCTTCAAAATTTTTGACGGGGATATCTCTGGGTCAAGGTATGTTTCTGCAAAGCAAAGCAGATTTTTGACAGTAGTGTATCTTCTTGCCTATAATAGAGTAATGTATCAAATTATTTGTTAAAGGATGCCATCTTTCCCAAGCTCACAAAAAAAGTTGCACCACTGAGTACACAAATGAAAAACACAATACTGAAGGACACAAGTATGGAAAGACACTATGAAAGTGACCTTGCGGAACTTTCTGTTGAATTGAATGCTGTGTTACAGAAAACTGAGGGAAGATAAATCTTCAAAGATGAAAAAGTGGCCTGATTCATTATTTTATGCAACTGAATTGCTTTCATTTATAAGCTATCACACAAACAAATAAGTGGACACAAATCAGACATCAAGAATTATAACATTCAAAAACCAGTAGGAGAGTACTTCAATCTCCCTGGACACTCAATAACAGACTTAAAAGTGGCAATTCTTCAACAAAAAAACTTCAAAAACAGACTCCAATGAGAAACTGCAGAACTAGAATTAATTTGCAAACTGGACACCATCAAATTAGGCCTGAATAAAGACTGGGAGTGGATGGGTTACTACAAAAACTAATTTCCCCCTCCTGATACTCACACCATCTGGTCAACTGTTTGAAATGGTCCACCTTGATTATATTGGCCTCATTAGTACTACAAAAGTGATTATCCCTCCTCCCCCCTTGGTATTCACCCCTTCTTGTCAACTATTGAGAATAGCCCACTTCCAGCTTAATTGAATTGGCTCATTAGCACTGACCCCCCACTTGGTAAGGCAACTCCCATCTTTTCATGTGCTGTGTATTTATACCTGCCTCTGTATTTTCCACTCCATGTATCTGATGAAGTGGGTTTTAGCCCAAGAAAGCTTATGCCCAAATAAATTTGTTAGTCTCTAAGGTGCCACAAGGACTCCTCGTTGTTTAAGCTATCACCTACTTATTGTAAGTGCCTTTTTAATTTACATTGTTCCAGAGGAGTAATTAGAAAACTTTAGATGGTCAAGATGAGGTATTTTACAAAATAGAGTGGCAAACAAAAGGATTTTTATAATCTGGAAAAAATTGGCATAAATATAATCTGAGAAAAGAATGTAGATATGGCCAGTTCATCAATATATTCACAAGTCTCTGGAACACAGAAGACTCTGTTGTGATGCTTTGCCAATTAGCTGCAGCCCCCATTATTATCACTTTTAAAATCTAGTGATTTCCAGGAAACTGCTGCCTTGTTAAATTATACATGCATTTTGCATGTCTTAAATCTCACTTGCTAAGTATTTTGTACTTTGATTATTGGGATACATGAGAAAATATCAACCTATTCCAATTAGATTTGTTGTAAAAAGTTTAACTGAAGTTCTATGGCTGCTTTGCTTTGAGTCAGTAAAACATATATTTCTAGCAGTGTTAAAAGGTGCTTGAAACATTTTCCAGGAAAAAATAATATATTTACACATCCCTGGGTAATAAACACATCAGGAAAGCTTGCATGAATCACACCAATCCATTTAAATATGTTCTACCCTATCTATAAACATGAAATTCATCCGAGAATCTTAAAACGTTTTATGGATATTTCTTATATAAAAAATGAGAAAGTGCTGGAAAAAGGGACAGAATCCAGGCCTCTTGGCTTCAAGGGACCTGCTGTAACAAAACCTGAGCATTAACAAATGTAAGAATATACCCTATTAAAAGGCCCTCCAGCCAAGTCTTTGATACATTTCATACTCATGGAGCTTCGAAGCTCCTTATTTGCTTTGTTGCCTTGTGTTTGAAATTGAGCGTACTGCTGCTATTAGGAAAAAGTGCTCCTATGTGGTGTGGTTGCAGCGGAACTGTTTAAATAGTCAGCCAGTTTAAACTAGCAAAAAAGCAACTTAAGTCAACTGGGAACATGTGTGTGGAGAAACTGGCTGTTACTTTTTAAATAGGACATGTCCATGGTTTGGGGCATAAATAGAAAGTAGTGATGGGGAGGAGCTGAACTGATCTGGTTTGTATTTTTCAGGAGGCTTGAGCTCCAGAAGCTAAAGCTTTCAACCAAAAAAGTCAAGCAAAAAGCATCTCCAAAATTTAAACTGACTGCAAACCAATCCAGTGATGTCTTGTCTGCATCTGCAGACAACCCTAAACAGCTCTAGATGTTGACTCTGAAACCTAATGGTGGCATAAAGATAAAAATGCCAGAAAGAGAGATGGTTATGAAGATCTGCACAATCAACTGAGTGGGATTTGATGTAAGTATCTAGTAGCCAGAGATGGGGAGTAAAACTACTTAAATTCCTCATTACACCATTGACTTCTTGTAGTGGCATAATAAATAGGAATGAAGATGGAGTGAGTGTAATTTTCATTTCTTTCTTGATGTTTGAAAACAAGGATTGGTATGGGAGTCAGCTGCCATGGGAGGGGATATTATAAACCTGTCACTTTGAAATGGACCCAGACAGGGCAGGGGCGGGGACTTGGGGAAAGGGGGTGGAATGGGGGTGGGGTGAGGGGAGTGCAGGGGTGGGGCCGGGAGCAGGGGGGGGGGGGGTCAAGCACCCACCAGACAGAGGGGAAGTTGCAGTAAATAGATCTAAGTACGTCAACTTCAGCTTTGTTATTCATGTAGCTGAAGTTGCTTAACTTAGGGTACATCTACACTACAGGGGGGAGTCGATTTAAGATACGCAAATTCAGCTACGTGAATAGCGTAGCTGAATTCGACGTATCGCAGCCGACTTACCCCATTGTGAGGACGACGGCAAAATCGACTTCTGCGGCTTTCTGTCGGCGGCGCTTACTACCACCTCCGCTGGTGGAGTAAGAGCGCCGATTCGGGGATCGATTGTCGCGTCCCGACAGGACGCGATAAATCGATCCCTGAGAGGTCGATTTCTACCCGCCGATTCAGGCGGGTAGTATAGACCTAGCCTAAGATAGATCTCCCCGGGTCTAGATGATGCCTTAAAATTGTATCAGAGCTGGATGAACAGCTTGGGTATCTGAAAATGTTAAGTACATGAGTTCCTGCCACAAATATCAGATCCCCATTATGCTAGGTGATGTACAAACATAGTAAGAGAGCTTATGCCCCAAATTGCTTAGTCTAAATAGTCAAGACAGTCAGTCAAAGTATAGAAGAGAGGAATTATCCCCATTTTACAGATGGGGATTTTCAAAAAGCATTACCAATCACCCACTGGGTGATAGATGCTTAGGTACTTTTGAAAATCCCAGTAGGCACCTAAATACACTTTTAAAAATCTGTGCCAGTGCTAGGAACTGAGCCCAGATCTCATGAGTCTCGAGTACTTTCCTTTCTTTGTCCAAGCCACGCTTGTTGCTATATTTCTAAGCATGCATAGGTGTAGAGAACTGGGAGCTTGGGGCTAAACCCCCTACCCCTCCCTCTCCCCAAATCTAGGGATTGCATTAATAAAGAGAAAACTGAGTTTATAACAGTTGTCTAGGCCCCAGTATGAGATTATATACTGTCATAGTTGTGTGCATAGCTGTGGCTTTTGAGCACCCTCGAGGGCATATATGGGAATAATATTGGTAATGTTATGGCAGTTTGAGGAAAGTTCTACATAGTGATACAACCCTCAAAGGAAGCTGCGGTGTGCATAGAGATATTTTGCAAAATATATGGCATAACAGCCATGAACCATTATTGTATACGAGAAGGGAGTCACATTTAAATGTTTCACAATAGGCTAATGAGACGCGAACACAGAAACAGAGAGAATGTTCCCTTAGCTAGTGTTTTGGCCAGGAGCCCTCTAATGGCCCCACTGAGTAGGAGTTTGCTACAATGGCTTTGTTAGCTAACAGAAGTTATCACTCTCGGGTGGTGAGGATTTGCTAGGTTTTATCCCCTAGGATGTGCTAGAGAAAGTCATTTTTGGATCAACCCCAGTGATGCATTCAATGAAAATTAAGTTTAAAAAAAAAGTAAGTTTTGCTACTGTGCTGCCTGGGCAGATTGCTCAATAAAAAGCGAGAGTTGCATTAGTGCCCCTTATCTGTATTTGCAAGCTGTTCACAAATCGCTAGCTGAATGATATAGGAGTTTCATAAATATTCACTACATTTGTATTGAAAAAAGTCATAGTAGTTGCTAACCAAATTTATAGCAACTATTTTCTCTGAAAGCATCATTTTCAACAGCAAAAATAAATGTAGGAAAAGCTTTTTGATGAAGGATAGCAGACCTGGTGCCAAACTATCAGCTTTGTTCACAAACCAGCAAACACTCCAATATGCTGCTATTCAAAGTCTATCAAGTCATTCAAACATTTTAATAAAAACTCATTTTCTTGTCCCTATTTTGCATGCTTAAGCTAATTTGCCTAAAACAGAAAAAGTGATATGAGTGAAATGCAAATGATAAACTATAAATCTGTCTTTCCTGCTCTCTCTCTCCAGGGGATTGGAAACTCATTGTTGCTGGCTAAAAGCTCAAACACATTACAATTTCTTTGGCTTGTTGCTGCTTTTTGGTTTAGATTGAAATACATAGTTCAGGCAGGAAAGCAAGTTGCAGGGAACTTAGGGCTTGTCTATACTTACGTGCTGGTTCGGCGGCAGGCAATCGGACTTCTGGGTTCGATTTATCGCGTCTTGTCTGGATGCGATATATCGAACCCAGAAGTGCTCCCCGTTGACTCCGGTAATCCTGCTCAGCGCGAGGAGTACACGGAGTCGACGGGGGAGCCTGCCTGCCGTGTCTGGACTGCGGTAAGTTTGAACTAAGGTACGTTGACTTCAGCTACGTCATTCACGTAGCTGAAGTTGCGTACCTTAGTTTGAATTGGGGGGTTAGTGTAGACCAGGCCTTTGTCAAAGCAATACTTCTCCCATGTTTATTATGAAGCACCTTTAAATGCTATCAATCAGATCACTTGATCTGTCGCTTGAGGTACTTAGCAACATTCAAGTTGTCCAGGAGAGCACTTTACAATACATGTGGGAGATAAGAAGGGGTTCAGTTATAAACTAAACATTTTCTCAAAGAAAGTCACACAAAATTTGTCTGGCTTTGGGTTTTCCTACAGACACGGAACCATATCATCAGCTGGTGCGAATCAGTGTAGCTCCATTGAGGTCAATAGTGCTACACTATATACACCAGTTGAGGATCCGGCCTGCAATATCCAGAAAATATCCACAGAAGGATCCACAAAAGCTTTGAGTGATCCTGAGTCAAAGTTAGCCTTTAAACTTTTTAAAAACTTTTGAATACTTTGTTGTATTCTGATATACATTTTTGTTCTCTTCCCATTTTAGTGGGTCAAACCTTTAAACTGTTGTCTGCTAACAGCTTGACATGTGTACATGATGGGCGTGATATTCATCAGTATGTTCAGATGGGCACGCATTTCAGAGCTTGCACGCGTACCTGTTTATTTATTGTGTGCATCTTCTAGACTAATACATCCCCTTACTTCAACAGGCAGCTTTGCATGTACATAGACTTACATATTATCATAATACATAATCTCATGCAATGTATTGCATTTTCCTAATAAAACAAGTTATTTTTATATATTTGAATGATACAAAGTAGGGTGAAAATCAGAAAAAAAACTCTGTTTGTAAAACCTATGATATTTTCAGTAAAAATTGGTTTAAACTGAAAATGAAGGGCCTTACTCATTCTGTAGGCATGACCTCCATTTCTTGTTCATAGGTGTGTTTTAATACAGTCAAATGCAAAGTTACATATTTTGTTCAAATGGGCCCAGCTTACCACGTGATCCAGATTGTTCCATATGACTGCCCTGTCCACCAGTCTGTCATTCCTAAGTGCTATCAGCAGTGATTATACATTTAGTTTTATGAAGTGGCAAAGCTGAGCTTAACAACGCTTGAGTCAAATATGCAGTAAATTTCAATGTGAGGATTCTATATAATCCATCATTAAGACCTTCTTGGGATTGCTAACATCCATCAGACTAAGGTGCTTGTAATACTATTTGAAGAGAAAAGTGTTGTCCTTCACATGCATAAATGGACTG
Organism: Malaclemys terrapin pileata; assembly: GCF_027887155.1. Taxonomy (NCBI): domain Eukaryota; kingdom Metazoa; phylum Chordata; order Testudines; family Emydidae; genus Malaclemys; species Malaclemys terrapin. The sequence goes on from NC_071508.1 coordinate 67,238,119, forward strand.
ATTAGGTCAGGCAGGCATCTCTTTAGAGTTTGCTTGTTTGGTTTTATTTTGGGGGGGAAGATGGTGGGTTTTTTTTTAATTGAGCTACCATAAAAATCCAATGCATGCTCTCTATTGCTGCTTTATGCTATCTGCCAAGCCAACAAACAAATATAGCCACACACAAAAAAAAAAGTAGCAGCAGCATGTGAAATATGAGTTTTCCCAAAATATCCCAGAGACAGAAGGTTAAATTCATCTTTGAGGCAAAGGGCCAGCTCAAGGGCATCTGCACCATTTACCACTATTCTTAGGGGCTGGGCAAGAAGCTATACCAACATGCCTGCATACCCCAAAAGAACTGCAAAAAGGGTCTCAGGCTAAGCCTGCATTCCCAGTGGATTTACTCTTATGCAGATCCGGTGACCCCAAACATAGCATCCAAGTAGCAAGGAATGACAGATGCCAATCTATGGGCTGGATTAGCAGATGCAAGGATATAGCAGTCCCTCCCCCCCCCCCCCAGCCTGAGATTGGATTGGGATGTGGATAGAGTCCATTTACAGCCCGACTGGCCAATGTTTCGGGGGGGGGGGGGGGGGAGGCGGAGAAGGGGTCTGTTCCTATCGCACAAAAAGTGCTACAAGTACATATAAATTAAGACAGAATTTTCAAGGGTAAACTTGGCAGAATTGCAATCTGAATTAGATATAGAAGAATTTTAAGTAGGTATATTTAAAGCTAGGGCTTAATTCACTGTATGGAAACATTAATAAATCAACTGGAGTAAGCACTGAGTAAGTTCTTTAGGATTTGTTTCAATAATTATCTTACACTTGTATAGTGCCGTCCATCCAGAAAGCACTTTGTTGACACTACATTTTGGGCCAGACCCTCAGCTGGTGTAAATCAGTGTAGATCCATCGAAGCCACTGATTTACACTGACTGAAGAGCTGGTCAATTATCACCAACTCCTCAGTTAAAGCGATTTGGTTCCAGATGTTCTACAGTGTAAAATACAAATCTGGCTCTAGATTCACATTTCCTGCCCTGATTCCTCTCCCTGTCTGAATTCAGGGATGTTCAGCTATGGGGTTTAGCTCAAGAGAAAAATTTACAAGGTCTTGATCATATCACTGATGGTTAGCTTAATAGCTTTTGATATCAAAATTGAGAAGAGTCTAGAGACACTAAAAAAAGCCATCTCTGAAGGAGAAAATAAAGCTGTGGGGTGAAAGAAGAGTCATCATCTGCTATTCCAACAATGCTTCCAGTATCTACCATAAAGCGGGAGGCTTGACGTTTTGGCCAGTGTGTTTGTTTATGAGTAATTTGTGTTTCTTCCTGTTCTAGAAGATCTGCTCTAGGTTTCCCTGAGTAGCTTGACTGTTAGATCAGCAATTCCTTTTCTCTAGTTTTTAGGGTTTATCTACATGGGCAGTTATTATGGAATGGCTATTCCTAATTGATTCCAAAGTAGATTAAGGTAATTCAGATTCAGAAACACTTATTCTGAAATAAGTGCATTCACACACAGTTACTCGAGTTGTAAATAGGAATATCTATTCTATCTTAATCCAAATTAATATCTTAATGCAAACAAGCGCTTAGACTGGGCTGCTTAGTGCACTTGAACAAATCATGCTCTGAAATATATAGAAAGGTGACTCAGTGGTGAAGTGGAATAAAGTGACAATGACATGTGGCCTAGCTGTATTCAAAAAGGCATCTGGGAGGTAAAAGGCTCATGAAAAATCCAGGTGACAGTCAGAGAGAAGTCTCAATAGAAATGTAAAAGGGAAATCCTGATCGGAGGGACGATGGTATGCTATGCAGGGTGTAATGGAGAGTTAATTGCCCCCCACTCATTCTTTATTATTTACTATTTGTGTTGCAGTAGTGCCTAATCTAGAGCCCCATTGTGCTAGATGCTGTACAAAGTCTCTGCCCTGAAACACTTGCAATCTATGTATAAGACTATAGGCAAGAGGGAGATCCAAGAGATCAGTGAAGCACAATGAAAGAAAATACCGGTTATTAGTAGTATCCAAGGTGTGACACTGTAGAAAAAGAAAGATGACCATGTTTATATTAATGTATTACCACTGATGTACAAATGCTGTTTTGGTGAAATGTGTCTCATTGTATATGAAGTTATGAAACTTTGCTAAGTTTGGGATACACAAACATGTTTATGTTTCTAGGTAACACCCACAAGACCTATTTACATCAAGACCAGCCAGCCATGAGTTTATAGGCCATTAAGGAGAATCAACTCTTCCAGTGGGCCCCTCCCAAGGGCACCTCATAGAGCATATGGACAATGGAGGCTCACTGATTCAGCAGGGCACAGAGAACATGTGATCCAAGACTCCATGTTTGACCCATGCACATGTTCTGAGAGTATAAATGGAGCCTTACACCTTGTCTCTTTCCGGCTCCACAGCTCTGGACTGCGTTTTCTAACCAAGGAAGTTTTGAACATTGAACTGAGGACCCCAGATCTTTTGGGAAAGCTAGCAGATTTAACATCACTGCTATTATCCTGATCTACAGACTCTGAAATCAACTATAATGCATATGACTCAATTTTAAGCTTTTAACAACTTTTATACATATTAATAAACCTTTAGTTCACTAAAGAATTGGTTGCATCCTGAAGTACATATTGACCTGAGGTGAGCACCTGGTTCTTCAGAAGTGTGTTGGTGTCACTAGGCATAGCTACCAGGTAACTCGGGAGAGTGGAAGGCCAAAAGTGCCGATGAAGCTCTTCTGCTCTGGGCCTACCTGAACCACAGTGACTCCATCTTGGGAACTCTCACCTACTTCTATGCTAACTGTTTACATGCTCTGAAGTAGGCTGAAGCAGAAATGTAATGTCAGCTTTTTAGCAGATGGCTTCAGTTTCACTCACACTAGCAGAAATAATAGAGATAAGGAACGAGGGAAAGGAGGGGTAGTTAGTTTGCAGGCATCTAATCCAAGGTCGCAAAGACTGAGAAAGTTTTCTCACAAGCTTATGTAGAGTTTATTGGAACAGTTGTCTGGAAGGGAGGGGTAAGGGGAACAGCCAGACAAAGAGATGTATGTAAACAGTTTGGAGTATAAAAGGTAAAAGTTGTTTGTATTTGTTGCACTTGATTTGAGACATGCTGGTCTCCTAGTGCCATTTCAGAGCTTTGAAATAAACTTGGCTTGCTTTCTCCCCTCGGTGTCTTTATTGGTGCCAAGCACACCGGGCAACGAACCCCTGTTTGCCATCTCGGGGCCCAATTCTGGGCAGGCAACAAGTGGAAATAAATTATTAAAACCATAATCAGATATCACAGAGATCTGATTTGTGTGGGTTGTGCATGAGGGGCTGGAGGGCCTAAAGGGGACTGTCTGTGGCTTCATAACAACTAGCATACTATTTTGGAAGCACACTTTTGTTACTGGTTTGGTATTTGATCATAAGATTTCACCAGTCTGGGGTGCATACCCTGTATTCTGGCAGTCTGACTTGAGACTGGCATTCTTATTGGTGTCCCATCTCAGGCAGCTTGACATGGAGGCCAAAGCCTAAGAATTTGTGAGCACACAACTCCTACTGAAGCAAAATAGGTCAGATCTTGACATTTAAGTAGCTTTGCCTGAGAAAGGAATGAGAAAAATCAGAGTCTGGACCTCAGGATTTGGCCCAGTTAGAAACAAGGGTGCTCTGGAAGCACCTGGCAATTTGTAAGATTGGGCCCCAAATCTGCATCATGGCAGCGCTGATTTCCAGATGACAAATGTCTCCAGATCATTCTAACTCCCTAAGGAGGGTAGCAGTGAAGTGGCAGAGGGGATAGGCTTTACAGCAAGGAGAAGCTGTCTGCACAACAGTGTAGTAATGTGATTGAGAGCTAAAAGATAGAGGCTATAAGAAATTGTGACATTACTCTTGTAACCTTAGTTGCATGACAAGCTTAAATATGCCCCAAATTGGGAGGAATAAAGCTTTTAAAAGTGTTCTATAAATTTCTACTTTAATTTTATATCTGAATCATTAATAGGCACCAGCCACTACATTTCTGAATTTCACAATTTGTTCTGTACCACATCATGAAATTGTCAGCCTTTTAGGGGCAAGAACCAGCTATTTGTTTGACACAGCTGTTGTGTTGTCTATCCATGGCATTATATAAATAACAGCAATAATTAACACCATGGATGTGGAACTGGAAGGTAAAACAAATTGTCAAGACTAAATTCAAGTGCTGCAAATAAATAGTGATTGGTTCTGAAAGTTGAACCAAAAGTCAAGCTGAGATCTGTCAGAGCATTGCTTCAGGATAAATTAAACTAGAATCCTTCACATGAAGGGGAATATGAAAGATGATTTTGAAAACCATTTTTTCCTTAGTGATCTGTTGCCATTGATTGCAACTATTCTAATATACTAGACCTTGAAAACTCCCAGTGTGAAGTTAGATTCAGTTTATGATCGACAAATTTCTGAGAGGTCATATTTGTAATCCCCTTAACTGAAATTCTATTATAACTAATACCTCAAAGAATATTTTACCAAACAGCACTTATCTGGGCAATCACGGATCACTAGGGATCCTAGAAATCCATTTGTCACAGAAAAATATGGAATGTGTGTTTTTATAGATAATCTTTAGTTTTTACATTTTGTGAAAATAAAATCATACAGTAGAACCTCATTTATCCAAGCCTCCATTTTCCAGCTCTCTTATTAACTGAACTGGGGCTTGAGCTGTCAGCCACCTGGGGCTGAAGCTCTCCAGATTATCTGAATATTTGATTATCCAATCTGGCCCAGGTTCCAGTGTATATCCATAAAACCACACACACACACACACACACACATACACACACACTTATTTTGTGGCTAGGGAAACCTAAAGTTCAGCATTTCATTTTAATAATGGAAAACAGATTTTTTTTATTTGAGAATGTTGGGTTTTTTTAATCACAAAACTAGGATCCCTGCTGATCACTACAAGCAGCACCCCTTGTAGTTAGTGACTTGGGCTGGGAATCAAGAGGTTTGAGTTCTACAGGCTTCCTTTCTGACCCTGGGCTAGTCACTTAAAAGGGACTCTGTCTATCTGAAAGCTATACTTCTATAGAAGAGACAGCTATGAATATTATAAATAAGAGTAGAGAAATATTTTCCCTACTTACTACTTTCAGTTTGTTCAGCCTGTACTTTTGAGAGCTTTTTGTGTATGGCTGATGATTACAGCAGGAAAGTTAATTTTGAAACAAACCCTCCCCAATTTGCTACCTTCAAAATCACCATTGGCAGGGCACTATAAGGGAGTTTTGCACTGCCAATGTCCTAACTGTTCTCCTGCTATCTAGAAGACATGGAGCCTACTTTTCCATTACAGAATGTAACCTTGCATTCTGCCAGCATGTTTTAGATACAAAGCCATCCTAGATAGCCATAAGAGAATCAATTCAATGCAAGGGGGAAATCACCCAGTTGTGATGAGTGAGCACAGTGGCTCTCCCCCATCACACACCCCAACCTGCATCTGGCATAAGGTTTCCTTATCCTCTGTTGATTCCTGGCTGTTTTATTGGCCTCGGAAGGCCATTGGCAGTTGTGCAATTTAGAGCAGATGTGAACTATGTCTAGTACTAGTTTGGCATCCAACCAGCCCAATACTAATAAACAGGCTTTGTGCCCTCCCTCCTCAGTTGTGCCCTGTAGTCCTTAACCACAATAGAAGATTGGAACCATATCTTCTACAATTGTCAGTCTGGCATCGTAATCCTTTGCATTGCTATAGAACTATCACTACTTTACAAACAGCAGCAAATAAAGCTTCACAACACCCTGTGAGTAGGATTATCTCCATTTATCAGTTGGAAAAATGGAGGCTCAGAGGGCTCACCCAAGCTAACATAAAAAGTCTGCTGCAGTGCTAGAGACAAAAAAAAAACCCACCTTACATCTGCTGATTTCCAGCTCCCTGCTTTAGGCACAAAGCCATTCTCAGTTCTTAAAGAAGAATGCAATGAAAGATCTAAAACACACATTTTATAAAAAGGACAAAGAATATATTAATGCTTTTAATCAGATATACCAGGAAGCTAAATTGTATAAGAGACTCCCTCTACAGATAGTATTTTTACCTTGAATTGACTTAATGAACCATTTTGTTTTATCAATGGAACAGGCATGTGTATCAGAACAAAACAAAGGAATATGTACACAGTGTCTTAACTATTCTGGTAATCAAAAGACGGTTCCTTTTGTAGCCTTTTTGTTGTGTAAATTCAAAATGTTTTCCAATAATTTGAAAAGTGTTACCAGGCAAAATCAGGCAGCCTCTGCTCACAGCCCCATACTTCCACATGGGACTGTCTTATCTTCCCATGTTATTACTACAAAGAAAGAAATCCAGCATAAAAAGATGCTTCATTACCCTGCATGGCAATAAATGCAAAATTTCCCTTGGGTGCTTGGGAAGCCAAAAGGTTTATCTCTATATCAAAACAGAACTGGAATTTTGTGAAACCTGATTAAAGAGAAGATTTTTCCTCCCTTCTGCTTCAAGATCTTTTGTTGTCGCTAACATTTTTAGGAACACTATATCTTTAAGGATGGTTCAATAAAGATGTCCTGGAAACTGCTGACAGTTTTCTGTTGCTAAGGAAATTATACATAAGTTGTTGTGATGTGTTTGGCCACAGAGACCCCCTTGGAACTCTTACCTGATGTGTTGGAATTACCTCTGAGCCCATTTTCCCTGCCAGCTTGGGACTCCAGAACCCTGCCTTGTTGAGCCAGACATGATAGCCTGCTGCCACACAGGTCTGGTCCACACCCCCAAAGCTTCAGACTTTAACCCCAAAACTGCTCAGCAGGGCACCTATCTCTAGCACCTAGACACCCAGTTCCCAATGGGATCCAAACCCCAAATAAATCCATTTTACTCTGTACAAAGCTGATACAGGGTAAACTCAAATTGTCTGCCCTCTATAACACAGAGAGATATGCACAACTGTTTGCTCCCCCAGGTATTAATCGTAAAAAGCAACAGAGGGTCCTGTGGCACCTTTAAGACTAACAGAAGTATTGGACCATAAGCTTTCGTGGGTGAATGCCCACTTCATCAGACGTCTGATGGACCCTCTGTTGCTTTTTACAGATTCAGACTAACACGGCTACCCCTCTGATACCAGGTATTAATCGCTTACTCTGGGTTCATTAATAAACAAAAGTGATTTTTTTAAGTATAAAAAGTAGGATTTAAGTGGTTTCAAGTAATAAGAGACAGAACATAGTAAGTCACCAAGCAAAATAAAGCAAAAACACACAAGTTTAAGCCTAATACATTAAGAATCCATTTACGAGTAAAATTCTCACCCTTAGAGATGTTCCCGTAAGCTTCTTTCACAGACTAGACTCCTTCCTAGTCTGGGCCCAATCCTTTCCCCTGGTACAGTTCTTGTTAGATCCAGCTTAGCTGGTAACTAGGCGATTTCTCATGACTGGCAGTCCCCTTTGTCCACTGCTCCACCCCCTTTTATAGCTTTGGCACAAGGCAGGAATCGTTTGTCTCTCTGGTTCCCCACCCCTTCTTCTAAACAGAAAGCACCAGGTTTAAGATGGGATTCCAGTATCATGTGACATGGTCACATGTCACTTTAAGACCTCATTCTTCATTACCCACTTCACATACACAGGAAGGCTTTCAGGTAAATAAACCCATTCACAACCAATTGTCCTAGACAATGGAAGCCATCAAGATACTAAGCCACCATTAATGGCCCTCACTTTGCATAATTACAATAGGACCTCAGAGTAATACTTCGTATTTCTAGTTTCAAATACAAGAATGATTATCCTATTTGTATGACTATATTCAGTAGGTTATAACCTTTGTAATGATACCCTACAAGAGACCTTTTGCATAAAGCATATTCCAGTTACATCATATTCACATTCATAAAGCATATGGCGTGCAATGTCAGTCGTCTTCAGATAGTATTGATCTTTAATGAGACAAATATTGTTTCATGATGAAAAATTTCATTTTTGCTAATATCATAAAGGCTACAATGACCTTTCATGTACAACTGATGAATCAACTATTTATTACTATTTGCAGTGTTCATTCACGAGTGGCTTTGTTACAAGGGAAAATAGCTTGTTTTCTCAGAAGGAGTGAAAGGTCAGATCTTTGGTGTAGTAAAGTTATTTTTAATCAGTCCAAACCAGTTACACTCACAACTGGCAGGGATAGAAAAAAAATATATATATATATAAAGAAAGCAGCAGCAGCAAATTCACATGACTATGTAGCAGCCTTGGTAGATGACCCACTTTTAGGTCTTCTTCCATACTGACTCTTGCTGAAGGGAGGATTTAGGCTTCTTAATTGCCTCAATGTATCCCCCAGTCTCACTGGTCATCCTCATGCTCTACTGCTTCAGCTCTACAAAGCTTTTATAAAAGTGAATCCTTTTTGGCCCATTGGACATGCCTCATCATTGCAGTCATCTTGTTCTCAACCAGTGCAAAACTGCAACTTGCCATGAACAGAGTATTTCCCTGTTTTTGAGGAAAATCAAACTAATGGACATTCAGAATACATCATAACTTTTGAAACAGAAAATTGTTTTGTTTCTTCTCCTCAGCTGTTTTCAATAGCCATGACTCTGTTTACAATAGCAGTCACCATCATTACTGTATTGAACACTCCTATCTTACCTATCACAGACATACCACCACCCAAACACAGGCCTTTGAAGAAACTGAAATGCCATTGACGCAAGACCAGTTAAACATATAACTTTTGGTTATAGAACAGGGGTCAGCAACGTTCGGCATGCGGCTCACCAGGGTAAGCACCCTGGCGGGCCGGGCCAGTTTTATTTACCTGCTGACGCTGCAGGTTCGGCCGATCGTGGCCCACACTGGCCGCAGTTCGCCGTCCCGGGCCAATGGGGGTGGCAAGAAGTGGCGCGGGCGAGCGATGTGCTGGCCATGGCTTCTCGCCACCCCCATTGGCCCGGGACGGCGAACCGCGGCCAGTGGAGGCTGCGATCGGCCAAACCTGCCACGTCAGCAGGTAAATAAAACTGGCCCAGCCCGCCAGGGTGCTTACCCTGGCGAGCCACGTGCCGAACGTTGCCGACCCCTGTTATAGAACCTCCTGCTGTCAACCAGCTACCAGATAGATAAAACTATTCACCCATTCAATGTCAATGCCATCTAAATGCCGCATCAATATGTCATTTGTTTCCATTTTATAGGAGGCATGTAAAGCTTTGCTCTTATCAATGATCTTGAGTCCCATAGATTGCTGTTTTTGCAGCTCTTCCAGCATTAGCTGTAGTTGGTCAGTAGTCTCTCCAAGTTAAGCATCTGTATACTTGAGATCCCTAAAGATGAACCTTTAAATTTCACACCTCCTACTTTGGCCTTAATCAGCTTTGTCATCAGATATGACTATTAGAACATTAAACAACATAGGTGAGAGAATGCATCCCAATTCTCTAGAAAACCAGTCTGCAATACAACCGTTGATCTTCACACAGTTGAATGTGCCAAGGTATAATTCCTGTACTAGGGACAGTAAGTTCTCAGGCACCCCATACTGGCACAGCAGTACCCATGGTGCTAATCAATGCACTGAAACAAAAGTGGCTGCAAAGTCTATAAATGCAATGTCAACTTCCTTTTGTCACTCTACATTATTTTTCAATAATGTTCCACTGAGATTATATGGAAGGGATTGTAAATCGACTTGTGTAGAAAACACACTGGTTGTCTCTCATTTTTGGGTTGAGACAATATTTCAATCTCTTCAGTTGTATGATTGTAAACATTTTCTGTGTAACCAGCAGTGTTATTCCCCTATAATTTGAGCAAGCCAATTGCGCTCCTTTCTTGAAAAAACAAACAAACAAAAAAACAGGTTCAGCCCCTTTGCAATTTCTGGAATGTGACTGGTTTCCTAAACTTTTAAGACAACCCTAAGAAGCAAGTGAAACTAAATCCACACCTCTGCTCTTAAGCAATCCTGAAGAAGACTTTGAGATCAGGTGTTTTATCATTTCTTAATGTTTAATTAGAAGCATGACTTCCTATAATGTCACCAACCTGTTTTCTGATGTGTTCATTTTTGGATTAAGTTGTTCATAAATGCAATAGGACTTCAAAATAAGAGTAAAAAGCCCCACATTTTATATTCTTCTAAAACCTTAAGTTTTCCCTATAGTTTCACATTATTGCATCTTTTGGGACTGCCCCAAACTTGACATGCTTTTGGGGAGGAATACTCAAAATAGTAGATAGCTCATAATTTGTATTTGTTTCCTAACTCCTCTTGTTAGAACCTTAGGTACATACCAGGTATCATGGCTACAGGGCTGTGCTTTAGACCCCGTTTAGTTCCTTGAATGCACCTCCTAGATAGGATGACCAGATGTCCCAATTTTATAGGGACAGTCCCAATTTTTGGGTCTTTTTCTTATATAGGCTCCTATTACCCCTCACCCCATCCCAATTTTTCACATTTGCTGTCTGGTCACCCTACTCCTAGCTTCATACATCTTATGCTGGGTGGAACCACATGGTCCAGCCACTCAAACTGATTCTCTGGGCTTCCCAACTGTGTTAACACAGATCCAACTCTGCTTTACTACCTGTAGGCATTTCCCTATAGGATCCTATGACAACCTAGGTTTGCAGAGATGCAGAAACAGCAACTCCAAAACAAAAGCTATCTATTCACTCCTCAAAAGGTACAAAGCAAGTAAAGCCAAGGGTAAAAATAATACAGGCCTACACACACAAGTATTGCTTACAAACGGTGTAGGTTCCCATCAGCACAGTTAGATGCCATCTTCCGCAGGGAGAAACAGACTGCTCTTGCTGCAGTCTCTACCTTTCCTCTTCTTTGTGTGCTTGCCAGCAAGTCAGCTGTTCACTGACATGTCCTGGGCAGTGTCACCTAGCTCCCCAAATCTCCTCCCTTTCCGAGTGTCTTTGAAGTTTAGAATCCCTTCGATCTCCCTTGACCCCAGTCTTGAGAAAAGCAATCCATTTTAGCCTGGACCAACCAGATGGGATATCCTCCAATAATCAACTTTTCCCACTGTTTACTTCAGGCCTTTTAGCTATGCCATTGTTTGGTTTTTCTGTTGGTTTCTTCCTTAACAGTTTTTTTATTATATTATTATTATTATTTAACTCCTGGTTAATATGAAACAGATAACCTGAGGGGCATACACTATAATAGACTACACAACTCCCTCATTCTCCACAGCAGGCTATTACTGTTTATTTATGCACTTTAGGTGTGGGGGGTACTTCACAGGCAAATAAAGACAAGGTATTTGTCCTGAGGATCTTTTCCTCTAAGTTAAGGCCAAGAACTGACTTCTAAATGCTGACCAATGTGGACCAAAGATGTCTTACATTTAATTGGTGGTTCCCCTACAGCCTCCCTCTGTTTCTCACTGGCTGCAGAAAGTCAATACAATTCATTAAGTAGAACTTCTGACTTGCCTTTTCCAAAGTGTTATGAAGTGGTTACCGACCACTGTTTTGCTGATATGGGATTAGATAAAAGCCCAAAATTGGGTTGGGGGTATCTGTTCTTCAGGTTCCAATATGCTGGCGAAATCCAGAGATCTCCAGAGGAAACAGCATGACAGAAACTACCATGCTAGATCAGAACGGGTGATAGTCCAGTATCCTGTCAGTGATGCTGGCCAGTATCAAATGCTTCCAAGGAAGGTGCAAGAAATTCTGCAATGGGCAGTTATGGGATAATCTGCCACCAAGAAAGTTTTCCTCAGCAGTTAGAAATCGACTGATTTAAGCACTAACTTATTTTCAAACTCACACATTTGATGGAGAGGTGTTTAGGTTCCTATGGTATTCCTGAACCTATGAAGCAATATTAAGTTCAGAAGGGATTAACAACTACAAACTATATTTTCATTAGGTTATTGAAAGAGTTCAAATTATATGAGAGTGAGATTCAGTTAATGGATACCTGCGCAGATAAGGACCCATTTTGCACACACAAATTCAGGTTTTCTAACTGTTTTGTATGGGGGTACATCCCAAAATATTGTGATTACCTTTTTACAGTGCCCTTTGACAATATGGCCCTATTGTATTTTGTCCATCAATAATATATATCAGATTGTCTACCCTGCGCTCTGATATACTGACTCAGGTTTTTGGCTTTCCTCTGATACACAATGAATGAAAAACCACCTGTGCGTAATATGTCCATATTTTCTACTTTGAATTCAGTGTAGAAGACAAGTTTTTAAATAAAATCATGACTTCTTATGTATAAACATGTTTCTCATTGCCTCATGTGACAGGAAGCTTAAATGAAGTAATGCAGCAAGATCAGAGATGAAAGACTATACACAGTCAAAATGCATATGTTATGGAAGGTCAGTAGCATGCTAAACAGAAACACGAGAGGTTTGTTTTTAGCTTGCTTTGTGAAGCTGAGAAGAACAAAGTAAAACATTCTACTAAATTAGAATGTAAGAAATTAGGATTAAAAATGTCTTCCAGCTGCCTGAGATATATTGAATGTTATTTCTCAGTGCTTTCAGGAACTTGGAGGATTTGGATTTACAGTTGCAAAGGAAACAGTTCTTCAGTGACACAGCTAGCTTTTTGAAAGCCTTTTAATATCAGTTAGAATTATGGAGGAAGATGGATCAGTTCAGCACTCTTTCACCATCTGCTAAATAAACTCCAGGTTGATTCTTATCTTTGTCAAAATCTGTGTAAAGTGCCTTGTGTGTTCCATGTAACTGAAGTGGCCAGCTTTCACTTAAGGTGAAAGATTTTATGTGGACCACATCCGAGCAGAAGTCAGGTTTAATTAGTCAAAGACCAAGATAATGTTCCTGGAAAGATTGATCAAGTTCACCACTCTTTATTGCATAGACTACTGAAAGCTTATTCAAAGGTTCCAGCTCCTTCTTTTGCAGTTAATAGCACAAAACCAAAATCATTTGTCTATAAATCATCTCTCCTTCATGCAATATTCAGGCAGTCGTTCCAAGAAGTCCAGACTCTGTGCTCTTTTTATAATAGTCTTCTTACTATTTTGCATTCCTATGAGTTATGCTTAACAGGATTTGACCAGACGCTAAATAGATCCCAGATGTCTTTTTTGTATTTTATAATCAGTTTTATGACACATTTATGCCAGCCATATATTACCAGAGGACCCTTTAGATAAATGCTAAGCGATGTTTGTAGAGAGGGAAGACAATTCTTCCATTATAGCACAGACAATGTACATTGGGAATGTACATTAATCCTAACAGGTGTTACAAGCATTAATCCACTCATTTAATGAGCAGAGAATAGCTCCCAGCATCTTTTATATCACTGTCTAAGTCCATGTGGAAAATGACTAGGAATCCATTCAAAAACTCTGAAAAGCCATGATGGGTGAACCTCATAAAAGGTTTAAAGTTCTGTTCAGCTAAAGAAGTTAAATTGCTGCTTATCCAAAGGAGAACGTCTAAAATCTGCACTCTCTGGCTGAAAATCTCACAAGAACAATTTGTCTCAAGATGGGTCTCCCCCTACGGCCAGGTGGGCTAGAAATATTATGACAGCCTGTCTCACAGCCTGGCATTTCTAGTCCAAGCTATATGAAAGTAAAGTCTGTCAATCAGAGATGTTAGTAGATCTAGAACAACATGAACAAATAGTTGTGTCCTCTCCCTCACAGCATCTTGCTGCAAGTTCTTCCCAAAGAGCATGTTTCATCAGCAAACTAAACTGGATTACTGAAAACTTCCTATATAAAATATGTGACTAGGACGGACCAGAACAAGAATTGTATCAAAGTTTCAAAATTCTAAAACTTGTTGAACTCTGATTTGGTTTCAGGATTTCTCTTTAGAAGGCATGTAGTTCCCAGGGTACATAGTGAATCCCTGGCACAGTCAACAGCGCCAGCTGTGTGCCATGCTCCCTGCTGTTCACAGCTGCACTGCTGCATCCAAGTCTAGTTCCTAAGGATCCATTCTTAAGCCACAATCCTGCAAACACCCATGAAGTTAAGTCTACATACCTGATTAGTCCCATTATCGACAATAGGACTACTCGTGTTGAAAGTTAAGCACATGTATAAGTGTTTGCAAGTTTGGGGTCTTCATCCTCCCCTTGACGGGAGGAATCTAGTCTTTCCTACCGCATTAAGTTCCTTGCCTCTGAATGCCAACAAGATTTCTAATTGTGGTGGGTTTAATTAGGTGGACTCAAAACACTGGGAAATAGACCAATAAAATCATGACTATTTACATGATTGACCCATGTGGTTAAGTCACAGGTGAAGATGACTAGAGTGACTGATTTTTAAAACAACTTTTGATTGTTCTATAACAAATTGTGTCCAAACACTGAAGCTGGTCATCCATGAACTTTGGGAACATTTAGATCTGAACCCAACCCTTAAGCGCTCACATCCTGCTCTACGTCTTAGAGCATTTTAAATTTTCACAAGGTCCCTTGCTGTTCAGCAGCTGCTACAGCCACTGGAGTGAAGTCTTGCAGTTTAGGCAAGAACCTATCATTTCAGATGATTATTTGAAGTTCCGTCTCAATTTCTGTGTGGGAAGAAATTGATTTGAGATTGCAGTCCAAGCCATATGCAATATTAATACACATTCACAGATACTACTTCAGGAAATGTCTCATTAAGGTTCGCCTCTCTAATGCAGAATTGGATAGTTTCAGAGAAAACAGTATATAATGCCTGCCCTTTGACTGACTGTCAAAAAGGTTGACGTTTAGTTTTGAAGCCTGCCGATATTTCAGCATCTCTGGAACAGACAAGCTGCCAGATTTCCTTGGGGGAGGAGAGACAGACACAGAGAGAACTTTGCATCAACGGCATGAGTGCGATTGATATGGGACCAGATCCTGCAATACTTATTGCAGCCTTACACAAGCAGACCTCTCACTAACTAAGGATTCTAGGATTTGCCTCACAGACTTCAGTGGTAGTTTAGATGGAGGAGGATTCCAGGGTTTTGCACACAAATTAAATTGTTCTGAATATTTTACAAGATTTCCTTTTCAAAGAGCCATAAGATTTGCATAAGCATAACATTCATAGTAAACAGAACTGTTTAAACATATCAGTGATCACTGCAAATGCATATTTAATTCAAGGATGGCATATTTAACCATAGAATATGAAGAGCTGCATGAAATCTATGTGCTCGAATGTATTGTGAATGGCTTATTAATTGGAACTGGACACTAACATGGGTAGTTAGTTTTAAGGGGTCACATATTTCATTATTAATTGCTCACTGGCTGTTCACTATAAATGGATTCGATAGAATCAATGTAGAAAATTAAAGGTAGATGAACTACCATTAGTTTCCATTCAGAAATTAGTAGAAATTATTGGCTAGATCCTTAGTTGTACAGACTTACAGCAGCAGGTCTGTTCCCAGATCTCCCCGGCAGCCTTGGGAATCTGTGGAACCCACTCTTCATTGCCAGCCTAACCCCTCTTAAACAGCCTTCTGAAAGGCCTAGGTTTGGGGGTGGGAGGGACGGTACTACAGAGACTCTTAGGGCTAGAGCTACAGAGGGATTTAGGTGCTTAATGGCCACTTTAGGCACCTAACTTGAAAATTTAGATCCTCAAAACTTCCACTCAGCTGTAAAGTCCTTAGCCGCCTAAGGCTACATCTACACTATGAGTAGAGGTGGAATTCCCAGCACACGTACACATACTCAATTAGCTCTTAACCTAGTACACTAAAAGTAGTAGTGTAGCCATGGTAGCATGGGCAGTAGTGACAGACCAGCTGCCCCAAGTACAAACCCTACTGAACCCAGGGCCAGCGCTTCCATTTAGGCCACCTAGGTGGTCGCCTAGGGCACCAGGATTTGGGGGGGCGGCATTTTGCCGCCCTTGGCGGCGGCGGGTCCTTCACTCGCTCCGGGATCCACCGCGGAAGTGCCCCGAAGACCGGGAGCACGGAAGGACCCCCCCCACACCCGCCACAGAATTGCCGATGACGACCGGGCGCGCGGAAGGACCCCCGCGTAGGGCACCAGAAACCCTGGCTCCGCTCCTGACTGAACCCCATGGATACATAGTCAGGGAAGCTAAATTGTGCAACTGCTCATGCTGCTGCAGCTACACTACTATTTTTAGCATGCTAGCTCAGCTGAAAGCTAGCATATATTATGTTTACAAGACAAGTTTCAACTCTTGGAATCTAAAAGAAGTCTGCCAGTGTGTGACCCTTTTTTGGGGCATCCAGAACGAGTCAGTCACCCTTCTGCCTTAAAAGGAGAGGAATTTGGTGGTGTAACGCTGTGTGACAGTTCCCTAACACATCACTCTGATAGCTAGCCAAACTTCTTAGCACACAGCCATTCCTAACCTTATCTTGCAGGTTAACCCTTGGTGTTCTTCCGTTTCCCAACTGTCCAGAAGTTGCCCAGCATCCAGCAAGTCACCAGATTCCCATAAAGTCATCTGTCTGCAGAGAGACTACACACCAGTTTGTTGGCTCAGGTGAGGATGCACACCTCACTAACAGCAGTGATGAATTTATAATAAAAAAAGTTTGAGATTCAAGTGATACTAAGTAGAGATAACAGAAAAAAGGTTAATGGAAAAAAAAAATCATGCTTTCCAGTGACTACAACTTAACAGGATACAATCCTTGTCTAAAGCAGTTCTTTCACCTACCGCCACTTTAGTATCACCAGTCTCACATGGCTGGGGATCCACTGTCAAGGGAATGCAAAGAACTCTGCCCTCTGTTTCCTCAGTAATTGATATCAGGAGGCCATTAGTCCCCAAAGGTCATCTTTGCCTCAAGAGTCAGGATGACCCCCTGAGGTTCAGATTGAGGTGTGGCCTCCAGTGTGATGACGCCATGCTGTTTCTGCATCATCCAGAGGGCTATTTACCTCAGATGCAGATGAACTGCCCACCGTCTCTGGCATCACCATGCTCAGTTTACATTAGATACACCAGCAAATCAATATGCCTTTGTTGAAGACACACTTGTTTGTCAATTCTGTGCCCCAAAAATGTTAGAAACATATTTCCAGCACACAGACATAATTCATTGCATGATGTATGTACTGAAGGTATGTAAAATTAATGATCAGTGTCACCAGCTTTTATGTAAAAAGTCATACAACACTCTTTGCAGATAAATACTATGACAACAATGTGTTAGGAATTATAGAAGTGGGCATTGAGTTGGCTTTGAGGGGCTTTTAGGGTCATACAGTGGACATTAGGCATATTCATTGGAGCAGGGACTTGAAGTAGACTCTCCCACATCCCAGAGAAGTGCCCTAACTAAGAAAAGAAAATAACCATTTCTTGAGTTAGCCAGCAAAGCAAAGGTACTGCAACTCACAGCAAAGACCCTCATTTATAATTGAAGACCTTCCTTTGACTTATAGCAGTGATTTTCCTCTCAGAGTAGAACTAATTTGCGTAAGCTCATACTAGGGAAAACTCAGGGGGGAAAACTATTATTCAGGGTGCTTCTAGCTCTGCTCAAACTTAAGGTTGCCTAATGCTTCCCATGAGTTGCCTTTAGCTTTTCTAAGTTTCCACTATTTGGGTTGAATTTTCCCGTGTCAGGTGTGCACCTCATGTGGACTTTTTTTTTTTTTTTTTTTTTTTGATGGGTTCAGGTAAAATGGTTCCACTGTTTTACAGAATGTAAGCAGGTGAAATAAGTTGTTTTGCCCATATTGAAAATATTCTTACAACTGGTTTTGAGAAAAACTCTAGCATCTCCCATGCTTTGGAGCAGAAACTTGAAATGCATCAGGGGGTGCATTCTGATGCCAGGAGCTTGCCTTTTCCTAGCCTCATGAAAATCTGCCCAAATTTGGCCAAGTTCTGAGCCTCTGAAAAAAATGTCAGTTCACTCAGACTTTAGTTTGGGAGCTAAGTTCTTCTAAGATTCTTCATGGAGCATACTCCAGCCTTTCACAGCAACTAGTCATAGTTACCAGATTGTGTCTGTGCCATTCCCACAAAGTAATTGAGTATGCGCCAAACCAGGGACATGGGGGTTGAGCAGGACTCCCCCATCAATTCATCCTCCTGGACAAGGCAACTGTGGTACCAGGCACAGGAGTGGAGAACAGGGAGATTGTCCTTCTTGTGCTCTCAATACTCTTGCTGCATGGAAAAGGAACAGCCAGCCTGATAAAAGTGGGAAGAGTGAAGGGTGTGGTACTTGGGAGGGTTGAATAGGAGCAGAAGGCAAGAGGACCATCGGTGAATTGGATGGGAGCACAAGCCAGGGCTACTCCTGGGGTTGTGCTTGTCCCTACTTGCTCAGAGCTATGTCTGAATTTGCACAGGTTCAGATGCTGCCACCTTACTCACAATTCTCTCTTGGGCAGGGAATGTAGACCCCTGTACCAACACCCCAAATCCTGCCACCTTCCTCAGCCCCTACATAAAGTAGAATCATACTGATTCCATCCTTGTTTCTTCATGTGAACAATCTGGCTCTCAGTATGAAGGTGAAACCCAAGCATCTATACTCAGATCCATCCTAAGTGTTCATTGCCTGGGATCAAGAATATCTGATGAGGTGGCAGGGGGAGGAAAGTGAGACACTATTTAGATTTCCTAGCCTTCTTTCAACCATATAGTAGAGAGAGACCAAAGATGAGAAATCTGAGGATACTTGGTCAACTTCAATCAAGTATTAAAGTTATAGTATTTGAACTGGTGCCTGAACTGTTAATTACATTTATATTTGTTAAGTGACCATTTAGACCCTGACCTAAATCAAACTGAAAACAGTGGGGCTACTGGCTGTTTATAAACATTTTGCTGGATCAGTCCTTTAAAGTAGATCTGAAGTAGGAAACCAGAGATTCCTCCCCTCCCCAAGGCAACACAAATAAAGAGGACTTTTAATTGGACTTTAACTATCAAAGAATCAGTGGGATTGGGCAAATGCCCCTACAGCTAGTGTGAAAGCAGAGCATCCACGTGGATAGCCCAGACCTCTGGTGAACCTCCAGGCATCTACTGGTTCTGGGCACTGAACATCTGGCTTTTATTACAGGGGTCAAGCATTGTCTGTTCCTCAAAGAATCCTCTTCTGTATAGATTATTCCCACACAGGAGAGAATACTGAATAGTGACTTCAGGATTTGGCCCATTGCTTTTGGATACGTACAAGCATAAATGGATTTTATATCTATTTGAAGTCTAATTGTGTCTACTGTTTATTTAGGAGATCGTTTTCTTTTGTAGATCCTGTGTGAACTGTTTTCAGCCAAGAAAGCAAGAAAATTTCCCATTCCTACCATCCATGAAAGCACTCCATTTAGTACTAGACCATGGCAGTGACAAATTTGTATATTATTTGATCTGAAAAACACTTCAATTTCAATCAAAAACCAACTTCTGAAAAATCAATACTATTTTAGTATTGTGAGGTTAGAACAAATCTAGGAAGAACACAAGACTAGCTAGATAGAACGTGATAGAGAAAGAGAATCACAAGGTCAGGGTTTCTTGCTGAGGGTAAAGTTTCCAAAGCCAGAAAATTAATCTTTTCATGAAAAGATAGTTCATTTTGAAAAATGGGTAAATATATATATATATATATATATATACTTGCTAATGCATCTAACCAGTATAGGCACTAGAAGCCAGGGTGGTAACAAGAAAAGAATCAAGCTAAATTTGAAAAGTTTTTAACTTAATGATTTCATTAGAAAGTTGCTATCACTGATCATTTCTAATTCTTTTCAATTTCTCAGCCTGAATTAAACTAGCAGGCCATATTAAGGTAAGTGTTTTCAGATCTCCAAGAAGAGATTACGCCAAAAGTCTATTTGTTTTCAGTTAGTGTTTTTCATTTAGTGTATAACATGATTTTGGAATGTTTTCTAAGAGGGCTAAATCAGGGCACCTCATTACCAGAAAGCAACTGATGAAGGGCCTAAGCCATGCCTCACTGAAGTCAATGGAAGACTCCCATTGACTTTAATGGGCTTGGATCAGGCTGGTGACAAACACCACCATTGGTTGTGGAACTAATGGAATTATTCTGAGCAAAGAGTTAGATATGTATTTTTAAGAGTAGGATATAGCCACTGCCCTGAACACTTCAACATCACTATTGCATTCTGTAGTGATTAGGACCATGACTATAGAATACTATTAGCAGCAGCCCTGTCTAAGATGGCCTTAGAACTCTGGTTAACCCAATCCACCAAAACTGGATTCAGAACACTGTTTAGATCCATCATAGGGGAGGCAACAACATTTAACCCAATGCTAAACGCCACATTATTGGCTTCTAGGGTCCCGTCTACAATAGCAATATTTGTAACTATACTCAAGAGGTAGGTAGCACAGTGAAGTTTAACGGTATTACTGTTATATGTTTCAGTTACACCTAGAGATCCCAACTGAGATCAGGGCCTTCTTGTGCTGGTGCTGTACAGTGAGACCATGCCTGCCTTGTAAAGCTAACAACCGAACCAAGGAAGAGAGGGAAAACAGAATCTTAGAATATCAGGGTTGGAATGGACCTCAGGAGGTCATCTAGTCCAACCCCCTGCTCAAAGCAGGACCAATTCCCAACTAAATCATCTCAGCCAGGCTTTGTCAAGCCTGACCTTAAAAACCTCTAAGGAAGGAGATTCCACCACCTCCCTAGGTAACCTATTCCAGTGCTTCACCACCCTCCTAGTGAAATAGTGTTTCCTAATATCCAACCTAAACCTCCCACACTGCAACTTGAGACCATTACTCCTTGTTCTGTCATCTGCTACCACTGAGAACTGTCTAGATCCATCCTCTTTGGAACCCCCTTTCAGGTAGTTGAAAGCAGCTATCAAATCCCCCCTCATTCTTCTCTTCTGCAGACTAAATAATCCCAGTTCCCTCAGCCTCGCCTCATAAATCATATGCTCCAGCCCCCTAATCATTTTTGTTGCCCCCTAATCATTTTGAAGCACAGAGAGGGCGCAATGGCTGGACTAGGCTTAGTGGCAAAAGCCAGAACAGAACCCAGGTTTCTTGACTCCTACTCCAGTGCCTTATCCATTGGACTGCACCATCTCCCCACTGCCTTAAAACTGTAGCATAGCAAGTTTTATATGGTATTGCCTAACCCTGCCATTCTGGGGCATCATGTTATGGCATGCCTCAACTGTGCTAATATACACAAGAAGAATCTGCTGTCAGTTACATCTGTGTATAGAAGTTGGTTACAGTGAAGAGTTAATCCAGTTTTACAATGCCATTGAGTGCTGAATTTGGCCTTGGTCTTTAAATTGCCTCATGATGTGTTCTATTTCAGTTTCTTAATATGGAGCAGAGTTTTGCAGTTTTCCTGTTGCTGTGTGGTCTAAAGAATGTGAGATAGTGTAGAATTAGATATTGATCCTATTCCACAAGTACTGATTGGGCCTGGCCCTGATAGCTGCTGCAGAATGTGCTGCCCGATGTGCTATATGTAAGAGCCCTCTATCTTTGTCATTTTGATCAGTGACAAATGCGAGTGTCACAAAGTCTACTTCTCTACTCTAATACTATCACTTGCAAAGGCTCAAGCTCTCTTTCCATTATCTTTAGCAAGAAGCTTTTCAGAGATATTTAGTAAAGTAACTACAGAGCAATTGCTCTTATCTCTGCAGTCTCAGCTCTTGATCAGGGGAATAGCAAGGCTGCAGTGAAGGGCTACCCAAACAAACACTGTTATTTTGATTCAGTTGTGTTTTCACTATTCACAAGATCAATACTGCAGTTATTCCACTTGCAGATGGACTGCAAATTAGCATCCTCAATGCTTTCTCCATTTTACTATCACATGTTTCTGAAAACAATTGGTTTGTATGTTCACTTTAAGGTATCGAAGGAGAATTATGAACAAAGTCGTGATGAAAGACTCAGTTAAGCAGTTTTTCCAACAATACCCAGCAGTTGCAAGTCTCATACATGTTGCACTCATTCCAAGTGGGTAAATACAATTGACATCAATGGAGACTATTAAGGTATAGGAGTCTACTTGTGGCACAAGATATTACTCCACAATGTGAAAGTGATGCAACTGGGCCCTGATGGGAAGCTTTAAGTCCTCAAGGTGCTGTGCAAACATTTAGAATTAAGTATCATTGTCCTTATTTTAAAGATGGTGATGCTAATGAAGAAAGGCAACTTCCCCAAAGTCACAGAAGAGCCATAATTAGAACTCAGAAGTTCTTGGCATCTAGTCCTGTACCCAGACTATTAGACGACAACTCTCTATACATATGTACACTTTTGACCAATTAAATAAGCGTGAAAATTTAAGATTTCAAATAAAACTTTTTCATATAAAAATCTCCATTTCTGTATTAATTTGTTACAGAACTCAATTGTTCTTCTAGGTAGAGCTCCAAGCAAGGGATAGTACACAGGCCACTCCCAGGATGGGTCAGTACAGGAGACTTTTAAGGCACTACTTTGCTCCAGGGAGTTAACTTGCTGCTAGTTTTTTCCAATGGCAAATTACTACCATCCATGCACTGGCTTATCTGTGCTGGCTGGCTCATTGGAAAAGCAGAACCAAGGCTCTGCCCATTTCCACCTGAATGTCCTCTGGCAACTTGAGTAGAAAGGCTTCCTCCTCCTCCTCCTCATGCCCCTTTGTGGGCAAGTAGTCCAAGCCACAAATAAGTACTACATTTGTCAATATCACTGATATGTGGCCATGACCGTCTTACAGCAGCTGTGATAGACAAGGAATATTGGTGGGCAGTGTCTAAAAACTATTTTCATGAGTTAAGATACAACTTACAGTGAAGCAGCATTATGAATAATAGCTCCCTCCTGAGTGACTATAGCTTCTCTATCACATACTTGGTTTTATCAAATTTTAATATATACACACTTCTCACAAGTGAGTAAAGCAGGCTTTAAAAAGCCACATGTACTGTGGGCTGAGCTTATTTGCTGGTGACTGAGAACACTGGACCAAATTTCCTTCCTCCATTATGCACATGCCTGTGTGTTTGCAGAATTGAGCACACTATTTTTTCCAGTGCATTTCACTGTGGTTCAAAGCATACAGTAAGTCAGCCAAGGAATGACACACGTAAGTTGTTTTTTCAATGTCATTTTTGTACATCTGAAGATTTGAAATCTAAACACCATTTTCTCACTTGTTTTGCCAATGTGTTGCATTAAAATAAGCCAAACATGTTTCATACTGTTTTTAAATTCAAATCCTGAGGCATCTCACTCACATCCACCTGCATGATAATTTATTTATGATGGAAACTAATAGAAAATAAATCATTGCAGTATTGAAACTATAGGTTAAGAATTCCTGTAACAATTCCAGTGAATGGTTCAAAGGCTTCTATAAAGGGCAGAATTATATACAGGTTTCTAGAGAACAGGTTTACTTGTTAAATTCTGTAAGAATGGATATCAAATGTAAGAATACCAGCTAATTCGATTGAATCCCATAAATTTAATCAAATCAGTTGTATGGACTACATTAAGAAAAAAGCATTAGAGCAAAACACCTCTGACAACTTTTAGTAAATGATAGACCTACAGTTAGAACAGATAAGTTAGACATGCTCAAAAATCCAGACCTAAATTTCCCTAACTTTGGATTGTTTGAAATGTAGATCCCAATTTGAGTCCTTTAGGAGATAATATACACCATGTGCCTTATTTAAGTAAACAAGAATCCCAAGATGATTAGGACAATGTAGGAGTCTACAACTCTGTGCTTTTTAAGCTTAGAACATTTTTTTTACTGTGTAATAACCTTTAAATCACTATAAAATTATGGTAAAGAGATGAAATTTAACAGCTCTTGCAATCACAAATTCTGCAATTCACCTTAACTACTCATTAATTCAAAGCTTCTACATTTGAAAGCTGAATTTTGCTTTGCATTTACATCTTAATGCAAGAGAAAGAAAAGTAGCAAGCTTGAGAGAAATTAGAGCCCATACATGCCTAGAATTTGCCTTCTGAAATTTCCTGTGAAAGCAAAGGCTTATGAGGTGCTTCTACTTAATTATTTGGAAGATCTCAGGTACTCAATTCCATCTTTCAGATTCCCCTCTCATATTCCCTTTTTACACCTATTCATGTACAAATCAAGTGTGGGATGGGAATATACTTAAGACAAAATACTGTAAGACTTGCTAGTTGTTACAAGAAAGCCAGTCTCTCTGTTCCTAGGTCTACCACAGACCACCTCTGACCTCAGGCAAATCACTTGACTTGATGTACAGGAGAATTTCTTATCTATAAAATGGAGATACTTCGTTTGTCCCCAAGTTTACCATCCAAAAGGGCAAGGATGGTCATTTACTTTATCTTTAAAGTGGAGCCCTGTTTTCAGTGGGGGCCTCTGAGACTCACTACTGCACTGTTTAAGGGTTGTGCTGGGGCAGTCATATTTAGTAACCAGAGCTTCTGTGGAAGCACAGGACCTGTGGACGATGTCTCTTTACCCACCATCCAATACCAGTAGATCTCAGGGCATCTGAAAAAGGGTTGGTGGATCTGATCCTTCCTTTATTCTTCAACAGGGAAAGGCAAACCTTTGAGCACATGACATTCCAAGAGAGGGAACTCACTATTGGTTAGTTGGCTAGTCACTGGGCAATTTTTAAAGCACACATTAAAATTATAGTCCACATTTATAAAACTGGTCTACAATTTTTGAGAAGTCGTCTGCTTCAGAGATAAAATGTGCTATTTATGTATTTATTTTGATCTGCTAAATTCAAATATGACAATTAAAACAACTGTTTGGCTACTGTTTCTAAGATTTTCTAAGATTAAGTTTTTACATTTTATGTCTATGTATATTGTGTAGATAGTAGAGTTTTAATCATAAATTGTAAACCTAGGTCTTTTCATGTGTTTATGGTTGCTTTACATGATAATATTTCACCTGTCCTGTTTATGTAACACTTTAAAAATCAGCAAAAGAGTTATATAAATAAAATTGATTATGAAACAAAAGGCAAAAAACTATTATGTACATAGTTTAGTCCTATTCAGTGTCTATTCGGCGCTTCTTGGCTTGTCTCTTGTATTCATTAAATAGAGCATCTCTTGTCACTGTCCAGCAATAGTCTGCAAGCATTGATGGGCTCCATTTGCCCTGATAGCCTTTCTCCATTGTTGCAATGTCCTGGTGAAATCACTCGCCGTGCTCGTCGCTCACTGCTCCGCAGTTTGGTGGAAAAAAATCTAGATGAGAGTGCAAAAAATATATCTTTAGTGACATGTTGCAACCAAGGCTTTTGTATGCCTTCAGGAGGTTTTCCACCAACAACCTGTAGTTGTCTGCCTTGTTGTTTCCGAGAAAATTTATTGCCACTAACTGGAAGGCTTTCCATGCCGTCTTTTCCTTGCCACGCAGTGCATGGTCAAATGCATCATCTCGAAGAAGTTCATGAATCTGAGAACGAACAAAGACACCTTCCTTTATCTTAGCTTCACTTAACCTTGGAAATTTTCCATGGAGGTACTTGAAAGCTGCTTGTGTTTTGTCAATGGCCTTGACAAAGTTCTTCATCAGACCCAGCTTGATTTGTAAGGGTGGTAACAAAATCTTCCTTGATTCAACAAGTGGTGGATGCTGAACACTTTTCCTCCCAGGTTCCAATGACTGTTGCAGTGGCCAATCTTTCTTGATGTAGTGGGAATCTCTTGCATGACTAGCCCATTTGCAGAGAAAACAGCAGTACTTTGTGTATCCAGTCTGCAGACCAAGCAAGAGAGCAACAACCTTCAAATTGCCACAAAGCTGCCACTGATGTTGGTCATAGTTTATGCACCTCAAAAGTTGTTTCATGTTGTCATAGGTTTCCTTCATATGGACTGCATGACCAATTGGAATTGATGGCAAAACATTGCCATTATGCAGTAAAACAGCTTTAAGACTCATCTTCGATGAATCAATGAACAGTCTCCACTCATCTGGATCGTGAACGATGTGGAGGGCTGCCATCACACCATCGATGTTGTTGCAGGCTACAAGATCACCTTCCATGAAGAAGAATGGGACAAGATCCTTTTGACAGTCACGGAACATGGAAACCCTAACATCACCTGCCAGGAGATTCCACTGCTGTAGTCTGGAGCCCAACAGCTCTGCCTTACTCTTGGGTAGTTCCAAATCCCTGACAAGGTCATTCAGTTCACCTTGTGTTATGAGGTGTGGTTCAGAGGAGGAGGATGAGAGAAAATGTGGGTCCTGTGACATTGATGGTTCAGGACCAGAAGTTTCCTCTTCCTCGTCTGACTCAAGTGAGAATGATTCTGGTGCATCAGGAACCGGCAGTCCTTCTCCGTGGGGTACTGGGCGTATAGCTGATGGAATGTTTGGATAATGCACAGTCCACTTTTTCTTCTTTGACACACCTTTCCCAACTGGAGGCACCATGCAGAAGTAACAATTGCTGGTATGATCTGTTGGCTCTCTCCAAATCATTGGCACTGCAAAAGGCATAGATTTCCTTTTCCTGTTCAACCACTGGCGAAGATTTGTTACACAAGTGTTGCAGCATATGTGTGGGGCCCACCTCTTGTCCTGATCTCCAATTTTGCAGCCAAAATAAAGGTGAGAGGCTTTCTTAACCATAGTGGTTCTACTGCGCTTTTGTGATGCAAAAGTCACTTCACCACAAACATAGCAGAAGTTATCTGCACTGTTCACACAAGTTCGAGGCATCTCTGCTCACTTTGGCTAAACAGAAATGTGTCCCTTTGCAAAATCAAACACTGACAAATAAGAGAGCATGACACTGTATGATTTCTAGAGCTGATATAGGGCAATTTGTTCAGCAGAGTGATGTAAGCTTCGTTATGATTGCATCAGCTATGACTTCTAGGAATAACATGATGCGATTCATATCATGTATGACGCAATACCAGCTTCAGATTGCATCATTCATTGTTTTGCCTAAAAAGCAAGTACTGTCCAAACCCAGTCATAGATTTATTCATAGATCCAGTCAAAGATGTATTTTAGTAATTTCTGGTTTAAATTGAGATCCCTTCCCTTTATAACTCACTTATCCTCCGCCATTCCCAAGTCAAGGGTCGTATATACTGACTCAATAGCATATCTTGAAAACTAGAGCCAATCAACAATTTTAAGCATCATTTTCCTTCTCAGTGACCCAGAATTAGTAAAGTTTGACTACATTTATTTCAGAAGCATTTTGGCTGTGGAGCAGTGGAATCAATCATGAATTGAAGCACGGCAGCAGGAGGATGCTCTCATCCCACTAATACTAATGCAGATAATTTAATTAGTTAAAATTATCTTAATACCAAGAAACTCAAATTTAAATGGCATGTGCCTCGAATTTAAAGTTTTCCCAAATATGAAGTTAGATTCTTATTTCAATTCAATGTCAACAAAAATCCAAAATTCACTGAAACAATGTAGTAAGGCGAATTTGATTTGATCTGTAAAAGATGGATGGTTGAGGGGAAAGGGTGCTTCACCAGTTAACCACCAAGGAATTTTACTGCAACCCCCCCTAAAAAGGTCTGATATACTAGGCCAGGTCTTAATGATGATCTCAATGCCAGTTCAGGAATGTTACTTCTGCTATTTTAGTCGCATTGGGGTTCCTTGCTAGGTCTTAGAGACCACCACAATTAAAGACAAGCAACAAAAAAAGTCAGTTAACTATGACTAGTTCCCCCACAATAGTCTCTTCTGTATGTTTCTGGGGCGCTTTTAACAGATTACATCTTTAAGTGGGTCCTCCTTTGATGGGGACACTGCTGTAAGTTAAGATCGTCACAGCTTTGGGGTAACTGCACCTAAATTCCCCTTCCATGGTTTGCTCCAGGAGAGCCTAGTCAGATCTAAGGCCTTCAGCTGTCACCCATCTGTGGACAAAGACTCATGTCCCACTGCCTTCTGACTGCGGCTTTAACGCTGAACAGCCCCCTACCATACACTGATATTCCCCAACAGTAAGATACTTTCAGCTGCTGGCACATTTATTCTTGGGCGAAAGCATGACAGGGAAGTCAATAATAGGATTTGAATGCTCACTAAACATACCAGAAATGACCCATCTTCCACATGGGGAGTCTGGTATGTCAAGAGTCTTTCCAAAACTTCTGCAAGGCCTGGAGCCACCTGAGGACCAAAGATCCTATCCCTTTACTGAATCAAAAGAAAGACCCTAAGGGTCTGTTTAAACAGCCTTCTATACCAGAGCTTTGATTTGTTCCCCAGCTTCCTGAAAACAGTCCATCTCCTTATTTCCAATGAGGCTGAGCTTCAAAGGCTGGGAATCTACATAGCCAGCCTTGTAATTTTGCATTAATCACCTCGCATGATCCCAGATTCTGTATGACTACTCCCTGCTTCCCCCGCTCCACAGTGAGCCCAGAACACATCACCTTTATTGATAGATACAGACAGTTATACATATTCTACAGCTCATACTATCTTGCCCATCTCAGTACCATAGATTTTGACTGTTTCATGCTTTAAACAGCAAAAACAATATGGTCCCCAAAGACATTGAAACCACCTGGTCAAAAACCAATTTATATTATTCCCAAAAAAACAATAAAGAGTCCTATCTTGGTATATCCTAGATAAATGAAATCTTTGGCACATACATAAACTTAGTTAAGGGTAGCTAATTTCTATCTGGTTTATCATTAATAGCCTGAACAGTTTATAAAATGGGTAAAGGTGATCTTACCCAAGTCTTAGGAAACCAAAGAAAGTATTTTAAATAGAGCAACAAAGTGGGTGAGCTAGTATCTTCTGTAGGTGAAAGAAGCTTTGGATTAACTCACAACGTCACAGCTAAATGCAAGGTGGAACAGATTGTTTAGCTAAGCTGTGATGCTTGGAGTACCTTTCATAGCTGGGAAGAACTCTGTGTGCCTCAAAAGTTTGTGTTTCACCAAAAGAAATTGGCCCAGTACAAGATGTTACCTTACCTGCCCTGTCTAATATCCTGGGAGCAACATGGCTACAACTACACTGTATATTTTAAATAAGTCATTCAAGGAGTAGTATTGAGTCCAGAAAATTAATGAATATTAAGGTCTTGAATTCACTATTTCTCACGGTTCACCGGTGTTAGTTTATATTTCTAGAGGGAACATAAACTATCTGGTGTTTAACAGGAAAAGCTTTTACTATCTTAAATTAGAAGAGCATTTCAATATCCATGAAAAATCACCACAAGAAAATTTAAGTCCAATTCCTGGGCAGTGCTTTTGCCAACTGTCTCTCATAGATGTTCAAGTCTTGATGATTATATCAAATTACATAAAGTGCTGAACTGAAAACTTGCTTTTTCTTGATGCTGTATTATGGTTTTTCCACATTAGCTATCTGCTGCAGCTTTCTTCTAGAGGGGCTGCTGGACAGAGCTGAGCCCGATATTGAATGCTATTGTTTAAGTTAAGAGGTGTGAGCAGAACGTTGTTATTGCTTGCTCAATTCAGAGTTCAATGTTCAATATTCTTCTCCTTCTGCAGCTTTACACAGGGAGGAAGGTGCACTTTTTAGGGGTTTAGCTAGATTCAAATATCAGCTGCTGTCATCCTTTCATTGACTCACTTCCTTCATGGGTTGGTCTTAGGAAGATTTTCAGCTTGTGAATGTGCAATCTACTAATGTTTATGCAGCGGGGCACTTGGTTTTTGTGGCTGGCACTCAAAACATTTTAACTTTTTAGTCCATTTTCTGAGATATCCTTTTAGTTCCGCCAGGATTTAGTAGAATTCTGCTTCAAATGAATCTCACATGTCACACAGGTCTTTTTGCTCTCCAAATAGTCATTTTAAACTGAAATAATTCGGAAAAGAATGATTTAAACTAATGGTCATTAACTCATTGTTCTCTTAATATTGGAGAGGGGACTCTTGTCTGAGTTTGGTACAGAAGTTACCTACGCATTGCTAGACAATTCATTCCTCCAATTAGTACCTTTATATTTAATAATTATATTAAACAAATCATAGAATATCAGAATTGGAAGTGACTTCAGGAGGTCATTTAGTCCAAACCCCTGCTCAAATGGCCTTCCTATGCTTGTACATAAAATGTTTTACATACTACATGCTTTACAGTGTTATGCTGAAGTTGGTATATGGAAGCTGCTTTTAGATACAAAGTGCTAGCAAGTGAATGCCATGAAAGGTACATATGCCACTTTAGTATTTAAGGAACAAACAAAGGTTTTTCAACTTTAAAATGAAACATGTTAGAAACTATCAAAACATTTCTGCAGCTACATGTTTTCTTTAAAGTTAAAAGAATGAAGACCTTGGAGTGCTTCTAAAAACAATTATAATCAGGACATATCTAGACTTGTGTGGTTTCAAACTGAAGGTTCGTCCCCTTCGCGGGAGGCCCATTTTTACACATTAGTTTGTGGCTCTTGATAACATCTCTTATGCATCACTCCTATTTGAAGTACTCAGAATAAGAGATTCTTGCAGTCTTTTACATTCAATTTAGGTCTTTTAAAGCGTGAATCTCATGTTTACAATTTGCAATTAAGACTATCAAAAATTCTAGGAGACAAATCACAATCAGTGCTTATATAGGTCACAATTCTAGGCAACGACATTTGTATTTCCTCTCAGCGGTCCAGCAAGTGCATCTGGTCTCAGGCTCCTAGCTCCCCAGCAGTTGCCCTTCAGGATGGAGACTTGCATCTCCCCTTTCTGATTGGGGTATCTCCAGGCTGCACACTTCTCAGCACAGGCAGGCTGCTCAAGGACACCTGCTTGCTTTCTCTTCAGAGATGGTTAAAAGGTATACTTGTTACAGCTATATAGGTACCAACACTTCCTATGCAAGCCTATTTTACTCTTAAGTTAAAAAGCACTATAAAAGAAAAGAAAACATTAAACAATAAGAACCTATTCCCATGCAAATAGGCTTACCTGACATCACCCCCCCCCCCCAACTCTAACATGGGTTCTGGCAGGAACAGTCCTTCAATAGCACATCCACAGGATTTCCTTTGTGGACACAAAGTCATCACAACCTCAGCTCAGAACTAGCACCCAGTCTCACGAGGCCCACTCCTTTCAGCCCTATCCTATGTACTGGGGCCCTGTCCATTGGCTGGAAAAAGAAAGCAGCCCTGAGCCTGTTTTTTCTTTTTTTTAAACAGGCTATATAGCCCAAAATCCTTTGCCTGTTGGTCCCAGAATCCAGTCTGAACTAGTATACATACACCTCTCCAGAGGGTAGCTTCAAATGGTGGTTAATGGAGGAAGTACATTAACATCCCCCTCCTACTGGAGAAGGTACATAGAATGACAACATACAAAATTGCATTTTAATATATTGTACTTTAAAGGTATTAATCCTAATTCAATATGGTTAAATTTAACTGTACTGAATTATCCTAATTCCAGAAGATTTGTTCCAGATATTGTCAGTCTGTCACAATATGCGGTTTTTTGAAAGACAGCATAAGAGGGGTATAGAACATTAAAGTAAAATTGAAATTATAAAACTAATTCAGAGCCTATGTAAACGCTTATGGTTTTATGGCTCGGGGGGAAGAAGGGGGTGTTCTTTGACACACTGGGATCCTGCCACATTGACAGTCAGCAGAGGCTTTATAAGAAACGTAGTGAGCTTAAATCTTTCTTATAAAAAAAAAGCTAACAAGCATGTAAATTACTATATTCTGACCATCATGTGTATGAAAGCAGCTCAAAATTCAGCAGAGTGGACAAAGTCAAGTCTGTAATTAATAAAAATTTCATCGGTAACCATTTTTGTATCAATATTGAGGTTTATCTTCCACAAGAAAAATATTAAGAAATAAGTTGCTACAGCTGGCTAAGAATAGTGAGTCAGTATTGAAGATGTCTGCCTGATGTGTACAGACGGGGCCAGATCCTGTAAGTCAATGGAGTTTCTCATCCAATCTATCCCACCTCCTTGTCCAAATAGTCCTTGTCCCCCTCCCATGCCCTGACTCCTTGTCATGCCTGTGGGTTTTTTTTTAAAAGGCTTAGAAGTCAGCCAAATTTGGGCAGTTTTTCCCCACTGGAACACCAAGAAGCACTTCCCTGACATGAGGGCAACACCTCTGCCCAATTTTGAATCCCTTCTCCAAAGCATAGGGGAAGTAGAGCTTTTCAACAGAAGAGTTGTATGTTTTGTTTTTACCATGGGCAAAACAATGTCCCTCGCCCTTAGAAATGGCCAAACTATTTTTGCTAATGCTTCTCAAGACACAGTGATGCCTGGGGCAGCCCCCAGCATGAAGATTTCAGCCCAAATGGTTAGAGTCTTCCAAAGTAACGGGAAACCGGGTCTTACAAGCAGAAGCATCAGTGGTGCAACAACCTGCACCAAGAAACGAAAAAGTTAAGTATGCAGGGTGAAGGACATGCTTATGATGATGTCATCTATCAACCATGGTAGCTGAGATAAAGGTACACACTTCACCCCTGTGATGGATGGGGATCTGGTTCTCCCACTTGTGTCATGCCTTGTGCATTTACTATGCCTTGTGCATTTACAAGCTTGTCTTTTTTATGTCTTTTCTTTATTTCCCCACTACTTCCCCTTATGGTTCTCTTTTGAGAATCACTGAAGCCATTGTGCTAGCTTCCTCCTAAGACACATACCTAAACTTCTGCTGTATATACTCTGTCCTGCTGTGCTAAGATGTTAAACACAGCAAGCTGCTTCAGCTCTTGAACAGCTTACAAGCCATTCTTTCTCAAAACACACTCTGTTATAAAGGTTCTCAGAAACTCGCAAACAGACTGAGGAACAAAATTTTTAAAAGGATTTCTATGGCACTGAAGAAAATTCAGTTCTTTTCTTTGAGTTCTGATTGTAGGATTAACTTCATATCCATAAAAAACATGCTACTTCTGCTGTGGTCTTAGGGGAATTGTTCCCTTTAAAAAGGGACTGGGGGGAGAAGAATATATTACTTCCAAACTGATTGATGTCAATGCAGACCGAGGGCTAGGAGATCCTTCCTGGCACCACCATTCTCTTCTCTTATGGCATTTAGAATTTGGCAGTGGCAGGGATCAGCATGAAGGCTGCTGTGAAACAGTCTCAATAATGGCAGGCATCAGTATAGCAAATAAAGCCAACAAGTAACCCTAAAACCTGCTGAACCCTTTGACTATCGATACCGGAGTATATGGTTGAAATCATGGCCCTCCGGGTGTATCTACACTACACTCCAAGGCCAGATAAGGATGGTTGAGCTAGCACACTAAAATACCAGTGTGAATGTTATGGCACCAGCAGAGATTTTGACTAGCCATCTATGCTCAGACGAGTCCAAGCTTGGGTGACTAGGCACATTATTTATGCTTAGGTGTTGTTACATGGGCTTTGGTTGGTTCAGGGAGTAGAGATGAAATATTGCTATGCAATTCCATGCACATGAACTGCTTGTCACATCATTTTAAAAAGCTTATGACAACAAATATGAAGACCAGAACCTGCACACACTTGTTGTAGTGACGATTATTTGTATATCAGTAAAAACTCTCTCCTTTATAATTAACCTGACTCATTCTACACAAAGATCAATTTCATCCAAGGGTCTGACATCTTATTTACTCATCAGAAATATCCAATTTCAAAATGTTTTTGTTTTTGTTGTTGTTGTGACATGCCACATTGATCTGTTTCCTTATTTAGATTAGTGTAACCTTAATCAGATTTCTAGAGCAAACATCTTTACAAATTCAAGATTTTCCATGAGTTTTCTGCTACATTGGCAGAAAGTCTGTGGCTTCTCACACATCCCACCTGATATCAGAGGAAGTAGAAGCAAAAGGTGCACAAATGCAGGCAAAATGAATTTGTTTAAGGATTCAAAGATGCAGAACATTTTTGCAGTGTTCACTAACCTCTAGTCTTCAAACACACTGTATATGAAATATATGATACAGTATATTTATGTAAGTGGCAAAGTACTGTATGGCAAGTCATGCTGAAGGGCAACCAAGCAATGAAGGACACAAAACCAAAAGGTATCAAGATGCAGAATTCTGAAGAGGTCAAAACACATCAATAAGACAGACACCACTAAAGCAACACCATTCCTCCATTAATAAGGATACTATGGAACACTGATGACTTCAATTGGACCTCTCAAATAACTGCTTACCAGTGTGGGACAGGCTGTGACTCCGTACTTTAAAGAAAATAAAGTGATGTTAGAACAAGATGGTCCCTGTCCTAAAGAGGGTACAGTATAAGTATATTGCAGGAGACAGATGGATACAAACAGGAAATACATTTCCTAGGTGTATGTGATCTTAAAAGATGATCCATGTTCAGAAGTTCAGAGAAGAGTTACCCCCAATCTCAAATTGCATCTGCCAATATGTGGTGAGAAAATGTGTGCATTGCTTGTAAAAAATCACCATTCAGTGGATGCTTTTACAAGCTATGCTGAGATGCAGACTGTATAGTAGAGAGCAAACATGAGCTCAGATAAGAAACAAGAACAATTAGAGACAATAGGGTATTATATTCAAGAACAAAGTATTGTGTGCTCTGGTGGCAGTCCCTGTACAGTGTCTAGTCAATTTATTTTGGACTGATAACTATGGCATGGAGATTTTTAAGTACTGTTAGCTTTACCTGGAAAAAATCCAAAGCATCCATACCAGAAATAGAAATCCCTGCTGAGATGCTGGACCATCAATTGAAACAGCAGATTCCATCTACTTAAATGCACACTTGGGTAAAACCTTTTATAGCAAAAGAGCTCTGTCAATATCAAGGACAGTGTGTGGCTGCTGGTATAGAACAGATTAGGAAGATGCGAATGAGCACTATATATTGGAAACTGCTAGCCAGTTTGTAGTGCTTGAGTTGAGTCAATGCCAGAAAACATCTTTTAG
This sequence comes from Malaclemys terrapin pileata, assembly GCF_027887155.1. Taxonomy (NCBI): domain Eukaryota; kingdom Metazoa; phylum Chordata; order Testudines; family Emydidae; genus Malaclemys; species Malaclemys terrapin. The sequence goes on from NC_071508.1 coordinate 67,273,030, forward strand.
TCTGGGATGGACAACCTTACTCCTGCAATACAGATTCTAAAGCTATTCTCAGTTGTCTAAGTAGAAACAATACTACAGGCTGAGAGATGTTACTACAGAAGAAGAGTTACCAATCTTAAAGTTTTATAAAATCAAATTTAGCCCTATTTTTAAAAAGGGTCAATTCATTGATGTCAGTGAAAGTTGTACTTTCTGAAATGGATTCATGCCACAGAAGTGAATTATGCCACTTATGCAATGGGCAAATCTGGTCTTCAAATTACAATCCTTCATTATTTCATCAGCAAGGTTGAAGAGACTATTGTAGCAGGACCGCCCAGAGGATTCAGGGGGCCTGGGGCAAATCAATTTCAGGGGCCTCCTCCATAAAAAAAAAAGTTGCAATACTATAGAATACTATATTCTTGTGGGGGCCCCTGTGGGACCTGGGGCAAATTGCCCCACTTGCCCACCCCTCTGGGCAGTCCTGTATTGTAGCCCTAAATGTGTCTCTCCTATGAATTTCTCTCCACACTAGCACATTTCAGATCTGTACATCTTTGCCTATGCATTTTGTAAATTTGTACTTGTTGGGACCAGATTTGAGACAGTACCGTACACATGAACCCAATGTGCTAGTCTCTTTTACAAGTTGATTCACTTATTTGGTGCCTGTGAGATGAGCTTCTCCCAAAATCTGACCCTTTGTACATATTTGGCCCACATAAAGTGTCATAGAATCATAGGGTTGGAAGGGACCTCAGGAGGTCATCTAGTCCAACCCCCTGCTTAAAGCAGGGCCAATCCGCAATTAAATCCCCAAATGGTCTCCTCAAGGATTGAACTCACAACTGTGGGTTTAGCAGGCCAAAGCTCAAACCACTGAGCTATCCCCAGGGCCGTCTCTGGCTTTTTTGCCGCCCCAGGCAAAAAAGCCTCCCCCCTCTCCCCAGCCTGGCAGGGAGGCGCCGAGCCCAGCCACGGGCCCGCTCTCCCAGACCAGCTGGAGCACTGGGGGGAGGGCGGCAACACCGGCCGGAGTGCTGGAAGGAGGGCGGAGAGCCCGGCTGGGACTCCGGCTCTCCCCGGCGGCCAGAGCGCTGGGGGGAGGGCGGCGAGCCAGCCAGGGCTCCGCTCTCCCCGGCAGCCAGAGAGCCCGGCCGGGGCCCCGCTCTCCCCGACCGGCCGGAGTGCCGGGAGGAGGGCGGAGAACCCGGCCGGGGCTCCACTCTCCCCGGCGGCCAGAGCACCGGGAGGAGGGCGGCGAGCCTGGCCGGGGCTCTGCTCTCCCCGGCGGCCGGAGCGCCGTGGGGAGGGCGGCGAGCCCGGTCGCGGCCCCGCTCTCCGGCCGGAGTGCTACGCCGCCCCCCTCCAGGTACCACCCCAAGCACATGCTTGGTGGGCTGGTGCCTGGAGCCGGCCCTGGCTATCCCTCCCCCGACATGTTAAATTGTTTTGCTCCTTAAGAATTTTATAACAAACAGACTGACTGTCAGAATTACAGAGCTGAACCTGACCCAAATATAAATAAAGACCATTAATTTTTGGAAAGTGTTCACATTTGCGTTTACTGGTTACATTCATTCCCCTTGTGTGTTTGCTATTTATGAACATAACAGCTACCAACTTTCATTAGCACAGTGTTTTAAAGAAAGCTAATTTCAATATCCCATGGGTGAGTATTCATAGGAATTGAGTTTTAAATTTGTATGAGTATTCATGCTGCACATTCTACAGGCTCTTCTATAGTCAAGGATCACAGACAATACCATGATAAGTCAGATGGTCTCACTAGTAAACAACACTGCTTGGATTTCAAACATTCACAATTTACACATATATTAAGTGTCTGAACAGATAAATATGAAGTTAAAGTGCTCACAAAATAGTTTCTGGAAAATGTAGACATGGATAGCTAATGTGATATCACTCACCTCTATTTACAAATTAAATGAGAATTAGAAAGCATTTCAGACTTTGTTCTTCCAAAAAAACAAGCCTCTGATGTTAGTCAGTATTACTGCACCTCCTCTGGGTCATCAAGTGCATTTGAATAGTTTTATCTGTCTAGACTGCAAGCTCCTTGGTACAGGTACCATTTCTTCCTATGGTTTTTGTGCACAACTGAACTCATTATGAAAGCAAAAAATACATAAAATAGCAATATGTATTTTTCTTTATTTTAGTGGGCACTAGCGACACTATAATTAAGGTTAAGACTAGCTTATCATTTAACAGATGAATTTTCTATGTGCTCTAAAAGCAAGCATGTGGTGAGGACTCTCCTGAAAATAACTGTTCTTCATGGGGGTTGGGTAGAGTTTCAGAGGTCCAGATTTGAGATTGTTTGAGCAAGGGTTTCCAAGTATTTTTAATTCTTGAAAGTACTCAGCCATCAACTTGTGGTCATAGTCTATATAACTGTGCCTGTTGTCCCCACATTCCATCTTTTTGTTTAACAGACTTGTGCCTTACATAACATTAGACTCTAATGCTGTAAAGACTTAAGGACATTTAACTTTATGCAGTGTGTAGTCCCATTCACTTCAATGTGGCTACTCACAGTAAAAGTACTTGAGACAGTGCTTAATTTTGTAGGATCAAACATTTTTTTTAAGATTACAAGCTTTTTGTGGCAGGGACCATATCTTCCTGTATATATTGCACTGAGCACAATGAGGTTGAATCTTGATTATGGCTTCTGAATACTACTCTAACAACTAAATAATTCACCTCTGGAAACTTTCCCTTTTGGGCCAAAAACCTTAAATGCATGTAATGCCATTGAATCCTGCAAGAGTGAGGAAGCTAGAATGGAAGAAGCAGAGCCTCCAAAGCTCATTCAAAAGCAGCATAATTGACAACTTCAGTATGTGCCAGAAGTACAGCCAGGCACATCTTTCTGGCAGCAAGTCTACCTCTTTGCATATGTAATAGGACTGGGACAGATAGTTATAGTAGTAGTGGTCAGTTTCAGCCAAACTTGCTGTTCTGTAACTGATAGACTTACAAAGGGAGTGTTTTCCTGTATTGCAGGTGGCATTTAGAGAGCAGAACACACATTTACAACCAGAAATTGAACACCCCTTTAATTTACTACTTAACAGGCAGGGTTGTAGGTGACAGTGCTGAACAAGACGACAAACTGGCACAAATGTAAATATTACCAAACTTAGAAACTTGCTGAACTAACCAAACTGATACACACTTCAAATAAGTTTAATAAAAGAAAAAGTCAAGGACTACAATTCTGCACTGTTAGGGGGATGATCTAGATGGTCAAATAAGTTTTCTCCATCTCTAACTTCATGATTCCATATCTAGTGTTTAGTTCCAAAGGGGTAGCTGTGTTTGTATCAGCAAAAACAATGAGGAGCCCTTGTGGCACCTTAGAGAAATTTATTTGGGTATAAGCTTTCGTGGGCTATAACCCACTTCATCAGATGCATGGAGTGAAAAATTCAGTAGGCAGGTATAAATATACAGCACATGAAAAGATGAGAGTTGCCTTACCAAGTGTGTGTTTGAATTATCCTCGTTAGCACTGACTCCCCCCCCCCCAATCATGATAAATGTGGCCCATTCCCAACAGTTGACAAGAAGGGGTGAATATCAGAGGGAAAATTATATTTTGTAGTGACTCAGCCACTCACAGTCTTTATTCAGGCCTAATTTGATTGTGTCAAGTTTGCAAATTAATTCCAGTTCTGCAGTTTCTCGTTGAAGTCTGTTTTAGAAGTTTTGTTGTTGTTGTTGTTGTTGTTGTTGTTAAGAATGACCACTTTTACGTCTGTTATTGAGTGTCCGGGGAGACTGAAGTACTCTCCTACTGGATTTTTAATGTTACAATTCTTGAGGTCTGATTTGTATCCATTTATTCTTTTGTATAGAGACTGTCCAGTTTGACCAATGTACGTTGCTGGCACAAGATGGCATATATCACATTGGTAGATGTGCAGGTGAACGAGCCCCTGATGGTGTGGCTGATGTGGGTAGGTCCTATGATGGTGTCCCTTGGATAGCTATGTGGACAGAGCTGGCAACTGCGTTTGTTGCAGGGATTGGTTCCTGGGTTAGTGTTTCTGTTCTGTGGTGTGCAGTTGCTGGTGAGCATTTGCTTCAGGTTGGGGGGCTGTCTGTAAGCGAGGACTGGCTTGTCTAAGGTCTGTGAGAGTGAGGGATTGTCCTTCAGGATAGGTTGTAGATCCTTGATGATGCTCTGGAGAGGTTTTAGTTGGGTGCAGGGCCAGTGCTACCATTTAGGCAAACTAGGCGGTTGCCTAGGGTGCCAAGATTTAGGGGCGCCAAAAAGTGGTGCCCCCAATTTTTTTTTTACAGCGTTCCTATGCCCGCTCCACTTCTCGCCCCCTCCCAGCTGTTTGGTGCCACAAGCCTGGGAGGGGAGGAGAATTAGAGCGGGGGCGGCGTGCTCGGGGAGGAGGCGGAGCAGAGGTGAGCTGGGGTGGGGAGCTGCTGCATGGCTCCCCGGGGGGTGGAGCTGCCGCAGGGGGTGGGCGGGGAGCTGCAGCAGGGCTGGGGGGAGGGCGCAAGGTGACGGCGCGAAACTTCCTTGCACCAGCCCTGGTTGGGGGGCTGTAGGTGACGGCTAGTGGTGTTCTATTACTTTCTTTGTTGGGCCTGTCCTGTAGTAGGTGACTTCTAGGTACCCTTCTGGCTCTGTCAATCTGTTTCTTCACTTCCCCAGGTGGGTATTGTAGTTTTAAGAATGCTTGATAGAGATCCTGTAGGTGTTTGCCTCTGTCTGAGGGATTGGAGCAAATGCAGTTGTATCTTATGGCTTGGCTGTAGACAATGGATCGTGTGATGTGGTCTGGATGAAAGCTGGAGACAAGTATAGCAGTCAGTAGGTTTCCGGTATAGAGTGGTGTTTGTGTGCCCATCTCTTATTTGCACTATAGTGTCCAGGAAGCAGATCTCTTGTGTGGACTGGTCCAGGCTGAGGTTGATGGTGGGGTGGAAATTGTTGAAATCCGGGTGGAATGCCTCAAGGGCCTCTTTCCCCTGGGTCCAGATGATGAAGATGTCATCAATGTAGCGCAAGTAGAGTAGTGGCACTAGGGGACAAAAGCTGAGGAAGCGTTGTTCTAAGTCAGCCATAAAAGTGTTTGGCATACTGTGGGGCCATGCGGATACCCATAGCAGTGCGGCTGAGTTGAAGGTATAAATTGTCCCCAAATCTGAAATAGTTATGGGTGAGGACAAAGTCACAAAGCTCAGCCATCAGGTTTGCCGTGACATTATCGGGGATACTGTTCCTGGCAGCTTGTAGTCCATCTTTGTGTGGAATGTTGGTGTAGAGGGCTTCTACATCCATAGTGGCTAGGATGGTGTTTCCTGGAAGATCACCAATGGATTGTAGTTTCCTCAGGAAGTCAGTGGTGTCTCGAAGATAGCTGGGAGTGCTGGTAGCATAGGACCTGAGGAGAGAGTCCACATAGCCAGACAATCCTGCTGTCAGGGTGCCAATGCCTCAGATGATGGGGGGCATCCAGGATTCCCAGGTTTATGGATCTCAGGTAGCAGATAGATAGCTTTAGGGGTGTGTGTGTGTGTGTGTGTGTGTGTGTGTGTAGATTTGTTTCTATGCTTCTTCAGGGAGTTTCTTGAGCAGATGGTGCAGTTTCTTTTGGTAATCCTCAGTGGGATCAGAGGGTAATGGCCTGTAGAATGTGGTGTCAGAGAGTTTCCTAGCAGCCTCTCATTCATACTCTGACTTATTCATGATGAGTACAACACCTCCTTTGTCAGCCTTTTTGATTATGATGTCAGAATTGTTTCTGAGGCTGTGGATGGCACTGTGTTCTGCACAGCTGAGGTTATGGGGCAAGTGATGCTGCTTTTCCCACAATTTCAGCCCAGGCATGTCGGTGGAAGCACTCTATGTAGAAGGCCAGGTCTACTCTATGTAGAAGTTTGCTGTTTTGACCGTCAGGAGGAGTCCATGCAGAATCCTTCTTCTTGTAGTGTTGGTAGGAATGTTTCTGTGGGTTAGTATGCTGTTCAGTGGTGTAGTGGAAATATTCCTTGAGATGGAGATGGCGAAAGTAGGATTCCAGGTTACTGCAGAACTGTATCATGTTCATGAGGGTGCTGGGGCAGAAGGAGAGGCCCCGAGATAGGACAGACTCTTTTGCCAGGCTAAGAGTATAGCTGGATAGATTAACAGTATTGTTGGGGGAGTTAAGGGTACCACTGTTGTGGCCCCTTGTGGCATGTAGGAGTTTAGTTTAGTGTCCTTTTTCCTCTGTAGAGAAGCAAACGGCTTGTCTAGTTTTTGTAAAGTCCAGTCATGAGGAAGTTTGTGTGGAAGGTTGGTTTTTTTATGAGTCTCCAGTTTTGAGAGTTCATTCTTAACCTCCTGTTTGCTGTATAGGATGTTGATCAGGTTCTGCAGTTTATTTGAGAGTATGTGGCATAATCTCTATTCACCAGCAACTACACACCACACAACAAAAATACTAACCCAAGAACCAATCCCTGCAACAAACCACGTTGCCAACTCTGTCTGCATATCTATTCAAGGGGACACCATCATAGAACCTAACCACATCAGCCACACCAACAGGGGCTCGTTTATCTGCATATCTACCAATGTGATATATGCCATCATGTACCACCAATGCCCCTCTGTCATGTACATTGGGGAAACTGGACAGTCTCTATGCAAAAGAATAAATGGACACAAATCAGACATCAAGAATTGTAACATTCAAGAACCGGTAGGAGAGCACTTCAATCTCCCAGGACACTCAATAACAGACTTAAGTGACCATTCTTCAACAACAACAACAAAATTCAAAAACTGACTTCAGTGAGAAACTGCAGAATTGGAATTAGTTTGCAATCTTGACACCATCAAATTAGGCCTGAATAAAGACTGGGAGTGGCTTAGTCACTACAAAAAATAATTTTCCCTCTATTGATACACCTTCTTGTCAACTGTTGGGAATGGGCCACATCCACCATGACTGAATTAAGCATGTTAATAGATCAGTTAGGCTTCATGCTGAACAAAGGCTTAGGGACCAGTCCTTCGATATGTTGAGTGTATTTACGTTCACTGGTTCCAAGCATTGTGTATAGACATTTAAGCAGGTGACTAACTATGGAGTGACATCAGGGGCCACTCTTTAAATACAAGTGCTCAGTAACTCTGCAGATGCATATCTAAAGTTGTACATGCTCCAGTATTAGTGCACTTACAAAGTCTTTCCATATTGAATATCATTGTTTAACGTGTTGCATCGAGCATTTGTTATTTATTTTTAATTATTTCAGACAGTGATATACATAGCAGAGGGATATTGGCAATAGTGATATACAAATAGTTGTAATTAAATCAAAGCTATTCTTATCTACAGCCGTTGACTTTTTTTTTCTTCCAGAAAGAGAGATTTGTAGAATTAGAGACATAAAGCCCAGATGCAGATAAATTTTTAACTAAGATACGGTGCTGAAACTAATTTGTAACTGAGGCAAATCTCCCAAAGGAAAGTGAATAGTGATTTCAGGTGAAGGTCTGTAACAGGAACATTGAGGTTTAATCTTTGTAGGGTTTTGAGGATTTAATATTTGGTAGAATGCCGGGCATCATTTCAGAAAACTTAAAAGGGGGGTGGGGGATTTGCCTCTACCTCCCTGCTGAGGCTGTACCTGCTTCATGGGGGTTAACAGGGCACTCCTATCCTGGAAGGGGATGAGGAGGTAGTGTACTAGTCCTATATGGAGGTGGGGGAACGTGACAGGCATGACAGAGGTGAAGGACCAACCCCTGACACACACAGGCTTCCCAGTAGAGCCCTTTCCTTGCTACCATGATGGAGGTGTGGACAGGCCAAATTTCAGTGAGGGCATTGTGACATGAAGTGCCCCCCACCCCATTTTTGCAGTCTTTCCAGTACCCTTGGTGGGAGGCTGGGGGGCAGGAGGTGTCACTGATAGCTGGCCTGGGACACAGATTGGGGCCCAGCTCACTCTGTGCTCAGTTCTGGCCCAGGCTCCTGCCACCTCATCCTATCTGGCCATCAAAGACGTGGAGGAGGCAGTGCTGATAACAAGGTAATCAGGAGCTCCAGCCTGCCTCACAACAACCCCCATAGGCCTGAAAAAGCACCAGCTGGCAAAGAACTCTGAAAAGTCAGGGGGGCAAATCAAGGTCTGAGAGGTAATTGCCCCCACCCCATAGCAAATGGTGTCCCATGCACAATGACTTAGGGTACATCTATACTTACCTCCGGGTCCGGCGGTAAGCAATTGATCTTCTGGGATCAATTTATTGTGTCTTGTCTAGACACGATAAATTGATCCCGGAAGTGCTCGCCGTAGACGCCGGTACTCCTGCTCGGCGAGAGGAGTATGCGGAGTCGACGGGGGAGCCTGCCTGCCGCGTGTGGACCCGCGGTAAGTTCGAACTAAGATAGTTCGAGTTCAGCTACGTGAATAATGTAGCTGAAATTGCGTATCTTAGTTCGAAGTGGGGGGTTAGTGTGGACCAGCCCTTAGTAAAACAAAAGAAACAGTCAGTCAGCAAGTTCTTTCTCAGGGGGCTACTATTTATAACAGTGAAGTAAAAGTAGGCAGTTATAGGCTAATTTGATACCAAGGCAAGTTTCTTCCTAATACTTGGGGATTGTCCTATAGCCTAAAGACATATTTCCCTTGTCTATAAGTAATTAACATTTCCTGAGGCATTTTCCTCCCTGTCTCCCAGGAGATATTCTTATAGAACTATCCATAGCATCTATGTAAAAACTGGGACAAGCTGAATTTCAGCTTTTCTTCACAGGACTCCCCGTACCTCATCACAGTTGAGCAGAAAAAGGATGACAGGTCTTAGAAGTCTAACAATTAGTCCTTTGTTACTATTCAGAGCCATGCGGTCCATACAGCCCATTTCAGAAAGATAAAGAAAAACAGTGAGACTAATCATCGTTTTACACTTTTAGATAGAAAAATCTGTGTGTATACAGCACCATCTCCTGGAATTGTAGAGTGATATTTCATGCTAAAACCAGTCAAATTCTTATAGAATTAAATATCACACTCACATAAATACCCTCAAGACTAATGTGTTTCAAATGAAGTGATAATGAATTGTCACCTGTTCTGAAGAGTTGCCAAAAAATGTTAGTGCTGGAATGTCAAGATTTATACTCCTTATTAGAGCAGACACTCAGAACCCACTACGACCATTAATTATCTTAATAAAAAAACCTGTCACCTTATAATAACATTTTTAAAGATATATGCGGCTACTGATGTCGTTGGAAAGAAACTGTTCAAGCACATTGTGAAGAAAGGTTAAAGGATCACAATCTAATGCAATTACTCCATTTCAAGATTACTGCAAAAAAACTGTTGTCTCGTTATGAGCCACTAGGCAGTAACCTTATTGACCTCATCATCAACATGTACTCAGCATTCAATTACCAAAAAACAGTTTCTTGTTTAAATGAGAAAAGCACATTTAAATTAAACAATCATTGCTGTATTATCCACAGAGGTTGAAATTCACCCCAGTTCAGGCAGCCCTTCATGCCATTTATGGATTACATACCCTGAACACTGCTCCACAGGTACAAAACATAACAGCCATACTGGGTCCAGCCAATGGTCCATCTAGCCAATGTATCCTGTCTTCCGATAGTGGCCAGTGCCAGGTGCTTCAGAGTTCTGAGTTCCGAGTTCCTGACAAACAGGGGCTAGGGACACTTCAGAGCATGGTTTTGCATCTCTGCCAGTCCTAGCTAATAGCCATTGATATCCTCCATGAACTTACCTAGAGATTTTTTTTTTTAACCCTGTTAGTCTTGGCTTTCACAATATCCTCTGGCAAAGAGTTCTACAGGTTGACCGTGTGGTGTGAAGAAATACTTCCTTATGTTAGGTTTAAACCTACTGCTTATTACTTTCATTTGGTGACCCCTAGTTCATGATATCAGTAGTAAATAACATTTCCTTATTTATTTTCCCCCACACACTGATTTTATAGACCTCTATCATATCCCACCCCCCCCAGTCGGCTTTTTCAAACTGAAAACGCCCGCGTTTTATTAATCTCCCCTCATATGGAAGCTGTTCCATACTCCTAATCATTTTTGTTGCTCTATTCTGTACCTTTTCCAATTCCAATATATCCTTTTTGAGATGGAGCAACCACATCTGCACGCACTAAGATGTGGGCACATCATGGAATTATATAGCAGCAATAGGATATTTTCTGACTTATCTGTCCCTTTCCTAATGATTCCCAACCTTGTTAGCTTTTGACTATCACTGCACATTCATCAGATATTTTCAGAGAACTATCCATGACTCCAAGATCTCTTCCTTGAGTGGTAACAGCTAATTTAGACCCCATTGCTTTATATGTATAGTTGAGATTATGTTTCCCCATGTGCATTACTTTGCATTTATCAAATTTGAATTTCATCTGCCATTTTGTGGCCCAGTCACCCAGTTTGGTTGTGAGATCTCTTCACAGTCTGCTTGGGACTTCACTATCTTGTGTAGTTTTGTATGATTTGAAAATTTTACCACTTCACTGTTTACCTCTTTTTCCAGATCATTTATGAATATGTTGAACAGTACTGGTCCCAGTATAGATCCCTGGGTGGGACACCACTACTTACCTCTCTCCATTCTGAGAATGGTTAAAAGGTAGGAAACAAAAGGTAAAAATAAATGGTCCAGTTACTGATTCATAAGATGACCTTCCCTCTTAGCCCGTGACAGTTTACTTTGCTTAAGAGCATTTGGTGAGGAAACCCCCTAAACACTACTGAAATTGTCCCTGGACTGGTCCCACATAGGTAGTGTAGGCCACTTCGGAGGGCCTGGAGAACAGCCACATATTCACAGGAATCTTGTTGACTCACTACCACACCCCATACAACTGGCATGGAATGGCTGCTACTGCTATTGCAGTCTATAGGCTGGAGTAGCAGCCACATGTGGTCTATGCAGTCCCACACCCTGGCTTTGGGTTGGAAGATGGATTTTGACTCCTCACATTCCACTTATGGAGCACCCATATACTCAGTCTTTATGTTGATTAAGTGAATTTCACCTAGAAAGGTAGATTAATGAAATTGTCAAGAACGGCTACTGAATGCTCAGCGCTCCCACTGACTTCAGTTGGAGTTGTGAATGTTCTGCACATCTTAAAACCAAATCCCAAGATGTTTCAAGTTGGGAACCCAAGTATTAAGGCACCCCAAAAATCAGTAGTCACATTTAAATTTTTTTTTTCTAAGTACCTCCCCACAGGGTGAGCACCTGTCCCAAATGGGGACAAAGTTCCAAAACGCAGAGTTCAAGTCCTGGTCTGAATGACTCCGGGACAGCATTTGTCGCAGATTCCCTGCAGTGCAGCTCTATGCCTTCCCAAGTGCCAGCATCTTCAGAGGTGGGGGGACAGAAGTGAGCCTAAGGGCTCCCTTTGTTATGACGGCCCCCGCTAGGGTTACCACTTTTGAAATGCAAAAAAAAAAAAAAAAGGCAAGCCTACTGCAATCCCAACCACAAGGCAACTCAACAACCCTCCACACCCATCAACAGCCATTTATCTATCTGTGTTTTCTCTAGATAGTAGAAGATTGACCACACTGCATGTCTCCTCACTCTTGTGCAGCTCAAAACTTCTCTCACACACGTGGTGCACTTGCATGTTGGTGGGCAGACAGCTGCTGTATTTTCAACAATTTTGGTCTATTATTGCTTAAACTAAAGAAGTGGAAACACTGCAGCATCTTTAGCTGAACACAGAACTTTTAACATTAAATATCCCAGTGTATTGCGATAATAATGCAACTCTTTAGACCCACATAAAAACCTAGCAGATTCTTATGGATTAGCCAGTTTCCAGAAAAAACAAACCAGCCAAATACTGGCCAGATGGTAAACCCTAGGTCCCGCTCCTCCTCTTCCCCCATATCCAGGTCCCAAACCCCAGCCAAGCTAGAAGTTGGACCCGTGCCTTGGAAACAGCTGTTGTGGGGAGCCCCAGACCCTCCATCTGCCCCTTGCAGTGTGTCCCGGAGAGGTGGGGACATGGGCCTGGAGCTGCTCTTGGACACCCTGCCCAGGTCAGGTGGAAGGTCCAGGGCTCCCCACAGCAGCCCAGGCTCCCTGGGTATCTCTTACTATGGTCCATTTCGGGCTTTCAGGATCAAGGCCTCAGGAGGGAAGAGGAGGAACAGGAGTGGGTCAGGGCTCCTGCATGTGTTCCACTTCGCCTTTTGAAAAGGTGGTCACCCTATTCTCCAGGGAAAACCACAACCCAGTATCTGACCTCAGCATCTCTTTGGTTGCTATCCAATGAGAGCCAGATGGCCTGGTTTCACCAGCAGCTGGCATTCTTCCTGCAGCCCAGACACTAGGGTTGCCAACTTTCTACTTGTACAAAACCAAACACCCTCAACCCTGCCTCCGCATATTCCATCCCATCCTCCCCCCATCACTCATTTTACCCAAGCTGGCTTAGGGGAGTTGGAGTGCAGGAATGGCTGAGGGCTCTGGCTGGGGGTGTGGGCTCTGAGGTAGGGCCAGAAAAGAGGAGTTCAGAGTGCAGGAAGGGGCTCTGGGTTGAGGCAGTGGGTTGGGATGCAGGAAGGGGTGAGGGCTCCAGCTGGGGGTGCAGGCTCTGGGATGGGCCCAGGGATGAGGGGTTTGGGGTGCAGGAGGGGGCTCAGGGGTGGAGCTGAGGGGTTGGGGCGTGGGAGGGGGCTCTGGGCTAAGGCAGGGGGAGCGGGCTCTGGTGTGGGCCCAGGGATGAGTGATTTGGAGTATAGTAGGGTGCTTTGGGTTGGGATTGAGTGGTTTGGAGGGCAGGCAAGGATCAGGGCTGGGGCAGAGGGTTGGGGTGCGGGGGGGGGGTCAGGGGTCCAGGCAATACTTACCTCAAGCAGCTCCCAGAAGCAGCAGCATATCCCCATTCCGGCTCCTACACACAAGCACGGCCAGGCAGCTCTGTGTGCTGCCCTGTCCATAGGCACCACCCCTGCAGCTCCCATTGGCCGCAGTTCCCAGCCAATGGGAGCTGCGGAGCCAGCATTTAGGGAGGCAGCAGCAGCACGTGGAGCCCCTGGCTGCTTCTATGTGTAGGAGCTGGAGTGGGGACATGCCACTACTTCCAGAAGCCACGTGTAGCCATGGCAGGCAGGGAGCTTGCCTTAGCCACACTGGCTGGGCTTTTAATGTCCCGGTCAGCAGCGCTGATTGGAGCTGCCAGTGTCCCTTTTCAACTGGGCATTGCAGTTGAAAACTGGACACCTGGCAACCCTACCACACACCCTTTGTCATTTGTTTATATTAAATTTGTAAACACTTGGTTGGTGCTATGGAACAGCCAAACATCTTCTCATTCATAATGCAGATAATGTGCTTATGCATAAGTACATTGTTTCAGAGGACTTACCTACCTCACAAGATCGCTGAAGTTTAATTCAATTCATTGTGGTCTAGGGTTGGGGAGGATCCTTTCCTATTATGTCTCTCCCTCCCCCATGGGGGAGGGGGGACTATATAGACTCATAGACTCATAGACTTTAAGGTCAGAAGGGACCATTATGATCATCTGATCTGACCTCCCGCATGATGCAGGCCACAAAGCCGTCCCTACCCTTACCCTTGACTCTGCTGTTGAAGTCCCCAAATCCTGTGGTTTAGAGACTTCAATTAGCAGAGAATCCTCCAGCTAGCGATCCCTGCCCCATGCTGCGGAGGAAGGCGAAAAACCTCCAGGACCTCTGCCAATCTACCCTGGAGGAAAATTCCTTCCCGACCCCAAATATGGCGATCAATAAAACCCCGAGCACGTAGGCAAGATTCTCCAGCCTTACCCTTATTAGCCATTATACTATTTACCAGCGATGGCACGCTGTTCCTGTGACTAAAATCATGTTATCCCATTAGACCATTCCCTCCATAAACTTATCTAGCTTAATTTTAAAACCAGACAGGTCCTTCGCCCCCACCGTTTCCCTCGGAAGGCTGTTCCAATATTTCACCCCCCTGACGGTCAGAAACCTTCATCTAATTTCAAGCCTAAACTTCCCCACGGCCAGTTTATATCCATTCGTTCTTGTGTCCACATTAGTACTGAGCTGGAATAATTCCTCTCCCTCCCTGGTATTTATCCCTCTGATATATTTAAAGAGAGCAATCATATCCCCCCTCAGCCTTCGTTTAGTCAGGCTAAACAACCCTAGCTCTCCGAGTCTCCTTTCATACGACAGGTTTTCCATTCCTCTGATCATCCTAGTGGCCCTTCTCTGTACCCGTTCCAGTTTGAGTTCATTTTTTTTAAACATGGGAGACCAGAACTGCACACAGTACTCCAAATGAGGTCTCACCAGCGCCTTGTACAACGGAAGCAGCACCTCCTTATCCCTACTAGATATACCTCGCCTAATGCATCCCAAGACCGCATTGGCTTTTTTCACCGCCACGTCACATTGTCGACTCATAGTCATCTTGCGGTCCACAAGGACCCCGAGGTCTCTCTCCTCCTCCATTACTTCCAACCGATGCGTCCCCAGCTTGTAACTAAAATTCTTGTTAGTCATCCCTAAATGCATCACCTTACACTTTTCACTATTAAATTTCATCCTATTTCTCTTACTCCAATTCACAAGGTCATTCAAGTCTCCCTGCAGAATATCCCGATCCTCCTCCCGAATTGGCAATACCTCCCAGCTTTGTGTCATCCGCAAACTTTATCAGCCCGCTCCTACAATTGGTTCCGAGGTCAGTAATAAATAGATTAAATAAAATGGGTCCCAAAACCGAACCTTGAGGGACTCCACTAGTGACCTCCCTCCAACCTGACAGTTCACCCTTCAATACGACCCGCTGCAGTCTCCCCATTAACCAGTTCCTTATCCACCTCTGGATTTTCATATCGATCCCCATCTTTTCCAGTTTAACCAATAATTCCTCGTGCGGTACAGTATCAAACGCCTTACTGAAATCAAGGTATATTAGGTCCACCGCATTTCCCTTATCTAATAAGTCCGTTACTTTCTCAAAGAAGGAGATCAGATTGGTTTGGCACGATCTGCCTTTGGTAAAACCATGTTGTAATTTGTCGCAATTGCCATTGACCTCAAGGCCCTCAACTACTTTCTCCTTCAGAATTTTCTCCAGGACCTTGCACACTACAGATGTTAAACTGACAGGCCTGTAGTTACCCGGGTCACTTTTTTTCCCTTTCTTGAAAATAGGAACCACATTAGCTATTCTCCAGTCCAACGGAACAACCCCCGAGTTTACAGATTCATTAAAAATTTTTGCTAAGGGGCCCGCTATTTCTCGCGCCAATTCCTTCAATATTCTTGGATGAAGATCATCTGGTCCGCCTGACTTAGTCCCATTAAGGTGTTCAAGTTTGGTTTCTACCTCGTATACGGTAATCCCCCCTCCTGTATCCCCCTCTGTCACGCTGCCAATATTCCTAATCCCTTCATTGGCCTCATTGAACACCGATACAAAATATTCGTTTAGATATTGTGCCATGCCTAGATTATCCTTAATCTCCTCTCCAGCTATAGTCTTCAGCAGTCCCACTTCTTCTTTCTTTGCTTTCTTCCTATTTATATGGCTGTAAAACCTTTTACTATTGCTTTTAATTCCCCTCGCAAGGTCCAACTCCACACGGCTTTTGGCCTTTCTCACTCCATCTCTACATGCTCTGACTTCACTAAGGTAAGTTTCCTTACTGATCCCTCCCCTCTTCCACTCTTTGTACGCTTTCTGTTTTTTCTTAATCGCCCCTTTGAGACGGTCGCTCATCCAGCTCGGTCTAAATCTCTTGCTCACTAACCTTTTTACCTTTTTCGGGATACAGGCCTCCGACAGCTCATGCAGCTTTAATTTAAAATAATCCCAGGCTTCTTCTGCCTTTAGATCCATTAATACATTTGCCCAATCCACTTCCCTTACCAGTCCTCTTAATTTGTTAAAATTAGGCTTTTTAAAATTATAAACCCTAGTCTTTGATTTAATTCTGTTACTCCTTCCATTTAGTTTAAACCGAATTAGCTCATGATCACTGGAGCCCAAGTTGTCCCCTACAACCACTTCCTCAACGAGGTCCTCACTACTCACCAAAACCAAATCCAAAATGGCCTCCCCCCTCGTCGGTTCAGCTACCATTTGATGAAGGAATTGATCAGCAAGCACATCTAGGAACATCTGAGCCCTATTATTGCTACTAGCATTTGTTCCCCAATCTATTTCCGGGAAGTTAAAGTCCCCCATAATCACACAGTTCCTATTAGTATTTACTTCCCTAAATACATTAAATAGTTCTTTATCCATATCCTGGGTTGATCCCGGTGGTCTATAGCACACCCCGAGCACTATCCCCGGAGAGGCACTAGTAGTTCTTTTACCCAGTGTGAGTATTGCCCAGACGGACTCTGTCTTATCTATTCCATCAACTATTATTTCTTTACAGCTTATCTCATTATTGACATACAATGCCACCCCCCCACCTTTACCTTCGTTCCGGTCGTTCCTAAACAGCACATACCCTTCCATACCTGTATTCCAGTCGTGACTGCCGTTCCACCACGTTTCAGTTATTCCTACGATATCCGGTTTCAATTCTCAGACCAGGAGCTCCAATTCCTCCATTTTGTTACCTAGGCTTCTCGCATTGGTGTATAAACATCCTAATGTATGCCCTTTAGCCTGTCTCCCATTAGTAAGGCAATTTATTACAGACCCCTTGCTGTTCATCCCCCCTCTCCTTGTTATGTCTAATCCCATCCCCCCAGCTATATTTCCTCTTATCTCATCATTCGCCCTTTCAATGTTGGAATCTGGCGTGGAGATTAACTGTACATCTCCCAACCTTCTCCCCCAACTTCCTAGTTTAAAGCTCTTTTGATGAGATGAGCCAGCCTCCCTCCCAGAAGTCTATATGAAGCCACAGTCCCTGCATTTGAAGCAGTTCAAGGACTGCTCTTTTCTAATAGCACTGGGGGCACCAGTTATTTAAAGAGTAGTGGCACCATGGTCTCCTTCCCCTTTTTTCAGAGATGAGAGCAATGCAGAACCCTAAATAAGGTGGTGGCTAGGGAACAGATGGATAGGAATGAGGCAGAACCATAGCCTTCTCATCTCCTCTCCATTCTGGAAAGAGAACATACTGTACACATTATCTGCATGATGTGAACCTCCAGGAGAACCTCCAGGGCAGTACCATGAGATCAAACGAGATCAAACTAGCTAGGGATATAAAAGGAAAGAAGAAACAGTCTACAAATACATTAGAAACAAGAGGAAGACCAAGGACAGAGTAGTCCCATTACTCAATGGGAGGGAAAGACAATAACCGAAAATGGGAAATGTTCTTTGTTTCGATTTTCACCAAGAAGGTTAGTGGTGATTGGATGTCTAACATAGTGAATGCCAGTGAAAGTGAGGTAGGATCAGAATCTAAAATAGGGAAAGAACAAGTCAAAAATTACTTAGACAAGTTAGATGTCTTCAAATCACCAGGGCCTGATGAAATGCAACCTAGAATACTCAAGGAGCTGCTGAGGAGATATCTAAGCCATTAGCAATTATCTTTGAAAAGTCATGGAAGACGGGAGACACTCCACAAATATAGTGCCCATCTATAAAAAGGGAAATAAGGACAACCCAGGGAATTACAGACCAGTCAGCTTATCTTTTTGTACCAGAAAGATAATGGAGCAAATAATTAAGCAATCAATTTGCAATCAGCTAGAAGATAATAAGGTGATAAATAACAGTCAGCATGGATTTGTCAAGAACAAATCGTGTCAAATCAACCCAATAGCTTTCTCTGACACGGTAACAAGCCTTGTGGATGGGGGTGGGGGAAGCGGTAGATGTGGTATATCTTGACTTTAGTAAGGCTTTTGATACTGTCTTGCATGACCTTCTCATAAACAAACTAGGGAAATGCAACCTAGATGGAGCTACTAAAAGGTGGGTGCAAAACTGGTTGGAAAACTGTCCCCAGAGAGTAGTTATCACTGGTTCACAGTCATGCTGGAAGTGGGGTCCTGCAGCGATTGGTTCTGGGTCCAATTCTGTTCAATATCTTTATCATAATTTAGATAATGGCATACAGAGTACATTTAAAGTTTGCTGGGAGGGGTTGCAAGTGCTTTGGAGGACACGATTAAAATTCAAAATGATCTGGACAAACTGGAGAAATGGTCTGAAATAAACAGGATGAAATTCAATAAGGACAAGTGCAAAGTACTCCACTTAGGAAGAAACAATCAGTTGCATACATACAAAATGGGAAATGACTGCCTAGGAAGGAGTACTGTGGAAAGGGATCTGGGGGTCATAGTGGACCACAAGATAAATATGCGTCAGTGTAACACTGTTGCAAAAAAAGCAAACATCATTCTGGGATGTATTAGCAGGAGTATTGTAAGCAAGACACTAGAAGTAATTCTTCTGCTCTACTCCTTGCTGATTAGGCCTCAACTGGAGTATTGTGTCCAGTTCTGGGCACCACATTTCAGGAAAGACGTGGACAAATTGGAGAAGAGCAACAAAAATGTTTCAAGGTCTAGAAAACATGACCTATGAGGGAAGATTGAAAAAAACTGGGTTTGTTTAATCTGGAGAAGAGAAGACTGAGAGGGGACACGATAACAGTGTTCAAGTACATAAAAGGTTGTTACAAGAAGGAGGGGGGGAAATTGTTGTTCGTAACTTCTGAGGACAGGATAAGAAGCAATGGACTTAAATTGCAGCAAGGGTGGTTTAAGTTGGAGATTAGGAAAAGCTACTTAGTCCTGTGCCTTGAGTGCAGGGGACTGGACTAGATGACCTCTCGAGGTCCCTTCTATGATTCTATGAACCAAGGACACAATCTGGCCCTTAATGTTTGAAGTACTATGTGAGTTTGAAAGTCGTCGATCCTCCAGCTCTGGAAATATTTAAACTAGACAAAGACAACCACCAACCAACCAACATTATATGGAACAATCCTGGACTAGCTAGAGGAATGAAAAAGTCAACTTAATAGCTTTTACACTCTCTGATCTTCATGCTTCTAACGATTCCCCACCCACCTACCCCGAGGGCTCTAGTCACTCATCCATAAGAAATAACTGGGATCATCATTTTATTATTTGCTCATCCACCTCTGTATGAGCCCTTTCATGCAAAGGAGGATCCCACACTGATCCGCAGATAACAGCAACAGATATTCCTGGAAGTATTTCACAAATATTTGTATGGGTGTCGGGAAGGATTCCTTCCTTTATGAGTTTACTTATTCCATTGGGCTGCCTCCTTTTCAGGGATGACCTCCATTATACAGTTTCTTTTTGTATGATGTTACTCATGGGAGTAGACTACATTTCAGAAATGCTTACAGGATTTGGCAGGAGAAATCCTTAAGTAATTCAGCATATAGGACTACCCTTTCTAGTGGCTTTTAAGCTAAGTATCCCCCTTAAACCTAGACAATCTAAAAGTCTAAATTTTGCTTGCACCAGTCAGCTTTATAGTTATGGTTCTTATCAAGTCTTGCTGTCAGCAGCCTACTCTCCCTCTATCATATGCAACATTCTCTCAGCTGCAGCAGTATTCCCCACAGAGGAATACGGAGTCTAGTCTCCTGTGACAATGACAAGACTGACTATTGAGGGGCCATTGTCTGACTGATGAAACATGAGGTTGTGAGCCAGTAATTCGAGAATTCTAAACTGAGAACCGACCAAGAGTCACTTTATATGTGGGACACTAAGACAGAGGTTGAGACAGACTAGAATTTTCTTAGTTTCTTACTACTTTGGGTTTAAGATTTTTCAAACTGACAATAAGACAGGGCTAAATGGTGATTCCTCATTCAGTGTGATAGAAAAGCACAGTTACGCCTTCCCAACCACAGCTCCAAGAGGCCGGAGCCAGGCCTTCCTTGCTTCACCCTTTGAAGGAGTGCAACATGCCCTCACCAAATTATCCCAGCTTTGCTAGTCAGTAAGGAGAACACAACCATTCTACCTTTCCCCATATCCACAAGTCTGACTCTGCTCCCCATTAAGGCAGTGAGCATTTTGGAAGGCACAGAAGCACGCACCAGACCTGTTTCATTAATGCCCTCATATATATGACATACCATGTTTTTCCACCAAAAATATCTAAACAGGTTATAGAAATATATTCACCCACTGGTGGGTGGGCATGGCTTTCCTCCTCCTGCCAACAACCACTCCAGTTGTCTGCTTCTCAGTACTCTGATCAGATGACATTCAGTCTCACCATTTTCAGAGTGAGAAAGTCCCTAATTTCTTCCACCACATCTGCAGACCCCAACTCCACCTGCATTGTTCTTTATACCCCTTATTTCAGGACTTCCAGTAGTCCTTACCCCCTTTGTATCAGGGGGCTTCACACCATCTTCATTAGTGGCAAGTAGGGGAACCCAGGCTCTCCCTAAACTCCAGGTTCTAGTACAGAATCTCTGTAGAGAGCAGTTAAGATCTGCTTCCTCAGAGCCTTTGTTATTTCTCTGGATTTTTTTTTTTTTTGGCTTGATGCTAGGCCATTTGCCCCAGGCCCATTCCAGACTCTAAAGACATCTTTCTAGGGCTTATAGCAAACAACACTTCCCTAGGCTATCTCCCTGAAAATCTTATTCCTGCCCTTTTACCAAGGCTCAGCACAGGAACTCTCCACCCCTATGGCTTCTCTAAAGGCTGGTCTACACTGGGGGGCAGGGGGGGAATAGATCTAAGATACGCAACTTCAGCTACGTGAATAGCGTAGCTGAAGTCGACATATCTTAGATCGATTTACCTTGGGTCCTCACAGCACGGGATCGATGGCCGCGGCTCCCCCATTGACTCCGCTTCAGCCTCTCGCGCTGGTGGAGTTCCAGATTCGACAGGGAGCGCATTCGGGGATCGATTACTACCCGCCGATTCGGCGGGTAGTGTAGACGTATCCTAAGTCACTTTTCTAGACTGTGTCTAGCATTCCCTTCTCAGGAAAGGTTAGTAAAACTCAGCTATGTTCCTTCTAGCCTAAAGCCTTTCCTTTTTATTAACTACACAGCTCCATTATAGCTGGATCTTATCCTTAATTGAGCCTGACACACCCTTTTGTTGCCACCAAGTGCTTTAACTGAAGTCTCCAGGTCACTTAATCACTTTCTGTGCCAGTGTGGGACTAGATATACCCATCACACAGATGTTTATTAAATCATCACTTCAGATTTTGTTAGATTCTTTGTATGTTGGCAATAGCAACATGAGAGTTGGCTTTCAAAAGAACATTCAAGCCCTGGCATGACTAGCATATTAGAATGTACTTTTAGAAGAGCCCATCCCAGTTACAGCTGTACTTCTAGTTTTGAGGTTAATGCAAATCCAGTTTAAGGGCTATCCACATGTAACAGACCGTGTTGATTTCAGTGAACTTAACGCTCATCTAATAATATACTATTAGTGTCCAGGATATTTTATTACCAAAACAGAGTATGTACTGAAGTACAGAGATCACTAAAGTGAGTAATTAATGAATGTTAGTTGTTAATCAGCACGAACAGATACCTGTATAATTGAAGGAATTGAAAAGGCTCTGTGTTAAAGAGCTGCTAATAGTTTTAGCAATTTGCAGGTGGAATCCAGGGGTCTAGAATTTACCAGAATGATCTAGAAATTAATTAGGACAGTGGGTGTGATCCATGAAGATACTTAGGCTTTGTCTACACTAGCACTTTTATCAGCAAAACTTTAGTCAGTCATGGGGTGTGAAAAAACACACTCCTGCCCCACACAAGATTCACCTACAAAAGCGCTAGTGTAGACAGCGCTATGTCAGCAGGAGAGTATCTTTTACTGATGTTGAGGGTGTTTTAATTATGCCAGCAGGAGAACTCTCACCTGCTGGCATAGAGCAGCTATATAGGAGACCTTACAGCAGCACAGCTACAGCAGTGCCACTGTAAGGTCCATAGTGCAGACATAGCCTTAGTCCCCAAGTCCTATTTTTGGGCATCACTGCAATCCACAAAATTCCTGCTCAGCTCCACCTAATCCTGTAGGAACCTCTGTTGTTGCCTCTGACCATGCATACTGCAGTCTTACTCTGAGCACCCAGAGGCCCATCTACCATGTAATCCCAGAGCAATTCACAAACCTGGGAAGGCAGCTGTTTGGCTACCTAAATCCTGTGCAGAGGTCCAGTAGGTGTGCTTAGAGGCCATCCCTGACTGTTCTGTGGAGTTAGGTGGCCTCTGAGCACACCTATCAGAGTGGGCCCCACACATAAGTTGGGCAGCAAAACTCCCCCAGTTCACAGCTCACAAGCAAAGATAGGTTTCTTCCTGACAAGAGAATGACAGAGTTTAGTCTCTTAGCGGGTCTGCATCTCCCATTTTCTGCCTTAGGAGGTTCCCTGCAAAGCATGTTGCCTTTTGTGGATCATGGTCTAAGGTACCTCTCTCTCCCCATTCATTATATAGGAGCCTAGGCTCAGGCTTTGTAGATCGCAGTGTCATTTTCTAGGGGTCCAAAAGTTAGGCAGCAGGATGCTGAGTCTCAACACCTAAATCCCTTCCTGGATCTGGGCCTTTGTCCCTAACACAATTATTCTTTTTTTTTTTTTTTCCCCAAACCAAGTTTTAATTTCCACTGGGTTTATTTGCCAGGTCACCAAATGACTAGACATCTGGAACATTTTGGCATGAGGGCAGCATGCGATGAATTTGAAAGAGCATTGAATTGATATTGAAATATCCTCTTACTCTTTTGAAGTGGTTACTAAAGACGTATACCAATCCTTAAGTCTGTCAGTGTTGATTGGCTATTATTTATATAGAGACATTCTCTCAATAACAGTTTGCTCTAAGGCCTCAAATTCTGATTTTAAAAAGAACTGAAAGCAATCTTTTACATGCATAGTGATGGTAATTTAATAAAGCAGTAAGTGCACCCAATCATTTTTCTCTTTAAGCAATTGTTATTATCTAGAATCAAGAAGCTATGACTAGAAGAGACCTTACAATTCAGAAAGCCAATCTCCTGTAGCTAGTTCATATTATTCCCTTACACTATTATCTTGAGAGTGTTAGCTAATCTCTTTTGAAACACTTTCGTTGATAGGAACTCAGTTACCTCCATTGGCAGCTGTTCTAGTCTCCATGGAAGGTTTTGATTATTTGTATTATTTTACTGGGTTTATTTTTTAATATTAATACAAATAACAAGAAAAAAAATATTAAAAACAAAGTCACTAAAGAAGGCCAAATCACACTTCCACTTGATATTAATAGGTGAATTTTTCCATCTTCAGTATTTCCCAATTTTCGTTAAACGAAGATGCTATTGGAGGGTTTTCTTTTCTTCCAATGAACTGCAGTAAAACATCTATCAGCAATTAATAAGTGGTCACTATTCTGTAACCCCTATTAATATTGGGCCTGATTCAACTTTCAGGCTTTTCACCTACTTTATTTGGAGTTGGATCAAGTTGAATGTTGGATCCAATGAGACTTGGATCCATAAGTTGTACTCACATGAGTTGTCCCATTTACATCAGTCAGACAATCTGCTTGACTAAAGACTACATGTGTACAATGGGAGCAAGTTCAGGCCCTGTATATCTCTGTGATGGATGAAGAAAATTAGTCAGTCTTTAGGATGTTTTGGAGGGATGCCATATATGCTATGAAATCTTTAGCTGGTGTAAATAGGCCTAATGCCATAGACTTATGTTAAGTATCAGGGGGTAGCCGTGTTAGTCTGTATCTACAAAAACAACAAGGAGTCTGGTGGCACCTTAAAGACTAACAGATTTATTTGGGCATAAGCAGTGAGGTTTTTACCCACGAAAGCTTATGCCCAAATAAATCTGTTAGTCTTTAAGGTGCCACCAGACTCCTTGTTGTTTTTATAGATTTATGTTGTTTTCCACTAGTTAAAGATTTGATCTTTTATTCTAATAATTGGAATGGATCTCATTAATGGATGCCTATAGTCTATGATGAATGATTTCTATCAGTATGATAGATTAGATTAGATAGATAGCTTTAAATACTGTATTCCCAGGAGTTTAGTGGTACAATCTTTGAGCATGAATGATCCAAAGCAATTCTTCCATTGACTTCAATGGGCTTTAGATCAGGTCCTTTGTTACTGGGGATGGAAAAATTCACTTTCCCTAATTTCAAACCCATTCTAACATTATGGGTTTGAAAGTTCAACTCAAAAACTAATGTTAGCATGTTCTCATGCTGCTTGAATGAGAGAGAGTAAAAAGAGCAGAGAAAAAAAATCCTATGGAGGGAAGGGGGGGAGGGAAATCTATCAACATGCAGATATTGTGACAACCATTAATCCCTATCTGATCAAATGCATACACTACTAGTTGATGGACCCTTTTAAATAGAAACTTGATTTTGATCTCTCCTACTAACTTCACTAAATTCAAATTCATCCACATGAACTTTCACATGTGAGATGTATAAATGGACAAAATTTCTTTGAAGATTTTGGAGTATATTGGAGAAAGCATTTTTTCCCATTGGCTTCATGGTTGAGGACCACCAGGATAAATGAAGAGGAATAGCCATGTGAAGAGGGCGAGAGTCCAGCCGGATAGAAATAGAATCCATCACTGCATGGCTTACAAAATTAATTGTGGTCCCTGCAGTTTCCCAGGTCTGGCAAATCTTCCCCCAAACAGTGTATCTATTTACAAGAGGAATATTCTAGGGGAAAATATTTTTTTTTAAACGTGAGTTAGTGAACATGATTTGAAATATCATTTAGCAGCTACTGTAGACTCAGTTTGGCACCTTAATTCAGTAAGAAATAGATTTAAATGAAACTGATACAAACCAGATTGACATCAATTTAAGAGTGTCCACACAGGGGTTAACTAAATCAATTTTTAAAACAATTTTAGTTACAATCAAATCACTTTGTAATGGAGACAAGGCATATAGGCTATCTACATAAGAAAGCTTCACTAGTTTAATTTAAAAATTAGATTTTAAAATGATTTAGTCAAACCAGTATAAAACCCTGTGTGGACATTCTAATCTTGGTTTAAATGGAGTTTATTTTGGTTTAGTTTAAATCCATTAGGAATCAGGATAAATAAGCCCCTCTTACCCAGGAAAAAGGAGGGTCCGCACAGAGATTTGCACTGGTTTGATTAAAATCACTTTACAAATACAGTGTAAGTTGTCCTGCAACTTTCTCACATAGACACTACTGCCTCACGGAGTCTGGTCTGCTTAGTACGTTTGTAAGGACACGGGGCGCACAAGCCCCTGCCAGCTCCAGCCTGTTCAGTAACTGGCAGACACTCTGACCCCATATCTAGGAAGCCCCTGCAAAGCCGGTGTAGTGTAGTAAATTGCTCTGCATAGGAATCTGCTACTTACGATATACTGAGCATCTGCTGAAGTCACTGACCTTCACGTTGTCCTTATTAACTGTAAGATTCTGCACACTGCTTTTGACAGGGGTTAAAAAGTGGCAAAGGGGGCGAATCGGAGTAGGGGGGTGGCCAGGGTCTGAGCAGGGGGTGGAAATTTACTGGTCGGGGTGGGTCAAGCAGCTGGAGGCAGCATTAGGAGAGGGGATAAATGGCAAAATCAGGAATGAGGGGAGGAGGAGGCAGAGTTAAGCCCAGGAGTGAGTCACTGGCAGAGGATGACAGAGGGCAAAACCCAGCACAGGCAGGGGCAGAGCGGGTAGCAGTTACCCCAGTGGGACTGAGACACCAGAATTTGCAAAAATGGTGGGGGGCAAAGGGACTTTTTTATTTCCCCTCTCACAGACAGCACCTCTCAGCATCGGCTTCCCAGGGCTGGGTTCTTAAAGGCACAGGCATCCCAATGCCTAGTCACTGCAGCTCCTCTTTGTCTGATCTAACTTATTGAGGCTATGTCTACACTACAAAGTTCAAAGCACTGCCGCGGGTGCCAGTGCTCTTGGTAATCCACCTCGACGAGGGGATTAGCTCTGAGCATTGGGAGCCGAGCCTGTCCACACTAGCGCTTTAAAGCGCTAAAAACTTGCTGCGCTCCAGGGGGTGATTTTTCACACCCCTGAGCCAGCAAATTAGCGCACTTTAACTTGCCAGTGTAGATAATCCCTGAGATTTAATTCAGTGAAACATTTTACATATATCCCCTCAGAAACAAAGAATCCCTTATCACTGTATCTGAATGCAGAGTATCATAGCAGTTTCCCAAGTTGTCTTATCTGCTGCTGGGATTCCCTGAATTTTTAATTCTAATTTTTTCTTCTCATTTTTAGAGCAGATGTTTATTCTGTTGGATCATCTGACTTCCACTCTGACTGAATTTCTGGCCTAGTGTCAAAACTTTGAGTCAATCCTCCAATGGGGATTGCATTTTTGCAACTGTTATTTTGCCTCTCAGTCTAGCCCTTAGTGTTTTTCCACATGCCACTGAGTACAACTCGATTCTCAAATATTCAATAAAGGCAGTATACTATCTCCTATAACGTCTTTCTCCCTGGAAAAAAATCTTTTGTAATTTTTGCAGAAAATTAGAACTGCCATCGTGGGTCAGACCAATAGTCTGCCTAATCTAGTATCCTGTTTTGTGACAGCGGCCAATGCCAGGTGCTTCTAAGGGACTGATCAGACCAGGCAATGACTCAGTGAACCATCCCATTGTCCACTCCCCGCATCTGGCAGTCAAAGGACGGTTTAGGGACATGCAGAGCATGGGCCTGCATCCCTGTTTATCTTGAGTAATAGCCAATGTACTTATCCTGACGGACTGATCTAATTCTTTGTTTAACCCATTCATAGTTTTTCCTTTCAAAATATAATGAACACACATCTACAACCCCAAGATACCTTTACAACCACAAGAATTCTAAAATCATGAGTTATACACCCTTGAGTCAAGAAATTTTAATAAATAAAATAAATAAATATCTTTTTTATGTACCTCTTAGTTCCAATGCCTTGAGCCTAAACACCTGAATGAATTTTAGCCCTGGTCTAAGGGGTGGAGGGAAATTGATCCAAGTTACGCAACTTCAGCTACGTGAATAACGTAGCTGAAGTCAACGTACTTAGATCAACTTACCGTGGTGTCTTCACCGTGGTGAGTCGACTGCTGCCGCTCCCCTGTCGACTCTGCTTGCGCCTCTCACCGCGCTGGAGTACAGAAGTTGATGGGAGAGTGCTTGGGGATCGATATATCACGTCTACACTAGACGCAATAAATCGATTCCCGCTGGATCGATCGCTACCCACCAATCCAGTGGTTAGTGAAGACATACCCTGAGCCTACCCTCATGCTGTTCCTGTTACCTCTCCCAAACATTTCATATACCTAAGGCCATATCTACACTTTAAGTGTAGGTTAACTCAAGTTATGTCAGCATAGAGTCACTACTGTTACTATGTCACTTGTGTGCATGCCTCCTAGACTCCTTGTCTCAGCAGTCAGGGTACTCACCAGAAGCACTTGTATAGATTCAGAGTAAGGTGCACCATGAATAGATATCCCACTGTCCACCCACTGTATTTTGGGAAGCTTTGGTTTGGCAGTGTATGCTGGGTACCAAACAAGTCAGACAGAGGTGGTTGTGGCCATGGGATCCAACTTCCTATAATGCATTGTTAACCATCCACTAATTTTATATTTATCCCATACATTAATGTATACATAATGTTTACACCTTTTTTTCTAAACCCACAAACCTGCCTGGCCCTCCTCACTGTTTGCCATCTCACACAGAATCATGGAGCTTGCATGGCTCTGCACTATTGTCATGAGCGTTTCAACCCAAAGGTGCATGCTCCTTTACTATTTGCAGATCAGCAAATACACATGTGGGGTGTGACATTATACTCAGTGGTGAGCTGGAGCCAGTTCCACTGGTTCACAAGAACCGGTTGTTAAAATTAGACGCCAGTGTAGAACTGGCTGTTAAGGGGCGGGCGAATGGGCAAACAACTCTGGTCCGCAGGCTACATCCAGCCCGCGGGACCGTCCTGTCCCCTACCTGAGCTCCCAGGAGTCCCAGCTGTGGAGGCCAAGACTCCCCTGGCCCCTCCTCCGCTCCCTCCCCACCCGCAGAGCTGCAGCGTGCCAAGCCGCCAGCAGCTGGGCAGCTCAGCTCCCGAGTCCTGCTGCTTTGAGCAGCCGCTGGCAAGGTGGGGGGGGGAGGGGAGCTGCGAGCTTCAGGGCTGCCCAGAGGGGGGGGGAAGTGGAGCAATTTGCCCCAGGCCCCAGGCCCCGGGCCCTGCAGGGGCCTCCAGCCCCATGAGGATGTCTCCGGGGCTGAGTTCCTCCCACTCAGAGTCAGCGGGCCGAGCGGCAGGAGCTCAGCAACACTCCAACGTTTTGTCGGGTGTAAGAAAAACCATCAACAGCTACCTTGCAATTATTCCGAGGGGAGGGGGGGAAGAAAGCTAGAGGGGACAGACAGGCAGCCTAAAGAGCCAAATCTGCTTACAAGCTTTCTAATTAAATAGTGTCACTTCCCTCCACTGGTTATTTGGGAGGTAGGCGGCTGTTGGGAGAAAGTTGTATATTTTTGCAATTTAAAAAAATATATAATTTCCATTATAGGGACAATGTTTTAGAATTGTTGGTCTTGAGTATTTTAATAATTATATGTTATGAGGAAAACTGTGGTCAGTGCTTTACTAAAAATATAATAGGGTGCTTGCTTTTTTCTATCCCAGTGGCTGTTAAAGGGGGTGTGGGAGGGGAAATGTCCCTCCACTATCCTGCAGCTGCAGCCCTGTTTCCACAATGGGCTTCTTGTAGCCTTAGAGCTGTCAAAGCGGTCTGGAGAGCTTATCCAGCTCTTTATATTTACTTTTCCAAAAATCAGAAATTTTCTGGCATGGCAAAAAGATTGAAAAACAAAGAATTTTTAAAAGACTTGGCATTAATGATTGACATTTTGGATGAACTTGCATTATTATCAAATGCACTGCAAGCGAGACTATCTGAAAACAGAAACAAATCCATCAAAAGGTAATTTTAGGGCAGGGAAAATTACAATGTTAATAGAAAGGAGAATGTACTATGACAGAAGCTACAAATTGCTTCAAATATTTAATACATTGAAACTCAACTTGTCTTTTATTTCAAATAGTCCTCTTTACACCTTTTCGATTGCATACAATTTCTCTCAGTAAAGATAGTACTTTCCCCTCCCCCACAAATAATCTACCATCATTTTTTACAGAGCATTGTGCTAGTTGGTTGATGACAGTGTGATTAATTGGGATAAATTTCTTGGTGATGTATTTTTTTTGCGAACAAAATCAAACATGACAACCAAATTGGCACCCTATCGACTACTGTATGGCTTTGAGGCAAGATTCCCAGACCAAGTTTCAGACAACTACACGATAAGTGTCCTTCAGCTTTCAGGTGCATATGTTATTCTGTGATTATTCATTTTACAAACACAACTCCTTCTCCATTTGTTTCCAAAGCCAACAGATTTCGAAGAACTCGATGAAGAATACTACAAAGAGTACATCATGAAAATTGAAGCTAGACATGATGCTGACACTAAACTGGCTATTAGTAATATTTCAAAAGCACAAGATAAACAACAAATACAGTATGCCAAAACTAAGACTCGTAAACATGGGGAAATAACATTCAAGATTGGTGACACTGTCATCTTACTGAATGCGAGAAGGAAAACAAGAAAGGGAGAGTAGCTACAACATATCTACGTGGGACCATACAAAATTGCCGCTGTAGAAGACAAAAGAGTTACATTAGAAAACAAGTTAGGGAAAGGTTTAGCAACATTGTACAGTATCTCCCAACTAAAAGTATTTAAAAAGCCTCCCAAATTAAGTGAGGAAAACATCACAGAGAAACATGGAAAAGGAAACTGCTGTGGATGACACTATGAAAACCTCAGAAGGTAGGAGAAATGGGAGGCAATGTATTTCATACACCTCACAACAGCCAAGTGGAGGTCACACACACGGAAGAGGAGGAGTGTGTAGTGTCAGGAGTTTCAAGCAGTCATCCAGGTGATTTTGATGACATGGTTATAGTGGATGATGAAGACAGAGAATGGTTTCTCAAAGGTATTGCTTACCACACAGTTGTTTTTAAAGTATTTGTTGACACACTTCCATTTATCAAGCATGTCAATAGTTTCCATATAGGAATGGAATGTTTGTTTGCAAAAATCATTTCTCTATCTCTTTTGTACACTACACCACACAAGAGAGGTGGGAGGCACACCAACTTCTGTCAAACACCTGGTGATAGATCCAGAGGGGTGAAAAGATCCGCTGCTGAAATCAGAAACTCATCCAAATGTCATCTTGTGTGTATTTTGTTTTGTGCTGAGTGAGAGAATCCAGATGAAGGTAGGGAGAGTGATTGGGCTGCAGGGCCGCCCAGAGAGGGGGGCAAGTAGGGCAATTTGCCCCAGGCCCTGCAGGGGCCCCCACGAGAGTTTTTCGGGGCCCCTGGAGCGGGGTCCTTCACTCGCTCTGGGGGCCCCGGAAAACTCTCACAGGACCTGGGCCCCCGGAGCTTCTTCCGCTCCAGATCTTCGGCGGCAATTCGGCGACGAGGGGCGGGGGTGTCCTTCCGCCCTGGGACCCGCCGCCGAAGTGCACTGAAGACCCACGGCAGGGGGTCCTTCCACCTTGGGACCCACCACCAAAGACCCCAGGCCTCCTGAATTCTCTGGGTGGCCCTGTTGCAGAGTTTAGCAGAAAGCTTTTCTATCAAGAGAGAGATCTGTGTGATACTTGTTTACATCAGATTCTGTCAGCTGCAGTACTCAGCATTGGTTTCTTTTGCTCCTAATGAAAAGAGCACAGTAGGTTTGCTTATTGTGCTAGGCCAGGGGTTTTCAAACTATGTGTTACGGTCTGTAAGGGAAAGCCGCTAGCTGGCTGCGAGACACTGTTTACCTGAGCGTCCACAGGTACCGCCCTTCACAGCCCTCAGGACCTGCTAATGGTAAAAATTCACTATGTCTCTGTTGGTGTCACTAGGCCTAAGTGAACCAAAGTTCTTCCATGTTTAACTCTAATCGACCTCAAAAGCTAGATGCATGGAATGTGTAAACAGTCAGTTATCAGTTACAACCCCCCTCACACTGGTACCAAGTGGTAATAATGAGATCTGTATGTTTCTGGCTGAAGGGAAGATAATAAATCAAAGGGAAACAGGACCAGATAATGGTTTAGAGAGAAGTTGCTAACGAGCTAGACTTATAGCCGCCAAGATGACTGCTTAAATGTATAAACATGCCTTCGGTAGAGAGGGAAGGAGGAGGAAAGGGAGGGATGGGGGGGATAGAGGGGGGAAGGGGGGAGCTTAGTTGTAAAATGTATAAAGAGAGAAAAACTGTTTATGCTGGTGTGCTTGATCTGAGACTTGCCTGTCTCCTTGCACTACTTTGAGATCTCAAATAAACTTTGTTTGCTTCTCCACCCTGGTGTGTTTATTGGTGCGAAGCACACTGGGCAACGAACCCCGCTGTTGCTGTCCTCGGGCCCTCTGTGCCAGCAACATCTCTGCTACAGGTTGCAAATTGCTACAGATAGTCTCACATATATCTGGTGTGAGAAATTGCTTCCTGTAGGAATTAGCTTCATCACATATATAGCAGTGTTACAGGTAGCACATCCCTGCAGGGGGATGTGAGGGGGGTAGTGGTGGTGGTGGTGGTGGTGGGTGGGTGGGTGGGTGAGTGGGTGTGGGTGTGTGGGGGGGGGTGAGAGAGAGAGAGAGAAAAAATGCTATCTGTAGGACCGTGCTACCTGCAGCAGCGACAGGTCCTACTTTGCTAAAACGAATGCAGGGAAGTGGTCATCATGGTCTATCTTGCCTTTAGTAAGGCTTTTGACACTGTCTCCCATGACCTTCTCATAAACAAACTATGGAAAAAGAAGAACAGGAGTACTTGTGGCACCTTAGAGACTAACAAATTTATTAGAGCATAAGCTTTCGTGGACTACAGCCCACTTCTTCGGCTGCATATAGAAATGCAACCTAGATAGAGCTAAAATAAGATGTTTGGAAAACAGTTCCGACCGTAGTTATCAGTGATTCACAGTCAGGCTGCAAGGGCATAATGAGTGGGGTTCTGCAGGGATCAGTTCTGGATATGTTTTTATTCAAAATCTTAATCAATGATTGAGATAAAAGGCATAGAGAGTATACTTATAAAGTTTGTGAATGATAACAAGCTGGGGTTGCAAGTGCTTGGGAGGATAGGATGAAAATTCAAAATAATCTGGACAAACTGGAGAAATAGTCTGAAGTAAATAGGATAAAATTAAAAAAGGAGAAATGCAAAGTACTCCATTTAGGAAGAAACAATCAGCTGCACGCATACAAAACGGAAAATGACTTCCTAGGAAGGTGTACTGCGGAAAGTGATCTAGGGTTCCTAGTGGCCCACAAGCTGAATATGACTAGGATTACCATATTTTGTGCCTCCAAATGGAGGACACTCCACGGGGCCCCGCCCCAACTCCGCCCCCTCCCCAAAGTCTCATTCCCAAAGAACATTTGATTCGCGGGAAGCCTGAAGCAGGTAAGGGGGAGTGTGGGGGGAGGAGGCGCGGCCCAGGCTGGCCCCCCGGCGGCTCCAGCCTGGGTCGGCTCGGGCCCTGGGGTGCCGGCCCCGGCCCCCAGCCGACCACCCCCGGCCCGCCCAGCACTGCCGGCCCCCGGCGGCCCAGCGCACCCCCCCGGCGGCCCGGCCCGGCGACCCGGGCCCGGCCCCACAACCCCGGACCGGCTCCCGGACCGGCGCACCCCCCGGCTCCCCGGCCCAGACCGGCTCCCGGACCCAGGACCAGCACCGCGCCGCCGGCTCCCCGCCCGGCCCCCGCCCAGCCCGGCCCGGCACTGCAACCCCGGCCCGGCACTGCGCCCCTGGACTCCGTCCCGGCACCGCGCGCCCGGCCCGGCTTCCGGCCCGGCACCATGCCCCCAGCCCCGCGACCCCGGCCAAAGAGGCCCCGGCCGAGCCCTGCCTCCCTCCCTCCCGATTTTCCCGGACATGTCCGGCTTTTGGGGATTTCCCCCCAGACGGGGATTTGAGCCCCCAAAAGCCGGACATGTCCGGGAAAATCCGGACGTATGGGAACCCTAAATATGACTGAACAGTGTAATGCTGCTGCAAAAAAAACCAGAACATCACTCTGCAATGTCCGTTCTACTCTGCGCTGATTAGGCCTCAATTGGAGTATTGTATCCAGTTCTGGGCACCAGATTTCAGGAAAGATGTGGACAAATTAGAAAAAGTCCAGAGAAGAGGGAAAAAAATTAAAGGTCTAGAGAATATGACATATGAGGGAAGATTAAAACATGGTAACAGTTTTCAAGCATGTAAAAAGTCAAGTAGCATTTTTTTACAAAAGCTGTTTCTTACAATCTATACATATCAATAACTGCTATACAGATAGCAATTTCACATATACTATAGTGCAAGAAACTGCTACCTGTAGGCATTTGCTACATCAGGGAGCAGTTTCTTACAATCTAACCTATCAGTAACTGCTACCAGTAGCACATTCCTACACGACACCCTGCGGTAGCCGAGCCCTCCGGTAACAGGACAATGGTAGAACTCTGACTCCCGCCTCCCCCCGAGCCTGCAGCCAGCTTCCCTCCGGCCTTTGTCTCGCGGCAGCCGCCCCCCACCCCGCGGCGGCGGCGGCAGCGGCAGCTCCGGAGCTGCAGGTGGCGCCGTGTGCCCCGATCCCAGAACTGGGCGGGCCCTGCCGGCTCCGCGCTCTGAGGGTGCCGGGCGGGACCGCCGCGGCGCGTCCCCGGAGCTCTGGCTGCCTGAGCCGGGAGAGCGAGCGCTAGGCGGCCCGGCGGAGCGGAGCGGAGCGGGGCCCGGCATGGGGCTCTGCCTGCCCTGCTTGGGGGGAGCCGCCGAGGACGTGGTGGAGACGCCCGACCCGGTGAGTGCGGCGCGCACGGCACCTCCGGGAGCCCAGCTCCTCTCCCCCGACACGCCCTAGCTGGGCCGCGCACCCCGCGCTCCCCGGCCCCTCCACACGCCAGCTGGGCAGGGACCCCCCGCCCCGGAGCAGGCCCCCAGCAGGTGCAGCCTCCTTTCCCCTCCTCCTCCGAACGGTTTTTTCTGGGCTAGCGGTTTGTTTGGTTGTTTTTCTATTTTTGTCGGGTTTTGAAATTACCCCACAGAGGCGCCACTTTCCATGGTGTGGTTTTCCCATAATCGCAGGATTAGAATAATGCAGCAGAGCAGAGGCGGGGTAATAGATGTTCGGTCCTTCGGCAGAACAAGGGCAGCAGCAATGTGCTGGGACGGGTTAGCCCACCTGGGGTGCAGTGAGCCGTGAGGATTGCTGCCTGCCAAGCAGGGCCGGTGCAACCACTAGGGTGCCTAATGGTTGAGGGCACCTAAAAGCCCGCTTAGGCAAGGAGGTGGAGTGGAGGTGAGCTGGGGCGTGGGGAGGGCTGCCTGCAGTAACTGAGGGGGAGAGCCGTACAGGGGACCCACTCCCCACTCCAGATCAGGGCTGCGGGGGGGGGGAGCGGGGCAAGTGGGGCAATTTGCCCCCGGCCCTGCAGGGGCCCTCGTGAGAATATAGTATTCTATAATATTGCAACTTTTTTTTTTATGGAAGGGGCCCCCAAAATTGCTTTGCCCCCTGAATCCTCTGGGTGGCCCTGCTCCAGATCACCTCCACTCTGCTGAGCACACAGCCCCTGCTCTAATTCTTCTCCAATTGGTGTTGCAAGCCTGGGAGGGGAAGGAGAATTAGAGCAGTGCCGGCGTGCTCACCGGAGGAGGCGGAGCGGAGCTGAGCTGGGGCGGGCTCCCCGGGCGGGGTTAGCTTTGGGGGAGGGGCTCCCTGGGCGGGGTTAGCTGCAGAAGGGGGGTAGCTGCTGTGGGGAGGGGGAGGGCTCCCCAGGTGGCGGGTGGGGTTAGCTGCTGCGGTGGGCGGGGTTAGCTGGGTGGGGGGATGGCGCAAGGTGGAAGTTTCGCCTAGGGCACGAAACTTCCTTGCACTAGCCCTGCTCCCAAGGGTGCACGCATAACATACTCCAGTGACATACACGCAGTAAGAGATCCTGTTGAAAGACTGCATTTTTAAATATTTATTTTGGGGACAGAGGGAATTAAGCCCTGGATGTATAATTAAGGGTTAAATATACCCTTTAATTTAAAAAAAAAAAAAAAAAAGAACCAAAACATTGATCTTGCATGGATCTGTAGAAGCAGCTCCATAGTGCTCTAGGTTTGTTAAGTACATTTATCTTTAAAGGGGCACCAACTTGAAAATCATATTTTTGTAAGAAAATTTTCTACTTAATAATTTAGGTCTTACTTGCAACTGAAAGAAGTTGATGGGCAAACAGATATTTTTCTCCCATTCCATCTTGTCTGCTTTGGGCATTTGACAGCACTTGGTATATCAGTTTCGCTCTTTCCCTTGTACAGACCGGATCTTGCAAGTATTTGCACGTATGGGTAGTGTCATATGAATGTTTGTTAGTCAGTTTCTTCCTTGATTGGCAGCAAGTGGGGGGACAGGGAGATATAAACATCAACAGAAAACTCTTAAGAACTAAAAAAACAAAATCCAAACATACATTTAAAAATTAGTTTGTCAAATTGAGTGTCTCTTTATAATGTTTTAAAACATTGAAAATCCTGTTATTTTATACTGTCCAAAAGTCTAGGTGCTTCTCGGTAAAGCTGTGCAGCTGTCCTTCTACCAGCTGGGTACTGCAGGGTCAGTACCTTACCACACAGTATGTAACCAGAAAACAAAAAACATAGGGTAGCACCCCTTCTTCTTAGCATGTGTACATGTCTCAGGAGGCACATGACCAGGATTCATCACCAAATTTGGTCCGCTGGTTGGATCATTAGCTTCCCTGGGCTACGTACTGATGGGGAGAGTCGTATGAATGCTAATCCATGCCCCCCTTAAACCCGAAACCTCTAGCATGAACTAAAATTAACACAATTTGGAGTTTGTCAGTCTCAGTCACAGGTGTCCTGCACTGGAAGTATCTGCCGGAGCACAAAGAGAGATCTGGTGAGACCATCTCTTAAGAGGGAGAGGGTAATTCTGTCTCTAAACCCGTGCTTGATCTCTCTGTTACACTCCTGTTTGTTATATGTACCCTCGTACTAGAAACTTTACTATGATGGTGAACTCATTTCACATATGCCATCATTCACTATCATTTATTACTGACATGGGTACAAATCTTCTTAGCATAGTTCCCTGCAACCTTGCGGAAGCCCACTGACTTCAGAATCAGTGGGACTCTTCATGGGTTTAGGGGCCCATGCTAGTTGACCTGATTGTTGGATTGAGATCCTGGTTGGGATTTAACTGGTAAGGAAATAAATCTGCTTTTCTAACTCTGGAAAACAGTGGAGCCTGGTTTTAGTGAACTTGCATTCAGTGAAAATCCATTTATAGTGATAGCTAGACTAGTTACAGTTGTTTTGTAAACATTACTATCAGAGGTTTCATGATGTTTGTTTTTAAAATATTTATACTTGTGATGAGGCACCTCTCATGAGGTTATTTTCATGAGGCCCTCAGGGAAACAGCAATCATACCAAGATCTCATTTTTCTTTTCTCTTCAAAGGGCAAGGACAACTTATGGAATATCTGTCCATTTCTCTGCCATATAAATACCTTCTTATTGCATGTTTCATCCTAGAATGTGTTTTTTTTTTTTTTTTTTTTTTGCGGTAAAGATACAAGTCATCTGAAATGTGGCCTTCTAATGGATATATCTGCAGAACACTAACTACTGTTACTCAAAGACTGGAATACATCATAGCAGCAATAACACTCTACCATCTTAGGAACCAAAAGCATACTGTCCTTATGTAGTTACTTTAATACTTAGAACAGAGAGAAGAAGCAGCTGCTGTTTGACCCTTAAGTTCAGAATTTGATTAAATAACTTCCATTGTTCATATGAATGACAAGGAACGGACATGGAGTAGTCTATGCATGATATCATTCAATCTTTTTTAAAACTATATTTTCATTGTTAAACAGTTTATTCTGTTTTCTCAACTACAGTGGAATATAACTCCTTTTTTCAAATTTTCTGTAGGAAATTAAAAGAAGACAACTTGCAGAAGCCGCAGAAAAGAGGCAGATGGAGGTAACATTACATTTATTCAGAAACTTGTTATGTAGCCACTGGTTTTAATATGGGAAATACCAGAGGTTTCTTTGCCGAAATGCAGCTGAACAGCATACGTGGACTATAGGCAAGTGGAATTTATCATTGCACTTGGCTGTCATGTTACTAATTTGATGGGTATAATGTATTTGATGGGTATTTATACAATGATGTCATGGAACATTGGCAGGGATTTTGAAAGGAGCTTAAGATAGTTAGGCACCTGACTCCCATTGAAATTCAAATGGCTCTTAGCGCTGTTGAAAATCCCTGCCATTATAAAATGTGAATGCAAAGCTGGAAAGTTCTTATAAACCAAAGAAGAAATTGATTTTTGTCAGTGATATTTTTGTTTTACTTTGACCACAAACACCAAAGAGATTTCAGTTGCATTTTTCAAAAATTGCAATTGTTTTGGCGGCATTTGCAAGTGTTACTTGCTACTTCTAAAACCTCAGCATAGCTGAATTTGTTGGCTGTTTGCTTCATTAACATGAGGGAAATATGGGTCTCTTTCCTCATCCCAGTCAATTAAGCAGTGGCATTGACAAACTCTGGGCCTGAAAAGTTGGGGACTTGGGTGTTGAAGCTTAAACTTCAGGTTTTAAGACTGGAGGTCTTAAACTTAGGAAAGTGGAAGGTAGTATGTGCCTTAGGGCAGAGGTAATAATAGGAGGGTGGAAACACATACAGAGCCTAAAGCAATAGAACTGTAGCCTTATTTGCACCTTACCAGACTTTTTTTAAACACTGCATAATCCAAATTCTTTAAAATGTCTTGATGAATTTCAAATATGCAGCTGAAATCTGAAGATAATGAATGTGTGTATTGTATGAACATTGTTGGTTGTTGTTCTCTGTATAGTTTGTTGGCCTTTTGCTGGTACGGGCTTATTCTGTTTGCTCCTGTTTAAAAGATCATGATTCATATTTGAGTCATGAATAAAAGCACTTTCTAAATTATTATAGCAGCATTTAAGTGATATTTAAAGGCCCTTTTATTAAAACTTTTTTGGTTTGCTTTGGACTACATTTTAATTAAAAAAAAAAAATTAGTACAGATACAGTGCTTTGAATCTCAAAGTACTTTCTAAATATATATCCTTGCAACAACCCTGAGTGGTAGGTAGATAAATACCATATAGGAAGAGAGATAGTAGATGGTGAAAATAGACACAAACTAAAGCTTCTATTTTGCAAAGATGCAACTTGACACACGAGTGTGTGTGTGTGTGTGTGTGTGTGTGTGTGTGTATGTGTATAAATGACTAGAACTAAGGCTTCCAGCCCTGTGTCAAACCATGCTGGAGCTAGGTCATTCTGTTTCTGTGCAAACAATATGCTAATCTAATATACTGTTCAGATCACCCTACTTCATCTTTACTTCATATTTTATATTGCATTGACAGCTTAATGCCTCTCTTCACATTCTTACTCCGTCTACAGTCTTGCTTTGTCACAACTCTGCTTTGACCGATATCAGTCACCACCACCTTGGATTTGTGCTAACAGTCTGTTCCTCTTTCCTCTCAGCATAGATTTAACCTTATTTTTTCTGTTGCTCACATGTAGTGTTATAGCTCTAAATTATGAGTTAGAAGCGCATTAAAAATTCTGTAAAATTCAGATTTCAAAATAAGTAAG
Organism: Malaclemys terrapin pileata; assembly: GCF_027887155.1. Taxonomy (NCBI): domain Eukaryota; kingdom Metazoa; phylum Chordata; order Testudines; family Emydidae; genus Malaclemys; species Malaclemys terrapin. Next base: position 67,311,837 of record NC_071508.1, read on the forward strand.
AGAAAAAAGAAGCTATTATGTACGACCTTGGTATTCATGTTTTAGAACCTTATATCACTCTAATTTAGGTACTTATATGGCCCCATCACCATAGTAGCTCAGTGCCTCAATCTTGTAATGTATATATCCTCACAACGCCCCTATGAGGTAGGGGAAAGTACTATTAACCCTATTTTACAGATGGACAATTGAGGCACAAATAGTTACTTGCCCAGGGTCACAGAGGATATTTGTGGTAGAGGAATTGGACCTTTGTTTTACACATCCTAAGCTGGGCCCCTAACCACTTGGCCATGCAGTTCTACTGCATGTAAAATTCCCATTGACTTCTGTGGTAGGGTTTACATAAGGACTGTAGATGTGGAAATTAAATCTGTCATCTCCCCTCATGCATTTATTGTAAATTGTAATGAGACCTCTTGGCTAACATCTCTCTGTAGCCATAGGATGCCCTGTACTTGCAGGAATCCATGTGGTAAGAGAAGGTGGGGCAGTGATCCCATAATAAAGTAACAGTTTGGGTTCTTGGATGCAGCAGACTGCCTAAACCATCCTTTCTAAATTAAAATTCAATTGGTGAAGGTAAGAATATGGAGCTCATACCAATTGGAAAAACTGCAGGATCAAAGTGCTTGGGAGTTCTTGAAGGAGAGAGCGGGAAAACATTTAATTTTACAATTTGAATACAAACTACATGCATTTACTCATTAAATTATGCCCAGCTGGATATACAAATAAAAATGAAATAAGAGAATACCCCCTTTCTGTCACTGACAAATACTGTGCAATGTGAAAAAGCACCTTAAAAAGTTACACTGCTGTGTTACATACTAGTATTAATTAGTGTTTCAATATTGCTTCCAAATAGAAACCCACAAAATATAGTTGCCAAGATTTTATTTCTTTGGAAAGAAACTGGACTGCAGTATTTTACCCTATCTTATTTCCGTAAAGGCCACCTCTCGGGGTGTTAAGAACCCATATTCTGTGGAGCAAAAGAAAAAGAAACAGGAGGAAATGGAGAAACAAATTGCATCTTCAAGCTCTGGAGGAGGAGGAGGCGGACTTAGAGTAAGTTTTAAGATTTACTTTGTTAAATCCTTTTAAAAATGTTTTTAGATTTAACTAGCTTTATTAGTAAGTTCAGTTTTGTCTGTATACGTCTACTAAAGCAGTGCTTCTCAGTCAGACCACCGCTTGTTCAGAGAAAAACCGCCCTGGACCACCAGGGACTGTTTACCTGCCGCTTCCGCAGGTTCAGCCGATTGTGGCTCCCACTGGCCACGGTTCACCCGCTCCAGGCCCATGGGGGTTGCTGGAAGTGGCGGCCAGTATGTCCCTCAGCCCATGCCGCTTCCCGCAGCCCCCGTTGGCCTGGGACGGTGAATCGCGGCCAGTGGGAGCTGCGATCGGCCGAACCTGCAGACGCGGCAGATAAACAAACCGGCCTGGACTGCCAGGGGCTTTCCCTCAACAAGCAGCGGACCGGCTTTGAGAAGCATTGTACTAAAGAACTGTACAAAACAAAGTAAGCAGAAGTCAACTTAACATGTCCCAAACTGAAGTTTCCTTCCAGATCCTTCTTATCCACTTGCATTCTCAGCGGTTATCAACAGTATCACCCTGCTCCCGGTCACTGATGCCAATCATGAGTCCTATTTAATTTCTTCTTCCTTGACCTGCATATCTAGGTTGTAGACAAATTTTGTCAATGATTCAATTCCTGTCAAGTTTCTAAGCTGCAATCTTTCCTTTTTATTCCCACAGCAAAATCTTGTTCAGACTCTTTATCCCACATTGACTATTGCACTTGCCTCTTCTTATGATTTCTCCAATACCCATTTGATCCTTCCCTCCAATCCATTTGAAATGCAGCTTCTAAGATCATTCATCTTCCTTCGTGTTGTCTTACTACATCACCCACCCCCTCTTTGAATTCTTCCACTAGGTCTCCCTTTTCTACCACAAAACGCAAGCTACTTTTCCTAATCTTCAAGGCTTTTCACAGCTCTGTCCTTCACCACTTGTCCACTCCTGTCTCTTACTGCATTGCTCCCATCCTCTCTACTCCACCATTAATGCGAATGTTGACTTCCCATTTATCAACTTCTCCCACAATCGTATTCACACCTAATTCCAGGCTGCTCACTGGACATGGAACACCCTTACTGACCGTACTTGTAAGATGGCAACCTCCTTCAGAAACCATGTTTTTTTCCTCCATGCTTATAAGAAATTAGCCAATTAATAATAAACAGGCAAGGGAGAAGTTATGTATTTTTGGTGTGCATCTGTTTTTTTTAATCTACACTTTATATATGCTTATTTCCCTCTCCCTTACCTTTTTAATAAGTTGCTGCTTTCCTTTTAGATAGTAAACTCTTTTTGGGACAGGGATAGTATCTAGAAAGTTGTGCATCCTCTTGTTACACATAAAAAGTATTGGTGGATTTGAATGAAGTATGTGGACTGTAATGAATCACTGAGTTTATTGCATACATACAACTTTGTTTTATTTTTCTAGTGGCAGGTTGGATAAAGAAGTGTGGCATCTGAAAAGAAGAGGATCAAATACTGCCAATAACTTGCCAGTTTCTGCAGCTGAGTGGCACTTATTCATTGTGTGGCTTTTGCTGTTTGCATATGAAGATTCAACAGTACTTTGCCATTGCAGTACAACAGAGGTGTATGCTAAGAATATTTTTCACACAAAAATCTCAGAATGCAAAACAAAGGTGGCCAAAACTTGTCATTTTTTAAACTTCTCATGCTTCAACTTTTGGGTGGGGTGGAGAGTGGGAGATGCACAGTTATTTGAGAATGAACTTAGTATTTAATGGTGATAAAGTGACTATATTATATTTCTGCTCTTGAAACTAACTTATGCACAGCTTGGGTAATTTTTAGTGTGTGTGGGTTTTTCTTTTTGTTTTAGCATTTATTTAAAGTTTTGTTGAACTTTGCCTCTTTGTGTAAAAAAAAAAAAAAAAAAAGTTATCTTCTCTAGATACTTGTGCTGCTATCCATCTCTTCTGTGCTAATTATTGGTTAATTACCTGTGAATTTAGTGCCTTTAAAAGGCTTTTGGAAAAGCTTGGCTTCTGCAAATTGAAATTTTGTGAAATGTGCTGTAAAAAAAAAATCACTTTAAATTATAATTGCTTTACATGCTTTTATTGAGGTAAATATTTTGTGTTCTTATGCCCATTCTCTTTTCATTGATTCGCCAATTATGGATTTCTTTTGAGTACATAATTATATTATAATATGTACTGGAAGTTAATGCTATTAGCTAAACTAAACATTGTTGGCTATTTTGTTCTTTTTTGCACCACAAGGGGGCAGTGTTGTACTTCTGGAAATATTAAAAAATAGAAAAGGAAAAGACCTATTAGGTCATCTCTTGGATAGTTTATTTCCTGAAAGCTTCTGTACTACCTGGGTGGCTTAACTATATATAGTACAATAATATTTGCCAAGTGCTAGAAGCACTTTTACTGCTCTTTTGTATCAAGGAATGTCTGTAATCCTTTTCCAAATGTGAAACTGCTTTTGATTATTTACAGCTAACTAAACTGGTGTTATTATGAACTGATTCCAAAACTAGAAGTGACCTCAGAACACTACTGAGTAGAAGAGGGAATTTAGAAATGATCCTGTTCCAGTAAAAATACAACTTTTATTTTCCCTGGAGGGCACTATGTTTGGCCTATTATTGTCCTAGTGACTCCATTTTTGACCCAGGTTGGACTGTGGAAGTGTTACTTGGATTAAATACACTATCTTTTCCCCTTGAATCCAAAACTATCATCTTAAGTCCACTTTCTTGAAAGAACTAGCTTCCTGGCTTCTGCCTTCATAATTCACAATAGCAAAGGAATTCGTAACAAGAGTATACTACTGTTAGTTTAGTGACAAAAGCAGTGGCCTTCATAGAAGATACTGATACCTCACATTTACTTTGAGTGTGGGCATTTGCCCTATTCACTGTTCTATTCCTGTTTTACTGAATTAGACTACAATGGAAGACTGTTATAAAATACAGTGTGTGTAATGTACAATACAACTTTCTGTCCAGGATTTCTAGTAGAGTATCCTATAGTGTGACTATGCCAAGACAATTTGCGGTGCCAATAAAGTGCCAATTTAATGGTAGGGGAATTTGGGAGGGGGGTTGGATTGTGGGGTTATTTTTTTGTTTTGTTTTGGGGGGTGGGAGGGAGTTTGTTGATCGTGGCTTTGTTGATCAGGAATTTCTGAAGGAATTTGTGCTACCTGGAGTTAACCTCTGCATTCATTCACTTACACTGCATTGTGGCTCAGCAGTCAGCCAGGAGACAAATATCAATGTGTTGTGCTCTTAAGTGTGACACTATTCTGCCTACCAGCTTTTAACTGCTCTGTGACTCAACTTGGATTTATTTAAATGACTACCATACTTAAGTTTTAACAGTCCAGTCTTGTGAGAGTCAGAGTTCTTTCAGCTATATTGACTTTAAAAACATTCAAAAGTATTTGGCATCTTAGAGGATTAGGTTCATCATTGTGGTTTGTTTGTTATTCGTACTTTAGGGGTAGAGAAGAAAGTCCACGCTCTTGAGCTAGATTAACTGCTCAAAAAAGTGACATGGAAATCTGTTTACCCACTTGAATCAGTGGCTTCAGAAAGTACAGGAGATCTTGTCAATGGAAAAACTGAGCCATGATAGAAAAAACAAACATGGGATTACAACACTGCGTGGACTTCAAGTAGAGCAATCCCAGAATAACTTTTTAGCCCCCACATTCCAAAAACTCCTGCCTTTCTGGTTTGCATCAGCATAAAAAGTTAATTGAGTGCTTTGTACTTGGTTTTAGTGCAGAATAATAGAGGAACTACAACTGTATCTCAATTTATTGTATTTACGAAATATGTTGACGAAGTACTGGACTGCCCTATCTGAAAACAATGTAAAATTGAAGGATAATACATTTTTGTCTATTGCAAAATACATGATTTAATATATAGCCTGTCTTCTGTACAGACCCTAGGAAGAACAAAAAGCAGAGTTCTAAACAATGCCTCACTGAAGTCTGTGGTAATTTTGCCATTGAGTTCAGGGGATCCAGAATTTATCCCCTTAATTTTTTATCATTTATATGCTCTATGAAATGGTATCCTTATGTCAAAGTATATGTTGCTTATGGAAGATGACAATTCTACACTGGACTATGGAATCCTTTGGGTCTTTATTATTGTAGCTGTGAATTTTTTCCTTTTCTCTATCTTTCCTCCCCATCCATTTATAAAGTTAAGAAAATCTTCCCTGTATAAATTTAAGCCCAATTGTGATCTATGCAGGTAGACCTTTGTACCTATATGGAGTTCTACTGGCTTCAGTCATACTCTGGCTCTAAGGGTCCATCCATGCAAATCCAGTTGCAGCATTAAGGCCTTAAGGGTTCAGCATCATGTTGAGGAGTGTTTGCATGCTTCAGCATATGTGACTTTAGGTAAGATATGTAAATGTGTGCATATATTTTTGTATCTCAGCCACGTAACCAAGAATTGACATAGGTTTTCCATACACACACTTTTAGTCCATTAATAATTGATTCTCCCTATTCTTGCACTAATGGAACTGGGTCAGGGAATGAGCAGTTGTTGAAGAACCCAGGATGCTATTTGCATGGGGTTATCACTCCGAGAAGAAGATAACACTGCATGTCTGGCATCCAACTAAAACGTCCTTGTGAAATGAAAGGGATTTTTGTAAAACAAAATCATAATTATGTAGGATTACAGATGTTTGCAGTTGGAAAGACTGCAGGATGAGGGTCTTAAATGGGAATAATGATATTCCTCCATTTGCTGTCATTATTTTGTTTCTAGATCGACTGCTATTTTTAGTGAACATACTGTAAGTCTGAAATGATGGTAGAGACTGATATCAAAGGAAAATTGGACCAACCCATATCTATAGCCACTGTACTAATAATGGTGTCAAGTATCAGGGGGTAGCCATGTTAGTCTGTATCTACAAAAACAACAAGGAGTCTGGTGGCACCTTAAAGACTAAGCTTTCGTGGGTAAAAACCTCACTTCTTTGGATGCATAGAGTGAAAGTTACAGATGCAGGCATTATATACTGACACATGGAGAGTAGAAAGTTACTTCACAAGTGGAGAACCAGTGTCAACTTTATGCCCTTTGGGGACAACATGGCAGGGAAGTAATCTTGGAACTCAGGGAACCAGCCCATATCCTAAGGGGGACTCTAAGAAAGCATCTATAAAGCAATAGGAGGGAGGATGGGCCCTGGGAGGTCCGAAGCACTGTTTTCAGGGTCTAAGGTGATGGGACTGCAGGGTCCCACATCTCAAAGAAGAAGGGCATCACACATGAGGTCTGACCCTGGAACTGTGCTTTATAGACTCTCAATTCCTTTTTTGTGGGGATTGAGACTAAGGAACCAACGTCAGCCTCTTTGCAGCCTCAGATTTGTTTAGGTCATCTCTACATTGAAATGAACTTTTCACCAAAAGTCACAATCTTGAAGACTGCTATAAAACACATTGTCTGGTCAGGGTCAGTGTGCAACCAACCTTAACCTAAAAGGTCATGAAGCTTAGAAACAGTATTTATCCCCCTTGTTCCACACCCCTCCCCCCCCAAAAAAGTAGTTTAAAGGGAAATCCAAGACCTCTTATGAAAATTTTTAGAAGAAAAATCTGTCAAAGTCTGCAGTTCTGATGGTCTTTTGACAAATGTTAGTCACAAGGGGAGAAATCTTCAGTGAAGGATACAAGAGAAACCTGGTCCTAAGAGGCTCAATAAAAGCCTCCATTAGCCTTGTGGAAACTAAAAGTTTCAATACTGTGGATATACAAGTTATGATTATATATTATACACCCACACCCATGAAACTTTTAAAATATCTGTTCTCTAAAGGATGACATGACTGCCGTCCAAACTGCAGTGCAAGCCTGAGCCTCCTTGAACAGCAACACGAAAGGTAGACCTTGGAGTCAAGTATCCCAATAAAATAACAAATCTACTAAACAGAGAAAATTGTGAAGAAAAAGACAAGTCATAATCTTATTAAGGTCCCCAAATTCTTAAATTACTTCCACTTCGACAGTCAGAGCAAAACCCTTTTAATAATGCAGCCCCGTGCAACTGGATCCTTTTCTGATGTATATAAGTACACCTTCTTAGTCAGGGACCCAGCAGAGAATTCTGCTTGAAGATGAGTCAATGTCCTGACAATATATCTCGCTGAACCCTGATCTCTTTCGCCATCTTGAATGCCGAGTGAGCCTAACCATCAGACTAATTCCACACAAAAACCAAGAAAAAGAGAATGACAAACTTATTTGTAGACAAATATTTTAAAACAATACATTATCCAAACAAAAATCAATACAAGGATAAAGATTGGGTTCACATCTGCACAGGCATGCAGAAAGAAAATAATTGAGAGGCACTTGGAAGGTTTTACCTCCCTTCCTCAATTGGTAGGGAACATCACCATCTTATATGGAAGAGCTGCAAAGGCAAAACCAAGAATATATTGTTTTTAAAATGACTGTAGTTTTAATATATCACTTCATTTTAACAAATACAGTGGATATATTTTGTAAGATTAATGAAAATCCAGTAATAGGAGACCTCAGCTATTTCCTGTTGAAGTTTTTCTGAGAAATAGGGCCAATTTTTTTTTTTTTTTTTTTTTTTTTGGAAAATATAAATTTAAGTTAGCTGAGTGAGAATTAGCAAGATTCTGCCATGGAAACTAGTACATTTATAGCTAACATGATATTGAAGAGGATGAATTACAGTGCCTCATTCCAGTGGTCAGTTATATGCTAATATATTTGGAGATGAAATGATAAATTTCTTGCCTGATAATTTTCTTTGTTAGCAGCTTCTCTCTGAATTCATTACTTATGGGCTAATGCCCCCCACCTGTGGAATTTGGAGGCAGTCCAATGTTGTTGCTGGAGCCTCCAGGACTAAGCTCTGCCCTTCAGCTCAGGTCACCAAAAGAGAGTTTTTCCACATCTGTAGAAACTCTCCAGCAACCAATTATTAGCATTAAGACAACTAGTTAAAACACACAAGGTTAATTTAAAGACAATATTTGTCTGCCTTTAGAGAACATTTTCAATTTGAATTCTTGTTATTTATAAAATTGCCAAGGTGGGTTGAATTTGGAGACACTGTTAAACAGAAAATTATTGGGTAATAAGTTTTATTCTGTTCACAGCTTCTCTCCTCATTCGTTACTCATGGGAAGTAGCAAGCAGTGAATCCCAAAAGTAAGGAGGGAAGGGAAAAGCAGAGTTTTATCATTATTATAATAGAATAGCAGGCAGGACTGTAAGTTTCCCTCATATAAAGCAAAAGCTTTGTAAACCTAGAGAGTTAAGTGGGAACCAGCCCAGGAGCACTTTAGTATTAAAGGATGACTTCAGATTTTCCTCAAAACTTACTTTGCAGATCTTTCGCAGATGAGGCTCATACACTTTCCCACAGTGTCTCCAGAGATTTCTGATAATATCTTTTCAGATGCCTAGCCCACCAATTGATGCAGGACTTTTACATCTTGCCTGCAGCAGCCTAAGGTCTTACCATTTGGATAGAATGAGATGAATAGTTACTGGTATATGTACTCCATATGCTTACTTTATAGCTCTAGGCATGGCCCTTTATGCCACAGTTTTCCAAGTACAAAATGATGGGATAACTATTTCCCATGAAGTGGGGAAAGAAGAATTGAACTGAAAGGTTTCCGGATCTATAAGAATAACAGGTTCCTCATAACAAAAGCAGTGTGATTCTTGTATGCATACGGTAAATAATTCCAAAACTTGCCTTTTGGAGGTAATGGTGACTAGAAAGGTTAGCCATATGCTTGTCTAGTTTGTCATTATGATTAAACTTGGCACCTGATACTCAAATGAAGGCTCTGATGTGCTTAACTACTAAATGCTGCTATGACTGGTACCTATGTTTCTACAGGGCTTGGTTAAGGGATCCAACCAAACCTCCTGAAAAGACTCATGTTGCTGAGATACAAATAATCCTAAAGGCCTGGTTATCACAGTAGCAGCTCGAGGTCAGGGCCCCATTGTGCTGGGCATTGCACAAACAGAGGCAGTCTCTGCTCCAAAGAACTTTCTGGTTCCCTTCACATCAGAAACATAATAGATACTGAACTACACTCCTTTTCCAGTGTCCAGGCTAAGAATTGTAAGTGTTCACAGTCTGAATGAAAGAGTCTCTGCTTCAAGAGGTCTGCTGCTTTCTGCAGGTATACTATGGGGTGTCCTTTGCTATCGAGCATGTCCAAAGTATTTGAACCAGTGGAGGACTAGGAGAAGTACTTCAATGATCCCTTTTCCTCTTTTTTGTATCCTTTATGGGAGCTGTCTTGAAATGCAGCAGATTCTTCTCTGCCTAGAACATTATTTCCATTGCCACAGAGAAGCATTAGTCGTTGGTTACTCCCTAATTTTGGAAGGGCTATAAACGCTCATGCCTCAATCATAAGGCAGCTGCTAACAGGAATTAGGAGTCTTCCTCTATGAGTACAATAATTGCTCACCATGTAGTTTCTTGCACCTTTCCACTGATGCAACTGGTACTAGTCACTGTCATAGATAGGATACTGGCCGTGGTTTTTTTTTAAGACACACTCTCCCAGTGGTGTCAAAATGAACTGAACGCATATGTACTAAGAGATTGAAAAAAAAAATTCCACATATATGCTTGCTTCCATAGTGAGTATGCAAGGGTCTAAAATGATAGTTTGGTTGGCTTTCAGCATTTTAACTTTACCTGACCACAAAGGGGTATTGGATGTTACCAGAGAATACCTCTAATTTTGCATTGTATCAAGTGCATAATGCTATGTCCTCAGAAGGAGTTTCAGCAGGTGCATTTTGAGAAACCCATTCCTAGCCCTTGGAAATAACTGGCTACTTGTAACATCTCAGGAAATTGATGCAATTTTTTACCATTATGGTAAAATTACAGGTAGAGCCATGTGTATTTTGATCTTTAGATGAGCAATTCTCTGCACTGGGATCAAAAATTCCTCTTGGTTTTGAAGAGCTGATGGCTATGAATCCTTTCCAGCAGCTGTTCAAGATGTCTCTCTCGGGACAGGTACTGTTTGGCATATTGTCTATGCGTGGGTATAAGTGCGTAACATGCGATCTGGGCCTTGTTCTGACTCCCTAACATCAGCCACTTAAGATTCTGGGTGCAGAGGGTGAATCAGAAGGAAGAGTCATGCACAAGAATTGTGACCTTCCATACACATTCTGTTTCCTAATGAGGATACTGTTGGTTTGGATAACGTTTCTTTGGATGCTCCTGCTCCATATTTTCCCCTCAACCCGTGGTAACAGTCCCTTTTTGGATACCCTTGGTGTTGGCAGCCATTTGTATTATTTTGTAAGATTATGTAAGGTGTAAGGGAAACTGAGTCACAAGACCACCCAATTTTGTCTTAAATCGATTTTCACCTTTATAAGTTTTCAGACAGAATTGTCACTTGGTTTCTGACAATAAACAGAAAAGATTAACTTTTGAGGTGGGGGGAAATTACCAAGTTCCAGGGCACCAGGTCACTCTCCTGCAATTCTTGATGATTGTCTCCATCTCATTTGTTTAGTTTCTGATCCAGTATTTCTCTAACTTGCCCCTCCCCTCTTCTCATTTGGTTCTTATATATTTCCATGTTACATATTTGTTAGCTTTCCTTCAATCAACGAACACCAAGCATGTATTGGAATAACTTTTACAGTACAAATGTGCAAGCTTCAACTTCTTCTGTGTGAAGTTACCTCAGGTGCTAGATATAGGAATTAGCTCTTGGCCCATCTTTTGCACGCTTCTGTCAGTTGCTGGCACTGTGGACCCTCTCTCTTTCTCTTTGTGACTCAGTCATCCAGCCAGGTCACTATATAGTCCCCCCATTCTGGGGTAACAAAGTTCCACTGGGCAAACTATCCGTATGCTGTTTCAGGCAGACTTCCATTCAAAAGTCTAGGTCCAGTGTTACTATCCCAGTGGCTGGTAGGGGAACCTGGGGCCCGCTCACTACTAAGGGGTCCAACCCAGGGACCCTAGGACGGGCAATCCTAGTCTGCTCAGTCTCAGATCCTGTTGCTGTTTCCCTGAATTCCTTCCAATTCCATCTCTCTCTCTCTCTCTCTCCCCTTGCTTGTGTCTGGATTGATCACTGGAGACTCCTCTGCTCCCTGTGGCTACTTCACCCTTCTCAGCCTCTTGCCAGACTCCCCTGTCCAGGACAGGACTCTGAGGTTTACTAATCCCTGTGGATTGCCTCCTTGTCCCTTACCAACTCTCTCTCTCTTGAGGTCGTGACAGACTTTTTTGCACCTCCCCCTCCTATCCTTTTTTAACGATACTCCCCTTTCCCGGTACTCACACCAATCCTTTCAGACTATGTTCTTACACTTTGAAGCATCTTAGTTCTTCATAAAGAAGCTGTGTAATTGTCCCTACATTGCCACTGCAGATGCTCAACTATTTCTTGGACTTTGCATGTGTCACACAACCAATTGTTGTGCTTGTTTAGGAAATAGAATTACCATTCAGGTCACTGACCTGTCAGCATGCTAAATGTAGTTACTTCACTTCTATCATAGCTATTATGTATACCATTATCCTCATGTTTAGGACATTTCATAGAAACTTTGGTCTTTTACCCACCTCTGGTCCATAGGTCTTGCCATTCCTTCTTAAGTTCTCTCTTAAGCAAACTTTTGAAGTCCTGTTTACTCAGAAGGATCTTTAAAATCAACCTCCATTTTTAGCTGCTTTATCTGCCATTTCATTGCCCAGTATCCCAACATGTGCAGAATCCACACTATTACTATCTCTGTAGTTAAGAGCAATATTAAAACATTCCTGCTTTCTGAGGCTCCCTTTCTAATTGCCATTATAGCTGATAAAGAGTCAGATAAGGTAACAGTCATAGTTGGGCACACATCCCTTATCCAAGTCAGTGCCAAGAGTATGCTCATCAAGTCAGACAGAATTGGATGGTCTCAGATCTATTAATTCCAATTTCAGGGATACAAAAGGCCATTTCCACTCTACCTGTGTTATCTCAAAGGTCATCATATTTTTGGCAATACTGGCATTATTTGCTATGTATAAAAACTCAGATCATAGTTCTATTTGACAGTCCTACTCTTCCCTTTGTTTTACCATACAAGTCCAAATCCACAACTATAGTTTGATTTCCCATGAATAAAGATTTTAGTTTCTTCCAGATCTTCCTTTTCACACCCCCTTTGACCCTGTTAGAATGTAGAAGTTCTTGTCTACCTAATTCCCAACAGTCCTCACATATTCTTTAGGGCTCTTAACTTCATAATTTCCACTAACCTTAGCCCAAGAGGTTAAATCTAACAATTTAATCCTTAAATTATAGGCATTTCTCCAGTTGCTACCAGCAGCACACACAATGGAGTCATAATACTCACACCACAAGCTTGGTCTTGGATTGGCTCCATTTTTGTTAGTGTTGATTCAGAAGCTGTGTTAAAGGCTTGGCATCCATAATCTAACTGGTCTTAATAATGCCCTGTCAGCATGAATGTGTTCTTATCTGTACCCCAATTGTTCCCAGCAATACTTTTAAGCAGATTCCTCCCATCTTTGGGTTTAGTCTTGATATTATCTATTGATCCTCCCAATTTAGTTTGATTCAACATAGTTCAAAATTTTACATTCTTAGGAGTTCTGTATGTCTAAACAGAAAAAATACATTCCATTCCTCCCCTTGTGTAGATCATTCCCTTTGGATTAACAAGAGTCTCTCCATTCTGAAATCTACAAGTGCCTCATTGGTTCTCTCCACAGCTATCTTAAGTCTTTTATGTTTGATCCATATAACACAGTCCACAAACAGAGGAATACCTGCTCCTGCCCTTATACTCTGGAGGAGATCATTCATTAGAATGTTAAATAAGGTTGGGTAGCTAACACTCCCCTGTAGAGTGCCATTAGTAAGTTTATAAATATTCAACAAAGTCGTCCGCACTTTGACTTGTGTGGTTCTATCACTTAAGAAGTCTCATTCACCAGAACATTCTTTCTCTTATTCTAATTGTGGCTAGTTTATACAGCAGCCTTCATTCCATAGCATGTCATGCACTTTTTCAAGTCCAAAAAGACAGCTATCAAACTCTGTTCCTCATGGGTTTTGTACGTATGATTAGAAACAGAAAATATGATCAACTGTGCATCTTCCTTTCCTGACGCCACTTTGTGCAGTGTATATTTTTTGTAAGTATGCTACTAATCTCATTTATCATTCTTTTCATAATTTTGCCCCTAAATGATGAGGGCACTAGATCTATATGCATTAGGTCTTGTGTGTAATTTGCCAAGTTTTCCTATCATATTAACCACTGCTTGGTTCATTCTGCTGGTAGTATTCCTTTCCCCCCATATTTTTTATTAAAATTTAATCTTAAACTCCCTTTCAGCAGGTGCTTAAGCACTGCATTACATATGCTATATTTAACTGGCTATGTTTTTACTTTTGTCTATAGCTTTTGAGTTCCTGTATGCTGAAATGATCATTCATTATGTCATCCTTATATTCTACCCAGCCATGTAAGAGCTCACAACTTTCTTCAGCAAACATTTTTTGTTCACTAAACTCTATTTATATCACTGATAACTTTTCGGAACTCTTTTGCCAAAACATTTGCTTTTCCTAAGTTAGAACTTTCAACTGCTATAAGACCAGGTATAAATTTATTTATCCCATTCACTTTTTACTTGTTTTTATATATCTCTGAAACGTTGGAATCGGTTCATTTTCCCCCACAGTACTTTCTCGAAGTCTTTCTCTGCCTTTTTAATTTTATGCCACTGCTTTACATCCTTTATAGTTCATTAAGTCTTTGACATTCATTGTACTTTTTGCTTGTTTGTATGCCTTATTCCTATATTTAATTGTGGCTTTACAACCTTCATTCCACCAGGGAACTGGATTTCTGAGTTTGTGGCAATTCAATGTCTTACATATAGCTAGGTTGGTGACTGCTATATCTCCTTTTATTATATCATGAAATTCCTCTACATTATCATTTATACAATTGATACTTAGATATTCAGCACACTTATTCTTAGAGAGTCCCCTGTTTGTTTTAAGGCTCTAGGTAAGAATTCCTTCAGTGTTTTAAACATTATCTGGGCCTTGATATGTAATTAGCACAGGGAAGTGATTGCTTCCTATTCCACCTTCTTTGTAGATTTCCCAGCTGCATTTACTTGCTATACTGCTTGTTGCAATTCCTAGATCTAAACACGCAAAGATTCCATCCACTGAATTAAACAGACTAGGTTCTCCAGTACTGAGCAATATCAGGTTGTGCATGTCAATAACCTGCTCCAAGCGTTTGCCATTATAATTAGTTTTCCTGCTTCCCCCTAATCATTATGGTTATTAAGGTCTCCAAAAATATAATATATCGGTCTTTAATGCCCTTAACTAAACTCTTGCAATTCTAGATTAACATGTTTACAACCAGTGTAAACTAGACAGATTCATATAAACATGTTATTCTTCAGAGGAATCTCAACAGCATTGAACTCTAAACTTAAATTTTGTACATGTCAATGTAACCAAGACCTTCCTTTATAAATACAGCCCCCCCCCCCCCATTATTTCTCTGTCACATCTGATTACATCATATCCCAAGAATCTAAACAACTATGTTTCTTGTACACATCGTGTCAGGTTTGTTTTCCCATTTTAAAATAAAAGTGTTCTTTAACTTCTGACCATGTGTTAAACTATGTGCATTCCAGCAAAAGATTGTTAGAACCCTGTTTAAACTACATTATTACATTCATTTAAAATTGCATGAATGTGGTCTATCGAGAGATTGCCTATATGCAGCGGAAAAGCATTTGCTTTTGTTAGAATTTTTATTCTTGGTTTTCTTCCCTGTCCGTAAAGTGCACTTAATCTCTTTTCATAAATGCTACAACTTTGTCTGCAAGTAGTACATCTTCATCTATTTTTTTCCTCTCTCTCTCTTTCTCCTGCCATGAACTGCATGTTGTTCCACTAGTAGCTCTTTTCCCTCACCAGCATTTTCCTCCTCCACATTCAGCTGTGACTATCTTTTGCCAGCTTCTGCATAGGATATCTAATGGATAGTTTTAATTTTCTGTATCTCTAGTGTACACAACTGCCACACACCCTTTGTATGCTGCACTGGGCTTATCACCATAATTGCTGCATACAAGTGGTCTCCACATTTACCACACCTCATTTTGCCCTTACAGACAGCCACCACATGTCCAAACCTTTGACATTTATAACATCTAAAAGGGGCCAGGATATAGGGTTTAACCTAGAAGAGTTGATAGCCTATCAGGAAACATTGCACCTTTACATGTTACTCAGATGGCTGTGGATGGTTTGTGTTCTCCCCTTCTCCTTCTAATCAGTTGTTTAACAAACACCTGGTCCTCACCTGCACCCTTTTAAATTTCATCCTCAGTTATGCCTAGTGAAACTCAATTCATTACCCTTCTTACTTCTGTTGTAAATTTAGGTAGCTGCCAAATTACTTTTAATTTCCCTAAAATTGTAGTTTTAAGAAATTTCTCAGTCTATTCCTTAGGTATACAATATCTCCAACCTGCATTCTTTTAGCTCTTAATATATCTGGTACTTCACCTAATTCAGTCTACTGTGTTCAAGGGATTAACATCTCTTATCTTTTACATCTTCAGCTAGTGATTTGTATGTTGTATGCGCCCTATTCTTCAGATAGATGCTTTTATCCTGTTTTCCTTATCCCTTGCTTCTTCTCCCTCATTTTGCAACATAACTTCTAGCCTTTCGCTTTCAGCTAGTATTCCCAGCTTTGTTTAGCCAGCCAGCCCAAGCCCCACTGAGTTCCAAGCCCCAGCTCTCAGCCTCTCCCAGCCTACAGTCAGTCATACACAATGCCTGACGCAGCTCAGCCCTTTCCTGCTCTTGCTTCATAGTTTAGAATCCTATTCTAGCTCTTCCTCAAATGGGCTTCATTTACCATTAGGCTTTATCAATCCTTGGTTCCCATCCGCATGCAGTATATAAGGTTAATTGGCCCCTTCTGGCCCACATTAACTCAATCAGAGCCTCTCTGGGGTGGATAGCCCATCACAACTACTTTCATGTCATTATGTCTTCATATTTCCTTGTTGTTTTTCCCTGTATAGGGACCTTTAGCATTATGTTTTGTGTATATATTATACTAATTAACTTCCTCCAGTGCAATAACAAAAACACTTTTAGGACAAAGGTGATAAGCATTAACTAAACAAATTTATATAAGAAATTGGCAACACTCATGCCAGGCAAAAAATTAGGCCAAGACTTTGGCACAAATATTATCCTATCCAAACTCATGGACTATCCAGAAGTATAAACTGTTAAATTAAACTAGAAAACCTCTTGCTTTTACCATTCAACAATTCTTCATCTTTATATTTCAATATCATAATTCAGCATTTGTATCATGCATATCATGCAAAGTTATTCATTAACCTTTTTTCCTTTTGAATGGGAAGTTATGGGGAACATGATAAATGTTGATATTGGAAGTCATCTTCTCCAAACATGGGTTTTCAGGGAACTTTTGCTCAAAGTTCTAGCACCACAGTTAAATTATTAAAAGACCTTTTCAGTAATTTTACCTGTTGCATTTTTGATGGGTACTTTTTATTTTAGGGCCTTGATGATTAATTGTTCCCCAAGAGATTGCTGTGCTAGCTTCAACAGTGAGGGTTGAGGCCTCTATGCAAGCTCAGTTAGTACTTTCTCTAATGTTTCCCCCAAATACTCCTCACCTGCAAGTTTACATGTACAAGATATCCATTTAAGATGAGTGATGGCTATTCAGGAGTGTAACACCACTTCCTTGTAGCCATCAAGTTGGAATCCAGTTCTCGTCACAAATTACATTAAAGGTTTGACCAGGACAACCCAAGACATCTCACTCTAAGGATACCTCTAGACAATAAGCCACTTTTTTACTGTAAAGTAGGCTTTCTTTACTAAAGGAATGAAAAGCCTTTCGTCTGAAAGGCTATAGCTGAGACTTTGGACTTGCTGTGCAATGTATCATCACTCCTATGGTCTATGGCGTCTTTTGGAAAGAAGTCCCCTTCTGAAGGGACGACTGTCTTTGACTGGTGGAGCTACTGGTGCACCAAACTTAAGCTCCCCAAATTTAGGAAATTTCTTTGCTTTAAATAAAAATTTAGTTTAACATTTGGCTTAATCAGATGTCCTCACTTGGATCTTATGCTGTCCTCAAAGGCAGCATCAGCAGGAAGACTTGTATCTAATGTATTTCTTGTAAGCTACTGACCAACAGCCTGTCCAGGAAAAATCCTGTATGCTGGCGTGTGTGTGTGTGGGGGGGCAAGGCGTACTTCTTCCCCAGGATATTTACAGCAGGGAGGTAATACAGTATTCATCCTTGAATGGGGACCACACGACACAAGGGATAATGGCACACACATATCTCAGCTGTGGAAGTAGCTTGCTAGATATCCCTAGGAATCTAAAAGGCTGCCTGCCTTTTCCCCTGGCCTGGTTACTATGGAGGCAAGCGTCTTCCACTCAGGGCTTTGCTCAGTCAATCGGAATCATTGTGAACATGGGAAATGATTTCTCACTTATCTCCCTGCAATCCCATGATGATGCATCTTCAGAAGGAACGGAATCCTCTGGCACTTCTGTTCTTGTCAAAAGCTGCCTGAAGTGCTCCTAAGGCTTTAATGTGGAGCCACTCTATGGAGGAAGGGAGGGAAGAGGGAGGAAGAGGGGGAGATTCCTGCCTTTCAGAATCTGAGCCCCTTTTCCTGACAAAGTAAGGGTCCTTGGACTGAAAGGCATACAGGCTCCATTTCCACCAGGCTGCCGCCTGACAGAGCTGCCCAGGAGGCACAGGCTTCTCTACATGTCCAGACATGCTGCAGGGTACAGGAGCATGACAGAGCGCTGTGAAGGAGAAAAGTCCCAGAAAACGCTTCCTCTCCAAATCACTAACTTGCGAAGTACACACTTGCTTTGGGGAGTCTCTGGGATTTGCAGGACTTATCCCTGAGAATTCCCCTATTCACAGTGGGAGTAGGGCCGGCTTTAGGCCAATTCCACCAATTCCCCCGAATCAGGCCCCGTGCCTAAGAGGACCCCGCGCCCAGCGGCAGGGCTGCCGGGGTGGGGGCAAGTGGCTGAGAATCCCTTCCCTGGCTAGAGGCTCCTTTTTAATTTTTACTCACCCGGCGGCGCTCCGGGTCTTCGGCGGCACTTTGGCGGCGGGTCCTTCACTCACTCCGGGTCTTTGGCAACACTTCGGCAGCAGGTCCTTCAGTGCCGCCGAAGACCCGGAGCGAATGAAGGACCCACCGCCGAAGACTAGGAGTGCCGCCCGGTGAGTACAAACCCCTCGTGTTTTTTTAAGTGTTTTTTTTTTTAAGTCATCCCTGCCGGGGCCCCATCAAAACTGTTCGAATTGGGCCCCGCACTTCCTAAAGCCGGCCCTGAGTGGGAGGACAGAGAGCTTTGGAGGAGCCCTGGTTCTTTGTCCAGGAAGCTGAGCACCCATTTCAGTATCTAAGGGTGGAGGACAGTGGATCCTTTCAGGGGTTTTTCCCTCTCCAGCCTCTGGACTGTGGCAGGACTCACCTCCTGAGCTGGCCAGATAGACCCCTCCTCATCCTCAGACTCTCTCTCCAAACAGAAGTTTCTGACTGGGCCTTTCTGCATTGGAGTCATGACTCTTCAGGACAGGATGGGGACCCAGTATGATCGTCTCAATTTGAGCTCTGTGCCCTACCAATGCAAGGCTCAGTTAGCTGGCCTCAGGCAGGGCATAATTCACCTTCTGTAAAGCCTGTAAGCGCAGTCCCACGTCAGGAACACTGCTTAGATTTAAGCTGAGTGTCTGCAAGACAGCTCATGCCCAAGTGGGGACAGAGGAGTCCACGGGGAGGCACTGCAGCAGCAGATCCAGGTAGTTGAAGTCACCTTGCTGCTATTTATCCAATCCAGGTAAGAAAGAGGAATATTAGAAGCTGCACCTGCATGAAAATGAATAAAAATAAAGGTTTAAAACTCTGTGGCTTGAAAGCTTCTCTCTCCCAACAGCAGTTGGTCCAGTAAACGATATTACTGCACCCACTTTGTCTCTAAAAAAAACATAAGAACTAGAAACTGAACTGCCAATTTGTTCCACTGCCAGAGGCAGAAAATCTGGTAGCCTGAACTGAAGGACAGAGCTTAGTCCAGGAGCCTCCAGCAATAACATTGCACAGCTGCTGGATTCCACGGGGTTGGGAGCATTAGTTCATGAGTAATGGATTCAGACCCAAGTTGTGCGACAGAGCAGGCAAATGCTCATGCCACAAAAGGACGTTGTTTGGAGAAACTGATGGACAACTGAAAATGGATGCAAACCACTGATCAACCAGTCAGTTGAAGAACAGGGTGCAGCCCCTTCCTCGATCTGAGAATAGAGTGCTTCTCTCTCTACCTTGCAGTGTATCATGACCCTCTCCTTGCACCCCCATACGATGGGCACTCTGGATCTTCACTCCCTCCTTCTCCTGCCCCAGAGGCAGGCACTACACTCTCCCCAGGGAAACCCTAGCCCTCCCCAATGGCCGGCATTCCCTGACACACCCACTGCATGCCCCCTCCCCCCCCCCCCGGGTTCTATTAACCACTTCTCTGCCAGTGAGGAGCACCACACTAGGAATGGAGCAGGGATTATAAGTACAGTGGGCACATCCAGTGGGACAGGCTATGAGGTAAGGAGGCAGCTGTGTCTCTGCAGGGGGCTGGGGACAATTGAAAGGTGGTGGTTCCTCAAGAAGCTAAGTCCTCTGGTACTCAGGGGATTTGGGTCTGCCAGGTGGGCAGCAGCCTTTCAGTGCCCTGGGGCCCCTGGACTGGTAGCAGTTCCTCAGGTACTGACAGAGATGCTTTTACAGAGGGAGGCCAGGCAGCCAGAACTAATAGGGAGACACCCTACCCACCCAGGTAGAGGCCTGGGCCATGCCCAGCCCAGTACAACAACCTTCCCCTCCCAAAGTCATCTGCCTAATCACACTCTACTTCTGGCCAGTTCTGAACCCCAATAGCCCTGCGGCCTCCCTTTGGTCAAGGGGAGGAAGGAGTGGGAAAGAGGATATGGCATTTGCTTTGATTGATCCCAAGGAGCATGCCTTCTCCAGGTCTACGGGGAAGAGATAATAGCAGGGAGAGGTCTGAACCCTAAAGACAGGGGGTGGAGGGTGGGGGTAGGGGCAGGGAATGATGGGGATGGGTGAAGATCAGTAGTAGGTGCCTCATCCCCAGTAGAATGTATGGGAACTCCAGCTTGGATGGCATAAAGAGCACACATGCATGGGTACCCAGTGGGAGACGATAACTCCCATAATGACCACTAGCCATGTTGCCATCAGTTTCCAGGCTAAAGCACCAAAAAACTGCATCTTCTCACACTTTCTAATCCTTCTTCAACTGCCTATAGGAGGCATTTTGCAAGTGCCTTTATAGCATAAAGAACTGTGTAGTTTAGATTGGTGCAGGTCCCCCTCAATGTCTGGGGTAGTTGCTGATTTATGTCCCATCGTAAACAGATTGCCTATCAATCTTGCTTTAACCTACCCTGGGAGTTTGAATACATTTTTCTTCTTTTTCCCCAGTTGTAGGCGTTTGGTTTCCTGTAGTTTTCCAGGACTAAAACTTTCACAGACGATTACAGTTTGATTTGTGGTGTGCTGTGTGACACCCCCAACTGGCCCAATTCACACATCTAGCTGAACTGTATAAGGAGTGAACAGGTGTAAAATGGCTTTATGCCACCTTTGTGGCTCTCGAATACGGGGGCTGATTCAACCCCAGCATAAGTCACCTCAGTGCTGCTCTAACCTATGCCGAGCTGTCTATAGTTAGAAGATGTCTAGTTGTAGCCATGTCGGTCCCAGGCTATTACAGAGACAAGATGGATGAGGTAATATCTTTTATTGGACCAACTTCTGTTGGCTCGAAAGCTTGTCTCTCTCACCAACAGAATTTGGTCCACTAAAAGATATTACCTCACCCATCTTGTCTCACTATAGTTAGAAGATGCTCTTCTAGCAGCCAAGAATAGCTGGAGCCTAGAGATGCAAAATAAATCTTATACAACACATCCATAATTGAGGACTGGTGCTCTTCTCTATCATGAAGATTTTATGACATTTTTTTAAACTGTGAGATCCTGCAAGGGATGGAGAGACCAGAGCTCAGTCATTAGCAGAACCTGAATGTCTGTGCAGCAATTTTGTAGTCCTGTAGTCCGAGTCCTGCGAGCCCAAGTCAGCTGACATGGGCCAGCCACAGGTGTTTTATTGTAATATAGAGCTACCCTCATTTATTTTGTAAAGAATGAAATTGTCACTTATTTTAAACTGAAACTTGGACACAAACACTTCATTTTGAAGGGTTCGGTCCTGCACTCAGCTCATTTGAAATCAGGTCTCTTGCTGTGATTGCTAAGAAAATGTTTCCCTTCTGGTACACAGCATTTTTACACCTATGTGTCACCAAGGGAATGATCCTGAGGGTGGCTGAACACCCACCACTCAATGAGGGTTGCAGTTGCTTGGCTCCTTTCAGAGCAGGCTCTCACTGAGGCTAACTACCTTCTTACTCATTTACTGCTAATGCAAATAGTTACTCTCAATAGAAAATTATTGAAAATAAGTCACATACAACTTACGGTACAAGTTATCATTTCTAAATGTAAGCAACTAAGCAAATGTGCTTTGTCTGTATTTAGTAGATATATATGGACAGTGAGGAAAATCCTGGGCCCATTTCAGTTAATGGTAAAGGTCCTACTGCTTTTAATGAGGCCAGGATTTCACCCAGGTTTGACCCTGCCCCGTTGAAGTCAATGGACATTTTTGCCATTGATTTTTAATGGAAAGGGGATCAGACTCATATTTAGGCATTCCAACTTAAAATGACAACCAATAGAAAACATTGATTGTAACTTTAGAAACTGCTTTAAAAAAAAATTCAACTTCTCCCCCACCCTCCAAAAATGAGAAAGTTCCTTTAAAGGGATTTTCAACAGAATCCATGTCTTGTTTATATCACCTGCTGAAAATTTCAGTGTGCATCAATTTCTGTTCTTTAGTAGTCACATTTTGGTTGCACATAGCAGCAGTCCAGTAAGCAGCTTGCTTTCTCTGTGTGTGTGTGTGTGTGTGTGTGTGTGTGAGAGAGAGATTACAGTGGGGGATCATATGTTGCAAACAATAAATGAGACTTAAAAAAAACTTTTATGAGTATTTTAAAAAAGTTTCTGTTTATTCCATTGCTAATGAAACAACTGATTTCTGCTCAAATTTATAGCCATTCAATAATCCTATAAAATGATTTTTCTAGGAAGTTACAAGGCACAGAAGTCACAAAATATAAACAAGGAAAAGTAGACAAACCCCCACCCCCCCCAC
Organism: Malaclemys terrapin pileata; assembly: GCF_027887155.1. Classification (NCBI taxonomy): domain Eukaryota; kingdom Metazoa; phylum Chordata; order Testudines; family Emydidae; genus Malaclemys; species Malaclemys terrapin. Next base: position 67,334,392 of record NC_071508.1, read on the forward strand.
ACACAATCCCCATATATATTTTTAGAGGCATGTGAATGATTTACAAGAATCTGAATTGCTCTAAAGAGTGGGCAATGGATCTTTTCATATTTGACCCAAGTAATTGAATAAAAGTAGGGCTAGACTGTGCCTTTCAGGCAAACCCAAAGTAAGAGGCAGTATGACGGTGAATTTCCGCAAGGGACACACCAGGTGGCATTCTGACTCAAGGCTTGTCTTAAAATGCTACAGCATTACAGCTGTGCTGCTGCACCTGTGTTACTGTAGCGTTTCAGTCTAGACACTACCTACGTTGACAGGAGGCATTCTCCCATCAGCATAGATAATCCACCTCCCCGAGAAGTGGTAGCTAGGTTGATGGAAGACTTCTTATGATGACCTAGCACAGTCTACATGGAGAATTAAGTTAGTTTTACAGCGCTGCTCAGGGGAGTGGATTTTTCACACCTGACCAATGTAGTTAAACCGGAGTGCCCATGCACACGCAGTCTGCACTGTCATTACTACATCCCTTTGTGCATTGTCGTTTACAACCCCTGGTGTAATCAACCATTTCTATTGACAGGAGAGGGAGCAAGCCCCACTCGTCCCTATTGCTTCTTATATCCTCCCATCATTGGACACCCATGAAAGGACCAGGTGGATTCAGGCCTGGATCCACAAAGGAACTTAGGCATTTCAATGGTCGGCATTGCAAAGACTAACTTTTAGGCACCTAGAAAAATCACTGAAATCCAAAAACCCTGAGTTAGGCGCCTATGCTCCCTATAAAAGGCATAAAGAGAGTTAGGCACCTAAGAATGGGATTCACAAAAAAACAGCATGCCAGATGGGGAGCCACTTAAACTAAGGAGATGTTGAGAAGAGGTGTGTGTGTTAAGCCTTATCCCTCTACTAAGTTAGGCAACTAAGTCTAGGCTGTAGGGCAGTCCTATCTCTGCTTGTGAGCCAGAGCTGGGTAACCTTCTCCTGGGATCAGGCACCTAAACCATTTCTTGCAAGAAATACTGATAGGGGTGAGGGTTCTGCCTACCTTATAACTTTTAGCCAGTGATTGGATCATTGGCCCAGCATATGGGACAGCTGCATTCAATGTCCCTCTCTGTCTGGTGGACAGAAAGGATTTTAAACAGGGGGCTCCCACCTCTTGGAGACATGCCCTAACCACTGGGCTACAGGATAGCCTGTTGTGTGACTTCCTCAGTTTCTCCTGTTGAAGCTGCTCTACCTTGTATAAATACTTAGTCACTGGGCCAGAGTGCTAAACTGAGAATGAACCTGGAAATGGGGGCATTCCCTTGGGAGATGGGAACCCAGAGTCCACTACCTGTGCTCCAATGACTAATTATTTTTCCAAAGTGGAACAGCTTCAACAGGAGAGTTTTAGGGAGACCCACATCAGAACAACCCATAGTGATTAAGACACTTACCAGTGGGTGGGAGACCCCCTCTTCAAAAATCCTTTTCTCCAAAAATGCAGATGGAGGCAACTGAACATGGGTCTCCCACATCCCAGGTGAGTGTTCTAACTACTGAGCTAAATGTTTTAAGGGGGGAGGTGGCATTGCCACCACTTCCTCAGCCGGTGGGACTTTGAATGCACCCCAATTTGGTAGGCATGCTGTTAGTGAGCTAGGCAGGGGAACGCCTATCTTAGCCTCATCTGAGGACCCTGCTGGGGCATGAGATAGGCATCCAGATGTCTGATGTGAGGTTATGCGCATGCCCAGAGGCAGGAACTTAGGTGCCTAGGGAACTTTTATAAAAAAAATTGAGTTTAGGCACCCAAAGGATTAGGTGGCAGCCAAGCAGGTTTTGTGTGCTGCAGTGGTGCCTACATCTGGGGCGTAGGTGCCTAAATCCCTTTGTGGATCTGGATCTTAAAATTGACTTAGTCAAAGTAGCTTAAGGACATACAAACTTTTTAAAGTGGTCTTTTTAGGGAACTGTATAGCACACAATAATCCTTTTTTTTTTAATTATTGCTTAAGGGAATCTTGTAACCTATAAAAAATAGTCCATTTTAATTTTAGTTTGTAGGCAGAAAGCGTTAGCAAATAGCTTTTATCACTCTGCACACTCAGCCTACATATATCTTTTCCAACTAACCTAAAAACAGTCATGGACTCAATGTCACAGGTTTTTCATACAAATATATTGTACTGCAGTTTTCCCTTTAACATGAACCACATCCTTTAAATCATTCTAAGTATACATTCACATATTTAAGAGTAATGATTTGGCTAAAAATATATGTCTATTTCTTATCTGATTGTAGTAATTAACCTATCAATGATAATTTGCTATAAAAGGTACAGTACTAGAAATAAATAGTTCTACAGTTCAAAGATCTTCAAAGCAGGTTGCCATTTTCAGTCTGTTAAATTTTCTGAAGTCCTTTCAAAGCATGAACTAAATTTACTACACTCAAGAAGATAATTTGGACCTACATATATATAGTCCCAGTCAAATGAGAAGTTAATTTCACTTAATCTCCTTCTTGGTTTTGTAATGGGCAGAAACAACCAAGTAATTGTCTGGATTCATGTCCTTGATGGTCGGAGACTTGCTCTGGATTGGAGAGGTTTTCCCATCCACCCGAGAGATCTGCATTATTCGGCATGGGTCATGTTTCAGCAAGTACCCTGCAAAAGTCTCCCATCCTCCTCCTACACGAACCATCACATGTTTGTTGTGCAGCATCTGAAATTGCACAAAAGACAAAATCTTGAAGGGCTGCCATCAAGTTGAAAATCACATTTCTGTTTGAACATGTTGTGCTTACTGTAATTACAAGTAACATCATTTGCAGCCTAGTTTACAACAAGAATGGGAAGACTCAGTAGCTTCTGGTTTGCACTGCAGGTTTGTGCAAAAAAGTGGGGTATGAGCAGGGGAGACAGAAAAGTAATTGCATGTAAGGAAATGGAGCAGCACCCAGTTAGATTTTGCATTTTTAAAAAATGTTCACTATATGTTCTTCTAGCCTTACTGCAGGGGGTGATGTTGTTCTTTAGATGTTTATTGATAAGCTCCTTAGTAAAACTGGATGTTTTTTAGCTGTATTTGTTGAAACCATATTTAGTAACGATGCAGCTTTTGACGTTGTTATAAAAACTGGCTTCTGATTTATTCTGGAGAAGGGGCCCTAGCTCTAGAAAGGGTCAACATCCAAAACAATATAATCTGCCCAATGTTGTTAAATGAGATGTGGAGTTAATTTCTTTAATAAAATGAAGCTCCCTTCGGTGTCAGTGGTATGATTTAGCATTTTTGACACACATTATAATGTGCAACAGTAACAGATAGAAAGAATGAAGTACTGTGGGTCTAAAAGGAGGAACATCTAAAATAATGATGGTAGCCTGAACCAGAAAAAAAGGGCAAGTGAAAATACACATAGAGGTCTGGAGGTATTATAATCATTATTATTAATTTGCATTCCTGTTGGGTCCAAATTAACCACACTATTTGTTATGCTTGTAATCTGTATTTAGGAGACACTTGGACATTAAAAAATAAACATGTTGCTTGTCAGGACTCACTTGCATTAACAGAGCTGGGCTGTGAAACTTGAACACTGCCTATCTGCACCATGCTTGTTTCTAATGCTAAGTTATCTGCCCCTTATTTTCATGAACTAAATATGCATATTTAATCTATTGCACTCTTATAACTGAATTGTTATTATTATTGTGTGCGTGTGCGTGCGCACAGCATGTGATATAGGTCGCAATCAAGTATTAAGTGGTGGAACATTGCAATCTTATTTGTTAAAAGTCTTTTCTTTTTTCTGATACAGTGAGAAATGTGATTCCACCCAAGTAAAATGTAACTTCTCTAATGTCTTCAACTGGTAATTTCACACTCACTTCTTTTCATCTCATGTCCTACATCGCATAGTAAAACAAATGGCATCTGGGAATCAAAAACCAGCAAGTTCTATGACAGCCACAGCTTAATTCAGGTAATGAAAGGTGCTTTGATTAATACACGTCACAAAATGGTAGACATCTTTCATCTAGCGTGTAACAAATTAGAATTCTGGTTTGTAAGAGCTCCACCTCTGTGAAAATTCCTCAGCATGCTTACATAGTCAATGAGACTTGGATCAATAGCTGTGGTGTGTGTGTGTGAATTTCACCTAAGGGTCCACACTATTTTGAGGACATAAATGGGATTTTAAGTGCTACAAAGGCCTTCTGCTGGACCTCTGCATAGGGGTAAGTTTTACCCCATTTGTCATTTAAACCAGCAAACAGAATAGCGGGGAGAGGGGAGGGAGGAGGAGAGGAAATCAAGATAATGAAGTGTTACACTATTAATTAGTTTTTCACACTCATAGCCTACAGTAGCTTTTCTTTTGGGGGCATAATTCCATTTAAAATATATATCATCATATGAAAACCAAAGAACAAGTTGCAAAGATTTCTGAAGTGTGAAAGACAGGATACCTTTAAACTGAATCAAGCTCTCAGTTTGAATTAGTAGCTGAAGACAGAAATTAGAAAAGGTTGAAATATTTCATTCAAAAATGTTTTCAATTAAAATGGCCTTTTTTAAAAACATTTTTCTTTCAACATTTTATGAAAATGAAAAATGAAAAAAAAATAGTTTTCACAAACTGAAAACAATGAAAAACTTTTCATTTTTCATAGAGAAACAAACAAAAGACATTGAAAATTTTTGAATCAAATCATTTCATTTGAAAATTTTCACTGAAAATACTTAACCTTTTCTGATGAGCTCTAATAGAACTAGAATGTTTCCTTATTCTGAGACCTGGGCAACATTTTGGACCTGACTCTGGTCTCCCTTACATTGTTCTTACATTGGTATAACTGCATTGATTTTGCTCGAGTTACACCTGATTCACACTGATAGAAAGGGGATCAGAATCAAATGATCTGATTTTTATTAAAGTTATTTAAATACCATAGATGTGTAAATTGTTGGAGTGGGCTACATGGTCCTGAAACAGAAGTCAGACAAATTTTGTAAAATTCTGTCACACCTGAATACATTTGGAGCTTTTCTGGATTTACCTACTTGTGAAATCTGAATCAGGCTCTCAGTGTGGATAGGATAATCACAAAAAACCCAAAAGATTTTTATGTAAGGTTGGAGAAACCCCAGCTCAGACTGTAACCCAGCCTTCCAGAAACTGGATATACAGCTCTGTCTCGTCAGTTCTGTCTATCCTCCTGGGTAAGCGCTCTCTCCCATTGGTTATGGCTACCCTGGAGAGCTTACAGCTGCACATCTTACAGCTGCACCCACGCTGTTGCGCCACTGTAAGCTCTCTAGCATGGCCACTCTAAGCTGCCAGGAGAGAGCTCTCCCAGCAACTTAATTAATCCACCCCCAACAAGCAGCAGTAGCTATGTTGGCGGGAGAAGCTCTCCTGCTCACATAGCGCTGTCCATACTGGTGCTTAGGTCAGCGTAATGTATGTCACTCAGGTGGGGTGGCTTATTCACACTCCAGAGTGACATAAGTTATACCGACATAAGTGGTAGTGTAGACACAAACCTCTAAGACATGATCCAAAGCCTTTTGAAGTCAATGGACTTTGCACCTGGTCTTAGTCCCAGACCTGGTTCATTGTACCCTTCTATACTACTGTGGGAGAGAGTTAACTCCTTGTCTGCTGGTGTTCAGGTGACGCTTCTACCCTTTGTCACATAGTGGCTCTCATTTCAAAAGCAATTAGTATCTGGATTTTTGATTTTGTCATACAAGTTAGAGATGGAAAGTTAGCAAAACATATATTAAGTTCATCCCCCTGCCAATGCAGGATTATTCCCTATAGTGTAATTTATAGTGGATTTTTTTTTGTAATCTAACTTTAAATTTTTCAAATGATGCAGCTTCCACCACTTTCCCCTTAGAGACTATCCCACAGACTAATAAAACTCATTGTTGGTAAGTTATTTCCTGATATTCAGCCTAACGGTACTCTACAGCCTCTTCTTGTCTTTTCCCCAGGCTGCTTTCACTATTTTTGTATTTTATTATAATTTGTTATGACATAGTGTTAGGCATTTACTACCCATTCTTTCTATATATAAAAATGATGTTTTGTTGCCTCCTAAATGTGTTCATTGTTTTATACTGTGTTCTGCCATGGAAAATTCCAATAAAACATATATAATCTGTATTATCATCTCATTTACACCAGAGTAACTCTTCTGGCTTCAAGCAACAGAGGGTTCTGTGGCACCTTTAAGACTAACAGAAGTATTGGGAGCATAAGCCACAGAACCCTCTGTTGCTTTTTACAGATTCAGACTAACACCGCTACCCCTCTGATACTCTTCTGGCTTCAAATTACTCCAGATTCACACTGGTGTTAATGAGTCCAGAAGCTGGCAATCTGATAAAACAATAAATAAATGAAATAGCACATTGCATTCTTCTCATTTGAAAAACAAACAAATAAAAAAACAATCTTTCCCCTACATATTATAGTTCAGGATCTGATTGAGACAGTATTGTTGACCTGATTCAGTGACACTGTTGGATGAGAACTTCAGAAACAGTAAGAATTTGTATCCAGCAAGTGTAAAGCTTATTAGTCAGACTTTAGTGTTGACATGAAAGAATTTTCATATTGCTACCGAGTGAATTAAAACTAAAATGAGAAAAACTTTATGATTCAATCATTTCCAGGAGACATTTAAGAATGATATAAATCTTTATTATTTGCTGTTTGCTATGAAGTTGTTTTCTCCAGAATCTGCATTTGAATTAGTATAGAAGAGTCTGTGGTGTAGAAATATGAGAAAACAGCCTTAACAGGCAACAGCATCACAAAGGAATATATAAATGATGTACCACTGTAGTATACATTAAAGTTATCTCAAGAGGTAACATGAAATAAATGTACAGAGAAACATTTGCAGTATGAATCATGTGGACTGAACTGTCATTACATAAGACTTTGGAACTACAGTGAAATATACTAAAAGTGGATGTGTGTTTCACATAAATTAATGTATAGAGAGCTTTAGGGCTTATTAGAGATATTGGGCCTATACCCTTATCTCATGTAAATGTAACTCAATAAATAGAACTATGCTGGTTTACAAGAATGGAGGATCTGACCCAGTATGTTTTCTGTATACTATATTACAGCCATATTTAAGTATACACTTTGGGGGGGAAAATTACACACAGTGAGCCTGATCCAAATCCCATTAGAGCCAAATGGAAGGAATCCCACTGACTTTAATTGGAGTTGTATCAGGCCCTAGAAACCAAAATCAGCAAAATTCCACCTGGAGTAAGTTGGAAACCTCTAAGCCAAATTTAGTGGTGACATAAATAGTAGTGTAAGATACACGTTGGGCATACATTGTCATAAAATGCATGGGGGTTAGTGACAGAGTAGGGTTACTTGCACCTATCTGGCATTCAGTGGTTGTACAAAGTGAGTGAAACTTACACATTGAAAAGATGGAAGGTTGTAAAGCAGGAAAAGTAACTAATAGTGTGTGTGTATGGTTCCAGGATAAAGATCACGTCCACTTCAACTTATCTCAGCTGAATTTGGGCCACTTTGTCAAATTCGTTCTTGTCATCAGAGTAGGGTGACCAGACAGCAAATGTGAAAAATCGGGATGGGGGTGAGAGGTAATAGGAGCCTATATAAGAAAAAGACCCAAAAATCAGGACTGTCCCTATAAAATCGGGACATCTGGTCATCCTACATCAGAGGGTACAACTCTTGTTTGCCATAGTTTGCCATTAAGTGTCCCATTTTGAAAGGCACTTAGCACTACAGCTCCCATGGATGTCTAGAATCACCATTTTTTACATAGGCAAGGAGACAAATGCTCTTGGCACTTCTTTAGTGGTGGAGGTAGGTAGGATGGGTAAGAGTGCATCATGAAAGGACTGCATTTCTGTGACAATGTTTTTCTATATGTTTAAAATATTTTGATATAATAAGGTGTGGAAATTCCTAGTGCACTGCTAAACAGCTACAGCTTTTTACCCCAGAGGCGGCTGCATTTCAATGGTGGAAGAAATGATCCTTGTGCATTGTTGGTATATCGTTGCTAAAACAATGGGACTACTCACATGCAAGTTAATTGCCTTGTGTTTGCAGGATTGGAACCCTAGGGCCTGATCCTGCAATGTGATGCAATCAGGCAACCCCAACTCACTCCAGTGAAGTCAGGGGAGCTCTGCAAAGGCATGAGGGTTTGTCCATGTGCAGTACACTGTAGGAGCAGAGCACAATTTTGTAAAAAAAAAAAAAAAGGAGGGGGGGGATGGAAAATGCTAAAAATTAATTAGGGGATGGGCAAACTATTGAAAAGAAACAATTTTTTTTGTGAATTTAGATCTTTTTATAGTTTGCAAATTGTGTATGAACAGATCATGATTTCCATGAATTTTTTTCTTGTTCAAATTAATTTAACAAATATTTTATTATAAGAATATATACTGCATAATATATTATGCAAATATGTTTCAGCCTATGGATAACTCACAAATAGTTCATTATTCACAGGACTTACTCTGATAATATAATATTCACAGTTCCAAGTTCAAATTGGTTGGATTGAACACAAGTAATTTAGTATGTTTCTTTTGCCTTACTGGTTAAGCATAAAGTCTTAAAGTTAGATTTACAGTGCAAACACTTTTAATTCTGAATTCCAAATCTGATTTTTCTGTAAACATTTTTGCCAGTAATTTAATTTCCTAGAATGTTTGTGAAAAGCAAACCCCAAAGAAATGAAAATGCTATCAATGAGAATTCATTTAAAATGTGAATGAAAAGTTGACTTATTTTTTTTCAGTATTTGTTCAACCTTAATATTAAAATATTATGGGTTGTTTGATATAAATAATTTCTATTCAAAACACCTTAAATTTCTAAGCTTTTCTTAAGTTTTCAATGCTAGCATTCACATAGGAGATGTAGAAGTCAACATTTGAAATCAAAAGACACCAACATAGAGTAACTCCAATAGCTCCATCTGTTTTATGTATTTGGGGAATTATATGTTTTTAAAACATCATATGTATTTTCAGCAGTCCATGAAAAATTAAAATACCAGTTGGATTTACTAGTGTAAAATACCATGCTCTTAAAATTATTAGACTAACTTATATTCAAAATAGTACATAGCAAATTGAAATTTCAGTTATCATTAATGCAATATCATATTGGATTTTTATTTATACTTCATCACCTGACATCAGATATTTTTCCATCTACTAGTGTATTGGGCTCTTTTCCACAAATTCTCTTAATACATTTAAACAAGGAAGTAGCCTTTTAGAAATCGGTAGGTAATTGTTGCTATGTTTTAATAGCTTTGAGAATGCCTACTCATCAAAACAGGAAAGCAAGAAAATGAAAATTCCCAGCATGAATATGAAAGAAATACTGACTGGATACTAACTGAAACGGCTAACATTTTTCCATAATATTTTGAACAAAACAGATCATTTAAAAAGATTACTGAACAGATTTTTGCTGGTGTTCATCCAGAAAAACACTGATTTAAATACAGAATAATGTTACTGATTTAAACCAACGGGGTTAGTTTGCATTTATATCTGTGTAATTGAGATCCAAATATGTCTCTATTATCAGTATTAGAGCATCTCCATTTGTTTTATATAGTCTCTCTCTCTCCCTCCACCTTTTTAATTAAAGATCTATCTAACTTAAAGTCACTCCCCACACCAAGGCACACACTGAATTTTACAATAATGGTATGGTTTAATAAGGTAGAGTAGTAGTTTGGCAGTTGTGACTCTTAGGCGTAGTCTATACAAGCAAAGTTTTGTGAGTATAGGCTATGATGGCAAACCCTCCTGTGTAGATGCAATTTTGCCCATATAGTTTATACCAGTTGTCTGCATGAATTTTCAAACAATCCCAGGCAGATCACTTATCTGTAGGAAGCAGTCTGGTAACAGCAGGGGATTGGAAACTGTCAGAATTAGGTTCTGCAATCAACTCTGATAGTGACTTAATGTGTGGCCATGTGTAAGTTCTCCAGTGCCTCAGTTTCCCCATTTTATCAAATACTATTTACACTTCTTTGTAAAGGGTTTTGAGCTCGAGTATATTCTACACATATTGAGCCAGATTCACAGGTAAGGTAAATAGACATATCTCCATTTACTTCAATGGAACTACACCTATTTACATCAGCTAAGAATTTGACCCATAAAAGCTACAATATGTACTTCGGAAAGATTGTACACTTCCTCTATTTTATAATGAAAACATATCACTTCAAAGTGACATTTTGGATTGCATGATGTTCTAGCAAATGACCATGTATTTCAGACGTGGTAAGGAGGAGTAAGATACCATGCTCGGAGGTGTTCAGATACTATTAAGAGGAGTATGGTTTAAATACATAGAACAAGAGATAACCCTGTATTCTTAGTCTTTAAAATATAACTTACTCAGCAACCTGGGCAAGAATCCATGTGATGAGAAATGGATGTAAAGACAAAGGCAGGCAACCACAGGATTTGATGCTTCATTATATGAAGGTATATGTCAGGGTGAAAGAGGACAACGTCAGGCCCCCTAATCAGTCTCTGAACTCCCAATTGCAGCATTCCCATTCTCCTCAACAGCAGGAATGAAGCCAGACAGAGATCCATGTGTTATAGTTTATGGAGTCTACCTGCACTTAGGGTTTAGTGCAGAGCTTGCAGGGACAGGAAAAGGAGTTTTTTCTTCCCCCTCTTCCTTGGGTATGTGTGAGGGGGAAGTGTTCCAGGCTGCTTCCTAACTCCCCACCAAGACCCTTGGGATTTGTGGCAATATTGACCTTACCTAGCTGGAAGATGGAGCAGACAGCTATTCAACACCCCTCAAAGATATGAGGTAGTGCAGGTGGCCAAAAAATCCCAAGAATGATAACAGTACAAGGGGAAGGAGGAGGTGGGCGTGGTTGAAGAAGTCCCCACAGATATGTGCAGGAGTTAAAGCATAACTCCCCCTCTTATAAAAGCAGGAAAACTCTCCCGCAGCTACTTATCCTCTTGGCTGTGCAGTGAGAACTTCCCATCTTGCATTCTACTTTATGTGTGTGTGCATCAAATATTTTTCCGTGGGTTGGTTTGAGTTTGTCAGAAATTAGGCTCATTTAGATGCTTAGATGCTTATTTAGGTGCCTAGGTGCAGATTTAAGGAACCATATTTGAAACCTGAGCTGCCCACACCAATTTATGTAAATACAGGCACTGCCTGCCTCTTAAGAAACTGCAGTGCAAATCTGGTAGCCAATTTCAGATATTAATCTTTGACCATGCTTGAGTCGGCTATATACAATATTCATGTATGGATTGATAAACAACAAAATTAAATCGGAAGACACAAGACATTTCCCGGCTTTGAAAGAATAGTCAGAATCCAGCTCCTTTTCTTCCATTCCGATAAAAAATGAATCTCATTAAGTCACATTTTGTCCAATCCTCTGTCAATGTGGCACTTTCTCTATAGAACATTTTCAAGAGTTTTATCACATTCTAAATGTCTCAAGTGTTCCAGCTTCCACTACCACATCAGGGAAACTATGGATTGTTTCAAACACCTTTTTTTTAAAAAAACATAACCTCTGAGATTTTGTTTTCCAAGTTCTAGCTCTAAACCCCTGAAAAAGGATTGTATATTGAAAATGCTGGCTTTGCCCTCAGGGGGCACTTGTGATAATGAACACACAGAATAGTTAATACATTGGGGTAACATTTCCATCTCATTGCTGGGGGATTTACATGCACAAATCCCATTAACTGAATCCCCTATAACATGAGATGAAAAAAATCACCTATAATAAAGCTAGGTCTGAAAAAAATCTCCAGAGCTTTGTAGGAGTCCTGTTAATTGCTTGTCACAACATATCCAGCTTTATCAAGAAGTGGCTTTTATAAATAATATTTTGTTTTGAGCTGTACTTCTAAAGAATTTTATATCAGTTTTAGAACAAAAGATTCTATCAAACGTTAAAATATATTCCCTTGTTTATCAAAACAATGCATTAGTGGGCCCTCTTCCCTCTGAACAGTTCCCTGTGATATACTGCATACTCAAAGAACAGGCTGGGGATCTATTGCTGTTAAATATTTAGAACTTAGCTTCACTGATTTAAGTCACCAGTTCCAGAGTAAATCAAATGTAAATTTTCGTGATTTTCTAGTGATCGTTTCTAATGGAAAATAAAGTGGAATGGAGTCCCTTACTTTCCAGCTGAGACCAGGATAGACTTTACCATTATATTTTAATCTTTCTTTCTATCTCTTGCTTAAAGAGCTCAGTTTCCAAGTAGAAACAAATAGAATTACCAACTGCTGTAGTAAAATTGCCACACTTATGCGTTGCACCTATGCTGACCTACATTTAAAACACACACACCTGCACAATGAGTGCTTCCATGCAAGTAGCATTGACTTAACCATTCAGAAAGTGCTAAAAGCTCCATCCAGCTGGAAGGAGTTTTGGCAGCTGCTGGTTCACCAATGTTATAGGCTTCCCTGGCTAGACAGAAACTGAGGCTACCACCTGTGCCCTTTTCAGCACCCACATTCTGCTCCTAACCCTTTCATAGGAACAAGGTCTGTGACTGTTAAATATGGTGATCAGGCTCTGGGGTGTCACTCAGCATGTGATCAGCTGTACACTAAGTGATATTCTTTCCCTGATGATTTAGGGACAGATTTTCAAAGATCCAGGGTACTTGCACAATCCAGTATTTGTAAACACAAGTACCTTGTTATATGTAGGGTTGCCAACTTTCTAATTGAACGAAACCGAACACCCTTGCCTTGCCCCCTTCCCCAAGGCCCTGCCCAAGCCCCCCCACACTCACTCCAGCCCCCCTTCCTCCATCGCTCGCTCTCCCCCACTCTCACTCACTTTCACTGGGGGTTGGAATGCGGGACGGGGTGAGGGGTTCCTGGCCAACGGGAGTTGTGGGGGGGAAAGGCAGCACATGGAACTTCCCTGGCCACCCCTCCACCCAGGAGCCAGAGGGAAATGCTAGCCTCTTCCAGGAGCTGTGTGGAGCCAAGGCAGGCAGGGACCCTGCCTTAGCTCTGCTGCACCGCCGACTAGACCTTTACTGGCTTGATCAGCGGTGCTGACTGGAGCTGCCAGGATCCCTTTTTGACCAGGCGTTCCAGTCAAAAACCAAATGCCTGGCAACCCTAGTTAGATGTCCAAATAGTCATTTGCATGTGCTAATACCCAAACTGCTCACGCAATCACTGGAGTTGTGAAGGGGAAAAAACTGCTTCTGCTCTTTCAGGAAGCTGGCCACAAATATCAGTCAGTAGGGGAACATCAATCAAAGGGGCCTACAGATAGTTGTCTCTGAGCAGCAAACTGTTCAATTTTGGAAGCCAGCCAAGGAGAAGAAATAGGGCATGCAGCTTTAAGTTTCTCCTCAATTTACAAAAAGCTGGAAACCATCACACTATTTTCATCACTTTTTCTGAACAAGGATTGTTATTAGAATCAGTATATTCGGAAAAATAAGGAAATAAGAATAATTTATAATCTATTATTTAGGTAGTAAGGGCCAAATTCTGCACAGAGTCCTAACTTCCATTGAAATCAATGGAAGTTAGAAGCCTAAATACTTTGAGGATCTGGGCCTAAGCTTTGTGGGTCAAAGACCATCTTTTTGTTATGTATTCTTACAATGCCTAACACAATAAGGCCTTCATCTTTTGGGGCAGAACATGTGCTTCCACAAGACAAATAAGTAAAAATAATGGGGCACAATGGCAAATTTATATGCCATTTTAACTTGGGCAAATTTCAAACTGCTTCAGAAGGACACATGCATTATTTCAGATTCATATTTATAAAACTTCTTTTTAATATTCTTTTTAGCAATTAAAATAACATTTTAATAATGTTTTGCAGACAACTATAGGAGGTACCTTGACTTCAAAGAAAACCCTGAAAGAAAACCATTTAGGACAAAATGAAAGATTCATAAGCTCTAGAGATCAATCAATAAACGCCTTAAGATGTCACCATTCTACCAAGGGACCAGATGCTTGGGCTTTTGAATTATGATACCACTGTATTCTGATTAGGAGGTTTTATCCTCCCCAATCATGTCACTCATTTCAGCTACATAAGCAGACCTGAATAACATTGGGATTCTTACAGTATTTGTGCAGTGTCACTGGCTTAAATTAAGGTATTAAAGAATTCTTTACCTAAGGCAAGCTGTTGTTATGTAGGATATAACAGCCTCTTAGCAGATTTTCTTTTGAAGAGGTAATGGAAATATTTACATTGCATATAGAAAGGCAGATTTTTTTTTTCCAAATGCGGAAGCTTACTGAATTGGTGTCAGCAGAAAACCTATGCTCTTGACATTTACACTTTCTTCAAGGTTAGTCGGGTTTTGTAAACGTTTTTATTTAGGTCAGAGAAAAAGTCAAAAGCAAAATGACTTCCAGTAAACACAGTTTGGCAGCAAACAGATTTGTGCTCATATTCGATCACAGTACATTCATTTTCTTTTTCTATTCTTCTTTTTAAAATGATAAAATCAGGGGAATGAAGGATTGGATGGCTCAGGAGAATGGGGTAGAATAGCATATGGAGTCTTTTACATCTACCTTACCTATTCAATCTGATCCAAGAGGGTACTGACCCAAAATCATTACTGTCTGATAGTTGTTTAGCAGATTATGTAAACTGAATCCAGTTACTTGTTGACAGTTGCCCACAACACAAACCATCCTTTCTGGCTATCTCAGCAGAGAAGCCAGGGATTTGGCTAGTCATGGAAAATGAACTACCCTCTCATCCCTCAAGACAATTGTGCCAATTTAAGATTGAGGCACTTGACTGCGCAATTTAGGGAAACTTGCACTGCCAATGCCTGTGCTGCACCTGTTATGTTAGATAATTATAACATTAATACTTTGTAAGAATGTGCATTAACAATGTTGACCTTTTTCTCACTTTTGTTATTCATCTCTCTTATTCTTCCCATGGGATTTCCTGTGATACAAGAAAAGTACTTGATTGCTTAAAGAACATCCCAAATATAGATGCACATGCTAATATTTAGTGGCAGAGGAAAAGGGTATGCTTGAGAATATGAATTTCAATATTGGCATGAGGATGTTATTTTTGAGCATATGATACATCCAACAGAGATTCATACACAATGGGCACAATACACATTTTTTGTCACAAACACTCAGTATCCATTAATAATACGTAGCACTTTTAATCTTCAAAGTACTTTGTAAACATTAACCTTCATGTGACCCCTGTGAAGCAGGTAAGTAAATACTTTTAAACTCTCACTGCTGGCAAATTTCCTTAATATGCGCATTGAAGTCTAAAAAAACTAATATTGACATTTCATAAAACTGACAGTCAGATTATGCAGCATTTTCATTTCAGCCCTGATCCAAGGGTGTCTACACTTAAAATGCTACACCAGCATAGCTGTGCCACCGCAGCTGCGCTGCTGTAGCACTTCAGTGCAGACATTACCTAAACTGATGGGAGAGCTTTCCCATTGGCATAGGCAATCCATCTCCCCGAGAGGTGGTAGCTGGGGCAACAGAAGAATTTTTCCATCTACCTAGTGCTGTCTATGTAGGGACTTAGGCTGGCTTAACAATGCCACTCAGCAGTGTGGATTTTTCACACCCCTGACTGATGTAGTTAAATGACCTACTTTTCTGGTGTAGATCAGGTCCAATTCCCACCAAAGTCAACTGCAATCTTTCCATTGCCTTAAATGGGCTTTGGATCAAAACTTTAATAGATCCAAAATGACCCTTCTGTTTTAGTAAAAGGTCTTTTTTTTTTTTCAGAGAAAGGCATTCAGATACTCTTATGATGGACATTGTAGAAATATATTGTATAGCATGTCCTAACTAAGCCCACTCCTAATTCAGATGCCCTAGTGTTCTCTTTCATCCAAAAGACATTGCTATAAAAAATGTGGAGTAACACATGGCACTGACTCTATCTCGTCACAAAATTAGTTCCCTCATTGTAGAAAATGAACTTGCTCTGTTAAAATATAAGTGTGGGATAGAATGAATTGTTTTATAGCTTTCACAAGCCTTACCCTCACTTAATTGATCAGACAGTAATTTTGCTTTTATATTGCTTTCCCTTCCCTCCAGGCTCAGATTACTGTCCAGTCTGCAACTTCTTTCATTTGCAGGAAACTTTTTTATGAGCTAGTCAGCCTTTAACAGCAGGAGTATGGCGAAAGCTGACCTAAATTTAGAACACCTTCGCCTATCGGGACTCACCATGGTGTGTTTTCAAACACCTTATTATTTATTCCATTCACAGGTTTTCTCTACAGGCTATTTGCACCTTGAGTGAGATTTTTTATCTCCAATTGAGTCTTCTGACATTTATACATCTTTTTAAGCTACTTCATGAGTCAACATTGTGTTATATGAAACATTTTTCTAAGATGGAGCACTCTCAGCATAGGTCTGCTGATGTAACTGAGAATTGAGGACATTGGTATCATGTGAAACACTGAGGAACATGAAAACAGGTGTTCAGTAGATCAACTGGAAATCAGACTACTAGCAAAGGCTGCATACTTACAGACAATCACATAGTAAGTGTGACCACTATTACCATGGCACCTGCTAAATAAAATTATTTACCTGTAGTTCTGCTTCTCTGAACATAACATTCCAACAGGATTCTAATTGCTGAGTTTTTTATCCTTGAGAACAGTGGGAGCCTAGTAGCCAGACCCCTATTGGCCACTGTGCACAACCTCTTTTTGGGTATAAATATTGCCCTCTGAATATTCTAGACCAGGGGTCGGCAACCTGTCAGAAGTGGTGTACCGAGTCTTCATTTATTCACTCTAATTGCATGCCAGTAATACATTTTAACGTTTTTAGAAGGTCTCTTTCTATAAGTCTATAATATATAACTAAACTATTGTTGTATGTAAAGTAAATAAGGTTTTTAAAATGTTTAAGAAGCTTCATTTAAAATTAAATTAAAATGCAAAGCCCACTGGACCGGTGGCCAGGACCCAGGCAGTGTGAGTGCCACTGAAAATCAGCTCGCGTGCCGCCTTCGGCACACGTGCCATAGGTTGCCTACCCCTGTTCTAGTCAGTGCCTTTGGTTGCATCAGAAGCACAGCCTCATTTCAGGCCAGCCAAGGTCATACCAAAGGGAAATACAATCCGCTATCCATTTAGACTTAGTCATGACACCCACCACACTTGTAGAAAGCACTTTGAAATGAAAAGTGCTATGGAAGTACAAAGTAAAGTATTATCTGTATTACAAACTCTGAACACAAGTCAGAAGTCATTGCAATCTTATGTCTTTTATTTCCTAATTTTCAGAGTATATCAGATCCTTAGCAGTAACTGGGTCAAAGTTGGCTCACAGTTACACTGCTGTAAATCCTGAGTAACTCATGGAAGTCAATGGAGATACTTTGGATACACACTGGTGTAAATAACAGCAGGATTTGGCCCTTTGGGATTCACAGTTCTGTGATTAAACTTTTTGTTGCTCTTATTTCTGGCTTGTGTCTGGCACATGCTGCTTTTTTTTTTCTTTAATAGGGGTTGGGTGTCTTTTGGATGTCTAATTAACACTCCTGCTTCCAAAAGGAGCATGTGTAGGCGAGCACCTTATACGTGAGAAATGATTCAGTTGCAGAAAGAAGTAAACACACTTGTTTATTCATTAGGAGGCAAGTGAATTTCTGACAAGTGAAGCCTGGGGCTTCTCAGGCATTGGTGTAGGAGGAACAATATGAAGCAAAATTAATTGGATGTGGTAGTCTCACTCACAGAATGGCATTTTCCATTTCCACAGTACTTCACAGCATCCCATTGCCACTGTACAATTAGGAGAACACAGGGACTGTAGGCTTGATCCAATATCTATTGACTTCAATGCACTTTAGATAAGGCCCTGGGTGAGGGGAACAAGAGATGGAAACTTCTTGCACACTTCTTCTCTTATCCACTCATGCAGGGGCCAGCTACAATATAGGCCAGAGTTCTCCATCAAATTAAATCTGGGCTGTTTAGCAGAAATCTAAGTACCAAGCTGCTGCACATTTCCAGCCAGAGCAAGTGACTCATAACAAATATTTTATGCAATGCTCAGCAGAAAAGGTGATATGGTGAATAGATTAAATATGAAGCATAAAGCCAGGGGGAGAGTTGATGAGGTTAAGGGGAAAGACAAAAAATGTAAGCTGGCAACTGCATGGAGACATGGAAAACCAGATGTATTAAGATTAAATAATATGAGAAGGGGAAGAAAATATATAATACAGTGCAAAACACATGAAACTGCCAAAGCAAAACTATGCATTATTGTAGGAAAGGGAAGGGCCAATTATTATCTTTGAATCAAAAGTGCAGATGTCCCTTCTTAGATGTAGATAGCTAATTATTAATTCTTAGTTTGTACAATCATTTAGAGCCTCGGAGAGCCACTTATTAAAAGCAAAGAATTAAGGGCAGATTCTGCCTTGCTTATTTAGGCTGAGAAAGCCTTTCTCATCCACTAGTCCCATTGAAATCAATAGCACTTGTGGAGGAGAGAGAATATGGGTGAGGGCATAAGTAAGGGTGTCAGATTCTGGCCCTAAATAAATAAATGCATAGTAATGCTCATCAGAAGCAATACTTCAAAACAAAGCTGTAAATAAAAAGGAATTTATTCATTTAAAGGGATACTATCAACCTACTTAGGTCCCCCAAATTTACTGTCCTTTAAGGAAATTAAGTTTTTTTAGGAAGTGCATGCATATTAAAATCCTAGCCACACTGATGTCAATGAAAGTTTTGTCCTTCGGTGTTTTTACATACATCTCCCCCCACATATATGCACACATGGCAGAGCCCATGTGATAAATTTATTTATCATGCCTGCTTAAGCACCTAATCTGTTCTCTGCCTTCTAAACCAGTCCCTCAAAACGTATTCTACCATTCCAAATTTCTAAGCAGCAGCTTCAAACAGCTACCAATAAAGAAAATCAACCTGCCCCCCAAATCTTTCTTCCTCCTCCACAAAATATGGAATTTCCTATCAAAATAGCACTTGGCTGATATGGAGGTAATGTACATGTCATATACAGTACAAATATGTGATAAATAAACTTAGCATGTGTCAGCGGAATTTATCACATAACTCTGACTGCACCACCTGCCCACTAATCTATCTCCTCTGGGATCCATTTAACATTCCAACCCCCTCAGCTGCTTTCAACAGCTCACTCTCTCGCCCTCTTTCTCTCCAGTGGATGTAATACCATCTTAGAAGCTTGGAGTTAAAATGGCTTGTTTGCTTTCTTCCTTTTTTGTGCACCAGCCAAATCCATGGGAATGCCATTGCAGCACAGCCAGTACTGATACTCTATTGGTACACCTGCATTTGAGAGGGAAGGTACGATTCCTAGTTCATGCAGACATACCCCTGCTAGCTCTGCTCAAGCTAGTGTGCTAAAAATAGCAATGTAGATAGCACAGCTGTTAGTTCGAGCTAACTGCCTCAGTAAATACCCCAGGGATTCAGGTGGGCAAAAACCTGGTCAGTCTCTTACTATGTGTTTGTGGAGTCCTTAGCTGAGTAGAGTCCTGATCTCAGTTGGGGTTTACAGGTGCTGCAGCAATACAAATAATTAGTACTTAATACTAATAATATAAAATGGAACCTGGACCCAAACTGTTTTTATTTTATCAAAACAAAATCTTATCAAGAGGTTTTGTGAAAATATAATCACTCCCAGTTTTAACCTTTAAAGAGATGGGCCCAAACTAGAATCATTTTATCCTTACCTCCTGAACTTTGGGGTTTGTATAAAAGGTAATCCTGATCCAACCACCTTGTGGTCAACCATCCCTAGTTGAACAGAATTGTCATAGCTGCACATGCATACAATGTGTCAATGTGACCTCAGTGCCACAAGGCATACAAGCAGACCTTCTATCACACTATAGTACCAATAACACAGGTAATTGCCTAGACTAGCACCATTTCATGGAAAGCAAAAGTTACATGGGCAGATTAAGACTCTTTTGGGCTGGTATAATTGAGAGCAGCATTTGGCCTGCTGATTCATAAGATTTTAAACCCAGTCAGCAATGGGAGGATGTGCTGCTCCATTTGGTAATAGCATCTTGACAGTCTGGTGCAATGATACCTGATGACAGAGCACAACAATGTGCTCATCAGTTCATTAACAAGCCCTGATGTGTGAGATTGTCAAGTGATTCACTATTACATGTTCCTGGGAAATAAATAAATAAAGATATGCCACATATGTCACTGCATTATTTAACTGACTAATGGGATCTAAGCCTTTCTCCAGTCTTCTGGGGAAAGCAAAAAAAGACTGGAGCTGCAGTTATAAAGCAAATCACTGGGTGGCAGACACACACTATAGCCAGAACATCTATATTAGAAGAAGGCAAGAAGAGGATCATTCAGGCCAGCTGAAGCTTGAGGAGGAGGCAGTTTTGACCAATTAAGTGAACTTTAGTTTTACTTCTGCTTATATTATCAAAACCAAGCTCATTGTGAAGGAGTGGAGTATGAATCAGGTTTGAAATTCTTAGACAACCTGGAAGCATAAATTCCCAGGAGCATAACACCATGCAGTTCACTGTAGCAGACACACCCTTATGGTGAAGTTAAGAGCTACAGGACAGTATTTAGCTTTCCTCTGCACCTATGACCAGGTTACCTATATCCCCTGCACTCAGACAATACAATACATTCCAGCCTGCCTATGATTGTTTAGATTGTGGCAACCACTAGCCCCCTCACCTGTTTGTGAAGTTATGCAAACTGCGGTGAGGCAAGCCAAGAGTCTGTCTCACCCTGCTGGAATGGAAGGTCGAGGCTTGACCTTGGCGATCCTTGAAAAGTCAATGTGGGAAGTGGCCAGCTGGCACACCTTGCAGAGCCCAGGAGTGAGATGGAGGCCAAGAAGAAAATGACAGTGTGGGTCCCCAGGAAGGAGTACTGGACATAGGGACTAATTTCTGCTTCTGAACACTGGAAGTGGAAATAGGTCTTTCACAGATTTTGGATCAAAACCCAGAAGATGGGTCTGCTGTTCCCAATCTGAATACACCAAAGTTCAGGGGTATTCAGATCTGGAGTTCCAATCTAAGACCATATCTAATCTGGGGGGATTTTGGAAAATGTTGATTAACTCTCCTTTTCCCCAAAGTTTTGACTTCCAGGTTTTGAAAGGTGTTCCAGAACAGGCAAACACCACTAGAAAGTTCATACACTATATTTCTGGCTCAGCTAGAAGCAGGAAGCCATTGCTCTTCCTTTGCATAGCAGTCCAACCACTGATGGGAAAACCAGGCTGCTGTATTCTGGGGAGCTCTGGGAGACACAGTGATTCCCAGTGTTCTGTCTGGGTGATGCAATGCCAAACTGCCACCACGAGCGACCTGTACTTTAGTAAGGCAATCTTGACCTTGGAATTTAAAGAGGTAATTATTTCATTACTTTTCTCCTAAGATAGCAACAGTATGGTTCTCACAAAACACAGCAAGACAATATATACAGTATGGCTCCAATTCTCTGCCAGCACAAGGGCCCCCAACACAAGTTTTGGTGCTTAGAGATATCATGTGCATGGCTCCACATTCCTACTGCACCACTGAATTCAGATCTGCTGGGACTCCTGCAGAGGCTGCCTGAAGTAGCTCTTCGGTGTAGTGCGGTGCCAAAGACTCCACTGATCCTCCAGTTCCTTCTTCCCACCCCCACACTTGCCATAACTTAGGTTATGAAGCCTATTCTGGCTCTTGACCTGAGTATTAGCCACAGGATGTCTCTTATTACATTCTGCTTCCTGGATTTGACTCAGGAAACATAGGTTCAATTCCAGACTCTGACAAAGACTTCCTTTGTGACCTTGAGCAAGTCAATTAATCTCTGTGTCTCAGTTCCCCCTTATAGGGATAATAAGACTTCCTTTCTTTGACTTTTGTCTGTAAGCTATTTGGGGCAGGAGGACTGTCTCTGACTATGTTTATGTACAGCACCAACGACACCATGGCTTGTAAAGACTACTGTAAAACTAAAAATGTATTGAAAATTGTATCTAAGAGCAGTTTTAAAGTTCTGTTAGGAAGCAGGACAGGTTTATAAGAAAATGTACATAAGACCAATAGCACTATATTGTGCCTTCTCACTGAATGCTTTCAGTTAAAATGAGACTGAGAATTGTACTACTGTGTTCAGCTAGCCAGGTTGTACTTGGGTACCAAAGATGCAGTAGCTGTACTGCACTATTGCAATGTGTGCTAAGCTTCCCTCTCTCGGTGACAGCACCTTAGAAAAAGGAAATGACAGATTGAGCTGGCTAGAAATATTAGTTAAACCCGTAAGTGAGAAGTCTGAAGCCAGTGGAGCCCCAGTGTCTGACCTATTGGAGACAGCATAACAGAAAACAGAAATTATTTGAGAATGGTCATAATATCCTTGGATTCCATTTACTCCAGTTCCAAACAATGTCGTTTTTAAAGGCCTTTACGGGCTACATAATATACCATGTAGAATACAAAGCAATGTGTCCTTGGTTGCTTAGTGATACTAGAATGATGACAACAAGATGCTCACTGGGCCTTTATGCTACCCTCCTTTTCAGAGGATTATATGTTAATTTTCTTTAGTGTGTCGGTAAATAATTACAACTTCAATGCCAAATCCTTCAATTAAATACCCTTAAAAATATAATCTGATAATGAGAAGAACACAATGCCCCTGGTACGATTCTCTAAAAGAGACTCTCCATCAGGATGTCTCTATTTTTTAGATATTGTTTTCAGAATCTCTTCCACTGGCAATGGGAATGAGAAAACATCACAGGTTGGGGCTTGTGGGGACAGGTTAAGGTTTAGCAAACTTAGCATGCTAAACATTGGGTCATTCTTCTGTAATTTAACCCCCCTCTTTTCTGCTCCTCCGCCCCACCCCAAGGATGATTTTGTCTGCTTCCCCAGGGTTTTTGTCTAGGGGCAAGCCTAGGATTGGAAAATAAAACATCTGCAAACCCCAAGTGGAGGTAGGCATCTCCCTCCCACTTGGACTTAGGCACTGAACTCCCTGTGATGGACAGGGTGTAGGACACGCCCCTCATGTCAGTAGGCTAACTTAGGCAGTTGCCTGCCTAGCATACTGGCTTTTGTGGATCCAATTCTTAGGTACCTCTCTCTCCCCCCATTATAGGGAACCAACTGCATAACTAAGGCTTCTCTACATTACCCGCAGGATCGGCGGGCAGCGATCGATCCAAAGGAGGTCAATTTATTGCGTCTAGTCTAGATGTAATAAATCAACCGCCGAGCGCTCTCCCATTGACTCCGGTACCTCACCGGAGCGAGAGGCGCAGGCGGAGTTGATGGGGGAGTGTCAGCTGTCGACTCAGCGCAGTGAAGACAGTGGGGTGAGTAGATCTAAGTACGTCGACTTCAGCTACATTATTCACGTAGCTGAAGTTGTGTAACTTAGATTGAAACCCTCCTCTCCCCCCCCCCCCCCGCAGTGTAGACCAGGCCTCAGGCTTTATGGATCCAGTGGGTGGCTAGGTGCCTTAAAATTAGGTATTGCAACACTCAGCATTGCAATGTATAAGACTCTTTGTAGCTTTGAGCCTAACTCTTTAGAAGTCAATGGACTTGATTATCCTTACAACTACACTGGTTTAACTCCATTGACTTTATTAGAATTACTCCTGATTTACATTGCTGCAAATGAGGGGAGAAGTAGGTCCCCATACTTTCTATAATGTTTATGTTTAGACCTTATTTCCTTTAAGCAGCACAAACCATCCTCACAAAGTTCTCAAGATGACATCACTGCAAGCCTACAGGGGATAATATTACAATGTTGGAATGAAATGATGTCAGTGCAAGTCTATGAATGCAACATTGTATAAAAGTAATGAACTAAGGCTATATTAATGCATATTATACAATCATTACAGAAGCAGCAATCTAAGCAAATTAAACAACATTAAATAAAATTAAGATGAAGTCAGACTTCCAAAGCTCAGAAATTATGATTTAGCTCTGTCATAACAATCATCAGTCTTAACTAGATATACTGGGTCAAATCCAGCCAAAAGCAACCTGGAATATGTTGGCCAAATTCTCATCCACCAAAGTCCACCTGGCTTCAGTGCGTGCAGATTGCCTGGAAATCTCTGGGCCAAATTCAACAGTGACGTATGCAGTGGTGAAAACATACAAGTAATCAAAGTAGTGTAACTTGAACTAATGTGGAATGCTGTGGGGACCAAATTCAATCCTGGGATAAGGAGGAGCAACTCACACAGTCAACCAGATTCTGATTTCAGTTAAATTACCCTGGCTATACAGTAGTGTAACTGAAGTGTGGAGGACACAGAGCTGGCTCCAGGCACCAGCTAAGGAAGCAGATACTTGGGGCGGCCAATACAAAGGGGCGGCACTCCGTCCGCTATTGGGGCGGCACGTCTGAGTCTTCGGCAGGAATTCGGCGGCGGGTCCCTCAGTCCCTCTCTTCGTCTTTGAGCTGCCGCCGAAGAGCTGCCAAAGAGGAAGGGAGGGAGTGAAGGACCTGCCACCGAACTGCCACCAAAGAATGGAGCAGCGCAATTGAGCTACCGCCGAAGTGCTGCCGATCAGCTTTTTTTCCCCCCCAGCCGCTTGGGGCAGCAGAAAACCTGGAGCCGGCCCTGGGAGGACAGTGTGGGAAAAAATTAACACAGGCATGCGAGGAAGGGACTGTTTTACCTTACAGTACTCTGTTAGCAACATTTCCTGTTCCATTCTCTTCCTTTCACCTTGGGGCCAGATTCTGTATTCATTTCACTGAAGTCCAAAGTTACATGAAATTCAGTGTCCATTTATATCAACTTACTCTAAATTTACACTGGTGTAGCTGAGTGTTATTCAGCATGTCGGTTATACTCATTTTACTCATCCAAGTTGATAGTTTCATGCAAATTACAATACTTTGTGATTTATAATATATTCATTTTCTGACCACCTGACCAACACACAGTCTGTAACCTACACCATTGATTACATCAATGTTGAATATGACTGGATATGCAAAACTCCAAAAACTCAATTCACAATGGCTTATGCAAACCTTTCCTTTGGTTTCAGTCCACATGGATTTGCATCTTCTGAGTGTTTCTCTGCATTTCTGTTTGAATTAACCCCAAAGTTCAATTTAAAATTCAGCTAAAATCACAGTTTCATCTGGCTTTGATGTGAAGCCACACGTTTTCTCACGATTTTGAAATAAAGACCATAAATCTCAGATAAGCTTGAAACTGGGCAAGATTTGCCCCCGTGTCTCTCTGGTGGCAAAAGAGAAAAATACTAATGACATGCCAAAGATCTTCTGTTTTTTTTTCCTGTTTGTTTTGACAACATGCCTGATATTGAGCTTGTATCTAATCCACTCTTTTCCCCGGGAAGGGTCCAGAAAAAACGATGGCAATACTATCTCTTTTGTTCTGTGGAAGTCTGAGTTTATCTTTAGAGTGAGTTCTGGGGCTGTTCACTATTCTACTTTATTCTTGCAGCACTGATGAGTGATTGCCAAGCTGCCAAGCCCGGAAATCCATCTACGTGATGGGATGGCTACCAGAAAAGTCACTTTTCTGGGGTGGAAGTTTAGATACTGAGCTGATGACTGCAAAGGGAGATGCAGCCTGTGCCTTGAGCGCCAGATTAAGTTTCCATATATACTTATCCTTATCTTAGCGGGATTTGATAGCCTTATGGCTCTGATAACTCCCTTGATGTGAGGATGAATTATCTGAATTTAGCATTAGCAGGCTAGTTTGTTTCTGATGGCTGCCAATTGTAACTTGATGGCGCTCAGGCTTAGTCCCACAAAAATCCCCTGCTGCAGAAATGCTAGTATGTTGGATCTCTTTGCACTCGTCAGTTTTATATCTTTCCTCCTATACCAGAAGAAAAATCTTTTTAGACTCTGGCAAAGGTCTTGGAATAGGTTCTAGCTGCCAAGGCACTGATTATTGTAACAGAGTCTCCTGGAACTTTTATTCTTTTCCTGCAAAACTGGATTCTGGTGTAGAACTGGGTCTTGTGACAGAAAAGTTTTGCCAGTGATAATTTGTGTGTAGCTTGGTTATCAATAACTCTGCTGTCTTGGAATTCCATAGTCACTTCAGCCAATTTACAGTGATCAGTATCAAATAACACATTGTCTTGACTCTTATGTAGCTTGCTTGGTATTAGAGTTGGAGAGAGTACAGACAGGAGCTAAGGGGAGAGAGAGGTCACATGACACAGCATCTATGCCCTTTTTGCCATGACTTCTGTAACTGGTGAAAAATCATTTGCCTTTGTTTTTCTCTTAATTTAAAGAGGTCCACCCGTAGGCAAACAGAGCATGTGACTACTTGTTTAAAAACTTTTGGCATTTAGGTTCCACTTCCCTTGGAGTACTATCTTTCTGCTTAGTCAGTCTGTCAACTAGCTGGATTTTCCAGATATATTGCTCTCTCAGAGGATTTTGTGAGACAACTACACTGCATACAACAACAGGGAATTTTGTGACATACAAAAATGTCCGCAAGAACATCTTGTGTAGTAATGACATACAGTAACTCCTGACTTAAAGTCATCCTGGTTAATGTTGTTTCGTTTTTACATTGCTGATCAATTAGGGAACATGCTCGTTTAAAGTTGCGCAATGCTCCCTTATAATGTCGTTTGGCAGCCGCCTGCTTTGCAGAAAGAGCAGCCCATTGGAGCTAGGTCGTGGGGGCTTGGAACCAGAGTGGACCGGCAGCCCCCCATCCGCTCCCCTAAGTTCCCTGTGTAGCAGCTGTCCAGCAGGCTACCGACTGCCGGGCAGTTCAGCTATCCCTCCCCTCATTGATGCGTGCTGCTCCTGCCCTCTGCCTTGGAGCTGCACCCAGAAGCCTCCTGATTGCTGTTCAGGGGCGGGAGGAAAAAGGGGTGCTAATGTCAGGGTGTCCCCCTTCCCCCTGCTCCTGCCCCCTGCTCCTGTACCTCATTTCCACAGAGCAGGGGGTGGGGGGGGGGCACGACATGGCTCAGGATGGAGGGAGCTTGAGCAGCTGCTGTCTCAACTTGCTGATCTACTTAAAAAGGGAATGTACTTAGAGTGGGGTCAGCATATTTAAAGGGGCAATGCGTGTGTCTCTCTCACACACACGGTATGTGTCTCTGTCTCTCTCTGCCGTGCTGTCTCCCCTCCCTCCATTCCTGCTGCCTTGTAGAGTCTGAGGCTACATTAACAACAATGTGTGAACCCTTGAGGGCTCAGCCGAGTGCTGATTCATCATTTAGCAATAAGGCATTCCCTGGGAAATATCCCATCCTCTTCCACCCTCTGATTCCACCACCTCAACCAAGCTTCACAATCATCATTGCTGTGTACAGTATTAAATTGTTTAAAACTTATACTGTGTATGTGTGTGTATATATATATATACACACACACATACACAGTATAAGTTTTAAACAATTTTTTATATATATATATATACACATAGTATTTTGTCTGGCGAAAAAAATTTCCCTGGAACCTAACCCCCCCATTTACATTATTTCTTATGGGGAAATTGGATTTGCTTAACATCATTTCGCTTAAAGTAGCATTTTGCAGGAACATAACTACCATGTTAAGAAAGGAGTTACTGTATCTATTTGTATGGCTATGTGGTATTTCTAAGTTGCTTAGCATTCTAAAAATGCCTAGCAAAGGCCATAGAGGCCATGGAAATATGCATAGCTGAAGCAGATGCCTCAAAATTGCTCCCCACGTACTCTTATATGATTCTGGTCTTTGGCATGAACAGTCCCCTTCAGGAGGAATTACTTTTGCACTATCTACCTTAGGAAGGTCTATAAGCTCTTTTATGTCCATAAAGACCTTATACTGCCTATGGACTCTAGTAGTTGGTTAACAGAGCATGAAGCTTTGTAAACAAATGTGCAGGTCTAGGCATCAGTTCTGATATAGGTAGACTTCCTGGAACCACAAGTTCAAATCCTACAAGTTCAACTGAACCTTTCAAGCTAAATTATGAAGGTGACTGGTTTTTTGAAATGGTCCGCTCTACCTAGGTCTCCATGCAGAAATCCATGTGCAATTGCATGATCAATTTACATGCAAAATTACTATATGTACAATGGAAATTTAATATAATGCATCTAAATAGAAATAAGGGGTCTACTTAGTCATATGTGCACCAATATATCAGCTGCTGACCTTTTGAAAATCAGGTTGCAGTGGTTCCTACGCATTCTTTGTGAGAACAATGCTTTGCCCAAACACTGCTGGGCAATACATCTCTTTCTTCCATTTTTATGTAGTGTTCAGTATTTTGTCACCATCCACCCTAGAGGTGGCTGCATTTCAATGATATAGTATGTGTGTCCTGTCATTTGTGAAACAGTCTGAGTTCTTCAGAATGAAAAGTACTGGGTATATGTAAATACAAATGATACATTTTTCTCAACGCTATACCAAAAAAAATCTGGAGAAAACACAGGCTCCCTCCCTACCACTACAATGTTCACTAGAGGGAACACTTTTCCCTTTCAGAACTGCTGTTTCCTTGACTAATAAGAAAAAGCTAATACACACAAAAACATATATCAGAACACATAAGAAGGGTGGATTTGCCAGAATCGCTTGCCTGTAAGTTCTATAAATCCTGATTTCAGACAGTATTCTGTGAACATGAAATTATGACCAAACATTGATACATGTCACTGTTCTTGAATACTGTGAAATATCTGAGATGCTATGCTAGAACTGAATTCCTAATGGACCATAAAAATCAAGATCAATACTCATTTGAAAACAAAACATTACCTAAAATGTTTAGTGAATCAAAATTTCAGCTGAGTCTATAATTTTTTTTCCTACTTATTCTGAGTTGGCATCCTATGGTATTTGCTAAGAAGTGTGACTTCAGTCTGAACTGATAGCTGAGAGAACAGTGTTGCATACATACATAAATAATACATGGATAGGGTTCACTGGGCCTGGGTGACATCACCAGTAATGCAGATAAGAGTTTTTAAATGCAAATAAACTGTTTGTTTTTTTGTGTACTGTATCATCAGAACCAGATATTGGGGCGTACAGATGCAAGCCACAGCTTCTTTAGCTTGAGAGAATCTAAGGGTAATTTCAACTATTTAAAAAAAAGAAAAAAAAAGATTTCTAGAACTTTTTTGTTATAGAGAGAAGCTTGAAAATGAAAGCTAAATCGCTGAAGTTGGAAGTTAGTTTCTGATTTTTCCAACGACCATGGTTTACTCACTGCCCCCATACAATAGCCCCCCAGATAAATATAGGGTTATAGGAGCTCTTGCTAGTTGGACTAAAAATGATGATGGTAGGGCTACTGAGAGCTTCCTCCCAAAAGATTTTCTGCAGCTGAGCTCGGCCATCTGTTGAGCAGTTATTGTGGATTCTGACCAGCTGGGTAACATGAGAGGCAGCCTCACCTAGTGAGTTCAGCACAGGATTGAGAACAAGGGAATCTTGTGTTTTAATCCTAGTTCTGACACTGAGTGCCTGAATCTGGTTATATTACTTAAATCTTTTCTTTATTTTTCCATCCATAATATTCAGGATAATACTCACCTATTTTTCATGTATTTTTGAAAAATTAAGGTTATAAATGCTAAAATTCAAAGGTATTCACCCAAAGTCCTCCAAAGGTTCAAGGCCTAGCAGCGGCCAGACTTCTGGATTTTTGGGAAATATTCCAACAAAGACTTCTTTTAAATGTTGACAGACCCCAGCTCACAGTTGAGATCCATATTTCCTGCAGCAAAGATCACCCACCTTACTGTACAAAAGTGTCTCATCTCACTGACCTTCCCAAAATGCTCAGATCACACCTGAGAACAGTGGCGTGATCAGAGTGGAGAAAAATCACATGTCAGTCCAGAGCAGGGGCAGGCAAACTACGCCCCGCAGGCTGGATTTGGCCCACCAGCCGTTTTAATCTGGCCCTCGAGTTCCTGCTGGGGAGCGGGGTCTGGGGCCACTCTGCGCAGCTCCCAGAAGCAGTGGCATAGCTCCCCTCCTGCTCCTATGTGTAGGGGCAGCCAGGGGGCTCCGCTCTGCACGCTGCACCTGCAGCTCCCATTGGCCGGGAAACGCAGCCAATGGGAGCTGCGGGGCAGTACCTGTGGACAGGGCAGCGTGCAGGCAGAACTTCCTGGCCACCCCTCTGCGTAGAAGCCGGAGAGGGGACATGCTGCTGCTTCCGGGAGCTGCTTGAGGTAAGCACCTCCCGGAGCCTGCACCTCTCCGCCTCCCCTCACGCCCCAACCCCATACCTCAGCCCTGATCCCCCCCCCACCCTCCAAACCCCTTGATTCCAGCCCAGAGCACCCTCCTACCCCTCAAACTCCGCATCCTCAGCCCCACCCCAGAGCCCACACCCCGAGCCGGAACCCCCCTCCCCCACACCTCACTCCCCACACCCCAGCCCAGAGCCCCTTCTCGCATCCTGAATTCCTCATTTCTGGTCCCACCCCGGAGCCTGGACCCCCAGCCCACACCCCTACCCCAATTTTGTGAGCATTCATGGCCTGCCATACAATTTCTATATTCAGATGTGGCTCTCGGGCCAAAAGGTTTGCCCACTCCTGGTCTTGGGGATAAAGAACAATGCTGCAAGCCCAGCCAGAAATGCTATAGCTGTTTCTGAATGCAATATTCTTTACTAACTGTAACAAGACACTTGGACATTCAGCACACTGGATAGTGTGAAACATACCAAACAAACTTCTTTTGCTCTTTTTCTTAAGTACTGTACACACATGTAGACAATGGACTCTTCAGAAGGGGAACTAGCAAGGTTTAAAGTTCAGGGTTATTTCCTTGCATTGGCAGGATATTTATTGTCTAATTTTAGTGTATGGGAGAGATTTTCAAAAGCTCTCAGCATTGGCTCACTATGCTCCCACTGAAATCAATGAGAGTTTTACCACTGACGTCAATGGGAGCAGAGTTAGACCAACGCTGAAGGCTTTTACAAATTTCACATGGGAGCATAGGTAGAACAGGTCCTAAAAAAACCCTCTCCTGTGTACACTGTTTGCTTTCACTTGTCTCAATTTAAGATGCTTTCCAAAATAAGTCCAGCCTTTGTAGTCCTGTCAACAACTAGTGTTCGACATTGACTCTGAGCAGAGTTAACAGCCTCAGCTATACACCAGGAATCATGGATGATCGCATGCATAATTCTCCAGTTCTCCACTTTTCAGGGCCATGTTTGCAATGGCCCTGAAAAGTGAGTTCATGCCCCTACTACTTTGGGGAGGACTTCACACTTTTCAGGGCTGTCATTTTGGCCCCTTTCACAAACACTAAATTTATTTCTCTCTCTCTTTTTTTTAAAGAGCTACAGAGAGCACGCTGGGGGGAGGGTCTGAGAACAATGTACATTTTCAGTATGAAAATGCCATGATATCACTCTTTGGCTTGCTAGTATATATTTTGGGAGGGGGAAACAGAATCAGGGCCTTTGTACCGTTATGAAAATGCCAAATAACTCCCCTCCCTCCCCCTTATTAAATCATAGAGAAGCAGTTAAATAACATATACCAAGAAGCAAAAAAAAAAAAAAAAAAAAAAACAGCACAAAATACACCATGGTTATTTCTGAAAAATAGTTTTCACTAAAATGCCAGACTATCATTTTATCTGATTTATTTGACTCCAGTTGACAGATCTTAACAGAATGTAAAAATCACCAGAGACCTAGAATTTAAGCACAAATGGAGTATTAATCCTATTTTTTATTGTTTTTTCCCCTCACTGGAGGCTCCTCAAGCTGGGCAGAGGCTTTGTTGACCCAATTTGAATCAGACCTATTTGTCTTATGTGTATATATAGAGAGAGCACAGTATCTAAGATCTAACATTATGGTTTTTACCTGCAGTTGTAAATTGTCTCTGAGTTCATTTCTAAGTGTTAATGTCACCTCCCACTTGTAGATGGAGGACAGGGTCATAATTCAAAATGATCAAGACAAATTGGAGAAATGGTCTGAGTTAAACAGGATGAAGTTTAACAAAGACAAATGCAAAGTGCTCCACTTAGGAAGGAACAATCAGTTTCAAACATACAGAATGGGAAGAGACTGTCTAGGAAGGAGTATGGCAGAAACGGATCTAGGGGTTATAGTGGACCACAAGCTAAATATGAGTCAACAGTGTGATGCTGTTGCAAAAAAAAGCAAACATGATTCTGGGATGTATTAACAAGTGTGTTGTGAGCAAGACACGAGAAGTCATTCTTCAACTCTACTCTGCTCTGGTTAGGCCTCAGCTGGAGTATTGTGTCCAGTTCTGGGCACCGCATTTCAAGAAAGATGTGGAGAAATTGGAAAGGGTCCAGAGAAGAGCAACAAGAATGATTAAAGGTGTTGAGAACATGACCTATGAAGGAAGGCTGAAAGAATTGGGTTTGTTTAGTTTGGAAAAGAGAAGACTGAGAGGGGACATGATAGCAGTTTTCAGATATCTAAAAGGGTGTCATAAGGAGGAGGGAGAAAACTTGTTCACCTTAGCCTCTAAGGATAGAACAAGAAGCAATGGGCTTAAACTGCAGCAAGGGAGGTCTAGGTTGGACATTAGGAAAAAGTTCCTACCTGTCAGGGTGGTTAAACACTGGAATAAATTGCCTAGGGAGGTTGTGGAATCTCCATCTCTGGAGATATTTAAGAGTAGGTTAGATAAATGTCTATCAGGGATGGTCTAGACAGTATTTGGTCCTGCCATGCGGGCAGGGGACTGGACTTGATGACCTCTCGAGGTCCCTTGCAGTCCTAGAATCTATGAATCTTTGTTACCAGCCTCCATTGTCTCTTTTGTTTCAGTGAGGAACTGACTAGAAGTACATTAATCTTACATTAAAAAAAATAATAATAAAAATCACACCAGTCTAATCATGCCAAAGTAGAGAAATTGACCTTATTTACAAGTGGAAATTATGACATGTTGGCACCCAGCAGACTGCTGTACCAGCCAGCAATACTTGGAAGTCCAAAATCAACAGGTTGCGCTTTATATATATATTTTATATCCATGAATGCTCATATATATATATATATATAAAGCTTTACTTACTATATATATAGTAGGAGTAAAGCTAGACTAGGCAGTTAAAGATGGACTAATCAATGTTTGGTTAAAAAGCTGCTGGTATGCTAAAAGCTTAGCAAGAAGATCAATGAAAAGATGCTGATGTATATTGCATATTGATAGGTGTTTTTTTACTGGCTAGAGAAACAGCTAGTTTAAAATATGAAGGGACTCTATTTGAAATATGTATAGCGACAGAAAGAAATGGTAAGTGGAAGCTGCTTTAACATTCATTTATTTAAATGTCCTAGAGTTGCACATCTATTCTCCTACTTGCTTGATAAATCTCATCTAACTTTCAGATAGCATCAGATCAAGAATCCTGATGGATCTATGCAGGTTTGCACTATTGTCTGCATTTAATCAGACCATTTTTTCATGCCCTTATTCTGTCTGCATGTAAGTACCTCTTAAAGATCCAATTTTCATAGGCAGCCTACAGTGAATCTAACTGACCTGTATAAAAATTCCTTATTTATTGTTCCCCTTCCTATAACCTCTGTCCACCTGCCTCTGTTTGCCTTTACATTATAGGCCCCTCAATGAAGAGACATCCCTTATGAATGTCTGGAAAGGGCTTAGCATATTGTGGGTGCTGCCACAAGCAAATAATGAATAGTTGGAAAGGACTTTGCTTTGGATCATAAAGCCCTGGAATATTTCTCCCGATCTGACTTTTGGAAGGAACCCAGAATATTAAAAAATCACCTTCAATTTTGCAAATACTCTAATTGATGTTCAATCTCATTTAATTGCTACTATGTTTATTTTTCTATGAGACTCTCACTTGGGTTTTAAGGAAGATTAAACAAAACCAGAAAGGAATGCCAAAATATCAGCACTGTGATGAGATTGTCTAAAAGACAGTATTGCTTTAAACTAAATGAACCAGCTCTTCAGCTGATGTAAGTCTGCCTAGCTCCATTTGCTTGCTTACTTTCATCTGATACTGGAAGATCAGGTGAGGCATAACAAAGATAATTAAATAAAGGAAATAATACCTAAGATCAATACATTAATGGATAAACAGAAAGATCCATACATAAAGGAAATAGTTGTGAAGGTTCCCCAGATTAATTTAGGAGTCATTTGAGATGATTTTTTTTCAGTTTAGAAGCTTAAAAATCCAGTAAAAGCCACTAAGTGCACCTGATAGAACATCTTATAAACATTATGATTAACTATTTTACAAGAGGTTTTATCTGAGACGTACCATCCTAATGGCCAGGGAAACCGCATGGCTGATGATAAAATATTTCTCAGCTCTAATGCAGAAAGTAAGCACTGATTTGTGATCTGAAGAGACACTGTAGTGCTAGTTCTTTTTAATGGGTTCTCATAAAAATATAACATGCTTGAAACTGTTGTGTATTAAGTTGCCCTAACACCAAAAATAAACAGATATTCATTCTATTTAAAACATCTAGGTGGCAGGTGATGGTTTTTCTCTCTCAGCACATCTTTCATTGCTAGCAGTGCGTTGCACCAAAAACGACACCTGAAATGTTAAAGAATCCCAGCCTAGGTTTCTAAAAGCCAAACATTTGATAATGGAAATTCTTATTTAGTGACCCTGCTGTAAACGGGGTCAGCCTAAGATGGGCTCTTAGTGTATCACATCTGAGGTAATACAAGTGGAAGAGCACTGGCCAACGGTCACTCACAAAAAAAGCCAGTCCTCAGATACTCTTTGGGAGTTATGGAGTTTGTTTCTCCCATTCTCAGCTTCAAAAGGGGTCCCTCCTGCTTCTGCTTAGGCACCTTTTGGATTCAGCAGCATGCCAGAGTCCCTCACACCATTTGCTTCAGTATCTACTTAGATGTGTTGCGGCCTCTGGGGGAGAGGATTCCAAGTCATATTTGGGGATTATAAATTGCCTTGTACTGCAAAGTCTAAATCCAGATGTGAATTTCCCCAGGGTTTGGAGGTGTTTGCATTAGGAGTTTTGGCTTGGGCCCACCTGTATGAGGAACTCAAGGTCCCCACTGCTTGCAATAAAGGAGAAAGAGACACACTCTTCTGGAGGAAGAAATGACATGGATCAGAGGCCAGGTGGGTTATTAAGCAGGGTGGGTTGCGGGGAGGAAAGGAAGAGTGATTGGGAATACAGGAGGCCATCAAATCCTGCACCCAAAGCCTCTATCGCTGCTGCCTTAACGTGATCAGTAGGAATACTTTTATCAGAGTTCAAGTAGATTAAGACTTCATGAACTTTCCTGGGCTGAGAACATTGGGTCCCTTGCTTTATATTTAAGAACTGTCTCAGTTTGGAATTGTTGGGAGCCTTTATTTAAATTAGAGATCCCTTTCTAGCTATGCATTTCACAGATAGTTAGCTGTGTCTCTTTATGAATATACCATTGTTTTTAACTTCACATGGATGTATTTATTTGTCAGGATGTTCATGCTGAAAAGTGATAATATTAAGAAAAGACAAATTGCCACAGACTTTATCAAGTAAAAATGGTAGAGGGAGTTGTTCCAATTTCACCACATACTCTGCAGTGATGGGTTTAAAGAAAGATTTTCATACAGATTAAAAATGTTATATGGAGATATTTTCAGCCTAATATATAAAAACATTCACCACCCAAAGTCTAATCACAGGTTTCATGTTGACAGCATTCAGTTCTCCCACCTATGCAATTTTATAAGCTTGTGTAAATCAGATATTGATCTGTTTATGTAGCCAGAAGGCATTTTTCTGACAACGAAGCTTGTTTACACACTGACCAGATCATTTTTTATTCCAGTATGAGATTTGCCTAAATAGAGACTGAGCAAAAACTGAGTAAGGACTTCAGCATGTGGCCCAAGGGTTGGAATATTGACTGAAAAAAAACACCAAATTCCAAAAAACGGATGTGAATTATCATTTTAGTTATCCCGTTCCTAGATTATGTCTCTCAAAAAAAAACAAGCACAGCATAAAATGGCTTGGATCAGCTGGTGTGCAGCCAGGGTCTTGGGAATGTCATACTCTCTATCTGGCCTTCATTTGCATAATGTTTAGGATTTAGGACATACTAATTTGAACAAACATTTGAATCACATATCTCCTAATTTCCCCATGGAGAATTATTTGCTGTATTTAATACTTCCTTATAACACAAGATTCTTGTTGTATTGCTATGAGATCCTCAAGAGACAAATACTGTATAATTTAACACCAAAATAGTCAATACTACTGCATGTGTGTGAACAGATTCTGAATGCTCATAACATTAACATTTCTCAACCAATTCTCTTCAAATTCATTCCTTAGGTATCAGTGAGATCTACAAAACAAATAAAGTTTGACTAACACTGCTTCATTTGTTTTTGCGTGATATGTATGCAAAATTCCCAGTCATGACATACGAGGAAAACATTTGCTTTCAGCAAACACACCCAGCCCTCAAAACAAAAAGACATAGCTCAAAATATCAACCCAAGGCCACCCAAAAAAAAAAAAAAAAAAAAAAAAGGCTTGAGCTCAGATCAAGCATGGAAATTTTCAGTCAAAAAGGAAATTAAACAATGGTGATGGTTGTGGGTTATAATGACATTTTTAATGTTGTTTTATGTATAGCTTTTACAATAGGAGAAGCTGCAATAAGGCATAGCTTCATGGACTACGGTGGAGTTATTCCAGATCCAGTTGAGGATTTGTCCCATTAGGTTGCAGGCACAACCTAACTCATTTACTTGAGGTGAGAGGACACTAATTATTGCCTTAACGCTTAGCTGCAAAAGGAAGGTAACTTTAGTAAATAACACTTGCTAAAATCCATTAACAGCAGATGTACAGAGCACAAATGATCTAATGATCAAGTGCCACAATGACGTAGCATACTGAGAAGACATGAAGGGACTAAGGAAAAGTGAAGCACAAAACAAACGGAGCCAAATTCTGACTTTGGCCATGCTTTTGTTATTCTCTTCAATGGAAGCCCTGCAGGTACACTTGAAGATAGCCCTGCATTAATTAGATGCAGGATGTAGCCACATACAAGTGTATCGCAATTCTTTCACACAGAAAAGTCATAATGTACAAAAATAACACAAAGATTTTTCTAAAATCTGTTGATGCAAAATAACTTAATCATGGGTAGAGTTCTGTATTTCTCTAGTACTTTTTATCCAAGGGTCTCAAAATGCATTGAATTAACCCTAATTTCATACCGATGAAGTAAGCATTATTATTCCTATTTTTACAAATGGGGAGATGGAAGGATAGAGTTTAAGTGACTTGTTCCAGTCTGTCCTTGAAGTCTATGGCAGATTTAGTAGCCAATCCTGTAATAAACTAACTAAAGATTTATTAAGTAGGAAAGGAAATGAGAGTTATTTACAAGGTTAAAGCAGGTAACATACACGCACAGTGACTAGTTAAGGTTTTGTGTTAACAAACAAAACTAAACAAAAATACCACAGGATCAACTTCAACAGGAGAGACTGAAATATACCCATTCCAGAATACTCACAGCTCAGTGGTTAGGGCACTCACCTGGGAGGTAAGAAACCCAAATCCCTGCTTCACATCTGGCAGAGAGAGGATTTGAACCTCTGTCACCCATACCCTGGATGAGTGTTTTAAAACCACTGGGCTATTGAATAATTTTGGGTGATGGATGGGGGATAGGTGGCTGCATCCCTGTAGTTTGTGCAGGGCCCAATGCTATAGACATGCTCAGAGGCTACCTTAAAGCAGTGGTTCTCAACCTTTTTCCATTTGCAGACCCCTAAAAATATTGAATGGAGGTGTGGACCCCTTTGAAAATATACTATCTGTGTGTATATATATATATATATATATATATATATATATATATATATATATATATAGTTGAATTCTGTTCAGTCAGTTTTCAGGCTGTGTCTTTCATGGACTCCTTAGACATAGTCCCCGTACCACAGGTTGAGAACCACTGCCTTGGAGCCTATCTACAGATCCAGCCCTATATGCAAGATAGTTGAGTGAATGCCTAGTTTGTGAATCCCACTGGGGCTTAGGTGCGAGTTAGGCTCCAAGCTGCTCAGTGGTGTCAGAAATGAGGTGGCTGTGTACATGATTGGCAGAAATGTAGGTGTGTTGGGTGGCAGCTGAGCAGGGGTTTTGAGAATCTAAGTTTTGGGCTTAGGCACCTAAAATCCCCTTTGCGAATCCCATTCAAAGTGTTTAAGTGAGTTGTCCAATGTCATACAGGATTCTGTGGTAGAGCCAAGAACTGAACTCAGATTTCCTAAATCTCAGTCCACTGTCTTAACCCCAAGGCCATCTACTCAGGCCTTAAGTCACCAAAACTCATTGAACCAAATTTATCATCGGAGTAACTTCCGTGAAGCCAGAGGAGTAACAAAGGGGCGCATTTAGCCACTTGTTTCAGTTAGAAAGACTGGAACATCAATTTAATTATTTTTATCTCGTTTAATGGGACTAAGAATTGTTTAGTAATTTAAAACAGGGACTAAGACACACAAATTGCTGAGTTTGAGTTCTGACTCTGCCAGTGACATTCTGTGTTGTCATTTAAAGCCTCATATTTAATTGTGCATATATCTTGCTCTTGAGTTGCACACACAACATTTGAGCTGTGCATGTGCACATGCTATGTTTCTGCCTTGGGGATTGTACACAAGCATAAACTTTTTAAAAACTGGGCCACAACCTCATTTCCTCAGTTTCCCCATCTGTAAAGTGACAGCTATAACAGTTTCCCTCCTGCCTACTGTACCTGGCAATGGTGTTGTGAAAATTACTTCAAGGTTGCAAAGTGTTTTAACTATCAAGCACACTACAAACATTAAGAATTAGTACTATTCATAGTAATTTTTCACATAACTATGCTATTGAGCTTCATCAACTTAATATAATCTCAAGAAAGTTGTACTTTCAAAAGCATTGTTCAACATATCCTACACAATTTAGCACAAGGGAGATGCATACTGAATTTACAATCACCATGATGTTTCACAGGATATGTCTTTCATTCCCAAGCAGATTAATCAATAATTCAAGGACACACTGTATTATTTATGAATGTCTCATTTTTTTACCCATTCAACGCCAGAAATCTTTACTTCCGGTACATAATTTTTTAAAAATGAACGGACTCATTCACATCCTTTGCAATTATTACTGTGGAAGGTGCTGAGATATTTTAGCATGTTAGACCATAAACCCATAAGCCCACAAAATGCCATAATTGCCATGGTAAAAGTTAAACATTTAAAAGTGATTTTTTTGGTAATCTAAAAGACAATGTAAATAACAATGGACGCCCATTGCACAGGGTGTTTAGTAGCTCAGTTCATCAGTTTTGGGATTCTTTCATACAACTATAACCTCAGAGAGGTGGGGTTCAGTCTCCCATACATAGTGTGGATCAAATCTTATTCATGAAGTGCAATTAATTTGGCAAAATGGAATACGCAAAGGGAGATTTCCAAAGGCACGAGCAGGAGTTAGGAACCCAGTTACCATTGGCTTTCAATAGGAATTGGGCACCTGACTGCGCTTTGTGCTCTTGATCATCTCTCCTCAGATGTTATATGCTTAAAAAGTGCTCCTCCTTCGCATTTCTGTAACCTAACAAAGATCGTTAAGATTTTCAATAGTGTAACTTGGTTTTTGTTTTGTTTCTTTTAAAAAAAAACAAAAAAACCTCTCTCTCTGAGATGAGGAGACATTTTAAAAGATTGCCCTCAGATACATATAGTCCAGGAGCACAACTTGGAATGTTCTTAGATGTGTAAATCCAAACTATCTCCATGGAAAACACCGCCCATTCCTGAATGTCCTGAGCAGGATTTGGCTCAAAGTTAGGACACTCTGGGAACCGGGTTTGATAGTTTGCTGCTGTTCAGAGTCAGAAGAGGACACGAAGCAGCACAAACTTATTGTTAAACAAATACAGATTCTGATGCCTTTATTCATGGCGAGTAGTGTGTTACTCTGCAATTAGTACAACTGGATTGAATGAGTCTACTTGTAGTATAACACACTATTTGGTGTAAGTAAGGCCATCAGATTTTGGCCCTTATAAAGCCCTGTAAATATAAACAGTGCTTAGGAAAGTAGACTCATTAATGCCTTAAACCCTCATTTGTACCAATGTAAACTGGAGTAACTCCGCTGCTTTCAGCGGAATTATTCCAGATTGATATTGGAGAGCTGAATTTGGTCTGATGATTTCTGCCCCAAAGAAATGACAAGGCTGTATTTCACTGGAGTGCTCTAGCACTTCTGGCTCTAATGCAATGTCTTGTCCCATTGAAGTCAATAGTGTTATTTGTATGAATAAGACCAGCATGATTTGCAAGCAAGGGGAGAAAAAACAAAGAAAATGAATAACTTCAAAATGGAAAAGGTTTCAGTAAGGGAAGAAAATTTATTCTTGAGTTTGTGAAAGTATTGTAAGGAATGGCAAAGTAAAACAAAAACCCTAAAAAATGCATTTGTATGTGTTCCTTTTATTTCAGCAGCAGAAAGACCATGTCACACATCACAAACAATCTAAATCCTACACACTGTATTGCCAAACCACTGGCCAATTCAACTCTAATTACACAGTAATAGTATTCTCATGTTAAAATGTAAAGCTTTTAAGTCTCCCTGGAAATCCCACTATAAACTATGTGTCATTTTAAGAACATTCAAAACCAGAACATGACCATAAATCTATAGAGATTGCAGTTAAACAATATCTTTATGCATGAGTCCTGAATGTGTAATGAGAATTGCTTCTACCGCACAGAGGCATGTTTGCTGTAGAAATAAATGAGTCTTCTGCTGGTATCAATAATTTCTCTCAGCTGTAGAATAATAATGTCATTTATGTTTACAGCATGAAAGTAACCCCCTAGTAGTACATTTATGCACCGAAAACCATAACTTACACAATCATGCAAATGGTAAAAGTTACCACAATGTAGCAGTTGCCTAAAGATCAACTTCACTTACTCCATAAGGACATTTCACCATTAAGCCTATAAAACAAAGGTTTCTTCTTTGATTGATTTGAATTCTGTCCACACTATGCTACACCTCACCAATTGCTTAGGAAGGAAAATCCAAAGTGCAACGTTTTCCATTCTTAAAACATGACTCCAATGGGTAGCTGCGTTCCCACTTCTAACACTCAGGGTTAGTAATTCCAAACTGTGGAAAGCATTTACTGTCTCATCCCTAAAGCAAAATGTGTTTCTACAATAAGACTTAATGAATTTCCAGTTACTCCTGGCATATTATCAGGGCCGGCTCTAGGCACCAGCAAAACGAGCTGGTGCTTGGGGCGGCACATTTTTAGGGGCGTCATGGCCGGCGCCAGAATGCCACCCCTAAAAATGTGCCCCGGCCGCCCTAGCTCACCTCCGCTGCTGCTGCCACGGTACGCAAAACAGCTGATTCGCGCGCCGCGGCGGCTCGGGGTCTCCCCCTCCCTCCCAGGCTCTCAAACCTGGGAGGGAGGGGGAGATTCCGAGTGGCCGCGGTGCAGCGCCGCTTCTCCCCCTCCCTCCTAGGCTTGAGAGCCTGGGGGGAGGAGGCAGGGCTGGGGATTTGGGGAAGGGGCAGAGTTGAGGCGGGGCCAGGGGTGGGGTAATTAAATAAGGGGGGGGGGGGCGACCAAAATTGTTTTTGCTTTGGGCAGCAAAAATCGTAGCAAAATGGTATCACTGAACCTAAGAAAATTCCCTATTTTCCATGGATACTTCCAATTATACTAACAAACTTTTCCAGAGAACTCCACTGCAGTTCTTAAAGGAGAACACCCTGTAATACTGATTTTTTAAAAAGGCTCCCATGGTGATCCTGGCAATTACAGATTGGTAAACCTAAATTTAGTACCAGGCAAATTGGCTGAAACTATAGTAAAGAACAGAACTATCAGACGCATAGATAAACACAATATGTTGGGGAAGAGTCAACATGGCTTTTATAAAGGGAAATCATGCCTCAGCAATCTATGAGGGTGTCAGTGAACATGTGGACAAGGGTGATTCAGAGGATATAGTGTACTTGGACTTTTAGAAGGCCTTTGAGGAGGTCCCTCACCAAAGGCTTTTAAGCAAAGTATGCAGTCATGAGATAAGAGGGAAGGTCCTGTCCTGGGTCAGTGACTGGTTACAAGATAGGAAATATCCACAGTTTTCATAGTGGAAAGGGGTAAATAGTAGGGTCCTCCAAGGATCAATACTGGAACCAATGTTATTCCATATACTCATAAATGATCTGGAAAAAGGGATAAACAGTGAGGGGGCAGAATTCATAGATGATACAAAATTACTCAAGATAGTTAAGTGTGACGCTGACTGTGATGAGTTACAAAGGCATTCACAAAGCTGGGTGACTGGGCAACGAAACAGCAGCTGAAATTCAACGTTGATAAAAGCAAAATAATGCACACTGGAAAACATAATCCCAACTACACATATAAAATGATGGGGTCTAAATTAGCTGCTACCACTCAAGAAAAAGATCTTGGAGTCATTGTGGATAGTTCTCTGAAAACATCTGCTCAGTGTGCAATGGCAGTCAAAAAAAAGCTAACAGAATTCTAACACCCATTAGGAAAGGGAGTTTAATTGGATTGGAGAATCAAGGTCTGTGTTTTTAAAGATGTTAGTGGACATGTCTAAGCCCTCACGAGAGGCTTTATCTGCCCGATGCTACTCTCTTAAGGGCCAACATGAATCTTTAAAATTTACTTCCAAAATCCTTATATGGGAAAATGGTCT
This sequence comes from Malaclemys terrapin pileata, assembly GCF_027887155.1. NCBI lineage: Eukaryota > Metazoa > Chordata > Testudines > Emydidae > Malaclemys > Malaclemys terrapin. Next base: position 67,377,303 of record NC_071508.1, read on the forward strand.
CTTCTTCCCAGGTGTCCTCTCAACTCTTTACATTGAGGCGGTTCCCTAACCTCAAACAAAAAATGGACGAACTGTATTAGTTCAGAGGAACAAACAATGCTATTAAAACAAAAAAAAGTCTCCCCTTCCCCTGATCCCCACTTTTTTTTGACATGATACCTTTGCTGAGAAGCTGGAAGAAGGTCAGCCATAGATGAAGTCCCCAGGATGAGGTTATGGGTCACAGGCATAGCAACAGAGGAAGTGGCAAATAAGAGGGTATAGAATTTAGAAGATGAGGCTGTAGGGCTCAGGAGAGGGAGAACAGCTGCTGTGGTGCTGAGGGTAAGGAGGAAAGTTAGAACAACCAAAGATAGGTTGGAAGCAAATCCAGGCATAATAAGCACATAATGGGAAAACTGTGAGTATAGCTGTGTATGAATCTCTGGGTCTGAATGGTAGCACAAAACGTTTGGGATCATGGCAGTTTCAGCATCATTTGTGCTTCTAAAATGCCCCCCCCCCCTCGCAAAAAAAATAATGTCCATATTATCTTATTTCCCATGGTTAATTCTGTGATGATTTCCCTGGGTGGATGTAAATCTGTATGTTTTTATAAAACAACACATTCTTCTCTCCATGAAGGGGCAGTAGTGTATACTAGATTACTGTTTAGAGACTAATTATATGCACACACAGAGATATACCGGTGCCCCCTTCCCTAGTAAATCCCAAAAGAAAATGCCCAGGCTCTGTTTCCATAGCAACCAAACTACAGTGATGTTCCATGCATGGGTTTATACATTGAGTTAGTTGTAGATGAATCCTTTGGTATTACTACTAGAACAGAATACTGAAGACTGTAAGTATTAAAAAAGCACACAGACAATAAAAATGTGATTGTATATGAGAGAGTATGTATTACTCATCGTTTGGTTTACAGGGGATGATCCTCCAAAATATGGAGCATCTTTACTAGATTCATATACTTTAAGGCCAGAAGGGACCATTAGATCATCTAGTCCAGCGTTTTTCAAAGTTAGGGTTGTGACCCAGTACTGGGTCGCAGCGTGTAAGGCACTGGGTCACTCTGGTCTGCACTGCCGACTGGGACATTAAAAGTCCTGTTAGCGGTGCTGCCCAGCTAAGACAGGCTAGTGCCTACCTGCTCCGACACCGCGCTGCATCCCAAAAGTGGCCAGAAGTGGGTTTGGCTTCTAGGCAGGGGGCCACAGGGTTCCACACACTGTCCCCGCCCCGAGCACCAGCTCCACACTCCCATTGTCCGGGAACTGGTCAATGGGAGCTGGCGGGGGGGGTGCCTGTGGGCGAGAGCTGCACGCAGTTGCTTGCTCACCTCTGCCTAGGAACGAGACCTACTGCTGGCCGCTTCAGGTGCAGCGCGGTCCGTGATGCCAGGACAGGTGGGAAGCATGCCTCTGCACCCCGGCTGTGCCGCTAACCAGGATCCGCCAGAGATAAGTCCATGCCCCAACCCCTCACCCCAATCCCCTACCCCAACCCTGAGCCTCCCAAACCCCAAACCCCTTCATGCACCCCAAACCCCTCATCCCTGGCCCCACCCCAGAGCCTGCACCCACAGCCCAGAGTCCTGACCCCTTCCCACACCCCAACCACTTGCCCTAGCCCTGAGCCCCCCCCAACCCAGAGCCCTCTCCTGTACCCCAAACCCCTCATCTCCAGGCCCACCCCATAGCCTGCACCCCCAACCCACAGTCCTGACCCTCTCCCACGCCCCAACCCCCTGTCCCAGCCCTGAGCCCCTCCAAACCTGGAGCCCGTCCTTCAACCCAAACCCCTCATCCCCGGCCCACCCCAGAGCCCACACCCCTAGCCCAGAGCCCTGACCCCCTCCTGCACCCCAACACCCTGTCCCAGCCCTGAGCTCCCTCCCACACCTCAAACCTCTCTTTCCCAGCTCCGTCGGGTAGCAGGCATCAACAATTTTCTTCAACTGGGTCCCCAGAAAAAAAGTTTGAAAACCACTGATCTAGTCTGACTTCCTATATAACACAGGCCATAGAATGCCACCCAGTTACCCCTGTTTTGAGGCCAAGAACTTGTGTTTGACTAAAATATATCTTCAAGAAGAGCATCTTGATTTGAAGACTTCAAGAGATGTAGAATTCATTTCTGTTGATAGTTTGTTCACATGGTTATACCACCTTCACCGTTAAAAATCTATGCCTTACTAATTTTAATTTATCTGACTTTACCTTCCAGCCATTCATTCTTGTTATGCCTTTCTCCACTAGATTAAAGATCTGTTTAGTAAAGTAGAACCTCAGAGTTATGAACACCAGAGTTATGAACTGACCAGTCAACCACACACCTCATTTGGAACCAGAAGTATGCAGTCAGGCAACAGGAGAGACACACAAAAAAGCAAATACAGTACAGTACTTTGTTAAAAGTAAACTGCTAAAAAAATGAAGGGAAAGCAGCATTTTCCTTCTGCACAGTAAAGTTTCAAAGCTGTGTGAAGTCAATGTTCAGTTGTAAACTTTTGAAAAAACAATCAGAACGTTTTGTTCAGAGTTACGAACATCCATTCCCGAGGTGTTTGTAACTCTGAGATTCTACTGTACTTTCTATGAGGAGATGAGCACTCTGAAGTGTCACTGTCCTCAATGGAAATTGAGGGGTTTAGTACCTCAGGCCTGAACGAACTAATGCTAACAAAATCTAAAAAGGCAAGTTATAAAAGGTTTCTTTTAGTGACATTTTAAAATTTTCATCATGTTTCTGTTATAATCTCATTATTCCATTTATTTTTTTAAAAAATGTTTTGCTAGTTTAAATACTATAGCTGAAGGATTGAGGCTATTAAGGAGTAGTTGAGTTTCACAAAAACACTTAGTGACACAATGGTGGGAAAGGGACACAATGAGCAAAATCATAGAAATGTAAGGCTGGAAGGAACCTTAATAGGTCATCTACTCCATCTAGTCCAAGAGCTAATGTGCCAGTGGTTTCCTGTACGTGGTATATGCATGTGGGAGTGTTAACTCTAAACCAAAGGATAAGATTTTTACATTATTAAATAGGATACCATCATTTCTTTTAATTCAACTAATTAGCATGCATTATTATAAAACACAGCTTCTGTTACCAGCATTTAACAGCCTTTACAGTTATCTATTCTGGCCTAGCAGGCAAACACCATATAAGTGAATTAAGGAAAGAACAAAATAAAGAGAAGATGCAATTCCTATTTAAAATACAAGTGTTTTCAGTGTTTAAGCTTTCATGTTCACTTCATGGAAGGCAGGCTCATTTTAAGCAGGGTCTGAAATCCAATCTGTTAATTCCCAATCTCAAGGAAACTGGAAAGGGGAAACAAACCTTAGCTATACTATATTGTCAGACAGGTCCTTGTCATACTGTTAAATAAAGATTTCCATTATGGTTTAATATTGTTTGTTACACATTTTGCTCTCTTTTTATATCACATGTAAATACACTCTGCTGAATACCAAAAAAACCCATATTTGATGCCTGATCCTATAATCCTTACTCCTGAGAGTAATTCGCTGAGGAAAGTAGTCCTGTTTGTTTCAGTGAAACAACTCACTTGAGAGAAGATTATTCATGTGAAGGATTGGGTTCGTTGTATTTTTGTTTTCTTTTTTATTTCAAAGAGAAAAAATATTTTCTGTGACAAATATTCCAGGCTGACAAATATTAATTTTTTGGGTAAATTGCACATGAGGATTGTGTTCTGCTAGGTTTGTTTTTTATTGGTGGGGTTGTAACTTGCTTTAAAAATAGCAGCATAAATCCTTACAGAAACAAAATAAGGGAAGTATTCTTAATTTGTCCGTTAAAAAAGTTGTGGATCCAGAATGGAAGAGGAATTTATTGCAGAGCGATAACTGCATTAAATACCCATTTGCATTTTCTTTTTATTGTCCCATAATCATTAACTCATCTACTGTAGTTACAATATAATTGTATTTATAATGAACAAAAAGGTATTAATGTGGCCATAATGTAATTATGCCATGACCAAGCAATAATAGTAGTACCATTAAACCAAAGTGCTATATAAGTTCTCAGACATGAGCTATGGTTACATCTACATATATGGTGGACTATAGAATACAGACACTACCCTCCCAGCTAGCATGGCTATAAATACCAGTGTGAACTGTGAGGTATGGGTTAAGCAAGCAGAGTAGATACCCTACATAGCCCACATATCACATGTAAATGCCACTAAATGCCAAATAAATATTTCTCATGTCTACACTACTATTTTTAGCAGTGTAATGTCCCACTGTCTCCCCTGCCAAAGCCTTTCCCCCCTGCCCAACCTTTCACTACGGTGTATAACTACACACTGCAGTGACAAGTGTGGATGCAGTCTGCCTTTCACATGTAGTTCCTGAACTCTACACACCACCCTAAGTATAGACATAGCCTATCTTCTTACTTCACAAGCTTCACACACAATGATATCTAGGTGCCCCTGGAGGTGGGTGACATCTAAAAGTGGGCAGGCAAAAGTGACAAGTAGAGGTACACATAGGCCTTGGCTACACTCGCGGATTCACAGCGCTGCCGCGGCAGCACTGTGATGCGCGAGTGTAGTCGTGCCGCCAGCGCTGTGAGAGCTCTCTCGCAGCGCTGCAAGTACTCCACCTCTCCGAGGGGAATAGCTTGCAGCGCTGCGAGCGAGCGTGCAGCGCTGCAGGCGCTGATTACACTGGCGCTTTACAGCGCTGCACTCGCTGCGCTCGGTGGGGGTGTTTTTTCACACCCCTGAGCGCAGCAAGTGCAACGCTGTGAATTGCCAGTGTAGCCAAGGTGAACTTTAGCCTGTGGGTAAAATTTTCAAAAGTGCTTAAGTGACTTAGAAGCCTAAGTCCCATTTTTTAAAGGGACTTGGGCAGTGAGGGCCAGATTTACAAAGGTATTCTGGTGTCTAAAGATGCAGATAGGCACCTAGTGGAATTTATGAAAACACCTAAGTAACTTAGTGCCTAACTCCCATTGAATTTCTTAAGTCACTTAACTGCTTTTGAAAATGTTACCATAGTATCTGATGTAAATCAGTGAAAAGTTAGATCCAGGATGGCAGAGCAGAACAAACAGCCAGTTAAGAGTTATATTCTATAACTTCAGGCATCTCCACAGCAGAAATTAAGGCCAGCAGAGCAGCTCTCCACTATGCGCAAAAAGGTAGTTCTGGTCTGCAGAGGATTTCAGTATTTCAAAGTTTGATTTTGTCCACAAAAGGGAAAGCCTTGAGGTCCCTGCTCTGAGGTGGGCTGCCCCAGAGCCACAGACTCCAGTCCAGAAGCCAAGCCATCAGTAAATATTTTCACCATATAAGACCCTAACCCTTGTCCCATTGAAGTCAGTGGAATTTCTTCCACTTGGCTCTAATTGAAGAGCCATAAATCCAGATAACATTGTTGCTGAACCAAACTAATCTAGAAATTTCATCCAAATCCTTTAGCCAGTTACTTTGTATGCAAGTTGATGGTAGTGTCCAGGGAAACAACCTATGTCATAAATGGAACAGATGGGACAGAAGGAAAAGTTATCCCCAGCAACATCAGGAGATGATGCCAAATGGCCAGTGAAATTAAATGTCAGTTAAGCATCTCTCTACCTGCATGTCTACTATATGTAAGAAAGTTTCTAAAGGGTCCAAAAGAAAAGCCTAATACATGTATTTATGTATATGTGAAAAATCCATAGCTTGAAGGGTTAAAACAAGCTGGTGAAGAATTACTATAACCCAGTAGAACGCACCATAATGAGACAGATTCTAGTGCAACCAAACTATAACATACTTTATTTTTGAAGCACACTATGATCAAGCCTACTTCCATTGAAGTCAATGGCAAATTTTCCAATGACATTAATAGAGCAGGATCTAGCTCTAATACTGCAGTTTGATGTCTAATCCATATCACAGTTAGATTTTTTTGGCACAATTCTACCTGGAATGCAGAAGCGTGATATGAAAGGGGTGTTTTGTTTGCACACTTGGAATGGAAAACTGACTTGGAACGAATTGTATAACAGAGAAGCCAGCAGTGGGGAATTTGTGACACAAAATTTTGGAAGGAAAACTTACAGTTTATCAAAAAGAGAAGGTTAAGAATGGTTTAAGATTTGTGATTTAAGACTAAAAATAAAGGAAGAAATCAAAAGTGCAAGCTAGCTAAAAAGCACCAGTTTTATACAAGGCTACTTTAAAAGTACAGCTGAAAAATTACAGTTACTCGTTTTCCACTGTTAAAAATGTGTTTTTAATGGGAACAACAGTGACTTGTGAAACTTGATACTGTGAAATGTAATAGAGGACAAAAATTAAACTAGAAATGTGAATTATAAAACCCCATACATTATGTGCATAAATGCACAGCTATGGCCTTTGGTTGATTAACATTAACTTTTGCACAAAGTGATTAAAAAGTAATCATTTCAGTGCCCTAAAAATATTGTAGCATTAAAAGGAAGTTTCATAGGCAATAAAACATAAATTCCTTTCTTTATCACATTAAACTTCCTTTGCACAGTCCATATTGTAGCCCAATCTTTCATTTCTTGTAGACTCAGAACTCCTTCTGAATTAATTAAGGCTTTTCAGGCTCCTAATCAGCAATGCACTTCAATATGTGCTTAACTTTAATCACATGCTTAAGTCCATTCCAGTTTAGCAAAGCCCTTAAGTATGCACTTGACTTCAATGGGACTTAAGAATCTTCTTAGGGTTAAGCATATCCTTTAGTGTTTTGCTGAACTGGGACTTCAAGGAATGAAGGACTGAGAATGTGAGGGAGTAAATATTAGATTAGGTTAAAAAGCTAAGATTCCCATTGACTTCATTTGGCTAAAAAGACTCTCACTGACTTCTACTGATTTTGGATCAGGTCCTAAACCCCCAGTTGTGCAAGAGCAGAGCCATGTACCCCTGGTGGAGTAGAGACAGCACAATCCATTTGCTCCAATGAGAAGAGGAGTTGCAATTTTGTCTGGCTACTACTTGGGTCTAGCACAAACGTATGTTGCAGGGGGGGACATAATGACAGACTGGATCTTGGCCTATATAAAATCAATAATTTGGGTATTTTCAAATTACTAAAATAAGCAAATATACAAAAGATTAAGATTTCAGAATGAATGCAAAATGGTGCCTTTTGGGAGCAGCTCAACCAGATAGAAATTCTATGTGTATTACCAATACAATTCTGCCATACGTGAGTTAATGTAGTACCTGTGAAAGGTGCCTGTAGTAGTGAAATTTTGCCCATGCTACCCTACCAATGTATGCCAACCACGGGATGGAGGGATGGGAGAGTAATTTAGACTCTCATTCAGTCTTTGACCTCTCTCCTGAGACTGTCAAGAAGGGTACCGATTAACACAAAGTGGGACGATGGCTTTTTTGACAAAAATACTATTCCAACAGGAAATAAGAAACCATCATCTCTATTTGTGAAGAATTTTAGTCATCATTTATCATGGCTACCATGGAATCAATGACCTAGAAGTAGGAGGATCTACCACATTGTTAATTCTTTGACCTAACTACCCCTCCTCCCTCCCCGGGACTATATCTCCCCAATTGTGCTGTGGATGAGAATCTGTACTTGTCAGAAAGAAAATATTTTCTCTCATTAACCAGTGGTGCCATTTTAACCTGGAAAGAAGCAGCCCAAGCATTAAAAAATGTTGCTGTCAGATATCAGTGATCTCCAAAAGGGACATTGCAGAACATGAAAAATGAAAACTTCTTACCCTAATAAAGAGGATCTTCTCTCCAACTCTGTACCGTCCTTGTGAAAGACGCTCCACACAGAATTTATTGGGGCATTTACAAGGAGGATCTTCAGAAATGTGTTTGACCTGAAAAACAAGTTATTTTTGTATCTCTTTCATAGAGTGTATCTGCAGCAAACTGTTCAAAAGGGCAGTTAACTTAATGTCATGCCTTTGATTTATTCTCTGTCATCATGACAAATGACTTCTTCCTAACACCTCTTCAGGCTTTTAATTAAGGCACTATTGCTGAAATTGTCTTACTTCTTTTTTCTCTCAACTCTAATGTTTTTAATAGTATGGCACTGAGTGGCTTTTTAAGACACTGATTTCAATACCATCATTGCTACTAATGGGCAAAATCATGAAATCTATATTACATTTCTATGTGGTCCATAGGGAACAATCCCAGTGCATTCAATGGTTTTTTTGCTGAATTAAGAATGAGTAAAAACTGAATGAAGACTTCAGGATTTGGCACGTCTGATACATGTAAAGCCTTGAATCAAATAGTAATAAACCTCATATAGCATTCAGATATTAGCAACACAGGCTCTCCTCTTACATTAAGCCATGTGAAAGGGGGGAAAAAATCGGTGATCACAACTTTTTCAGGGCCACTTTTTTCTCTTGCTCTGCAGAATTTCTGGCATAGCTTGGGGACTCACAAGAAAGACCCTATAGATCTTAAAATATCTGCAGAAGCATCCTTTGCATCAGTAATGACAATATAGATGATGTGTCCTTCCTTTGGGTCATGGGCAGAGTTCAGATGGGCCCAAGGACTGAACCATAATTTCTTCTTGAAATCTACGTGTATTTTCAATTACATAAAATGGTAACATTAAACAAACCTATATTATTACTTATTAAAAATATTAAAATGAAAAATAAATACAACAGCAGTTTTTTAAAGCATCTGTGAAATCCAAGGTTGTGAGGATTCCCAAGTCAAAAGGGAATTCCCAGGTGTGGAAAAATAAAGTAGAAGCCAGTGATGCTCTCAGACACTCAGTTTGCCATGGAATTGCACTATATAACTGAGTGATTAACTTAGCCCAAAGTTTGTCAATCTGAGGTTGATGATATGTGAATGGAATTGAACTCTACTGATTTTTAGTGGGTAGATTTACAATTTAATCCACCTACAATTCTCAGATGAAAAGTAAAGGAAGTCCAGGTATTGGAGTCCTGAGTATATCTGATACACAAAAAGGAGGCTGTCCAGTAATTTCTCCAGCAGGGCTTCTCTACTAATAAAATTAACACTACTTTAGCTTAGTGATAGAGGACCTGATTTCCTACTATCTTCCCCTTGCATAGCCATTTACACCTGGGTAAAACACTATGCCCTGGTCATGAGCCAGGACCCAAGCTAAACTCAGTGCCATTCAGACGAGCTGCAGGGAGAAAGGTGCCATTTATGTTCCCCCTATCCTCAGCTCTGAGATGTTCACCAGTGCAGGGACATGGCTGAGGTAGATGATGTGCTGCTGTTCTCTCATGATTGCCTGCTGTTGCATTAGCCAATTCGGGGTTGTTATAGCCAGGTGTAATTTAGAGTTGCCTTGAGGCTTCTCTAAGTTACTGGTGTAAAAAATGGACCCCAAAGCCCAGGGATCAGGGATGAACAAGGGCTGTTGAAAGCTACTTTTGTCCCACTCCTCATTTACATCAGCCAAACTTCAGCTCCAACTGAGAATTCAGCTTTGAATGTGAAACCAGTGACATTAATATTTAGTAGATGTATATTCTGAACTTTTAGGTGATCTTAAAGTAGCACAACCATCAATGTCAAAGAGCAGATCTGGTTGAGTGAACTCTAATTTGACATTCAAATAGCACTTCCGCTAAGAAACAACACTGACAAGTGCATGAAGGCAATCATTTCCACATACTGTCCTCTTGGATGAAAGCTGACCTAATCTATTGATGTCAAATGAAACAAAATGCAGGAGGCACTTTTCAAAGGTTTTGTCCACTTCACGTAACACTCAACAGACCTTTTCAGATCCAGTTTGTAAACTAAGGCCCCATAAAAAGAGACTGAGAACAGAAAAAGCTGTTAGAAAAGCTTACTGATGAAAGTTTGAGTAACACTGTCTTAGACAGGAAAAACGCCAGGGTCGTGTACTGGGGCTCTGTTAGGTATTTTGGTTGTCTGACAAAAATACAGGAACAGATCTGTTATACAGAGTAGGAGGTTTTAGGATTTAGGCTTTATACTTGAGGGAAAATTTTAACATGTCAAAAGAATGTTCTTTTTGTTGGAGGTGACTGGGGATATGGATAGATGTAAAAAGCGAACAAGTTAACTAACATCATTTTTTCTGTAATTGATCTCCTCAGCTGACGGGCAGGAAGAGGAACTTTTAAAATTGACTTACGCTCTATCACCTAATTTGAGGGCTTTCCACCTTATTGCTAAAATGATCCAGTGTTACCATCTATTCCTTTCGGGAATAATTGCTGAGAATGATTCCTCCCTCTCTCAAAAATGTGCAGTAATATTGTCATGAAATTTACTTCATAGCTTGAAATTATACTTGGCAATAAACACATTGAAAATGGTCATTGGGATTGATTTTCTTGTCACTTAATTGTTTTAACACCAGAATAATTCCAGTGACTCCAATGGAAAATCTCCTCTCATTCACACTGGCATAGATCAAGAGTATTAGGTCAGGGATGTTGAATATCAAACCAATCTTAAGATATTCTGGACCTCTACCATCCGCATAAATCAGGAGTAACTCTACTGAAGTCAATGGGTCATATCGAATGTAGGTTGCAGGTGGTGCAAGAGGTATATATGGACTTATATGTCCTCTGAACTTGGGACTGTGTACCAGATTGATCCTCTAAATGCTCCCCAAATCAGTTTCCCCTGGGCCCCCAGGGTCTAACAGGAAGGGATCGTCAGTACATAGATACATGCCAACCATGCCCTCTGGTGACACTCCTTATACTAGAAGCCAGCAGAAAGGTGATGAAGGATCTGTTATGATAACTCTATGCTGCCAAGGATTCACCTGAGCAGGGGGAGGCCTCTAGTAGCTAGGTCTGCTACCTTTAGGGTTGCTTTGTTCTGGGTAAGTAGCATACAGCAGCTCAGTATTGGGGAGAATCAAAGCCAATCAATTTATACCAGTGTAAAAACTGATACAAACCAGAGGATAATTGAGCCCTTACTGCTGCGTTTGCCATTGCTGCCTCCACAACCTCACTGGCCTGATGGGCATAGAAGTATTATTGACTGGAATTTAAAAATCAAATATGGAAGTGGAGGGCAAAATGAAACCCTGTCTTATTTTTTTGTATCTGGATTGTATGAGTGCTGCCATTAGTTTATAGTGTGTGAGTCTGGGGGCAGTGAGGATCAGGAATTTAACTGAATAAATTCAACCCTTTCTATCCCTACTGCTTTTTAAATTAAAGAAGATGGCTGGAGACAGCCTTCATACTCTCTTCTCTGTTCCCCTGAGATATACAGTCACCTCTTCCATTCTAAACATACCCGCATTCTCCACAATTCTCCTAGAAAAGCAATGAGTGGGTTTGCATAGTTAAAGATGACACAAAATATAAAAGTTAAATGTAACTTATTTACATTGTAAAAATACATTTTTCATTAAAAGAATGAACATTTTATTCCATCTGCTCATTGTAACACAAAAGTGGCACATAGGTTTTTCAAGAAGCGCTTTGCAACTCCCAGGTGGTACATCTACCATGTGATATAGCAGTTACTATAGTAACTGTTTCTTTTTATAGAATATATTTGTAATTTCCTAGTTAACCTCTTCATTGCTTCAAAATATCTCTTTCAGCTGATTCCAGCTGTTTCAAAATGAACCCTCTAGTGGAGTGTAACTGAGAAATATGGTATAAAGAGCTTAATTAATTGTAAAGCAACTATTTTCCTTGGTAATAGTGAGGAAAAATCTATTTTGCACTTGTTTTATGCTACTAGAGACATACAGAACTAGAGCATAAAAAGATGCTCAAATAACTCAAAAATGTTTTGTTAGAAATATGTACAAGTCAGTAACGGACAAATCTCACAGTCCTGACTCAGTCCTTCCTCAGGCAAAACACCAACTGAGAGTTTAGCGAACAACTAGTTCAAAAAAATAAAATAAAATAAAAATAATGACAGCCAGACCTGGCCCTCAGTAAGAACTTCAGCACTGCAAAGCTGGGCCAAATTGCAGATTTCCACTATCCACTAAAATTCCCCAAACTGTAAATAATTGTGGTCACAAGTGATATTAATTGTAGATGCTTGCAAATCTTATTGTTGGACCTCTAAATGCGGTGAGATGTCAAACTCAGGCCCTTATATTCTGTGTATGTCAGAATGTGTCAGGAAGATGTTAGTCTATTTTTTTGTTGATATCTCATGATAAGAAGCTTGCCCAAGCACACTTACAGCATCATCCAACAGTTTTCCTGTGCTCTTTTTCCCTGGAGACTTTGTTGGAGAGGGTGAAGGAGACGGAAGAGGGGCTGAAAGTATTTCCTCTTGTTCAATCTCTTTCTCCAGCTTTATTAACCCAGGAGGTTCCACACCAAACCTTTTGAAAACAAGCAAACAAATTACCAGTGCGTACAAAGAATTTCATATCTTAATAGATCATGATGCATAAACTTCATGCATACACAGCTGTGCAACACAAAATTGCTAAACACACTAATGAAGGGATGAGTACATGATATATTATTGTAGCTGCTATCAGTATAATAAATATGCAGTGTGAAATTAAAATAGCATCTCTCATTTAATCAAATTTACAATAAATGGGCTTAGTTTTCAGCTTGTTGTTTGTTAGAGAAACATCTATAAATATGTGATATGGTATTTGGTATGTGATAGACACATCGCAAAATTGTTATGATATGAGAGTTCAGTTCAGAGAACATCTACTTCGCATTTCACCATCCCCTCAGACTTTTTCTAGGAATTATGAAAACTTAAATAGTTTTCATAATAAATCGATATGAGAAAAGATTAATCTGTTTTACCTGAGCATAACCCACCGTAACAGGTATTATGCCCAGTTTACAGATGGGTAAATGGAGACAGATTCAGGCCAAATTTTTTCAAGAGTGGCCACTGATTTTATGCACCTCAGTTTTTGGGAGCCCAACTTTGAAACTGTGGTGGGTTTTTTTTGTTTGTTTTTTGTTTTTAAGAACTGCGCAGTACTCACTGTTCCAATTGAAGTGAATCCCTGAAAATCTTAAAGGGTCTCAAGTTTGGCACTCAAAAAATTGAGGCACCCAAAATCAGTGGTTACTTTTACAAGTTTGGTTGTAAGTTATTTGGCCAATGTCATATAACGAGTGAGTAGCAGAGTTGAGAACAGAATCCCAGAATCCTGATGCCCACTTCACAGAACTAACCACTGAACTACACCCCATCTTTTTCTTTTTCAACTGAACAAGAAAAGAAAATATATTTTTATATGATAATTTCCTTTTAGTTAAAGACCATCATGCTAAATATAGGTATTCACATCAAACCAATTGTATAGTGAAAATACATATTGTATTGTGTAAAATAAAAACCTAGGACCAGATCCAGAACTATGCTGATTCACACCAGCTGATGACCCAGCCACTAAAGTTCTGTACCAAAAATATACCAAGTATTAAAGACTAACATTATCATAGAACTTAAAGTTATATAGGCAAAGAGCGTAAGTGTATATATTGGCCCTTGCATTTTTCATTACAAATTACAAGCTAATCACACTGCTGCGTAGTAAGTTAATACCCAGAAAACTAAGAACCAAATCTGTGCTTGTATTGGCTGCTAACTGGTGCAGTCTGACTAACGAAAAGTCAGCCAACATTGGAGCGAACACTTATATACAATCCATTTACTTCCTGTCTGTCTGCAGATGCTGACATGCTGTAAATCATTAAATTCCCCCTGGGCTCTAAGCCTACACCTGCATCAGGCCTTACTCATCAAATAAACCGTTCCCACTCTCATTAATGCTGCTTCTTTGCTTCTGCTGCTTTTCAGAATCTAACTCACCTCTGATTTCTATCATTACAATAGACAGTATATAATTATTATAGATAACTTTAACAAACTTCTTTCTACTAATCAGCAGAAATTAAATTTAAACATGTATCCTCCATGTATTGCATCACAATCAAACAGCTTAATTAGAGGGTTGAATCGACAAAGAAATCCTTCTGCTTGTCTCCCAGTAGCTTGCCATGCAATCAAAGGTATAAGCCCTGTTCTGAGAACTATGTTGGGAATTTCCTCTTCTACTCCTTTCTAGCCTGTCTTCTGCATAACTACAAATAGAGCAGCATCAGACAGTAAAATGATCTCCGATAGACTTCTAAGAGTACCACTTCCTATTTTTCCCAAGGAAAAATTAAGTACAATACCAGAAAGATATAACTTCTCAACAGACTATAATTTTCAAACAAAAGACATCTGGGGGCTGATTTACACACACACACACACACAAAAAAAAAAAAAAGTTTTACAGCCACGTAAGAAGAATTCCAATTCTTTTTGTAGAACAGACAGTTGCATGTCATACCACCAAAAAGCAGCACACAGATATATTTGCACCTAATTCGCATTCCAGAATGTAAGCATTCTTTAAGACATATTTACACACGTAGAGAGATTGATTTTGCTCTCTTTTATGTCAATTTTACCTCAGTGTAATTCCAACTATTTCACTGGAGCTACTCCTACTTTACAAGAGTGTGAAAATGAATCAGACCTGCACAATCCCATTGATTGCAATGGAACTGGATAGCTTAAGTCAGTACTGCATTTTACCCCATAGGAATCATCCATCTTTCACAAGGACTATCAATCCACTCATGTGGGATCAGTCAGTACAGAATTTGGCTCATTGTATTAATTTTAATGAAAAGTCTGTGAGTCTTATACACTCTACTCATATTTCCTGCTTTAATTTCCATCACATGGACAAAAGAGCAAAATCAGGAAAGTTATTGATTGGGGCCAGTAGCTGATTAGCAATTGTTTACATGCAGAACAAGATTTTAATTTCTGATAATGGGCTGACCCTCTGTCTAACACTGTCCCTGATGTTGCACTTCTTACTCTCATGAGTATACTTCAACTGGAACTACTCACATGAGCAAAGACCGCAAGATTGGGACCACAGATTACTACGGCAGGCTCAGGACCTGAAGGTCTGTAAAGAGCCTGAAATACAAATAAACTCTTCACTAATGAAAGGCCAACCCACTGTCAGAGGGTGTTTATTTATTTATATGATTTCCTCAAAAATTTTACCATTTCTGAAATTTCCCATTCGGTCATTTAAGTGAAAGCTCCAGTAGTAACTTGCAATAGTTTCTCTCTTTGCTAGATGATGTGTTCAGTACAAATGGTGACACAGCTCAATCAAGTCAGGCTGCTCCATCTCTCTGCTGAGTGGGCATACAGTATCAGCCCAGCTCTCTGAACGGTTACAGAAGCTGGGCACAAATCACTAAGGAAAACATGCTGAAAACTATTTAGATGGTTTGCTAATAATGAAGGCTTCCATAATGTATGGTGAGTTATCTAGTAGCATCTACACAGTGACATGTACCTGATAGTGATGTGCAAACTAGAAGAGGACAGATTGTGCCTACCTCTTGTCTGGAAAAGGCTGACTTTGCTCTGCCCTCATTATAGGCTACCAAGACACAACATGGCCCAATGTTTAGGTTCTGTTTTGATAAGAAACCAAAAAAGTCAGGCAGTTTAATGGCTATCTCCCCCTGATTAGGACCTGCTTCTCTTCTCGGTAACACAGATATAAAGTAGTGTAGCTCCACTGAAGTCAATGGACGGTTTCAGAGTATCAGCCGTGTTAGTCTGTATCCTCAAAAAGAACAGGAGTACTTGTGGCACCTTAGAGACTAACAAATTTATTAGAGCATAAGCTTTCGTGGGCTACAACCCACTTCTTTGGATGCATATAGAGTGAAACATATATTGAGGAGATATATATACACACATACAGAGAGCATGAACAGGTGGGAGTTGTCTTACCAACTCTGAGAGGCCAATTAAGTAGGAGAAAAAAACTTTTGAAGTGATAATCAAGATAGCTCAGTACAGACAGTTTGATAAGAAGCAAGTGTGAGAATACCTCCTCAATATATGTTTCACTCTATATGCATCCGAAGAAGTGGGTTGTAGCCCACGAAAGCTTATGCGCTAATAAATTTGTCTCTAAGGTGCCACAAGTACTCCTGTTCTTTTTGAAGTCAATGGAGTTACACTGATGTAAGCAAAAAGGGAATCAGACCCTTGATCAGCAAAATAAGTAATCTGAAAATCTCCTGAGGAACTCCCTCAGACAAATTCAGCTGTCAATTATGGTCTGGAGTAATTCCATTGGTGTCAATAGTTACTCTAAATTTACACCTGTTTAAATGAAATCAGATTTTTTTCTCTCTGTTTCCTCTACATTCCAGTTACAGCTGAAAAAAAAAAAAAAGTCTCCAGTCTTTACAGAACCTTAAAAGGTTTGTTTCTAGAAAGAATGCCAGTTTAATAGGGTGAGGGGAAGGTTTTGGTTTCCCCCACAGAAAAAACATCTGTACTATCTATCACTCAGTAAAGGCCTGATCCAATTCTCATTCAAATCAGTGAAAAGACCCACTAGTCAGTGGCTTGACTAGGAGTTCAATCAGGCCCTAAACACTGAAATCTGAGAAAATAGTTTTTGAGGATTTCATAAGTGATTTTTAATGGTGAATGGATGATCTCTCCAAACACCTCCTTGTACTTTTGGAGAAGGAAGAAAAATGTATTTATAACTGCTCAGTGTCTCTTCCTTTCCTAATTCCTTAGGACTCTGTAGAAGCTCCTTTTTAACATTATATCTTTGAGATTCCTGTTCTGAAAAGCAGGCCCCACAGACTGTTCGTTCAGTTAGTTCGATCTTCAGGGTGAACAGAGCTTAAAAAGCAAGAAAGATGTCTGTTTAACATCTTATTGTTACTCCTGGGTAATTTAAAGCAATAGCTATAGCAGAGATCGGTTTATTAAAATGCTTTCTTCTTTGTTAAACCCAGCCAACATACAAAACACAGAGTCTATTCAAAACACTCGTCTCCCACGTAGCTCAGATTTTAGCACACTTAAAGCAAGAACGCCATTAGATACTTGTCATTTAAATGACATAACCCTGTTATGTTACCCCTTCCAGCATTTCCTGTGCATCTTGAAAACTTACTAGGCTATGGAGAGTTTGCAAATCCTATATTGGGATAGGATTTTTTTAGGGGGGAGGAAAAGGAATAAGTCAAAATGGGAAGAAGGTGTTGCCTGTTACTCTGCTCCCAGGTTGGTTAAAATATGAGCCATATGTGAAAGGGAAGGGGCTTGGAAGGCTTTGTGTGCTAAGGTAGCCCCACCTTTCCAGCCCTGGCAATCATGCATGGTTGGGAGCAGGGCTTTAAAAAGGAAGGCGCTTCAGTCAGCAAGGGAGGAAGCCCTGAGAAAGGAGTGGCTCCTGTGCAGCAGGAGTAACCATCATGCAAGAAACTCCCCCAGCTCTGTGAGGAGTCCAGAGACCCCTGGGGCAACCCTGATAGGGAAAGACTGACTTGGCTACCCAGCTGTAAGGACTCCAACAACGTAAGTACCCCTGAAGTAAGGTGGTGCCACGAACATTTTTGCTTTTTTATTGATCCGAGGCGGGGCCTTATTTTGTGTGGAATCTGAACTTTTGTTTTCCCCCCACCTGGAAACAAAGAAGCAGGCCCACAAGGTGGGGTCCACTGGAAGGATTAGGAGGCTGTGGCCTGTACTAGGCCAACCCATGGTGACAACTGGGCGTGCTGAGGGCCCCAGCCCAGCTAGGGCTGTGCCACAGAGAGAGACTTTCTTTACACCGTATCTTGATACTATTTTTTTTTTAAACATTAAATTCCCATTAACTGCATGGGATGAAGAAATGAAGAGATCTTTTATAACCCAAAATAAACAGGCATGGTCTTTTAAAAAAAAAAAAAAATGCGAAGTTGTGCTTAGTAAGTGATAGCACGATATGGCTTGGAATTTGTTTTTACACCTAAGGGATACACTGCTATGAAAGAGTACAAATGGGAAAACCCAGGATATACAAACTTAAGTTAAAGAAGTCAAGTGCAGCTGGCAAAATTCTACATTCGTTCCCATGCAATCCCCATTGGAATGGGGTTGCCTGGGAGTGAGGGAACAATTTAGTGAAATTGCTTTTCAAGATATGAATGAATTTAAAGCAAACTTTTTCTTAAAAACAAAGAATGATACCTTGTGGAGTTATAATGCCCTAGGACTAGCTTGTGACATCCTTACTAACATTGAAAATACCTTACTCCATAAATAGCCCCTTTGATTTCATGTAAGGGATTACAAGTTCACTGTAATCTATGTAAAGATATCACGATCTGACCTCTACGAATAAAGCATAGACAGAATCTAGCAAGAGCAATAGTTGTCTTAGTAGCAGAGACTCAATCTCTGAGCTTGATTCTTATCTTAGACTGGTGCAAATCAGGAGTAACTCCACTGAAGTCAATGAGGTTACAGCCAGAGTAAATGAAATCAGATCTAGGCTATCTGAAGGCAGATTCTACTACCACTGAGGTCAGTGGGAAAATGTTCATTGACCTCAGTGGGATCAGGGTTAGATGCGAATATAAAAGATTTAGAGAGAAAATAGTTTTGATTAGTTACAGAGACAACATGATTATAAGGAGTAAGAATTGAACAACTTTATTTAGAAAAATACTGTTCTAATTTTAAACTTCTTTTCATATCAGTTTCCCCCTTGCAATATGAAGACAGCAGAAAAATCGTATTGCTATATTAAGGGAGATTTGATTATATTCTTTGAACAACTGCCCACAAGATGTTCTTGTGTAACTATCAGTGGGTGCTTGCCTTGACCCCGGCCAGTGTAAATGCTAACATGAAGATGCACTGAGTTAGTAAGTCTCTCAGTAGGCACTGCTGTCAAAATATAATTATTTTTTAATTCTCTAAATATTTTCACCTACCTGGCTGCAATCCTTCCAAGTTCCAGCAAACAAAGGCACACTTCTCTGGGCTGCTTGTGGAGTACTGCAAAAGCAAAATGAAGATAGACAATATTTACAATAAAGAGTATTTTAAGGGTTTCAGTAATAAACAGATCCCCGCTTACTAATGGCTGTCAATAGCACGTTAGTCCTGAATGCCTCTTTTAGGCAAAACTGCCATTGGCTTCCAAGATATTTTTGCCTGAATAAAGAGTTCAGGATTAATACCTAAGATGTAGCATTTCCAAAGGAGCTTCCAACTCCCACTGAATTTCCCTTAGGGTCCTTTGAAAATCCCAGCCTAGATCACCAAAGCTTGGTTTATACAATTTGGTATAATACAGCCTACCTATCGCCATTATACATTAAATGGAGGGCTCTTAAAGAACATTAAAAACTAATGAAATGTCAAAGGGTTCTGGATCACTTTTTATAAATTAAAAAGATGTATTCCATAGGAAACCGTTTTTCTTCCTCTGCATAAATGAGCAAATATTAAAATTATATTAGTGAAGACAAATCCTTCTATAAACTTGATCCTGTATTACTTGTGCACTCAAGCACTCCCTCTGAATACAATGTGCGTTTAGGGTAATCAAGGAAGTCACTCAGCTCTTGAAAAGAAAGCTACTTGTCTGTAAATCTTGTTCTCTGAAGATATGCATCTATGCAAGTTGCCATGCTTGGGTCCAGTGCAAGACCTGGGGGGTAGGGGGGAGTTCCCATAGCTTTTAAGCTTTGGAGGCAGCTGCAGTACCTCATGGACCACTCAGTCAGGTACTTTTGAAAGCACCATCATGTTCCAATATCAATTCCTTTAGAAACTTGGAGACGGTAACTCCCCCCTGCCCCCAAAGAGGCCCAGTAAAAAAGGAAAAATATACAAAAAATCTGAGGAGAGAAGTGTGGGTGATGAGCAATCCATTTGGAAGTATAGCTTCAGAGGATAAGAATTATAGGTACCTTCTTTTCTTTTCTCCAGAGATACCTGTCTTAGTGGAATCCTGCTCTTGGGGATAAATTCAGACCTTGGTGTAAATGGACGAGTTTACCCTTGTCTAATGGAATATTTGCCTTCTTACTCCAGGGCTCAGTTTGGCACCTGAAGAATAAATTAATCCTGAACCAGAAGACCAGTGGCAGAGAAATCGGTCTACCTCGGTTGTGTTCAGGAGAGCTTAGATAGCTGTTATATGAACATTTAGGGAACGTGCTGACTCACTTGACTTAGCCAGGTGAAAAACACCTCCCAATAGGTGCCTCAGAGGCTAAAAATTTTAAGTCAAGGAAGTTTTCATCTTCGCCTACATGCTGCACACAGGGACCTCTGAGTGGGAACTGCTGAGATAGATATCTCTGAATATAATTAATACAAAGTTGGACAGATCCTCAGCTGATGTAAATTGGTATAACTCTATTGATATCAATGGAACTATGACAATTTACTCAGCTGAGGATCTGTCCCAATGACTTTTGGGATTGTATATTCAGCAATACTTTGAAAAAATATATATGCATTTCCCCCCTAGAATCTGAACCAAAAATATTTCCAGAAGGAAAACTGCATAGCAGAAAAATTAAGTGGCAAGGTATTGGGAATAGAATTTCCATTCTACTGCCATCTGTTATTAGACATATCAGAGATGTAAAAAAAGACCTGGACACTCCATCCTTCCTAATATTCTTCCTTGCCATAAACTAATTCATGGATGGAAGACTTAATCTTACTGAGAAACCAATATGTTAAATAAAAAAAAGTACACCGATGGCCCAGACATACATTCTGCTGCTTCCACCTGAAAACTGTTTCAACATAATCAATATATTAAATGTATCTTAATGCTAAGAAATATATAAATATACAGCAAGAACACACTGGATAAACCAGTTCTGGAAATATCTTGGTGGAGTATAGGTGGCAAATATTTTTGACCTCTACTTTACATCTGCACACATCTGATGTAAGGCTGGGCTGGGGGGACTGCATTTGGGGGGGGGGGGGGGGGAGTATTTGTAAACATAAGAAGAAGGTTTGAATGAAGGACATAAAGTCTCTGCCAATGCTCAAACTTCTACTTCTTAAATGAAAACAATGTGCTCCAGTGAATCTGACCCACAATGCTCCAGACACATTTCATGCATTTCACAATGAACAATGTGAAAGAGTGAAATCATTGTTAGAGCATGACAAGCTGTGCAGGCAATAACCAACCATAAAAACAAACATCTGGTGATGTGATAAGAATATGGTGATACAGTATTTCTAACAGCAAAATGTTAGCATTCCTAAGGACTATACCACCATGCACGTTCATGAACTTCAGGGGAAAACAAAGGCCATTCTGTATAGAATACAGTACCCACTGGAAATAGTTTAGATTCTCAAAACAGAATTCTTATATTTTTTTACAACTAGTGCTTTTAAATGGACTATTAGCTAACAAGGCAATTTAGTCAGGATTTAAGGCAAAGTTCTGAAAGTCAGAAGGCGTGGGTTCCATTCCTACCTCTGTTACAGACCTCTTATGTGAACTTGAGAAAGTCTCTAAAGCCAAAATGTGCAGAAGTGAGCAATGATTGTGGGTGCCTTTTTTAGATACTCAATTTGAGATGCCTTCTGTCTCAAACTGGAGGTACTCAATATTAGTATCCACTTTTTGAAAGGTGGCCGCTACTCTACACATTTTCCCTCGGCAAAATGGGGGGAACAAAACCTCCTTTTCTCACAGAAGTGCTGTAAGGCTAAATTCAGTGTTTGTAAAATGCTTTAAGATCTTTGATGGAAGGTGTGATAGAAGGTGTGGAAATCTTCTAAACTTTTTATGCCAGTGTGACTTTCATTTATGTTATCCTTTGACAATGATGTAAGCAGGTATTTCAGAGTATAAACGTGGAACTGAACAGGAAAACCTGTGTCTATCTTTGTGATTTTGAGGAAAATGCCCATGCATTGTCTGTACTGGAGCAAGGTAGGAATCCTGTTTAATGTGTCTGCATTCAAGGGTTAAAAAGCAGTTCCTTGATACCAGTACATACATATATTCAGTAACAAGTAATACAGTTCATGGATTAGAGGAAATTCCTCTTTGGAGTGAGCGATTACAGACTCAGATGGAAATCTTACATCTGTACCTGTGGTATGCTGTTGCTTCCTGTGGGAACTGTATTCATAATTTTCTGAATTACTTACTGGAATCTAACTTAATGTATGTTTCTAAATTATTACCAGTACCTCAACTTTCTGACCTGAAAGGTTACCTGATCCTTCAAACACTGAGTGGCAAATACAAGTTTGCTAAATACCAGATTTATTGTAATTGTAGCAATAGACATTCATCTTGATAAAGAAAGCATCATAAGGAATAAAATAAGACTCAATGGGCCAAAATAATTCATGTTATAACTCAACTGATGTCTCTAGAGTTACACCAGGGATGAGTGTGGTCCCTTATGTCTTCATTTAGGGGAAACTTCTCTTCTCATTTACAACCCAGGTCAATGTACTAGATGGATGGGTGGATGGATGTAAAAAAGGAGACATTTGTATTTTCCTGCCAACAATTCACTCTGTCCTTAAGAAGTGCATCATTTAGCATATGTAGATTCTTTAATTATATAGTTTATGTGGCAGTTTAATCCCTCTCAAGCAGTTTGAATAAAAATATACATTTGTGATTCATCTTTTCTGATGCCTAAGTTTCCTCCCTTGTGTTTGATGTTCATTTTCTTATCATATATATTCAATGCATTTCTAATAATAATTTCAAGACAATATTATTAAACGAGCACTAACACACTTTGTATTATCACATACATGTAACATTTATGACATCCAAAAACCTACATTAAAAACTGTTAGGGTTGCAAAATCAAGCACTTCATAGTCAGAAAAAGACAGAAATAAGGCTGCCTATGCAAACTTAATTTGACCCCCTGGTGCATTGGCATATGCCAAAGGCTTTAATTTACATGATCACATACTACTTTTTCCACAGGATCTCTGACTCATTCAGTGCACAGGATGGATGGTATTGTCCATTTGAAAAAAAAATCCTCATCGTTCAGTGTGTGGCCACATGCATTATTCAATGCACACTATCCAAACCCTGCACTGAATACAGAATTACTAGTTTCCTTCTAGGCTTTTCTGTGGTGCTGTCATCTTAGCATTTTACAACATTAATGAATTTATCTTCACAACACTCATGTAAAGTAAGGTGGTATTATTATCCCCATTTTATGCATGGAAATGGAGCTATAGAATTAAAGCCAAACTTGTCAACTAATTTGGGATGCCCTATATGAGATAATTAGGGTCTTATGTTTCAGAGTATGTAGCATTTCCTAGCACCCAGTGCCCTCTGATACAATTGTGAGTGCTCAACACTTCCACAGATCAGACCCCAGTGTTTCAAGTCAGGCACCCAGAAAATGAAGAATACGCAATCAGCAACCACACCTGTGAAAATTTTGGTTTAAGTGATTTTCCCAGCAGCACACAGGAACTCTGTTCTCCAGGGTGCCATTCAACTGCTTTTGCCATTAGTCTGTCCTTTCTCTTCCTACAATCCCCTTATTCATTCAGACCACACCTTCCAACTTCTGCAAAAAAATGAGGCTTTGACCCTACAGCCTCCTTCACTACACAAGTCTGATTTGTTCCCAGAATACAAACTGTCCTGGGCACTAAATGAGGGAGTGGTCCTGTAGAAAAAAAAATGGTATCTGAACATGAATTAAACACTGTCATAAAGCATATGTTCACAAGGGCTGAATTAAGGTTACAAGGGCAGCCTTAATTTGAGCATTTTCTTAATTTTGAGTGCTTGACTTTCCAACCTTAATGTTCAATTAATGTAGGTTTTTGGTATGCAATTTCCTAACTTTTTAAAAAAATGTAAATATAGAAAAAACAATTTCATCTTGTGAAACCATATTGCCCCCTCTCCCCTCCCATATGGGTCATCAGCAGGATGGGGATCTTTAGATCCACCGGATACCACTTCAGCAAAGGGAATAACTGGTAATAGTAGAAGGCTGTTATCTTCTACGTGGGCCTCCCATTAGACAGGGATGGAGATTCCCACTTTGCAGGTTTCACAGCTATTTGCTAGACAGCAAAGGACTGCTGAGTACAAAGTCCTTTAGGTTTTCTAGAGAAGTGTTCTCTAATAGTTACAGACTCTTCTGCATCTGTCCCCTGCCCTCCACCCCAGCCTCTCCCTGTCCCATTCTGCTCTTATTCCCTGCTCCCCAGCTCCTACATATATTTCTCAGCTTCTCCCCAACAACTGACCTCGGAACCGATTGCAGGAGTGGGCTGATAAAGTTTGCGGATGATACGAAGGTGGGAGGCATTGTAAATTCGGAGGAGGATAGGGATATCCTGCAGGGAGACTTGAATGAGCTTGTGAATTGGAGTATCAGAAATAGGATGAAATTTAATAGTGAAAAGTGTAAGGTGATGCATTTGGGGATGACTAATAACAATTTTAGTTACAAGATGGGGACACATTGGTTAGAAGTAACGGAAGAGGAGAAGGACCTAGGGGTCCTTGTAGACCGCAGAATGACTATGAGTCGACAATGCGACGTGGCGGTGAAAAAAGCCAATGCTGTCTTGGGATGCATTAGGCGAGGTATATCTAGTAGGGATAAGGAGGTCCTGCTTCCGTTGTACAAGGCGCTGGTGAGACCTCATTTGGAGTACTGTGTGCAGTTCTGGTCTCCCATGTTTAAAAAAGATGAACTCAAACTGGAACGGGTGCAGAGAAGGGCCACTAGGATGATCAGAGGAATGGAAACCCTGTCGTATGAAAAGAGACTAGAGGAGCTTGGGTTGTTTAGTCTGACAAAGCGAAGGCTGAGGGGGGATATGATTGCTATCTTTAAATATATTAGAGGGATTAATACAAGGGAGGGAGAAGAATTATTCCAGCTTAGTACTAATGTGGACACAAGAACGAATGGATATAAACTGACCGTGGGGAAGTTCAGGCTTGAAATTAGACGAAGGTTTCTGACCGTCAGAGGGGTGAAATATTGGAACGGCCTTCCGAGGGAAACGGTGGGGGCGACGGACCTGTCTGGTTTTAAGATTAAGTTAGATAAGTTTATGGAGGGAATGGTTTAATGGTAAAGCATAGTAGTCAAGGAAAACCAAGCAATGGTAGGTAAATAGTATAATGACTGACAGGGGTCAGGCTGGAGACTCTTGCCTATATGCTCGGGGTCTTACTGATCGCCATATTTGGGGTCGGGAAGGAATTTTCCTCCAGGGCAGATTGGCTGAGCCTCTGGAGGTTTTTCGCCTTCCTCCGCAGCATGGGGCAGGGATCTCTAGCAGGAGGGTCTCTGCTGATTGAAGTCACTTAAAACAGGATTGGGGACTTCAACAGCAGAGTCCAGGGAAGGGGTAGGGACGGTTTTATGGCCTGCAGCATGCAGGGGGTCAGACCAGATGATCATAATGGTCCCTTCTGACCTTAAAGTCTATGAGTCTATGAGTAACTCCTGCCCCATCCCCCGATGCCACAGCTCCTGCCCATCCTTCTCCCACTTGTGTCCTCCCCCACCCTGGCTCTTGCCTCTCTCCTCCACCCCCTTGTCTTTAATCCTCCTGCATTTCGTTCCCCCCTCTGCTCCTGCCCCTTTCTCCTACTGTTGGATCCTGTTCCTAACTCTTCCCAGGCTTCTATCACATTCCTCCCTCACCTCTTATCCCTATCACCCCACCCTACATCTTTTCCTCCTCCCACCCCTGTTTGTCACTCCTCTGAACTTGAGTCAGGCTATTTCTTCTTTCCCTTCCTCACTATCTAGACGCCAGCAAAGGAGCATTCAGAATGCAGGAGAGACAGTTTGCAAGTCTGTGCCTAGCACCACAGAAGGCCCCAGTATCTGGGAAGAGTAATTGCAGGGAAAGTCCTGCTCAGCCCCTGCAGACTTGGCCTGGAACATACTCAGTCACTCTGTAGGGATGGCATCTGCAGTCTGGTCAGCATTTAGGAACTGTGAGGGGATGGAGCATACTCAGCTGAGACAGAATCTTCAGAAAACATAGCTCTTAAATTTTAAGAAGTCTCTATCAAGCATGTGAAACTTGTCAGAGGCTTATAACTTGGTCAAATCTGGGCAAATTTTCACTGAAATGGCAAAAATGACATCCCTGACACCACCGTGACCTGGCCCGCAAAATGCTCCAAAGTATAAAGGTGCTCGTTCTTATCAATAAAGCCATTTTAAGAATATTTTTAACATGGGCAAATCATATTTTCCCCTAACGCTCAGGAATGGATGAACCACTTCAGATGAAACTTTCCAAAAAAATTCATCCTGAGGCAGAAATGCACCATGGAAGATTTCAGCCCAAACAGTTTGAGGCTGGCAAGTTATAAGCAGCTGAAAACAAGCTTTTATGGAAAGTGTCTGGCAACCTTAATTACAGGCGTCACTGCCTGCACTGCCTATTACAGCAGTTGGGTTGAATTTCCACTATTTGTGACTACAGTATTATGTCATTAATGTGGATTTTCCCTGACCTTTAAGGGGGAAATTTTCAAAAGCACAAATGAGATTTAGGAACTTATATCTCATTGATTTTCAGTGAGATTTAGGCCCATAACCCATATTTGTGTCTTTGAAAATCTCATTCTAAATACCTGGTCCCCACCCCATAATCACCAAAGATCCTTTAACCTTCATAAATACCTAAGGGAAACAATCCCACATATTGGGACAATATTATGACAACAAAATAATAGTTATTCTCCACCTTCCCCCAAACTCAATTTAATTGTTCTGCGCTGTGTTCAAGTTTCTCAGTGTTCGAGAGAGTGATAACTTCACACTCTTATCTCAGTGAGCTACTTCACTATTTTTTTCACTATATTCAGTTATAGTGTTGGTATATCTCTCAATCTGTAAAAGTTTTTCAAATGGGATTTATCATGACTTCTAAATCTCAACTGTGGTATAAATATGGAATTAATTATGGAACATCTAAACACTTGAGATTTACTGGTATATGTTAATGTAGTGCTAATAAAATAAGGTTCAAGGTGCTTCTATAGTCCTCAAAGTGACAAGACACGCTCACAATGATGTGGATTGTTTAGTCAAACACTGTGAAGGATAGAAACAAAGTCTTATTCTGATGCAAGTGGATATGAAGTATAACCCGATATTTCAAATTGTAAATAGTCATTTGAAAAATAGTGGCATAGTCATAGATTTTATTTTGTTTTTACTTTCTTTTAAATGTGAAATCTGAGCAAATACTAAGAGTATTACAGAGAAAAAACTGCTCTATGTTGTGCATATAAAATGTAAGCAGTAAATATTTGCTTGATATTTTTGACAGCCGTGAAAAAGCAACATTAGAGTGGAGGACATAGACATCTGTGTTTTATTCTACTACTAACTTTAAAACAATGCAGACCACTGTTTAGAGAACCTACTCTACTAAGGGGTGGTCATTGTATTGCATCAAAAGAAGTCAATGTCAGACATCTCTCTCACACACACACGGAATATACAAGCACAAAGGATGAATAGAACAATACCATCAAACACACCTAAAACAAATCACACACATTAGCATGCTGGCACAGTTAATGGCAAACCCTTTTCTTGCAGTGTAGATTCTTTTCGAAGAAATAGATGAAGAATATTCTTTGGCTCCACATCCTATAACCATCCAATAACATTAGAGAATAGACACAGTCATTGTTAACAAAGAGTCCTTAACTTTCTTAATTATGTGCATCAGGCTGAATTCTATCATTCTTACCCTGGCAAAACTCCTATTGAGGCTAATGGGAGTTTTGCCAGAGTACAACATTCTTCAGGTCTAAGCCACACACCAAAATAACCTCAGTATTGAATGCAAACTTCTTCTAGTAAATTGCATTATCATAGTCTCATGGATCCACTGGCCTATATCCCTGCACAGGGGAACTTCTGCGGGATGTTGCAGGTACAAATGCTACTACAACCCATGGACTGCAACACTCACTATTTGCCTATAGGACAAAAATTTGGACCGTAGATAAGGTTGTTGCTGGTAAGTAATTCTAATCCCATATTCTTTAGATATGCTGTTTGTGAAAGATGTGACTAAAAGGGACACTATGTTGGAGCACCAGTGCTGAGGAAGATGCAAGGAGTCTCCCCAACCCCCCCTCTTGTGCAACTCCATTGGGGCTGGTCAGAGTGGTATTGGTCAGTTGGGGCTGGTCAGTTGTAGTACTCGGGACTGTTCCATGCAAGTGTTAATACTGCTGATTTGGTAAAGGGTTGAGGGAAGGGAGAAATATGGTGTGAGAGAGAGATGCTGCTGGTAGTTTCTGGGTCTTGATGTATCAGTCCCCTCTACCGCTGGAGACATTACGCCTGATTCTTTCCTGCCTTGCTCCTTGTGCAGTCATACCTGTGCATAGTAAGTGCAAAGTGAGTATGATATGGTATCATTGAGCTCCAGTAGCATTTTATACCCACTTCACATGGGTGTAATTAACTACATAACGGGAAAGGCAATGGAGAAAGAGACTTATTGGGCCAGCCTGAGGCACAAAGGCCCCAGAGTTCCGAACGAAGTGAGGCAACTCAGCTTCACAGACTCCATTGTAGTGGAACAATGTAAGTCTAAAAAGATAGTATCTTATTTGATAAAAGTATCTCATTTGACGATAAATTACTAAAGAGCAAACTATTTTATAAAAAGTAATGAGCTAGATTCTGTTCTCCATCACTCTGGAGTAAATCAGAACTCACTTCTCTGACTCACACTGGTATGAATGAGTGAGATCAGGTCCAGTGTGTCCACACACTATTTACACACTTCAGGATTTATACCCGTTAAGGACCTCTGTAAAATCAAGTTGCTTGATGACATGATAATTGTACTTAGAAAAATAAATAGAATACATCGTTTCTTCTACTTCCTTACCAAAGATCCTGCATTCTCACCTTGGTCCCACAGGTGCTGAGCACTCTGGCCTTGCTCCAACAGAGCACTTAAGCTTGTGCTTATCCTTTAAGCACAGGAGCAATAGCTTTAAAAATATACAGGAAGTCTGAGGGGAGAAGTGTAGGTGACAGTGGTAATCCATTTGGATGTATATCTTTTGTTCTTAAATACATTACTGGATCAGATCCAGAGTGCTCAGTACCTTGCAGAATTGAGGCCTCCCTAACTCCCAAAACTCCCATTAAAATCAATAGTGTGTAGCCCTTTGGGGCAGTGATTATATCTGCTTCTGTTTTTATACAGTGCCCAATTCTGAGGGAGGATATCTGTGAGTGATTATGGTCTAAGAAATAGATCATAATGGGAGCTTTGGATACACCGGGAATACATATTTGTGCCACTGTTATGATTTCCATGATTTATTAAATGATTTTTCCTCCCTCAAGGAGGAGGATCCAAATTTAATAACATTAATAATAGTTAATATAAATTATTTTATTATTATTACTACTATTATTTATCAAATGTGTCTGCAGTTTTATTCCCTCCTGCAAGGGACTCAGGGCATTTTTTCATTATTTCATCATAAATTATTCAAACATTTTCAACAACTCAGAAACATTATCAAAATCATCCTCATAAAACCAGACACAGCAAAAACAGAAAATTAGAGCAAGAGCTTAGATTTAAATAGGACAAGGACAGGGAAATATTCTAAATATAGATGTAACAGTGGTTCTAATTAATTACAGCAGGTTTTATATACCATAGGCAGACAAGCAAGATAATAAAGAAGAGAGAGGGACACAAAATCAGGTAGACTGAGACCAATAAACTGAGGACCATGGAGACTAGATGAGCAAACATTTGCTATACCACTGACAATTTACACAGGTTTTACACATCAATTCGGTTTATAACCAAAAAAACCCCCAAAAACTGTTACCTTAGTAATGACCCCATCTCCAGAGCTATGCAGTCTCAAAGACACAAAGATCTTTCATAAAGCAATGCAAACACCAGTATGTCATGTGCAGACATATCTCACCACTTCTATATTTCTTAGCTTCACTGAATTTTTATTTGCTGTCCAGAGGGAAAGTGAATGTAAAGGTCTATTACAGCAGTTGTTATTTCTACTGCATTGGCACTCGAAGGCCCTAATCAGAATAAAGATCCCATTGTGCTAAGAGCTCCAGCAAAAAGCAGGTAAAAATACTAATTCTCATTGCTTGAAGCTTTATAATTAAATGGACACCATCAACCTGTGATCTAGTCAATTTCAGAAAAGGAGCTCAAATTAGTTTCAGGTCCTACATCTGACAGTGAGTCACGCCTCAATTCTTCCAGGTGTTCTAACCATTAGCATGGATATCTTGCTAGATATTAATACTCAAAAAGAGAAAAAAAACAACCATAAACAGCAAAACATGTTTAACGGACCACTCAACCAATCAACAAAAATGAGTTGCTTAATCAAGTTCTTCTAATAAAGGTTAATCTGAATTGTGCTTGATACATTCAGGAATACTTTAGCTTCATTTCTTAAGAGAGGAAATTGTCCAATAAAGAAAGTCTCTTGTACTTGTATTTCAGTGGAATTGGAAGGGGCACGGCCAATGGCAGCACTGTGTCTGTGAGCCGGTGGGGGGGGAGAGAGAGTATCCAGGGACTTACTCTTCACACAGATACCAGATTAGCCACAGATCCAGCTGTTGATCTCACAATATTCAGACATTTAGGGGTCCATTCCTCTTGCTCCCCCATGTGTTTGCAAACCCCCCTGCCTCAGATATTCCACAGCTTCAGAGCTTTGGAAGTGTGATCATTTTGTTTGCCTTCCATGTGATTTTTTTTCCATGGGAGAAGGATGATTAACCCAAAAATACGATTAACCTACATAAAATGTGATAAGATACAATCCACATATCTTCAAAGCATTAGCCTCAAAACTGGTCTTTGTCAACACATTCAAAATTCTTCTCTGCCAAACATTTTCCCCCAAGGGATACACAACAGTTTTGTGTATTAAACAAAACAGCGTAAGAATAGAACAGATCAAGTGACAAGTGAAGCAAGATCCTTTCACAAATAATAGTGCTCAGAAAGCACAACACTAGAACAGAAGGGGAACAGATCAGTTGCAACAGAGATAAAGATTTTACTTATACAGTCAAAGATCTTTTGAGGACCTGAATACAGAAGCCTCTTGATGCAGTACAGTGTGTTCATTTATCTTCAGTACAAACAGATTAGTCTCATCAAAACAGCTTTAGGCTTTTATCTGAGTTCAGATCACAAGCAAACAATCGATTCTCTTCATCTTGTGTTTTCTACTGAAATGCAATCTTGAGGCAAAAAGTTGTCCTACATTTTCTTTCAAAAGAGAAGAGTAATAGGTATGAAGCATTATTAGGATGATGATTTAGCTGAAATAGTCCATTCTTGTAGTGGAGCAGCTGCAGGCATGAGTGTTGAATATCACTCTCCTCCAGGCAGTTGAGGAGTAATCAGATGAAAAGAAGTCAGTGTGGGATGGGGAGAATAATTTCATATTCTCTCCCTTCCTGAGATATACCTACCAAATCTGTGGTATAATGGTGAATTTCCTGCAGCCAAAACTGTGAGCATGTTTGGACCCTACTCTCCAGAGACAAAAAGAATCGTCTTATTTGGTGAACTAAGGAGCAAGAATCCCAGGCCATTCTAATATCAGGGATTTGTACAATAAAAAAAATGTACCTGGCATAAAACACATCTTTGTGCAGGGGGCAAATACAAAGCCTGTGTACCTCCTAAGTCCTGCTTAAGTGGGATTTAAGTGGTGCATAGGTTTTGTGCCCATCCCTTGTGGGGTAGGGAGGGTGAATGCAGACTCAGGAGATATTACAATATCATCTTCCTCTTAATTTCTGTCACAGCTGCTTTAGTTTTTTTTAGTTTTATATTATCTTATTAATTATTATTATTATTATATCTATTACTACAAGATGAAATTCAGTTGTACTTTACTGCAGGTTTCAAACAGTGTCTAAACTTCAATGGATCTTGGTCCTGGTGCTTAATTAATTAAATTTTTCTGACCAATGGTAAAGTTCTAGTTCAGAAACAGATTTTTTTTTTCTTTTAACAATCCATTTTAACACAATGAGCCACAATGTCATGGAGCAATTTGGTCAGTAATGACTATTATGTATCTAAAAATGGCATGGGGTCTCATATGTAGATATTAAAATATGACTAATTTTGAACATGTCCATTGCATACTCTTAATGCTTATAAGTGTCTGTCCAGATGCACCCCCGCTGCCCTGGCACTCCATCAGGTTAGCAGTAAGTGGTGAGATCCAAAGCTCTAGACAGCTATGGCCCAGCCAGGATATCACTGATTGGGGGCTGTCCTTTTAAAGGTTCCCCCTTCACCATTGGGTAGCAGTGGCCTAGGGCACTCGAGTGTCTAGTGCCATCCCTGACTGTGCAATTCTTACTCAAACTGAACTGCCGGTGAAATAAATAGGAATTTTGATTGATTAAGGGCCACAGGTTGAGTGCCAGCAATATATTAAGCAACTTAATTTCTAGGTTTTAAAAACACTGTGTTGGTATGTTTCTTCCTATCATCTGCTCTTTTTTTTTAAATGAATATAGTATTTTGAAATGCTATTTAACCAGCTTTAGTGGATTGCACTATACTTCTAACATATGTGGCAAGGCACGTATGAAAGTTAACCATCTGCAAAATGTCCACCTGGACCAAAAAGATATTCAGTGGCCAATTCTATTTTAAATAGGAGTGCTTTTGCCTTATTGGTTTAATCCAATTCCCATTAAAATCAGTGTGAGCACAGCTGACCTTTTAGTTCTATAAAAGCAGAGTTTCTTTCAACATTGTCGATTACCATATAAGCAAGTACGTACCCAAGCCTTCTGATTCAAATAGGCATGTGTCGTCCACCCCCACATCTCTGCACCAGGATAAGAAATTTGCTGTGTTGTCTCGTGCAAAAAAAGACCCTGAAGGAGCATTGGCTTTGCATGGAATCTTCCGCACTGGCAGGGTCTATAAAAATAAAACAAAAAATCCTCATTCTAGGTATATGATATTTGGAAGGGCAGTATTTGTACCTGGGGAACGTAAAATCACATCATGCAGCATAGATATATATGTATTGGGTCAACTGTCACTCTTGCTCACTTCCTAAAGAATTACAGCCAAAGATAAATAAATAGTACAATTTATTTGGCACAGAAGCATTAGCCTGGCAGAGCTTTTAAAAGTACTAAGAGATTGACCCAAGATGTGACGTTTGGATCTGGATCAGTACTAGAACTTTCCTCAAGTTTGGGAGCTTGAAATCCAGTGTTTTGGTTGAACTAATGGAATAAGAAGTCAGCTGTTAAGTAAGGATCTAGATTTGGATCTGAACATCCCCAAAATTTGGGGTGGATTGCTTGGGATCCAGTTTCTGGTCATTTATAAAGGTAACACTACAGTTTTGAAAATACTGTATTCACATCTGTTATTAGTAACCACGAAACACCTTAGGAACAGGGGTAGTGATGCATGTGCTAGAGTCTTTGGGACTGTAAAATTCTTAACACTGGCAGTTTTGCACAATCTACACTCTGAACAGCTGACTTTACAAGCCCATTGAGTAAAGCATACACTATCATCCAGTACTTACAAAATCAAGGACTAGGATAGAGCCAGATTCTCATATCAGTGATACCAGAGTAATTCTAACTAAACACCATTGATTCTAAGGGAGTTACTCCAGACTTAGTCGGGCATAACTGAGATAAGAATCTGGTCCAAAAAGAATGACCAGCACAGAAAAACGGAGGGAGTGTTGCACCCTAGTTGCATTTGCAAGACATACATGCAAAGCTTCTATCAAAAATTTTAATTTTCATGTAAAGCTCATTTTTACGGTGTCAAAACCTATATATCTGCCACAGAAGGTCAAATAAACTGAGAAGTGACCATTGTTACCCCATAACTTTCCAAAGTTGCCCCATCACTTAGAAAGTCAGACCCCAAAATTGTTTTATTGTTTTTATTGTGCAGCTTTGCCATTAAAGTGATTTATGGAGTAACTGCTTCTGTACTGGAGCTGGTTGTTAGATCCAAGAGCCATTAACTAAAGAACTGAGAACATGCAAATGGTGTCTGTAGCAGTTTCCAATTCTATGTCCAACAGTTACTATCAACAGTCCAAATAATTCTTGAAAGCATCACATAAAACACTGCAAGAAAAAAAAATCAAATGACTTTAGAAGGCTTTCACCTGACCCCCAGCTGCTGGCAGCACACTAATTACAGGATTTAGGAACAGCTGGCTTATGTGGGGCAGTCAGGAAGGGTGGGAATCAAACACTTATCTTATTAAAGTCACTTGCAAGACTTCCATTGACTTCACCAAGACCAGAATTTGGCCCAATCTTTAAGAAATAATTCTATAAAGAACTCTGAGATGCAGTTTGTATAAAATATGTTACACAGCAGTAATGTATAATCAAGATAATGCACCCAATTGTCTGGTCTAATATGACCTCTTTGTGCTGCCCCAATAGTACAAAGAAGCCATAAAGCTGGCCTAACCAGCCAACTCACAGTTTTTGCAAGATGGCTGCCCCTGCAAAACTGCCTTCTGGACTCTAGCCTAGAGCATGTGGCCAGAGTGCTGCTATGTTCCAGCAATGCCCATCTCCAGAAACATCCAATAAGTGACAGGTACAGCTAGGAGTAACTCAGTAGCCATAGGACTGAACGAGCCCCCAGTTGGACCAGAATAGGGAGAGAAGGGGTATAAAGGCCACATATATCCATGTTCCCACATGTCAGCTCCTGGGGTCCTGTGGCAAGCACAGTTTAGCTGAGTTCAAGAATTAGGCCCAATAATTTTGAGTTATACCGTTTTGAAAAAAGAAATGATTCCTTTTGTTAAGGACCAAAGGACGTAGTATAGAACAGTGCAACTTCCCAAACATCACTAGTTTCACTAGTTTATTTTAAATAGTGAAAGGCATTGGAATATAGGTTTTAAGAAAAATATCACTGATGCTGATGACACTCAACTATATATCTCATTCTGAACTGATGGAACCACTGCTACTACTAAAATGGCAGAATGCCTACAGGAAATTTGCTCTTGGATGAAAAGCAGCTGGCTCAAACTGAACCCAGGCAAGGCTGAAGTGATGCAGGTCAGAAAGGGGAAACATGTTGAAGATCTAGCCAAAATTCTGTCTCCACCTTCCAACGAAGCCATACAGCCCCTATTCATCAAAGTGGTGTGAAGCCTTAGAGTCTTGTTCGACTCCTCACTAAACTTAGATGATCAGGTAGCATCAGTTTCCCAAAATGCTTCCTTTCACCTCCAGCTTGCCAGGAAACTTCATCCTTTCTCCCAGATGAGGACCTGGCTACCATGAGCCATGCATTTATCAACTCCAGGCTGGATTACTGGATTGCTTTATCTGAAGCTGAAGAGGATGCTCAGGCTCTAACTGGTACAGAATGAGGCTGCCCACCTACTCTATGGCTCAGTCCCCCATGAACAAATAAGGCCTGTGCTCAAGTCCCTCCACTGGCTCCCAGACAGCATCCAATCCCAGTTTAAGACCATGGTCCTAATTTTCAAAGCAAAAGCCCAGGCATACCACAGACTGAATATTGATCTATGAACCCTCAAACAGCTGGGCTCCTCTGGAATAATGCAGATCTCAAAGTCCAGGACAAAGCTGAAGATAAAGTGAAAGCTGAAGACAAAGTATC
The DNA here is from genome assembly GCF_027887155.1 of Malaclemys terrapin pileata. Lineage (NCBI taxonomy): Eukaryota > Metazoa > Chordata > Testudines > Emydidae > Malaclemys > Malaclemys terrapin. The sequence goes on from NC_071508.1 coordinate 67,412,905, forward strand.
TTGGTCAAGGAGGTTTAGCTCCACAGAAGATCAGGTGAATCCAGAATCTGACCATCTTTAGGAAATATTGCAAAGCCTTCCTCTTTGAGAAAACTTTTACTACCATAAGAAACACTCACAGCTTGAACACCCCTTTATTCCCGAACTCCTCTCAACCCTCCCAAAACACCTACCCCAGGCAAAATGTGACCCCATAAAAGAAGAAGTTATAGAGACTTTATGAAGTCCTCTAGGGACTTTGCTAATGCTATTGATTTTACATGCAGGGCTGTAAGATAATATGATGATGTGTGGCAGTATAAAACTTTAATATCAATAGAGAGAGTTTTGCCAGCTCCTGATTTTATTGCAAGTCTGTTGATATTTGGTGTTTTTTTTCTTAAAGCTCCAGTCCCAAGAGTGAGGTGGTTATGTTCGAATCTCAGCTTTTTTATTTTTAAGTAGGTTTCTAGGCCTCATGGGTACAGAGAAAAACTGTAAAAAGTGAACATCAGAGACAAACACCGTGAGGCAAATAAAAAAAGAAACAAAAAAAATCATCATTATTTGGGGAACCTGTCTCATGATTTTGTACACAGGGTTTGGCAATACCAAGGATGTGACACATTAGGCTTGATCTCACAGGGTAAGAGTCAGAGCAGATACGGAGGGTGGCAAAATACTCTTGAATCTAATTAAGAGTCTGTTGATCACTGTTTGAAATCCCACCCAGTCCTCCTAGCTGTCCCCCTTTACCCCACTACTAATGCTTTTCCCTTCCATTCTGGCTTAGGTCCCCATACTGAGAAGTGCTGAGTTGAAGTCAATAGAAGTGCCTCTTCACAGGATTGGGCTTTAACAATATTAACAATTAGCACTAGTCAGGTTTCTAGAGTAACACCTTCTTCATATCAGAACAGTCTCAAAGAGCAAGTGAGCATCAGAATCCTGAGGCAAATTCACACTTTAAAGCACTGACTGCTTCGCATTTTCAATTGAGTTCTCCTTCGTGACCTGCACCATTCTTGGTGATGTAATGAAGCATTCATCCATCTCAACCCAAGCCTGCACTCCTTTCTCAGTGAACTCTCAGTGAATGAGAATTTCGTTGGAATAAAAAGTAATGTACAGACAGGGCTGGCGCTTCCATTTAGTAGACCTAAGCGGTCACCTAGGGCACCAGCATTTGCGGGGTGGCAATTTGGTGGTGCGGGGGGGTCCTTCCGTGCTCCAGGTCTTCGGCGGAAATTCGGCAGCTGGTCCTTCACTCGCTCCGGGACCCACGGCCGAAGTGCCCCGAAGACCAGGAGCGCAGAAGGACCTCCTGCCTAGGGCGGCAAAAACCCTGGCGCCGCTCCTGCATACAGAGCTTTCAAAGGCAGAACAATAGTGAAAAAGAAAGCTAATAAAAAATCAGTGTAGTTTTGTCAGAATAAGGATTCAGGGGCAGGCTATGTCCTTCGGAAAGCCACCAAAATAGAAAGAAATCTTGAGTTTTATGGAACTGAGTCCTTGATGCTGATGATTCTCCTAATGAATACAAATTATACCACTATTTCACTCAATATCATTTCCAACAGACACACATTGGACCCAAATCTGACCTCACACTGCTGCAAATCAGGAGTAATTAATGGAATAAGCAGAATTGAAATAATGCAAGACCAGTGTAATGAGTTTAGAAATTGGCCCAATGGCTTATAATACTTTTTACTATACTCAAACCTTTGAAAGATATGTTGTTAATTTACAATAGCTCCAATATATGGGTGAACTCAAAGATGTGTTGTTTGGCAACATTATTTGTTAATTTGACTCACTAGACTATATATCCACCCAAAACCCAGTCTGAGGCTGCTACATAAGCCTATTGACACAGAGCCAGATCAGCTGATAGAATTGAAGCTAATGGAGAGAAGTCATTTACATCACTTGAGGATCTGGCCCATAGTGTCCCTACAGATATGTGGATGATCATTTTACTCAGTTGTGACATTAAGAAGATCAAGTGAACTCACCTCACAAAATCTGGATACCTTCTCATTTTTAAATCACTTTAGGTGTGTAATAACTTCATGCAAGACCAATTTAAGAACCAAACCTTGGTTGACTCCCACACCTTGATACGTAATTAAGAAGGTGGCGTGCACAAAGCTTCCTCCTTTGCACACCTGGGATAGGAGCCAGCCAGGATTGCAATCCCTGTGCTAGCCTCCTGAGTGTTTACTACCCCAAAGAGGGTGGGAAAGAGTTAGAGCCTCTATGTTGGGCTGCAGAGCTGAGTAGGAGAGCATGCTGCACCCATGATACCTTTTGTGCCAGGGATCTCAGGAAGGCATTATGCCTTGCTGAGGCACAGTGTCTTCCAGAACTCTCACGTAGAGTACTGTGGCTCTGCATCGTCACCAACACATGGTGTCACCAACACAATCGGACTCTAAATATTCTGTAAAAAGAACGAGGAGTACTTGTGGCACCTTAGAGACTAACAAATTTATTTGAGCATAAGCTTTCGTGGAAGCTTTACAGTGGAAAATACAGTAGGAAGATATATATATATATATATATAGTGACAAAGTTCTGTCCTTGACTCTATGGGTCCTGCGTTTCCTGACGGATTTTGCTAGCCTCAGAGGCTCACTGTGACCCTCCACATAGCTTTTCTCTCTCTAGAGGCATGGGTCACAGTCTACTGAGCCATTTTCATCATAAGCCAACAAGGGAGGTGAGGAGAAACAACCCTCCCTCACATAGTCTCTGTTGTCTCCCAGTATCAGTGATTAATCAGGGAGGGGAGTGGGGGGGAGCCCAGGCCCGCCCTCTACTCTGGGCTCCAGCCCAGGGACCCTAAACTTAGCAGCTATGGAAGCTGACTTTTTGGAAATAGGGTGTGTACAATTCCCTGCGCTATTTCCCCACAGCAGCCCCCACTCAATATCTTCTTCACAATTACCTCAGGGCCTCCTTCCTTGCACCTGATATGAATTCATACTACTTCATTCCTCCAACAGCACAGCTCCCTCCTATAGCTCCTGACACCCACACCACACTGACTAACTGGGAGGCTTTTAACTAGTTCCAGCCAGTCCTTGATTGGCTTCAGGTGTCCGAATCAATCTAGCTGTCTCTCCTGCCTTCTAGAAGGATCTTAATTGGCCCCAGGTGTCTTGATTAACCTGGAGCAACTGCCATTTGGTTACCATGGTACCAGGGATTTGTTTAGCCTGGGGCTGACATACCTGTTCCTCACTACTTTACTGTAGCCATCTGGCCTTGCCCCATCACTATATATATATATATATATATGTATACATATATACATACACACACACACACACAGAGAACATGAAACAATGGGTGTTACCATATAGACTATAAGGAGAGTGATCAGTTAAGGTGAGCTATTATCAGGAGAGAAAAAGAACTGTTTGTAGTAGTAATGAAAATGGCCCATTTGCAGCAATTGACAAGAAGATGTGAGGAACTGGGGGGAGGGGGGGGAAATAAGCATGGGGAAATAGTTTTATTTTGTGTAATGGCCCATCCACTTTCAGTCTTTATTCAAGCCTAATTTAATGGTGTCCAATTTGCAAATTAATTCCAATTCAGCAGGCTCTCGCTGGACTAACACGGCTGCTACTCTGAAACCTAAATATTCTGTGTCTCCTTGTTTAAGTAGATGGAAAAGCCTGGAAATAGAAATACAATTGAGTATGGCCATGCAGTAATGTGTCAGGCCCATATTGGGTTAGTTTCAGTACATAATGTTTATTTAGTGTGTTACCCATACATTAGATATATTCACCTTGACAACTGAGGTCAGCCTCTTAAATGTATCAGTCAAGCGAGTTTCACTATGAAAGAGATATTTTCATGAAGCTAGCAAAATCTTACTTTAATAATGATTAAGACTTCTAGATTACACAATTTATAGGAAGATCCACTGAAGGCAAATCGCAAAAGTGTCTAGGTTCCTGAACTATTAAGCTTGTCTGACTGCTGTGTTATCCAGTCTAACCAACAGACATCTTGCCAATGTCACTGACAGGTGGCCTGAACAAGTATGAAATCAGAAGTGACAAGCAATGGCATGTAAACACAAAACATGTGCTAGACTCGGGGGGAGGGAGGGAAGGAAGTGTTTTGCTTTATAAATAATTCATGGCCTCCCTTCTATTTACTCAGATGACAGAACTTATCAGTGCAAACAGTATCACTGTCAAAAAATGCTTAAAATAAGACCACAGAATAGCAAAGTACTATACAGCCTAAGTTTCCTTACATGCTAAAGAACTATATCATGCATTGAATATATATCACACTATATTCTACCCCATTGCCCACAAACTTAGGGCCCAATCCTGCTCCCACTGAAGCCAACAGCAAAATACCCTTTCATTTCAATTATTGGAGGATTGGGCCAATTCTGAAGAATCGCAGGGGGATACCAATATTTTCTTAACACCTGATAAAATTCCCTACCTCCTTTTAAAAATAAGCCTTTTTTTTTATTATTATTATTTTCAAATCTATTCCTTTAATGCCCAACACTAAAACACATGAAAGTTCTTATTAAAGACAGGTTTTATGCTCAAATATTCTTTACTGATTTGTTTAAATGGCTTGAATGTCTCAAAAGTGTTTTGTAACAGATCATTCAGAAATAATTAGGTTTCCATATGGCAAGAGTGACTTTTGTTGACATAGTATAGTATATCCACTGTTACTTTGAAACAGCAGTGCCCACAATTACTCCTATCAAATATCACGAAAACAGTTCCCCAGTTACACTCTTTTTACAATCTTGTCTTGTTGATGTGCATACATGTGGTTTAATGCAGGATGTGAAAGTGTGAGTGAAACGGATGATGTAATCCTGGAAAAATGCTGTTAGGTTCACTTCTATACCCAAGAGGGTCTCTGTTTCACTGTGCTGTGAAATCACATAGAAAAAGAAATGTATTTGTATACTTTTTTTCCAAAATGAGATCCATAAATAAATGTTTTGTTTTGTTGCCCCCAGGGCATTCCACTTGAGGGTTGGAAGAAAAAAATATGGTTCCAACTGCTGTATATTGGTACTGACCCTGAATTTGGCAGTCATATCTACAAGTGTAGGTGAGTATGAATTAAACACTGTCTAAATGATCAGAGAACATTCAATGGGTTAAACAATCCCTTGTATCAAGCTGCACCCAGGTTCTTTTTTATTTGTTATTTTGCAGAGCATTTTCAAGAGGCATTAAACAGACTAACACTGCAAGAAACTATTAACTTTGACAAAAAGTTAAAGAGCTAGAACTAGCCATCATAACATCTCACATCACAAAAAGTGAAAGCCTCAATAATAATAATTAAAATAAAGCTAAAACCGGGGGAAGCTATAGGTGAAGACCAACGGCTACTGGGGAAATCTTAAAAATGTAAGGCTGGAAGGGACCATGAGAGGTCATCTAGTCTAGGTCCTCCATGTAGAGACAGGATCAAGTAAACTTACCGAGACCACCCCTGACAGGTGTCTGTCTAGCCTGTTCTTAAAAACTTCCGGTAATGGGGATTCCACAACCTCCTTTGGTAACACTGCTATACAGCCAAAATGCTTCTGAAATAAATGTAGTCAAACTTTACTAATTCTGGATCACTGAGAACGAAAATGATGCTTAAAATTGTTGATTGGCTCTAGTTTTCAAGATATGCTATTGGGTCAGTATATACGACCCTTGACTTGGGAATGGCGGAGGATAAGTGAGTTATAAAGGGAAGGGATCTCAATTTAAACCAGAAATGACTAAACTACATCTTTGACTGGATCTATGAATAAATCTATGACTGGGTTTGGACAGTACTTGCTTTTTAGACAAAACAATGAATGATGCAATCTGAAGCTGGTATTGCGTCATACATGATATGAATTGCATCATGTTATTCCTAGAAGTTACGGATGATGCAATCATAACAAAGCTTACATCACTCTGCTGAACAAATTGCCCTATATCAGCTCTAGAAATCATACAGTATGTGCTCTCTTATTTTTCAGTGTTTGATTTTGCAAAGGGACACATTTCTGTTTAGCCAAAGTGAGCAGAGATGCCTCGTACTTGTGTGAACAGTGCAGATAACTTCTGCTATGTTTGTGGTGAAGTGACTTTTGCATCACAAAAGCGCAGTAGAACCACTATGGTTAAGAATCACCTTTATTTTGGCTGTAAAATTGGAGATCAGGACAAGAGGTGGGCCCCACACATATGCTGCAACACTTGTGTAACAAATCTTCGCCAGTGGTTGAACAGGAAAAGGAAATCTATGCCTTTTGCAGTGCCAATGATTTGGAGAGAGCTAACAGATCATACCAGCAATTGTTACTTCTGCATGGTGCCTCCAGTTGGGAAAGGCGTGTCAAAGAAGAAAAAGTGGACTGTACATTATCCAAACATTCCATCAGCTATACGCTCAGTACCCCCACGGAGAAGGACTGCCGGTTCCTGATGCACCAGAATCATTCTCACTTGAGTTAGACGAGGCAGAGGAAGGGGATGAAACTTGTGGTCCTGAACCATCAGTGTCACAGGACCCACATTTTCTCCCATCATAATCCTTTGAACCACACCTCATAACACAAGGTGAACTGAATGACCTTGTCAGGGATTTGGAACTACCCAAGAGTAAGGCAGAGCTGTTGGGCTCCAGACTACAGCAGTGGAATCTCCTGGCGGGTGATGTTAGGGTTTCCATGTTCCGTGACCGTCAAAAGGATCTTGTCCCATTCTTCTTCATGGAAGGTGATCTTGTAGCCTGCAACAACATCAATGGTGTGATGGCAGCCCTCAACATCGTTCACGATCCAGATGAGTGGAGACTGTTCATTGATTCATTGAAGATGAGTCTTAAAGTTGTTTTACTGCATAATGGCAATGTTTTGCCATCAATTCCAGTTGGTCATGCAGTCCATATGTAGGAAACCTATGACAACATGAAACAACTTTTGAGGTGCATAAACTATGACCAACATCAGTGGCAGCTTTGTGATGATTTGAAGGTTGTTGCTCTCTTGCTTGGTCTGCAGACTGGATACACAAAGTACTCCTGTTTTCTCTGCGAATGGGATAGTCGTGCAAGAGATTCCCACTACATCAAGAAAGATTGGCCACTCCAAGAGTCATTGGAGCCTGGGAGGAAAAGTGTTCAGCATCCACCACTTGTTGAATCAAGGAAGTTTTTGTTACCACCCTTACACATCAAGCTGGGTCTGATGAAGAACTTTGTCAAGGCCGTTGACAAAACACAAGCAGCTTTCAAGTACCTCCGTGGAAAATTTCCAAGCTTAAGTGAAGCTAAGATAAAGGAAGGTGTCTTTGTTGGTCCTCAGATTAGTGAACTTCTTCGAGATGATGCATTTGACCATGCACTGCGTGGCAAGGAAAAGATGGCATGGAAAGCCTTCCAGTTAGTGGCAATACATTTTCCCAGAAACAACAAGACAGACAACTACAGGTTGTTGGTGGAAAACCTCCTCAAGGCATGCAAAAGCCTTGGTTGCAACATGTCACTAAAGATACATTTTTTGCACTCTCATCTAGATTTTTTTCCACCGAACTGCGGAGCAGTGAGCGACGAGCATGGCGTGCGATTTCACCAGGACATTGCAACAATGGAGAAACACTATCAGGGCAAATGGAGCCCATCAATGCTTGCAGACTATTGCTGGACAGTGACAAGAGATGCTCCATTTAATGAATACAAGAGACAAGCCAAGAAGCGCCGAGTAGACACTGAATAGGACTAAGCTATGTAAATAATAGTTTTTTGCCTTTTGTTTCATAATAAATTTTATTTATATAATCCTTTTGCTGATTTTTAAAGTGTTACATAAACAGGACAGGTGAAATATTATCATGTAAAGCAACCATAAACACATGAAAAGACCTAGGTTTACAATTTATGATTAACACTCTACTGTCTACACAATATACATAGACATAAAATGTAAAAACTAAAATATCTTAGAAACAGTAGCCAGTTGTTTTAATTGTCATATTTGAATTCAGCACATCAAAATACATAATAAATAGCACATTTTATCTCTGAAGCAGACGACTTCTCAAAAATTGTAGACCAGTGTAATTTATTCCCATAACTAAGTATCTTTATAATTAACAATTTTTTCCTAGTAGCTAACCTAAATCTCCATTGTTACACATATAAGCCAATTACTTCTTGTCCTACCTATAGTGGACATGGAGAATAATTGACACCATCCTCTTTGTAAAAGTCCTTCTCCTCTCAATCTCTTTTTTCTCAAGGCTAAATATGCCCAGTTTTTTAAAACCTTTTATCATGTTTGTTGCTCTCTTGTGAACTCTCTCCATTTGTCTACATCTTTCTTGAAGTGTGGCACCCAAAACTGCACACAGCACTCCACTTGAAGCCTCACCAGGGCAGAGTAAAGCAGAACAATACCTCCCGCATCTTACATATAACACTCCTGTTAATACACCTCAGAATATTTGCTTTTTCACAGCTGCATCACATTGCTGACTCATGTTCAATTTGTGATCTACTGTAACCTCCAGATCCTTTACTGAAGTACTACCATCTAATCATTTATTCCCCATTGTGTAGTTGTGCATTTGATTTTTCCTTCCTAAATGTAGCACTCTGCACTTCTCTTTATTGAATTTCATCTTGTTGACTTCAGATCATTTTTCCAATTTGTTCAGGTCTTTTTGAATTTTAATCCTGTTCTCCAAAGTGCTAGAAACCTCTCCCCCACTTGTTGTCATCTACATACTTTATAAACATATCCTCCATTCCATTATCCAAGTCATTAATGAAAATATTGACAAGCACTGGACTCAGGACAGACTCCTGCAGGACTCCACTAGATACCTCCCCCCAGTTCAACAGTGACCATTGATAACCATTGTTTATGTTTTTCAACCAGTTGTACAACCATCTTGTAGTAATTTCATCTAGACCACATTTCCCTAGTTTGCTTATGAGAACGTCATGTGGGACTGGGTCAAAAGCCTTACTAAAATCAAGATATATCATGTCTACATCTTCCCCCTACCTCCATCCAAGAGGCTAGAAACCCTGACAAAGAAGGAAATTAGGTTGGTTTGTCATGATTTGTTCTTGGCAAATCCATGCTGGCTATTTATCACACTATTATCCTCTAGGTGCTTACAAATTTATTGTTTGATAACTTGTTCCAGTACCTTTCCAGAAATTGAAGTTAAGATGTCTGGTCTAATTCCCCCCCCCTTTTTTTTTCCCCCTTTGAAAGCTTGCAATCATGAGACCATTGATAAGATCACTGAACAAAGAATGGGACCAGGAAGAGCACCCAGAACAATAGAAAAATGGCATTTTTGTCAAAATACCAAAGAAAGGCGACCTAAGCAACTGTACTGACTGGTGAGGTGTTACAGTCTTTTCCATGATAGGCAAAGTCATTTGCAGTATCATCTTAAGCAGAATAAGGGAAGAGGTTGAAACAAAGATAAGGAAGAGCAGGATGAATTTCAACCCAGAAGATCATGTGTTGACCACATTTCCATCCTAAAAATAATCATTGAAGAGAGCATTGAATGGCAAAAACCACTTATCATAAATGTCATAGATTAAGAGAGCATTTGACATCCTCCATTATGATTCACCCTGGAACATGTTTAAATGTTATGGTGTGCCAACAAAAATAATTAACATCATCAAGTCTTCATATCAAGGTGCAGCTTGTATAGTTAAGTAAATAAATATTGGAGTGAATGGCTTAACCTGGACTCTGCTGTCAAAGAAGGATGCATTCTCTCAACTCTCTTCTTTGGCATGGGCATTGCCTTTCTTTATGAGAAAAAGTGCAGATGGATACAACACAGGCATTGCATGGCTCAACAGCAGTACACTAGAACATTTAGATTTTGCTGATGACATAGCTCTTCCACGTGACAGCTCAATCAACATGCAAGCAAACTTGGAAAGACTGTTCAGAATTGCTAAAGAGACGGGGTTAATAATCAGCTATGAAAAAAAAAAATCTAATGACAACCCAAGTGTAACAGGCCAGCTGGCCTTTAAGGTAAGCCAGACTCAGCCTTGCCTGTAACCTACCAGCTAGCCCCGGTGAGGATTTGTGGGACCTGAAACTGGGCCTGGGGGTGGCTTCCACAACACCACCAGGCAGGGCTGGCAGAGCTACAGTAAACACACCTTACATACTGGGAGACCCGTCACTCCAGGAAGTGCTGCCCATGGAAGAGATGACCAACATCCCCTTCCCTGGTCTCTGATTGGCCTAGACCTAATTTTAGGCCTGGAGGGAGTACTAAGAAGTTGTCTGTGCAACAAGGCAGATCCCTGACCTGCTGCTAAGACAGATGTCATCTTGTTCCTGGTCCCTGTCTTCTGGCCCTGCCCTCTGGTTCCTAGCTATTGATTCCAGCTTGACCCCTTGGCTCCAGACCTTGGCTACAGACTCTGGCTCGAACCTCAGGCCTGACCACCTATGACTCTACCCATTGAACCTGACCACCCATGTCCCAGTTCCTTACAGCCCCGAGCTGATGGTGATACGGCAACTTAATGATAATTAGTGACCCCAGCTGTGAAAGGGTCAGGAAAAGCCTACGTTCACAGAGTGGAGAACTCAGAGAAGAAAGACTAGGAGAGAGGAGCCAGGAGAGTTCCCTCTCTTTGGGAAGGTCTGGTGAAGTCAGTCTGGAGGAGACACACAGAAAGCAAGTTAAGCTCCTGTGGGGAAAGTCCTGAGATAGGGCCTAGAAGGAGCAGGGAGATCCCTGAAGAAGCTGCCTGAGTCCCTGGGGAGGGGAGGCATTGGGGGGAAACTGGCTAGGAGGAAGTAGTGTAGGTTAATTTCTGCAGGGCTCAGAAGTAGGGGCTAAGAAGCAGAGAATCACAGTGCAGCTCAAGAGGGCAGAAGAATTATCATACAAATATCTGTTTGGACTTTCAGCTGGACCTTTAGTCCTCTGGCCAGGTCACAGAAAAACTCTGAGAGAGATAGATCAGCATAGGGCTAAAGAAGTGGTCAAAAGAAGGTGGAAGAGACAAGTCCCCCTGCAACATAGTGCCCTTACTCCATGGGACATTACAGCTGGTATGTGTACTACTTTACAGCCAACAACTCCCAATGCAAGCATTATGTTATGCAAGCATTATGCAAGCAAAGTAGTACAAGAAATGAGTCAATTCACATACCTTGGCAGTAATGTACAAATCAGTGGGGATATCCGGAAGGAAATAATGTCATGAACTAGCAAGGTGGCAGCTGCATTCACCAGCTTAGACAAAATTTGGTCATTGAAAATCTACAACTTAAAGCCTAATTTATGAATCTTCACCTTTAATGTTATTTCTGCCTTAATATATGCATGTGAAAACTGGAAAACTACCAAAAAGTACAGACTGGTGTCTGAATGCCTTTGAAAGCAACTGCCTCTGGAAAATACTGGGTATTAAATTGAATGAATTTATAATGAATGCCGAGAGTCATCCAAGAGTTCAGCAACCCTGTTTTTCTAAAGTTATCTGGAAAAGAAGATGGAAATATCTGGGCCATGTGTGATGAATGAAGTTAGAGTGTCCGCCAAGGCAGGTGTGCCATTGGGCAACTGCAGAAACAGGCAGAAGTGGCCAATCGAAAGAATCCTTCTGTTGAACAGGACTTAGAGAGGGGAAACTTATGGGACTGACTTTCAAGGGGACATGCAATGTATGGCCCAGGAAAAACAGGGATGGCAGTGCCTTGTTCATGTCCTTAGCAATGTTGGATGGTGCAAGGAGGATTTAGATTATTTTCATTGTGGTCATGCCGATAGGCCCAAAGCAATATCAAGGTCCATTTGTACTTAGTATAGTACAAACATAGTATGCTCACAATACTTCTGTTAGTCTCAAAGGTGCCACAGGACCCTCTGTTGCTTTTTATAGTAAGAGACAGTCCCTATCCCAGTAGGATTACTATCTACGTAGAAGAGAGACAAAAGTATTTGCATCAACATTGGATAAGTGAGAACAGAGGCACAGAGAGATTAAGTAACTTGTTCAAGATCATACAGGGAGCCTGTGGTAGAGCCAGGGCCCGAATCTAGATCTCCTTAGTCCAACTCTTGTACCTTTAACCCCAAGACCAATATTTCTGTGGACAAAAGTGTCCTAGTTTCTGTGGCACTCCATTAGGTAAACTGAAAGTTGGGTACCAGATCCATGCGTTTATTTTGATATTAAATATAATTTATGTTACACTCCCCTTACATTTCAGTTTCAATGTCTATGGATTTTTGTAAGGAAAATGCATAACTGCATCATAGAAGTTTTTAAAGAAGGAAGCTGGGGGATTTATCATTTGGACAGCTGAGACGTTTGGAATGGGGGACAGTGGTGGACAGTTTGGGATTCTGGAGTAAGCTACATTAGCAGGATCTTTCTGCTAAAATAATCATCAATGAAACATAATGTCAATATTTACATTACAATCTTTAGGTTTCATAATTAAATCATAGAAGAGAATGGGGCAGTTCTCATAATTATTGCTTCAAGCTGTCAGCAGAATCAGGAAGACAAGACAGGTGTATCCTTGATTCATACTTTCAAGGATTTTTTTTCACAATCATAAAGCTAGAAAATGGTGGTGTCATTCCCTCCTCCCCCAAACTGCTTAGATTCCGGACCAAAACCACTACAATCTGCTACTCCATGTTCCCTCTGTCTGTGCCTCATTCTGAGAGAGAGAGATGCACACTCTCTTCTAGCTAACATCGATAAGAGTTAAATGAAAATTGTGCAATACTACAGCCTTCTTAACCCATTTTATTACAAACAGAAAATGTATGTGGCACATGGACGCGGCACAGTCAAGTTAGAGACCTGAATCTGATTCCCAGCACTTTCAGAGGTAACTTTATGCACCTTCCCTGTTACTTTCTTCTCCGCAAACTCCTTGTATAGGTTTGAGGTCTTGTTAAAAATGATGTTCATGAAATGCACGGTATTATTAACACCAGTTAGTTCATGGTCTTCTGGCTCCTACTCTAGCATAGTATCCCTGCATGAATATTTGATGGGAGAAAGCTGGAGAATCAATTTTGTCTATGTTCCACTGAGAGCCTAAGCTTTGTAATATCAGCTTCAGAATGATGCATGGGGCTGGGCAGGGCCTGCAAACATATGCAGTGAACTCAGGACATTCAGTAAAGAAAGGAACAATTGTTGAACGAGTTTTACTGGCATGCACAAGTGCTGATTTATAATATGTGGAAAATCATCTAAATCTAAGAGGATTTTCACAGCGATGGCAAAAGACACTTCCATGACCCAATGATCAGCCCTGCCAAATCTCAAGTTCCTTCTTCAAAGGATGGAGGCACTAGGTTCTCTTAAAACTGAAAATTAGTCAGAAAAATTTTGAACACTAACAAAACTTCCTATTCGTCACTAGCCTCATTCTCAAAAAATGATAGAGCCATTTTCTCTCAATCTTTCAAAAAAAAGTTCAAGCTACCAAGCATGGAACATTTCTGTAGATGACTGGGGCATAGACAGTCTTGCCTAGCAGTCACAGCTAGGCTGAGGTCTGCCCACGAGGGATTGGAGTCACCAGGCCGGAGTTGGAAGAATCACAAGGCCAGGTCCCATTAACAAGAGTCTGGGTCAGAGTCAGGCCAGGGTCAGGCAGTACGAGGTTAGAATCAAGAGGCAGGAATCAGGGTCAAAGTCAGGCTGGAGTCAGAGACAAGAGCAGAGGCAATACTGGGTTAGAATCAAGAGGCAAGAATTGGAGTCGAAGTTGGGCTGGAGTCAAAGACAGGAGACAAGTCAAAGTCTGTCATTGCAGCAGGCCAAGGTCCATGTGGTTGCCCAGACAACTTCCTGGGCCAACCCCTGGGGTTAAGTAGGGACAGTTGGCCAATCAGAGGGCAACAGAGTACTGTCACTCTGGGTCTCATGAGCAGTACTTCCTGTAGCAACTACTCTCCACAGTGCTCCCTGGCCCTACGGTTCCTTACAATTTCAGCCTGAGAAATCAAAGGTATCAGCAACTGAAAAGAGGCTTATGAAGGGAAATGTTAGCAACCTTATCATAGCTGTTGCTAACACTTCCCGAACGACATGGTGCTGCTCCCAAAGTACTAACATTTTGCAGAGATCTCCTGAACTGAAGGCAGATGACCTGCCATTGGCTGGTTGAGTAACAAATTCCTAGGTGTAGTCATCATGACATGGTGTTTATCATCATATTAAAATAAAGTCTTTTCTCCTTCTTCTCATTCCTTCTCTTCCCAGTTTTCTCTCAATGATCAATCTCATCCCCTGTGATTCTTTTAAATGCAGTGGTGCCGGTGAAGGGAGAGTTTCTTTCCCTTCCTGCAAGATTAGTTCCAAATGGGGCTTTACCTAACATGAGCCAAATGTCAAGAATAGAGACCAAGATAGTGATCTAGGAAGGAAGTTCTCTCTTCCTTTAGACTATTTTTTGCAGTTGCTTTATCTGTTTTCTTTTCAGATTTCCAGATGTTTAACAAAGATACAGCTTTTATTTGACACCAAAAATGCTCATATAAGATTTCATGCATAACTGTACTGAAGTTTAGTTTGATTCTCCAAAGCCCTTACACATTTGTTTTAAACAAAAGTTGCATCTTTGTCTTTTTGATAAAGCCTTTGATTTTCTGTGACTTTTCCAATTAGAAATCACGAGAAAGCTGCTGGAGCTTTGGGAATTCTAAAAAAAGGTTCCATGAGTTCAAAAACATATTGGAATGTTAATCTATAGATCCAAATTTCCAATCCAGCCTTAAATCAGTCTGAAATTATGAACAAAGCTTTATTATGTACTTTTGCTCAAAGAGCTGTGAATTTACATGTGCAAAGAAAAATAAATGCATATGTAAAAATGGAAATTAGATGTATAATTGTCCACGACATACACAATTTGGAAGTCATGCTTGAAAATTTTGTTCATAATGCATGATTTCTTCTGTCTTATGTTCTCTACCTGTGCCTTTGTATTCCACACACCTCTCTATTTAGCAATCTCTGCCCAATGTTGTAGGATTCACAGTCTTTGGGAATAAGAACCAAATCTTGTACTTCTTACTAAGTTATTGCTCAGCCCAAACTAGAGTCCATGGGAGTTTACACTAAATAGGGACTGCAGGGGTTTAGCTCAAAGCAATTGTTTGCTCTTGATGATAAATTTAACATGAATGTAAAAAACAAAATCATATGATGCACTTAAGTCCAGATCCTGCAATTACATCCAATAGTGTGTGTGAGAAGCCCCATATCAAGGGTTCTATTATAGGATATACAAGTTATTTAAAAGTACTTAAGAAAAGATGTTATAGTAACATGTTACCAAGCATTTAGTAGAAATGGGGACACACAAAATTTCTAGTAACAAGTTAAATAATGAATCTGTCTCTCTTAGCTAATACTGACTCATCTATCCCCACAATACTGACACAGCTATAATGATAAATCATTTAGAAAGCTAACAGGTAATACTAAAACTGGTAAGAACATTATTACCCAGGCATAAATGCAAGAGACATAATTGTCAGCTAATAAAGCACATAACTGGAAATCCAAAGATCTGGGTTCCTCTGCTGTCTCTGCCAGAGTCTTGCAGTCTGACTTCAAACCAATCACTTGGGGTGATATTTTCAAAAGCACATTCAGGAGTTAACCACTAAGCTCTCATTGACTTTTCCAATGCAGGCTAAAAATCAACTCCCAACAATTTTAGGAGCTTGATAGGCTTTGGGCACCCAACTTCTTAAGCTGCTTTTGAAAATCCCACCTTTAATATCTGTGCCTCGGTTTCCCCATCTGTAAAATGGGAATGATCGTATCAACCTCACACAAGTGTTGTGAGGATTAAATCAACAGGCCCAGATTCTGAGCTACTCTGCAAGGCCATGCAGAGGCAGGGGGGTGAGCATGGCTGCATCGAACCCATGACTGCAGCAGGGCTGGTGCACGATGACAAGCAATCTGCTCCATTCACAATTGAGAGAGCAAATTAGGCTTTCTCCCTGTGCAAGAAGCAGCAGCATGCTTTTCAGAGGCCCAATGTCTCAGTGCGCCCACTGGGGTTGTGTGGCTCTACACTGCCCCTGACTCAGTGCTGTTGTTTTAAAACCATGACTTAGCCCTCAGTGTTTATAAAGTGCTTTGGGATCCTTGACAAGAAGGTGCTATATGGTTGCAAACCATCATACTTCCAGAATAGTGTCAACTGGTGTGATAGTATGCACAACTCTACATCAGCGTACAGTCCTCAGCAGATAGCCAATTCTTCCATTGGATTCAGTGGGAGAGTTGCTTGTCTGAGGCCTGCAGAATCAGGCCCTTCGTGCATCTGCTATAAACTTGGTAGCAGTCCAGTTAGAGTTTCTGTAAGTAAGTTTAACACATTATTGACAATGCTGAAAAAGGTGTAAGGAATTATCTGACAAACGGCTTTACAGCCTTGTGAAAATAATCCCATCCAGATGGATTAACTCTTGTAAATGGCTTTGCAAGGTTATCTTGTTTCCCCTACACCGTGTCAGCATATCTTCATTCAAAACAATTCACAGAAAGCTGCATATGTAATTATTACCTTTCCTAGTCATAATGCATGCTAACATTTTGTGTTTTTCATGACAGCCGCTACACATTGAGCAGAGGTTTTCATTGAGTTGCCCTCACTGTGTCAGTTTTCCCTTGAGTACTTGCATTAATTTAGAACCCTGTAAAATCAATGTGTAGTTCCAATTATTCCTTCCAGTGGTCACTAGATTGTCTTCCTTATTTCCATCTTACATGTGGCTTGCCAAATTTTATGCTCCTTTCTGCTGGCTTCACTAAGGCTGGATTCCCATTTTCTGAAGGATACCTGTTCGGCTAACATAATCTATTGAATATTGCCACTTAGCCATATTTCTTGCATATCTGCTTTTTTCTTTAGGTGTATGCCTGCCTGCCTTCTGTGGCTCTCAAATAGTATGCTTAAGCAATCTCAATACAGAGTCTAAGGATTTTAATCACCACCATTGGGCATTTTTGATCAGCATCCTCATATTCAAAATCCCTAAAATTTGCTACCCTTCTGCAGGTTTTATATGATTCCTCCCATGAGAATGTTGAACTTAATTATTTTGTTATCATTACTACCTAATGGCTCAATTTTAGTTACTTCTTGAAGCAACCCCTGTGTGTTGCTTAGGACAATCGAGAATAGCCT
The DNA here is from genome assembly GCF_027887155.1 of Malaclemys terrapin pileata. Classification (NCBI taxonomy): domain Eukaryota; kingdom Metazoa; phylum Chordata; order Testudines; family Emydidae; genus Malaclemys; species Malaclemys terrapin. Next base: position 67,430,132 of record NC_071508.1, read on the forward strand.
CTCCTTTTGTATGCTCTAGGATTAAGTGTTTTAATAAATAACTGTTTAATAAATTGAGAAATTACTTCCCTAAATCTTGTCCCAATGTAACATTTGATCAGTTTGTATATTGATGTCACCCATTATGGCTATATTATTAGTCTTAGTTGCTTCTGAGCTCCCTCAGTATTGTGCATTCAATATCCTTTTCCTATTCAGGTAGCCAGAATTATAAACTTGCTCATATCTGCCTTGGGATTTTGCCATCATACACATTCTAACGTATGGTCCTCTCCACTCTGAAATATTATCTCATTAGATTCTATGGAATCCTTTATGGACAGTGCTACTCCCCCATGTCTATGTCTTACTCTGCCCTCCATGTATCAATTCTAGACACGGATTGCAGTACCCCACTGATTTTTGTCATTCTACCACTGAGATGCCTGATTCTGATATGGAAATATTTAATGCTTCTCCAACACACCACATAACCCTGGTGCCCACCAACACTGTCCTAATCCTTTAGCAATATACAGCTTTGGCTTCTGAAGGTAAAGTACAAATTTTGTTAATATAAATAACTACTGGCCAAACCTCAAAGTCATTACTCATTCCTGACTCCCTACTCAGTGAAACTTAAGGAGATGTACCAAATCCTGAGCAGCTAGTCAGCATCCCAGATTTCCTAACATTCTGATGCAGTAGTACTATATTTTGCTAAGAAATGTCATCTCAAGAAGTTCTGAGCACTTGGTTGTATTTGGCTGATTAGGACATACACCTTTACTCCAATATAACGCTGTCCTCGGGAGCCAACAATCTTACCGCATTATAGGTGAAACCGCATTATATTGAACTTGCTTTGATCCACCGGAGTGCGCAACCCCGCCCCCTCCCCCCGGAGCACTGCTTTACCGCGTTATATCCGAATTTGTGTTATATCGGGCCGTGTTATATCGGGGTAGAGGTGTAAATGGTCTTCCTGGTAGAATAGTTGATTTAGTTCCACCTAGTATTTTCAATATCACAAATCCAAGAGCTCAACCTTTTGGGTATGAATATATGTGTCCACCAGTGACCAAATTAATCCCTGTATTCACATCCTACACATTATTGTAATAATCTTTGTACAAAATAAGCCTTTGAAGTATCATTTGAAAACCAATAATTCACTGGTCAATAATATCAGGGTGAAATGTATATAGCAGCATTATAAGTAAAGTTATGAAATCCCCCCGGATACTGTTAAAGGCAGTGTTCTAACTCACGTAGCCCTGATTAGGTAGGAGTGGTCAACTGGGCCTGTCTTTAATAAAGGGATGTGTGTTTACCTCAATTTGAATATAAGCTGTAAACAGTGAGAGGGGGAAGAAGGAAGACAAAGAAAATCTGCATTTCAGCATACACAGGTGAAGAGAAACAGCATGAAGCCTCCCTCCTTCACCAGACTCCAGGTGTCCTTGTTCTCAGCCAAAAAGAACTTTAACTAGGGATTACTCTCATGAAAATGCTTTTCAAAGGATGACTGAAATATGAAAATGTGGGGCAAAAGCACCCCAAGTTCCCTTTCTCTATCCATCTGTCTTTTTTCACCTCAGAAGGCAAAACAGCCAGCCATTGGGCTTTTGGGACCAGATCCTGGCCTGAGAGTTTGGTCAACAAAGTTACTGGAAACGTGATAAGAAACTTCACCTTGAGACAAATCTAGTTCATGAAGTTTAGAAAGCATTTTATCTTCATTTTTCTTGTAACCGTTTATGACTTTAATGCATCTTTTCTTGTGCTCACTTAAAATCTCTTTCTTTGTAAGTGAATAAACTTGTTTTATTCTTTAATCAAAACTAATCCAGTGTTGAGAACTGTGTGGGTAACTCCATTTAAAGTGCCAAACTGTTGAATCTTTATCCCTTTAGAGGGGCGACAGACATAGTATATCTGGACTGTCCAGGAGAGGGCTGGACACTTCAGAACATATGTTTTTGGGGGAAAATCTGGGACTGGCAGTATGTTGGGGTTACCCTGCATGTAGTAACTAAGGCTGTTGGAAGCCAGAGTGTGGCTGGTGTTTGTTAACAAGCATCTGGGGTCAGAGCTGCTGGACTAGAGCTGTGGTTATACACAGATACTCTGGGTGTGGCCTGCATGGTGTTTGACTTTGTGTGAGGAACCCAAGTTAAGAGCCACAGCGGCAAAGCATTGTGAGACACCCCAGCTTGCAGAGCAGGTGGTGACACAGCCCCTCACTGGTCTGGACTGCACCCCAGAATGCCATAGTATCCCCCCCGCATCTACAGTCAATCACAGACAGACCTTCTAAAGCTGATGGGTGTGCTAGCCACCCTTCATTCCAGCTAAACAGAAGAAGTTATAGGGCAAGATAGCTAGAGACAATGCAAGCCACCACTTGAGGTATGAGGCCACATGAAAGGCCAAATCAGCAGCTAAGCCATGTGGACTGAAAGATTTCCCTGTGGACTGATTGCAAAGGATGGAACTGTGGCACTGATTGATTATAGCTGTGTGTATATGTGTGTATCAGAGAGACAAGGTGGGCGTGGTAATATCTTTTACTGGACCAACTTCTGTTGGAGAGAGAGACAAAATTCCGAGGTTACACAGAGCTCTTCCTCAGGTCACAGCTCTCTGAAGCTTGAAAGCTTGTCTCTCTCACCACCAGAAGTTGGTCCAATAGAAAATATTCCCGCACCCGCCTTCTCTCACTATTATCCTCGGACCAACATGGCTACAACTACACTGCATGCATGCATGCAATGGGCAGAAAGTAGCCAGAAGGCAAAATAAAATCAGCAGACAATGAGAGAAGTGTTGTGAGCATGGCCCTAGGAGGGGACAGTGGCAGAACTTCTTGGGGCGCAGGACCAGCTGGAAAGGGAGGCTTGGATGGAAAGTACCTTCTGTTGTATGTCTCTCCTTTGTTCAGGGAAACAGGCATTGTGTACATTTTTTAAATAAACAGGATTGCCAAAAAAAAGATCTGATTCATCTCATGTAATGAATTTCTCCTCCCAAAGGAAACAACTTAATGAGGCCCTGAACCACTGGGGCCCGGGACCCATACAATAACATACAGTACCTACAACTTAAGAATCTCAGAGCACTTTACAACATTAATGAATTAAACCTTAAAACAATCACCCAGGAGACATTTTATTCCTAATTCATATATGGAAAGAAAAAGCATAGAGGTGTTAAGTGTTTTGCCCAAGATCAAATAGCAAGTCGACAGCAGAGCTTGAAATTAACTTGGGTCTCCAGCCTTCCAATCATGTGCTTTAGCCATAAGAACATCCTTCCCTATTTGCATCCAGACACACAGTGCCCTTTAATACATATTTTTAAAAAGGAGTACAGAGATTTTGAATTGTATAAGTTTTCACCACTATATGAGCTCTACAAGTGACAACTGCTTAGCTTAGCTTCTCTGAGCTGTCAAAGAGGCACTCTTTAACATGAAATATATCCTCCCGAGAGAGTTTATTTAGGGCAAAATACTCTTCTCAAAGTCTCAATGTACACCTCTCATCTTCACTGTAAAGCTCAACATGGATGCTCTGGAGTCACTGGGCCAGGTCCTCAGCTGATGAAAATCAGCATAGCTCCACTGAAATCAATATGGCTACATCAATTTACATCTGTTGAGGATCTGATTCATTGTACATATTTTCCACTGCCACAAATGCAAGCTTTGGACTTGGAACAAGAGCAAAAAGTACTATAGAAACCTTCAATGTGATTAAAGGATGGACAGTGTGGACCAAAGAAAAGACTCATCCTGAAAATACAGACTCTGAACAATGATTGCAAACGTATTCACTATCTATGGAACAAATTCTGAACACAATCTCAATGTGGGCTGCATATGTCTGCATCCAAACACTAAATTTGTTCTTCTATTAATACAGTGGCTGAATTTCACTGCATATGTAGTCTAATCCTACACAGTCATTTTAACTTGTCTCACATTAGACAAAGAAGACACACTGGAAAGCTGTCTCCAATCCCCTCACTGCATGGACTTTAGGATTTTTGCATCTAGATCCACTATGAAGCTCAGGCCTACCTCTATTACTGGCCCAAATCAAAGCCCAAGGTGCAGACTCTCCCAGGGGGTGGGAAAGGAAGAGGGAAGATTTGGATTCAGACCCAGGATTCAGGCTTATATCTAAATAAAAAAATATTTGAAGTCAAGCTAAGCTAAGACACACTTTCAGAGAGATCATTAAAAAAAACAAGAATGAGTCTGTATGAACCTCTGGAGACTGAAAAATATGTCTACTGAATGTTTTATTTGCTTTTATTTGCTATACAATCATTATGACCTTAATGGAATTCAATCATAATACAGCATAAATATACATCCAGCTTTAAGTACTGTGGGCAGAATATTATGTCCTGTATATTAAAATACTGATAACTATTAACACATTTTATTTGAGCTTACTTTAAAATCTTACAAGTTACTTAAATCATTCCTGGCAAATGTGTGCTCAGTGCATACCACACATGCCTTGATGCTTTAAATTTGTTTGTACAGCTGTGAAATTCTCAAATTAACTATCTGTCAGGAAAAGTAAAATATTGCCTGGAGAGTTAGGAGATGAAATCTAAGCCAGTGGGAGAAAATTACAAAATGGCATCCTGCAATATGAATCACTTTTATGGAATTGCACTTGTTGTAATAAGAAGTTTCTGGACAGCAAATCATTAACTGCAACATGGGTAGTTTCAGACATTTACTACTGTACAAGTCTCTGGCATTTATTAATATCACTATCTCTGTATCTGCCAGTTTACTAAACCTGCAGGATTATGACTCATTTGACATTGCAAACAGCACACATTATGCTTCTGAAAGAAAAATACAGCCCCTCTTGCAAAATGCATTCTACACTGACTGCGCTCCAGGGTCTCCAGCAGTCCATGTGCAGACAAAGTTCCCATTACTGCCAGGAGGAGTTTTGACTGATTCAGCAGTGTAGGATCAGACCTCTAATCAATATAGACCATGAACAGAATTTTTAAAAGCCCCTACGGGCCAGATTTTCAAAGATGCATAAAGACACACAAAGGCACTAAGGATTTTAAGGAACACATAAGTACCTAATTCAAAAGAGGTGCTTTCAAAAATCCCAGTTGTTGCCTTTCTGCATCTTTATGTGACTAAATACCTTGGAAAATCTGGCCCTGAATAATCATAATAATAATAATCAGCCTAAATCTATGGGGTTAAGGAATTAGGCTCCTAAATAACTTATACATTTTTGAAAATTTGACCTCATATGCATAAGGGGCATGAAACTGTATTTGACCTCAGAGAATTTCTTTCAAATTTGTCCCACAGGGAGACAGGATTTTGCTGTGCTTGCCTGCGGAAGTATCAGAGAATTCACCCCCAGAAACCAGGGATCCCTCAAGACCCATGCAGAGCCTATGCTTTTATGCTGGCTTCTGGCTCCTCACTTCCTTTTCCAGCTTCTTGTTCAGCCAGGGAATTTCCAGCCCACTGCTTCTTCTGGAGGTATCCTAATACCACAGGGATGCTTCTACATCACAGAGGGGAAAGCAATTTAATTAATGCTGTCAGGGTCCTCCAGGTCTGGAGAGAAGAGAATGCTGTAGAAACAGCCATTGGTTCACTCCCTCCTAATTCTTGCAGTCCCCCACCCACAACGGCCAATTCTTGTGGGGCTCCTATGCAGTTGAGGAAAAGAGAGGGGAACAATCCCATCAAAGCAGTACTTCCCAAGCTGCCAAATCCTCCTGGATTTTTTTTTACACTCCTATAACTAAAAGAACCATATTGTGATACTACCTTGCAGTAGGAATGGGACTGCTTATGGTGTAAAAGCATTACTCAGGCTCAATCAGGGTATCGCAATCTGGCTCCATGCAATTCCAATGAACAAATGAGCAATAACTTCCTTCAGTGATTCAGTGTGTGCATTATCCAGTTTTAATACATTCCTAGATGTGTTACTGGACACGACACCAAAGGCAGACAACTAAAAGGCTTTTAGAAGGGCACAGGGATTAGCAATATACATCTGAGATAACAGGATGTATCTTTTTCCTTAAACTTGTAAAAATGAATTAAACCCAAAGTATTTTATGGAGCCTGAATTACCATTTGAGAAGCAGCTCACACAGAAGGGAGAGCTCCACGTTTGGAAGTAGTTTAAATTCTCTCTAGTCTTTAGGATTATGGCAGTACCTTGTGGGATTTTTCCATTATCTGTCTCCCCTGGTCTCACCCTATACTGTCTGCCTCCCCCACACTCAGCTTTGGTCTGGCTGCTGCCTCCAAGCCAGTTATTCTAGCTGTCATTCTTTTTATATCAGTCAGCTTCTTCTTTTTTTTTTTTTTTAAGGATCTAAGTGCTTTCTCTATTTTAATAGAAGCTGGAGTGTCTAATAGACCTAGCTGCCAAAAATGTCATCTTCAAGGGGGTTGCTGGGTGAAAGCCTGTTATGTTTCTTTATTCCTATGCATTGAGTAACAATCTAATGGCTCCAGAATACAACATATATTATTAACATGGTATACAGTAATGGTTCCAGAGAGTATTGTAGAATTCTTACTATGCTAAATTTCATACACTATGATTCTCATATAAATTTCCTTGGCACCAAGAGTCACATTTTCCAGTTGTGGAGTCTACTGCCTAGGACTGCTACATTAGGGAATTACAATATGAAAGGATAAACAGACCCCTAATAGTTTGTAATGACATACAGCCATTACACTGTCATTTCTTTGAATTCTTATTATTCCAAATATGAAATATACATTGAGAAATAGCTTTGGACTGAGATTTTTCTATGTTATTTCAATTTGTTATAACAGTCTGACAAAGAAAATTACCTATAAATCTAAATAATTACAGTATAACAGATTGCCAAAGTTCTAATTGTCCTATTCTTTACCTGCTGCTTTACTTACTCCAAAGAGTGAGTTCAGTTAATTTTGGCTCTTTTAGGGCCAGATTCTCATGTGGTGTTAGTGTAAGCCCAGAATGTCTCAAGATCTGAGGACGTAGCCCAACATTTTGACACATTTCCTATTAATCTTTGCTAACATCATCTCTCTCCCCAAGCAACAGCAGATAACAAAGTTATGTGATAACATCTCTCGCCCGCGCCGCTTCTCGCCGCCCCCATTGGCCCGGGAGGGCGAACCGCGGCCAGTGGGGGCCACGATCGTCCGAACCTGCCGCGTCAGCAGGTAAATAAACTGGCCCAGCCTGCCAGGGTGCTTACCCTGGCGAGCCGCATGCCAAACATTGCCGACCCCTGATATAGAAAGTAGGAAAGGGGAGGAGAAAGTAAAGATAGTATCATAGAAATGTAGGGCTAGAATGGACCTCAAGAGGTCATCTAGTCCATCCCTTCTGAAAGTTTATGCCAACCTGTGCAAATGTCTGACTTTCTGGCTCACCAAGAGACATCAGAACTCTATAAAGGTAGTTCTACGTCAACATTTTAGGTGGACCACCGTAACTTGCATTAAACTTTCTTCTTTAATGTGATAAACAAACAAACTGTGGTAAACAGAGGGGGTCACAGAATAGGAAAAATTTCCACAAAGTGTCTTTTTTGTCAAAAAATTCAAATTTGCAAATTTTTTTTATCCGCCCTAGTGATTAATAATTGATAGAACTTAAGTAAAGCTCATCGCTGCCAAATTTTGCATAGCCCCAGGTGTGACATTTTATGCAAACTGTATGATAAACGAATCTGCATCTGGATTAGAAGATTTTAAGGCCAGAACAGACCACTCCAATCATCTTAATGTGATCTCTTGCACAGCACAGACCATAGAATTTCAACAAGTGGTTTCTTCATCAAGCCCATAAGTTCTGGTTGAGCAAGGGCATAAGTTTTACAAAGAAATCCAATCCTGATTTAAAGACTTCAAGTGATAGAAAATCTACCATATCCTAAAGTATGTAGTTCCAAAGGTTAGTTACTTCCACTATAAAATAGGTGCACCTTATTTCTAGTCTGAATTTGTCTAGCTTCAGCTTCCAGCCATTGCATCTTGTTATGCCTTTGTTAGACTAAAGAGCTATCTACTATCAGAAATCTTTTCCCTATATACGTACTTATAGACTGAACTCTTAACCTGCTCTTCGTTAAATTCTTTAGCATCTCATTGTAAAGCATATTTTCAAGATCTCAGATCATTCCTATTGCACTTTTCTGAACCCTTGCCTATTTGTCAACATCCTTTTCAAAGTGTTGACACCAGAACTGGTGATAATATTCCAGTAATGGTCTTACCAATGTTATAGAGAGAGGAAATAACACCTCCCTACTCCTACTCGATATTCTGTTGGTTATATATACATAACCCTAGCATTTGCTTTCTTAGCCGCTGCATCACACTGAAAACTCATGTTTAACTTATCTATCATGATCCCTAAGTACTTTTCTGAGTCATTGGTTTCCAAAATACAGTCCTACATTCTTGGTTCCTAGACAAATGGCTTTGCATTTAGCTGTAGTAATGCATGTTTGTTCAAGAGATGAGATCTAGATCGCTCTGTAGACCTGACCTGTCATCATTTATCACTGCACCAATTTATGTGTCTTGTGTTTGTGAGTTTTGCATATGCACAAACATCTGCATATGACCATAAACTTTAACTTATGGTCAACACATCCTGTCTCAGTCAGTGGCAAGTGAAGGACAGGAACTGCAGAAAATCTGGCAGCTTGTGGCTAGTGTAGGTGGGAGTGACTCTGAGGAGCTGCTAGGATAGATGGCAGGTAAGCCCCAGATGGTGTCTGAGATGGATGGGTGCTGAACAAACAAAGGTGTCTGGGGCTAGGAGGGTGCTGGAGGGAGTCTGGGATTGCTGAAGAGGAGGAATCAGGGAAAACTGGGATTCTCAGAGAGGACTAGGTGTCCACTTTTGGAGGGGGAGGGGCTAGGAAAACCTGTTTAGAGGTAATCTGGAGACTCAGAGGAGTTGGCTGGATTCATAGGGGGAAAGCCAGATGTTGGGATAGGTAACTGTCTGGTAGGATGCTGGGGATTCTGGTGCTAGTACTAGGCCCCTCACCTCTGCCCTATGACTGCCTTCTTCTCTTCTTCCCTACTGTGATTCAGCATGGAGAGACAGACATGCCACATGGCTGCCTGGCTTCAGGCAGAGCAAGCGCTATAGTGATCACAAACGGCCTGTAACAGCAACTGCCGACATTCCTGCAGCCCAGATCCAATTGAATGTGTGGCAAATGTTACCAAAATTATTACAGGTGAAGATGTGTAGGATGGAAAGAGCCAAGCTTGACTCTCAGAGCTCAGGCTTTGTTTTCAGGACTGGTGGTTAAAAAAAAAATCTTTTGTTATTTGTACACTGAGTTCATTTGATAGGGAACTCACTGAAAGACAATGAACATGAAATTCCACTATGTCATTTTTACAAGGTTACTTTGAAGAGCAGAACAAGACTTTAGGGCTGATCAAAAGTTTACTGAAGCGAACAGAAAGACTTTCATTGTCCCCAATGGTCTTTGAGGCAGTCCATTTAAGAACACATTTCAAAGCAACCTTTGCTGCTCTTCTGTGGCTTCCAGGCTGTTCATTGAAGTGCTGCTGCAACAGAGCCTTTAATGGAATGTGCATTACATTGTCAAGGATACCAGCACGATTACTAAAATAGCTTATTTTTGTGAAAGAATTGGCATATAAGAAAAAGCACTCAGCATTTGGAGGAATGTACACTGATTTTACTAGAGTTTTATTTTTCTCATTTTTCTATGTGGAGTAGTGGTCCCAGGTTCCAAGGGGTAGAGCCTCCACAAACAAAACCTCTGAAACTCTCAAATACAATTAGATCCATGAAGTTACAGATCCTAAATGCTGATAGCACATGTGACATGTTATCCAAGACTTACTTTGCCAGGCTTGTTTGCATCAAAACTGTTTTCTTTAAATTTCTCTTGTAGGGTCTCAGCTAGTCGACACAGCAAGGAACCATTATCCAACTTCTCCATAAAAGTTTCTGCCGTTATCTCCCTACCTGAAAGGGAATAAGAAAATTAACATGGCAAAAAAGGATGCCTGTGTCAACACAAGAAATGTAAATAATGGATTTGCAAGGAAAATCCATAAACCAAACCCCATTGAAGTCAATGGGAGTCTTTCCATTAACTTCAATGGGCTTAGAAACAAGCCCTAACTGAATAACTCACATTACACTGAGTTTTTATCGTTTAGTCTTGCTGCTATTTTCCTGGCACTGAGACTCAATTTTTTGGATACATTTTTTGGTTGGATAATTTGATGTTTTCTTTGGGATGGTATATTTTTAAACATTCATCTTGTCAAACAACACATTTTTGTAGAATGAGTCCAACTAATATGCCAGATTCTGTTAATCTTATTTTACCATTTCTGACTATACAGGACCACTTTTTTTATTTTAGTGACATTAAAAAGGTGCCAGATTGACAGCCCTGCAGCATAATGTCTTAAATTTATCCTCAGAACAAGTACACTGCAAGCTTCACCCTCACTCCCAATAGTCCCCAGCTTTAGAGATGAGAGGTTAATTTCTATTTCATTGTTAATTTAGGATTTGATCCTGGAAGGTGCTGACAATTTTCTGTCAAAATTGTTTTTTGAAGGAAAGTGGAGTTTGACAAAATGAATGTTGTCATTAAATGAGTGTCTACTTTCCATGAAAAATTACCAATTTATTTGGTCTAAAAATTAAATGCTCATAAACAAAAATATTTTGATTTTGGTAATGCTGTCACATTGCTTCAGGAGGACTGAAGTTCAGTTGCCTCATTTCCCCATTGATCTCTACAGGCTGGGCTCCCTAGTGGATTATATCTCACATGATATACTGCTTCCACTCTCCAAGACAGGACATCCTGGTGCATCATAGCAGATGTAATCCAACCAGGGTGCCAAACCTATAGATAAGATTGGAAGGATTAGACTTTTATCAGTAAGTGTCAGTAAACATGGATTTCACTATACATGGACAAAATGATAAAAATATTTCCATTGATAGTAACTGAAATTTACAGATAGGCAAAGAAAGAAAATGCTGCTTGAAAACTTAAGAATTTGATTTAAGAATACTTAATTTGACATGTGTAGTTGACAATTTTGTTTTAACTGTTATAAAACTTTTGAATCTCAATGCCCACTGTCATTAAAATAATTTATTTTCTAATACCCCCCCCCATAATTTCCTGCAAGTGTGAAAACTAAAAATAGATAAAAACAGTAAAATGACTTAAAATAATCAATATTACCAATCAAAATTATATAAAATATAAAAATTTAATTCTGCCAAGCTTTGCTATAGAGGAGGAAATGAAGCAACTGAACTTCAGTATCAGGCAAATTAATTGAAACTATAATTTAAAAAAAATCAAATATCAGACACAGGTGAGCACAATATTGGAGAAGATCAACATGGCTTTTGTACAGGGAAATCATGCCTCACCAACATATTAGAATTCCTGGGGGGGTTCAACAAATATGTGGACAAGTGCGATCCAATGGATATAGTGTACGTGGGCTTTCAAAAAGCCTTTTGACAAGATCCCACACCAATGGCTTTTGAGCAAAGTAGGCAGTAATAGAATAAGAGGGAAGGACCTCTCTTCGATCAGTAACTGGTTAATAGCTAGAAAACAAAGGGCAGGGATAAATGGTCAGTTTTCACCGTGGAGAGAGGTAAATAGCGTAGTCCCCCAAGGAAATGTACTGAGACCTGGGCTGTTCAACATATTCATAAATTATCTGGAAAAAGGGGTAAACAGTGAGGTGGCATAGTTTTCAAACAATACTAAATTACTTGAGACAGTTAAATCCATGTCTGACTGCGAAGAGTTATGAAGGGATCTCACAAACCTGAGTGACTGGGCAAGAAAATGGCAGATGAAATTCAGTGTCAATAAATGCAAAGTAATGCACATGGGAAAACATAATCCCAACCGTACATACAAAATGATGGGGTCTCAATTACCTGTTACCATTAAAGAAAGAGATCTTGGAGTCATTGTGGATAGTTCTCTGAAAACAGCTGCTCAATGTTCAATGACAGTTGAAAAAGCTAACAGAACATTAGAAATCATAATAAGACAAGAAATATCATGTCACTATATAATTCCATGGTATGCCCACACCTTGAGTACTGAGTGCAGTTCTCATCTCCCCAACTCAAAAAAGATATATTAGAATTAGAAAAAGTACAGAGAAGGGCAACAAAAATGATTAAGAGTCTGGAACAACTTACATCTGAGAAGAGATTAAAAAGACGGACTCTTCAGCTGAGAAAAGAGATGAGTAAGGGGAGATACGATACTGGTCTCTAAATTTATGAATGATGTGGAGAAAATGAATAAGGAAGGGTTATTTGCCTCTTCACATAACACAAGAACCAGGTCACCTAATGAAATTAATAGGCAGCAGGTTTAAAATATAAGGAAGTACTTCACACAATGCACAGTCAACCTTTGGAACTCGTTGCCAGGGATGGTGTGAAGGCCAAAAGTATAACTGGGTTCAAAAAAGAATTAGATAAATTCATGGAGGATAGATCCACCAAAGGCTATTAGCCCCTCCACTAGTTGTCCCTAAATCTCTGATTGCATACAATAATACAATGCAGTACATACAATAATAATTATTATGATTATAATCATTTTTAAAAACTGTCTCACACTTCCATTAAAAAAAAAAAAAAGGAGAGAGGAAAGAAAAGAGAGGTTGGATTGTTTTGTTTTGAACCACATTCCCTTTCTTTTTAAATAAATCCCTCTTTTTTCTATCCCTTTAAAACAAAATAATTTTTTGAAATATTTCATTTTGTATTTTTTGTCCAAAAATATACAAACCAGACCAATTTTAATCAAATTTTAATTTACAAAAGCACAAAAATCAAAAGGATACTACAGTAGGATTTATCTGACCATGGCTTTGAAATTGTTGGAAAGGTTTTAGGTACTTTGACAATAATGTAACACCTTGAAGGAAAACAGTCCCCAGTGTTCTTCTTTTTGTAGGCTAAAACCAGAGAGGAATAAAATAAGATCTGTAAAGCATGTGATTCTCAGATGCAGCAATAGACTCACTTTTCTGGTTCAAGTTAAACTTGTTATTTCTGATACATTTATTCTTTCAAGAACATCTGTTTGACGTAAAACCTTTTTTTCCATTCATTTTTTAGCCTTGATTCTCTCCACTGTAGATTTCATATTGTAGCCTCTAGTGTATATAATGACTTCTGCAGGTGGCAGAAGAGCAGTAGCAGCACTGCATCACAATAGAAGTCTGTGCATAACTGACATTATTTTAGTGGTGCATGCAGTTCTTCTGGAGCCAGGAATTAAATTAATAGCCCCCAGACACAAAAAAGTCAGCATCCCAGCGCCTTAATACCTTCACCACCATGTTTGGCCTACATTTTCTACTGTTAATAATGAAAAATATTTTCCATTTTGTCCCTTCGGTCGAAGGTGCCGAAACTATCAGAAAGCTAATTTAAAGAACGGACATATTAGAAGCTGTTTTATTTTAAAAGGCAGTATTATATGTGAATATAGAACTCTATTGTAAGATATATACATTAGTTTCTTTAACCATAACTGAAGTTTTATTGTTTTAAATGCAAACTCTTTAGGATTTTCTATATAGGTAAAATAACCCTCATTTTAAATGCCCATGATGTCCTATGATTTATGGATTTGGCTATTCTCTTGGCTGCTTTTATAAATCTGATTAAAGCAATAAGCTTAAAATATATATATTCCTTTTTAAACAGATGCAGAAAAAATGCTTTCTATCTTCTCTTGCCATTTAACAATACAATTACATTAGCAGTTTGATTATTACATTTTTATATATTAAGCTGGAATATTTTAGTTCTGCTGCCTTTTATGAATGCTGAAAGAATGAGTTTTGCATTGAACATCTGTATTTAATGAAAAATATATTAGGTGTTAGCTTTCAATTCACTGTATTTTATGGCCCCAAAAGGTGGCATTTCTTTGCTAAAAGAGACACCATGACATATTTAACAGATGAAATGTATTGATTCAAATGAGAGTTATGTTCATAGCTAGGGGACAAAAAATGGCTTCATATATTTGGATGGAAGAAAAATTAAAATCCATTAAAAAAGATCTTTAAATGAGCTATAATTACAAGAAAGCAGTTGCAATGTGCATATAGGATGGTAACAACATAATCTATAATAAAAACTAATGCTAGAAGTATGCAAACAGGAAAATAAAGTCTTCTTCAATATAGCAATCATTGGGACTATTTGCATGAATTAGGATAGCTGCTTACATAAATAAGGGTTATATAGATCAGGCCCCAGATCCTGCTGATGCTGGATTGGGTTTTGCAATTCAGTTTTGAGAATCTTTAGCAGTCAAAGCATGGGAGCCAAGGGGCTCTGGCTGCTATAGTAGGTTTTGAAACGTCACTCCAGCCTATGTACTTACAATAAGATTATCAATCATTAACATTTAAAAACACAAATAAATATAATGTCAAACTAAAGGTTTGTAAATTGAGACATTTGGACCAGATTGTCCGGTCTGGCTGAGCTGTGTTTTGCACTGGAACTAATTCTGGGGCCAGCTGGAGACCATTTCTTCTCCCAGCATAACCAGGAACAAAGTAAGGGCTCCTCTAAGGCACACCAGCAAGAACTTCTCTAGTAATTAGAGACCACTGAAGTGCAAGCATTTTGGCCTGCACCTTTTCACACCTATTCTACCCCAACATGCCCCCAACATCAGGGAGCTGAGAGCAGGTGGTGTAGATACACATGTGAAATCTCCAACTGCCTCAATAGGACCAGAGCAGCAGAAAGTAGCCAGTACTGCTGCCAAAGCCCTAGCCCTGTCTTCATCATCACCTACAATCTAATATATAATGCTGAAGCTGTAAAGTTTTTTTTGGTTGTCCACTCATTCACACCTGGGTAAATCAGGAGTAACTCCATCCAAGTGAGCTGATGCAAAATTAGTGTAGGAGAGGAGGATCAATCTCCATGTGGAATATAAATCACATTAATATGCTTAGCTGGGTAATCATCAGATTAACACCACCTGAGTGTAATGATTATAAAATTCAAGTGAGGTATCTTCAAAACTATCAGAATTTCTTACTGAAACACACCCAGTGGTCCATAAACCTGGTTTTC
Organism: Malaclemys terrapin pileata; assembly: GCF_027887155.1. NCBI lineage: Eukaryota > Metazoa > Chordata > Testudines > Emydidae > Malaclemys > Malaclemys terrapin. The sequence continues at coordinate 67,445,323 of NC_071508.1, forward strand.
CAAGGCTGACCTTCAGAAAGAGCATTTGTAACGAGAGTATGTCTACATTGCAACCTAAACCCAGGGTTCAAACTCAAGCTCAAGCCTAACCCCCCTTCTATATACACACAAATAGTGTTAAGCCAGGGCTAAGACCCAGGGTCCCAGGACCCCACAAGGATGGAGGGTCTGAGCTTGAGTCAAGCTGGGACCCAGAGTTTAAGTACTATTGCTTTGCATTGTAAATGCAGCCCCACTGAACTCATGCTCTGGGAAGCCATCAAAAGTATTCCACAGTTCCATGGGCTGACTTTCGTTGTCCTCTGGACAGTTAACTTTGGTGGGCAGTCAAGTTTTGTCAGACTGCACTACGAACGAAGGGCTAACGTGGCCACGTTTTGGGAGAGTGCTAGGAAGTCTGGGATATATGTGGTCAGAGTTAGGACCATATAATGCAGTGTAGATGCTGGAGCCCAGGGTTCAACAATTAAGAACATAAGAATGGCCATACTGGGTCAGACCAAAGGTCCATCCAGCCCAGTATCCTGTCTACCAGCAGTGGCCAATGCCAGGTGCCCCAGAGGGAGTGAACCTAATAGGTAATTCCTAACCTAGGGTTACAAATCAGTGTAGATGCTCAAGCCCTAGGTTAACAAACCCAAGGTCTGCTAACTCAAATTCTACTAACCCTGGGATTACATTGCAGTATAGATGTACCCTAAGACTATATTGACTATTTATGGATGAATTAATGAAGACAACATTTTGCTAAATAGAAAGGGCCTGGTTGTTCTGTCTACATTGGATGGGGCAGGAAACACTCACTAACATTCATAGCTGTCATCTGTGTGTTGAAAAACGTTATCAAAAGGCAAGAGATACATTGTCCTTTCCATGAATAGTTCTCAGATAACAGACACGCTAATACATTTTGCTACATAGAACCATTTCAAAAGACACAAGACAAAGAACTGATGAAGGGTCATGAAATTCCAGATGTATTAATGCAAAGTGTAAGGGAAGACTTATTTTAATATGCAAAGAGGTTTCTCTATTTTAAATTGATTATTACTTTAAAATCACTAGCAAACACAAGAAACACAAGATGGCAATTACCCTTTGCAGTATGTCAACCATATAACACTATGAGTTGAACTTACTGTCAAGAGATCCCAGTTTTCATGTGCAGACTTCTAAGAATTCCCTAAGACCCATTTGTGCAATGAAGTCATGGGATTACTAAGAGAACCATTTAGACAGTGAAAAATCTCTTGAAGACATCTATACGTGACAATAGTGACCCATATATAGACCTGTTGAACCTATGAAATACACCAACAGAAGGATGGGTTTCCCCAGTACTCATGCACACAGGTGTACACAGATGGGAATGGTGGGTCATTACACTAATTGAATCTATTTCCCCATGTTAAGTTATCCTCACACCTTCTATGGGTCATCTCGATTATCACTTCAAAAGTTTTTTTTCTCCTGCTGATGATAGCTCATCTCAATTGATTGGCCTCTTACAGTTGGTATGGCTACTTCCACCTTTTCATGTTCTCTGTATGTATAAATATCTTCTCTCTGTGTGGTCCATTCTATGCATCCAATGAAATGGGCTGTAGCCCACGAAAGCTTATGCTCAAATAAATGTGTTAGTCTCTAAGGTGCCACAAGTATTCCTGTTCTTTTTTACAGATGAACAAGGATTTTACTTCCCACAAGACCTCTTTTGCTCACACTGAAGCGGATACCAGACTTAAAAACAAAACAGGAATCAAAGCAAAAAAGACAACAATTTTACAACAGGCATACAGAACCATTGTTCAGGTTGACAAGAAGGTGATTAACTCACTTTAGAACAGATGATAAAAGCTGGAAGCCAGCGAGTTTTGGCTCCCACAAGAGACAAGAGATCTTATATTGTGAAAAGTCAACAGCAGAGAAATAATCAATGTCTACTTGAAATGAAATACCTAAGACATCCCAAAGGCATGTTGGGTCAGAAGGAAAAGAGGTGAAAACTCAAGGAACATGCAACAGAATGAGAATCCTTCTGTGTCAGGGCCAGAAGAATCATTAGAGGCACCAAAACCACCAATGGCTTGATTTTCAGATATGTGGAATACCTACATCTCCAACTGACAGGAGCTGCAGGTGCTCAGCACTACTGAAAATCAGGTCCCTTTTAGACACAAACATCATGAAGGATGACAAGTTCAAGTAGCACCTGGCTAAAGTGAAAGTATAAGATGCCTAAAATGAAAGTAATGTTACCAACTAGGCCTAATCAAAACATTTTTCAATCAAAATTTGAAATATTAAAATTTTCATCAACTTTACAAATTTTGAAATCTTTTAAACCAGCTCTACTCGTAGCTGTGCTTTGAGAAAACCAACAAAAGACACACAAGGTTGTGATCAGATGTAACTGACTCAACAAATAATTGAGGGCAAAAATCTATTTAAAAGTTATATATCCATAAAAGGGGATTAAGGGAGGAAGTAAGGAAAAGGAATGTAATGTTTCTGTATGAGAGCTGTATGCTAATGAGATTATGTAATAATAGTATGGCATGATTATGCTAATCCCATGTTAAGCATGTGAACATGCCCAGTGTGAAACAGAAGTTTCGAGAAGTTCAAGGAGAACTAAGCTCAGTGCTTGTGAAGTAGAAAATATATGCTGAGCTTCCTCCCCTGACAAACCTGGCTCCTGAGTGCTTCATAAAGCATTACAACAAACTATCGAGCTAAAAAACTCAAAACACCTACTCCACAGAGCTAATTGAACCATACTCTTAAATCTAGTACTTCAGTGACCTCTAAACTGGACAGGGCTCAGAAGGGCTGCCACCTTATCCAGTAGGGCTCATTGTTATTAAACTCAGAATTGGGGCGACAGGGCCAAAGCCAACTGTTCAAGAGTCTCTGCAAAGCCACATAAAACCACAGATCAAATTTAATGGGCTAGGGCAGGGGTCGGCAACGTTCGGCAAGCGGCTCGCCAGGGTAAGCACCCTAGCGGGCCGGGCCAGTTTATTTACCTGCTGACGCGGCAGGTTCGGCCGATCGCGGCCCCCACTCGCCGCAGTTCGCCATCCCGATGGGGGCGGCGGGAAATGGCGCGGGACGAGGGATGTGCTGGCCGCGGCTTCCCGCCGCCCCCATTGGACCAGGACGGCGAACCACGGTGAGTGGGGGCCACGATCGGCCGAACCTGTCGCGTCAGCAGGTAAATAAACTGGCCGGGCCCGCTAGGGTGCTTATCCTGGTAAGCCGCGTGCCGAACGTTGCCGACCCCTGCCCTAGCCCATTAAATTTGATCTGTGGTTTATGTGGCTTCATATTTGGCAGCCTGGTTCAACCAACCCTGAAAAGAAGTGAGAATCAGAAGGTACTGAAGTTCCTATCAGGACTAACAAGGCAATGGACATTACACTTTAAAAGAGATTAAGGACTTGTTTTCACTACAGAGTAAGTTGATCTAAGTTACGCTACTCCAGCTACGTGAATAACATAGCTGGAGTCGACATAGCTTAGGTCAACTTAGTGCAGTGTCTTCACAGCACTGGGTCGACAGGAGACACTCTCCGGTCGACCTCCCTTACACTTCTCGGAGAGCTGGAGTAGCAGGGTCGACTGGAGAGTGCTCTGCTATTGATTTAGCAGATCTTCACTAGACCAGCTAATTCAATCCCTGTTGCATCGATTGTATCAGGGTCAATCTCCCTGGTAGTGGAGACCAACCCTAAGTAACTGCTGGAACATAGGCTAGCTTATAGCCAGTTTGGGAGTAAAGTGAAATAGCCCTGTTTGGGACTTGACACACGGACTCTGCACATTCCCAATACACCATCTTTTCCAGCTATCCAGTATAGAAGGCAGTGGTTGTACAGAGGCCATGGCCCAGATCTTCAAAGACATTTAGGAGCCGTTTACTTCAATGGGAGTTAGGCATAGGGTGACTAGACAGCAAGTGTGAAAAATCGGGACGGGGGTGGGGGGGTAATAGGAGCCTATATAAGAAAAAGACCCAAAAATCAGGACTGTCCCTATAAAATCGGGACATCTGGTCATCCTAATTATGGAACCTAAATATTTTTGAGGATCTGGGACCACAACCTTCTTCAGCAAAGAACTTAAGTGCATGCTTAACTTAAAGCACATGGCAGTCCCATTTCAAAAGCACTCAGCTCCCACTGGAACAACCATGCTGGGTGCTGATCCCTTTTGAAAATCTGCCCCGTAATTTCACAATGGGAATTATTGGGTGCTGACTATTTCTGAAAACCAGGCTTTTATTTAGATACCTAAACACAAGCTCTTTTGAAAACAAGGTCCTAAGCATGATTCTGAGCACTGGAAAAATCTTGCCCTTATTGTAGTGTACAGAATGATAATTATAAAGAAGGGAAGCGAGGAGTGGAATCTATTAAGAGAAAACAATATATGGGAGTAAATTTAAAAGCCACTAAATAAAAAATAAACAAATAAACAAACACAAAGAGCTGAGAGTACACATCCATGTCAGAGCTAAAAATATTTTCCAAATAAAAGGTACAAATATTATAGTCCCTACTCAAGCAAAAGTCTGATTGTGACACCTTCCCCAATATGAGGCAATCTGAGAACTCAGAGAGAGTGATTGTTTAAACTACCTGAATTATTGATTTTAGGAATGTGGCACTTCCTTTTCTTTCTTCTATGTATGCACGTGTAATGGAATGCAGCCACATGTATACAGACTCTGCAGTTGTCAGAAATAGTCCTTTGAGCAATTCTGAGAAGTGCACTCCACTGAGATAGCATCACAGATAATCAGCAGAATGTGTGCTTAAACTACCAGGATCTCCTTGAAGATAATTTTAAAATTAAAAAAAAAAAAATGTAGGATTGAAAGAGATCATCTAGTTCATCCCCCACGCTGGGGCAGGGCTAAGTATAACTAGACCATCTCTGTATCTAAGCCTGTTCTTAAAAAATCTCCAATGATGGAGCCTGCCTATGTAATCTGTTCCAGTGCTGAACTGCCCTTATAGTTAGAAAGTTTTTCCTAATATCTAAGCTAAATCTCCTTGCTGTAAATTAAGCCCATTACTGCTTGACCTACACTCGATGGACATGGAGAGCAATTGATTACGGTCCTCATCACAACAGCCCTTATCATAATTTGAAGACTGATGTTGCCCCTCAGCCTTCCTTTCTCTAGACTTAACATGCCCCATTCTTTCAATCTTTCTTCATAGGTCATGTTTTCTAAATCTCTTAGTGCAGAGGAGAGACCCAAAACTATCTCCTGTTTGTCCACATCTTTCTTGAAATGTGGTGCCAAAAACTGGACACAGTACTCCAGCTGAGGCTCACCAGTGTAAAACAATTACATCCAGTGCCTTATACAAGACTCTCCTGTTAATGCATCCCAGAATGACATTTGCCTTTTTTTGAAACTGCAATGCATTATTGACTCATTCAATGTATAACCCCAGATCCTTTTCTGCAGTACTGCTGCCTAGCTAAGTTATTCATGTTATTCTTCATGCTGAATCAAATCAAAGGGACATTGTTTTAACTCTTCAGAGTTAATGGGGGATAGGGAGTCAAAGGGTACGTCTATACTTACCTCCGGGTCCGGCGGTAAGCAATCGATCTTCTGGGATCGATTTATCACATCTTGTCTAGACGCGATAAATCGATCCCAGATCGATCTTGGAAGTGCTTGCCGTCAACGCCGGTACTCCTGCTCCGCGAGAGGAGTACACGGAGTCGACAGGGGAGCCTGCCTGCCACGTGTGGACCCACGGTAAGTTCGAACTAAGATAGTTCGACTTCAGCTACGTGAATAACGTAGCTGAAGTTGCATATCTTAGTTGGAAGTGGTGGGCTAGTGTGGACCAGCCCAAAGAATGACTGACTAAAAAACTAAAAAACAAAAACAAAAACCTACCATACACAGCAACACTACACATCTCAGTCTTCTCTGAGTTCCTCATCTATTTAAAATCATAAATTCAAGTTGCATTGCCCAGCTCTCCTGAATCTACTGTCAAAACCTCTATTTACATTTACAATCTCAGCCAGTACATTGTCATGGTTTTCAGTTTGTAATTCTGAGCTTAAATCATTGAAGCTGGAATCAAAACTACTGTCACCTTTATTTCCATTGATCACTATTTGCCTCTGCAAATGAAATTCCAGAGATAAACCTGCCCCATTCAGTAAATAGATTCAGACAGTACTCTTGGCAAAAGAAGATATTTTATGTATTTGTAAAACCCTATACAGTAGAATCTCAGAGTTATGAACACCTTAGTTATGAACTGACCAGTTAACCATACACCTCATTTGGAACTGGAAGTACTCAATCAGGCAGCAGCAGAGATCAAAATAATAATAAAAAAGGCAAATACAGTATAATACTATGTTAAACATAAACTACTACAAAATAAAGGAAGAGCAGCATTTTTCTTCTGCATAGTAACGTTTCAAAGCTGTATTAAATCAATGTTCAATTGTAAACTTTTGAAAAAACCAGAAGGTTTTGTTCAGAGTTACAAACCATTCCGGAGGTGTTTGTAACTCTGAGGATCTACTGTATTGCTGTGAGTCCAAGTGTGTCTGACTCCCTGTCTGCCTGACTGTCGTGCAGCTTAAGTGTTGTGCAATGTAAATTAATAAACAACAGCTAGGTGAAACAAAAGTGTGTTCTGATTCAGCAAAAACAACAATGCATAGTCAATTAAGAAACTTGTTTTTAAAAACATGGGCCAAGTCTCCTGTCTTGTGTAGATATAGGTAATTCCCTTGCAACCAAACTGCATAAGTGAGAGGATCCATTTGTGAAAAGCAGTGGTAGAATGAAACTGCTGGACACTGTATGCTGCATAATTAAAACAAAGCTGCACTTGTTTAGGTTAGTACAGCACTGTGAAGGGTCGCAGTTTGACATGCATTTGAAAATAAGATTTTAAATTATATTTGGCATTTCAGACCCTCCTGCTGATGCCACTTTCTTGCTGAAAAGTGACCTCATTCATGATCTTGTCAGTGTGAGACCTATGTGTTACCGACTGTAAGCAAGTTTCCATTTTGCTTCATTAGTGATTAGTAGTACTTTCTTGTTTAATATTTAAGCAGGGTGTTCAATGTTTAAACCATGAAGAGCTTCTTGTGACTTTAAATGTTATTAAAATAGAAAAAGAGAGCTGTCTAGTGGTTAAGTGAGGGTTAGGCATCAAGATTCTCACCTCTATGGCTGACTTGGGCAATTCTATATTTACAGTGCCCATTAACTTCAATGGGAGTTCCATGCACAGAAGGCTTGTAGAATCAGTCCCTTCTTTTGTGACCTTGTTGAGACATTTCAATTTGCTGTGCCTTACTTTCCCCATCTCTAAAATTGGTGTAATGTGTTAAGAGCTGTTGTAAAAAGCTACACAACAGACACTTAGAAAGCAGAATAAGAAGAAATGTTATTGTTCCCATAAAACACAGGAATTATGTTGCATATTCTTGAAGACCATGTACTGACTTCTTCTCTATTAACAGTTAGCACATGTACAGACATTTCTCCTAAGAATGATATTTACCTTCTTTGCAGGTAATATTGTGAGGTGAATTTTTATAAAAGCCTTTAAGATGCTCATTTGAAAAAGCACCATACATATACAGTGGTTTATGTGACATTATCACTGAGAAGGTTCAAATCATAGAAGTGTAGGACTGGAAGGGACCTCGAGAGGTCATCTAGCCCAATCCCCTGCACTCAAAGCAGTACTATGTAATAACTAGATCATTCCTGGCAGGTTTTATTTCTAACCTGTTCTTAAAAACTTCCCATGACACAGATACCACAATCTCCCTAGGCAACTTGTTCCAGTGCTTAACTACCTTGACAGTTAAGAAGTTTTTCCTAATGTCCTATCTAAACCTCCCTTGCTGCAATTTAAGCCCCTTGTTTCTTGTCCTATCCTCAGAGGTTAATGAGAACAATGTTTCACCCTCCTCCTTTATGTACTTAAAAACTGTTATGTCCCCCTTCAGTCTTCTCTTCTCCAGACTAAACAAACCCAGTTTTTTCAATCTTTCCTCAGTCATGTTTTCTAGACCTTTAATCATTTTTGTTGTTCTTCTCTGGACTTTCTCCAATTTGTCCACATCTTTCCTGAAATGTGGCTCCCAGAACTGGACATAATACTCCAGCTGAGATCTTATCACTGCAGAGTAGAGGGGAAGAATTACTTTCTGTGTCTTGCTTACAACACTGCTGCTAATACACCCGAGAATGATGTTTGCATTTTCTGCAATAGTGTTAAACTATTGACTCATATTTAGCATGTGATCCACTATAATCCCCATATCCTTTTCCACAGTACTCCTTCCTAGGCAGTCATTTCCCATTTTGTATTTGTGCAATTGATTGTTCCTTCCTAAAGGAGTATTTGGCATTTGTCCTTATTGAATTTCATCCCATTTACTTCAGACCGTTTCTCTAGTTTGTTCAGATCATTTTGAATTTTAATCCTATCCTCCAAAGCACGTGCAAATCCTCCCATTTTAGTATCATCTGAGAACTTTATAAGTGTACTCTGTATGCCACTTTCTAAATCACTGATGAAGATATTGAACAGAACCGGACCCAGGACCAATCCCTGCAGGACTCCACTAAATATGCCCTTCCAGCTTGACTGTGAACCACTGATAAATACTCTCTAGGAATGGTTTTCCAATTAGTTATGCACCCTCCTTACAATAAGTCCATCTGGGTTGTATTTCTCTAGTTTGTTTATGAGAGCAACTGAAGAACAGAGGCTAGAATGGAAGTTATAACTTAACCTCACAGTGCTTACTATCACAACTACTAGAATACGGTTGCCCCTTTTGGGCCTGAAGGGTTAGCTAACAGTTGAAACCTTGCCAAGATTTTTCAGTTAGGAGGAGAAACAGATTATATGATTCAAGTACTTCTTTGACTGAGCTTGTTTATTTACAACAAAGAATATAAACAAAGTCCTGTTGCCCTGAACAGAGTAGAAACAGGAGGCATTTTCCTGACTCACAAATTCCAAGTCTCTTTCTCCAGTGACTCCTGTGCCCCACAGAAATCTGTCTTTGCTCCCGCTTAGGGCCATGCTCACCACTTCTCTCACTATCTGCCTATCACACCCATGGACACACACAGCTCCAGCCAGGCAATACCCCAGATCTCACATTTGCAATCAGTTCCCAGGAAAACCCCTCGGCTCACATGGCTTAGCTCTGATTGGCTTTATCACACAATGCTTTGCCCTGGGAGGCAAATTCTTATATTTTAGCTATCAATTCACAAAGGGATATTTAATTGCTCCTTCCATTTAGCCTGAATGAAAAGTCACCCATCGACTTTAACGAGGTCTGAAATTGATGTCAAGATCAAAGAAACAATTGACGGCAGCCATTAACCTCTTTCACTGTAACAACAAGAATACTGAACCAGACAAAGACATAATTCAAATAAATGTCCATTTTTATGTTTCAATATTCAAATGTTTCAAGGACGAACAGTTACCAGGTGAAGAACAATGTTTACCTAGCTAGTTGCTTGACAAATAACACTGCTCTACAGCCAAAATGCTTCTGAAATAAATGTAGTCAAACTTTACTAATTCTGGGTCACTGAGAACGAAAATGACGCTTAAAATTGTTGATTGGCTCTAGTTTTCAAGATATGCTATTGGGTCAGTATATACTACCCTGGACTTGGGAATGGCGGAGGATAAGTGAGTTATAAAGGGAAGGGATCTCAATTTAAACCAGAAATGACTAAAATACATCTTTGACTGGATCTATGACTAAATCTATGACTGGGTTTGGACAGTACTTGCTTTTTAGACAAAACAATGAATGATGCAATCTGAAGCTGGTATTGCATCATACATGATATGAATCGCATCGTGTTATTCCTAGAAGTCATGGATGATACAATTATAATGAAGCTTACATCACTCTGCGGAACAAATTGCCCTATATCAGCTCTAGAAATCATACAGTGTCGTGCTCTCTTATTTGTCAGTGTTTGATTTCGCAAAGGGACACATTTCTGTTTAGCCAAAGTGAGCAGAGATGCCTCGTACTTGTGTGAACAGTGCAGATAACTTCTGCTATGTTTGTGGTGAAGTGACTTTTGCATCACAAAAGCGCAGTAGAACCACTATGGTTAAGAAAGCCTATCACCTTTATTTTGGCTGCAAAATTGGAAATCAGGACAAGAGGTAAGCCCCACACATATGCTGCAACACTTGTGCAACAACTCTTCGCCAGTGGTTGAACAGGAAAAGGAAATATATGCCTTTTGCAGTGCCAATGATTTGGAGAGAGCCAACAGATCATACCAGCAATTGTTACTTCTGCATGGTGCCTCCAGTTGGGAAAGGTGTGTCAAAGAAGAAAAAGTGGACTGTGCATTATCCAAACATTCCATCAGCTATACGCCCAGTACCCCACGGAGAAGGACTGCCGGTTCCTGATGCACCAGAATCATTCTCACTTGAGTCAGACGAGGAAGAGGATGAAACTTCTGTTCCTGAACCATCAATGTCACAGGAACCACATTTTCTCCCATCCTCCTCCTCTGAACCACACCTCATAACACAAGGTGAACTGAATGACTTTGTCAGGGATTTGGAACTACCCAAGAGTAAGGCAGAGCTGTTGGGCTCCAGACTACAGCAGTGGAATCTCCTGGCAGGTGATGTTAGGGTTTCCATGTTCCATGACCATCAAAAGGATCTTGTCCCATTCTTCTTCATGGAAGGTGATCTTGTAGCCTGCAACAACATCGATGGTGTGATGGCAGCCCTCAACACGATCCAGATGAGTGGAGACTGTTCATTGATTCATCGAAGACGAGTCTTAAAGCTGTTTTACTGCATAATGGCAATGTTTTGCCATCAATTCCAGTTGGTCATGCAGCCCATATGAAGGAAACCTATGACAACATGAAACAACTTTTGAGGTGCATAAACTATGACCAACATCAGTGACAGCTTTGTGGCGATTTGAAGGTTGTTGCTCTCTTGCTTGGTCTGCAGACTGGATACACAAAGTACTGCTGTTTTCTCTGTGAATGGGATAGTCGTGCAAGAGATTCCCACTACATCAAGAAAGATTGGCCACTCCGACAGTCATTGGAGCCTGGGAGGAAGAGTGTTCAGCATCCACCACTTGCTGAATCAAGGAAGATTTTGTTACCACCCTTACACATCAAGCTGGGTCTGATGAAGAACTTTGTCAAGGCCATTGACAAAACACAAGCAGCTTTCAAGTACCTCCGTGGAAAATTTCCAAGCTTAAGTGAAGCTAAGATAAAGGAAGGTGTCTTTGTTGGTCCTCAGATTTGTGAACTTCTTCGAGATGATGCATTTGATCATGCACTGCGTGGCAAGGAAAAGATGGCATGGAAAGCCTTCCAGTTAGTGACAATAAATTTTCTCAGAAACAACAAGGCAGACAACTACAGGTTGTTGGTGGAAAACCTCCTCAAGGCATACAAAAGCCTTGGTTGCAACATGTCACTAAAGATACATTTTTTGCACTCTCATCTAGATTTTCACCAGGACATTGCAACAATGGAGAAACGCTATCAGGGCAAATGGAGCCCATCAATGCTTGCAGACTATTGCTGGACAGTGACAAGAGATGCTCCATTTAATGAATACAAGAGACAAGCCAAGAAGTGCCGAGTAGACACTGAATAGGACTAAACTATGTACATAATAGTTTTTTGCCTTTTGTTTCATAATCAATTTTATTTATATAACCCTTTTACTGATTTTTGAAGTGTTACATAAACAGGACAGGTGAAATATTATCATGTAAAACAACCATAAACACATGAAAAGACCTAGGTTTACAATTTATGATTAAAACTCTACTATCTACACAATATACATAGACATAAAATGTAAAAACTTAAATATCTTAGAAACAGTAGCCAATCAATTGTTTTAATTGTCAGATTTGAATTCAGCACATCAAAATACATAATAAATAGCACATTTTATCTCTGAAGCAGATGACTTCTCAAAAATTGTAGACCAGTGTAATGTAAATGCGTACCTCTTTTAAGAAAGTCTTTCTGACCTTGCTGATGGCTGCATGCATTACTCAGAAGGAGCCAGTTAATTGTAACTACTTATTTGGAAGGGAAAATAGTCTGGAGAACCACCTTTCCAGTTGAACTAGAGGCCAAAAGTTAACATACTAACAAGTGTAATTTGTCAATAATTGTATTTTAAATATGTGTGTGCTCATGCATGCATACATACATACATATCTATATAAATATTCTTACCCAGTAGGTTTGTGAGCCACAGTGCTAGATCCTCTTTCATTGGTAATAAGTTGGCCTCATGTCTGCTGGCCAGCCACTGGCTGTATTGATGCATATCAGAAAGGCCAGGTCCTCGTGCCTTTGGGCTCAGAGCACTGCACATTGTTTATCCACTTGTAGTACCTGTTTTTTAAAAAAAGTACCTCATTATACTATGTAAGGCCGGAAGCTTTTTTTTTTTTTTTTTTAGTTTATTGACAGTGCTTGAAACAAACTATGATCTTGGGATGCAAGATGTCAGACAAACCTATGTAGGTCTAACACGTGGAAACAACATACACTATGAAAGTCTTGTTTTGCTAATGGAGCATTTTGCTGGTGATTTAATCATATAGATAATGTCTGTTTTATTTGTACTTACCCAGGTACACATGTTCCCAACAATCCACTACTCTGCAAAGAATAATTAAAACCAAATCAAAATAAACATTTTGAGATAGAGACCTAATAATTCATTAGGACCTGATCCAATGTCCATTGAAACCCATGGAAAGCTTCAGTAGGCTTGGATTAGGCCCTAGAACAGCATATGAGTAAGGGAGTTCTGCAACTACAACAAACCATTAGCATTACTAAATAGATACCCATTCCACCAAATGAAATCAGTCGGTTCCACAGCTTCATTGTCATAAAAAATACAAATAATCCTTTGTACAACAAATATTATTTAATTTACTGTATTATTCTACAAAAAAATATACAAAGCTTGGCAGTCCTGGAGGATGGAGTTTATCCACAAAACAGATACAGTAGCAGTGCAAGCTTCCGATTTCACCGTCCCTACACAAATGCTAATTGGCCTCAGTTCTAAACTATGGAAACCACCTCTAGAGGTGAGAGAGTACTTCATTTTCCCATGCAATATTTTATTCCCAATTTAATTTTTAAAATCATTTCCATAGCCAGAGGTGTAAAGTGCCCACTGAATTGTAGTTCTATTAGTGAAGGTCAAATTCTGCCATCTGCTGCATGGGTGTGCTCGGGAAAGAGGGTGTCAGACTCTTCCTGTCCCTGTGAAGCATAGTAGGGTTTCAGCCTAATGCTTAAGAGTGCCAAGTTAGGGGACTGGCTACTGTCCCAGCTGGCACACCATGGCTTCTAACGAGCACAATCAGGACCTGGTCAGCCAGCTCATATGCTGTATTGTGCAGGTGGCATTAGGCAGAGTTCTCACTGTTCTTTTCTAGAGGATCAGGAAGATGCTTATTTACCCTGGCTATTCTGTGCCATTGTGACCTGCACTCGTAAGGTGATTGCAGGGCAGGATGCACTGCTGATGACTGTTTCCTTCTGCCCCTTGCACAGTGCCTAGAAGTCATGAGTCAGCCCATAGGCAACAGTGACTTTAAAAATAGGGAAGAACAACTTACTATCCTATGACAGTGGTCAGAGTATTAGGGATGGCAAACATAATATAGTGGAACCCTGATTTTATGAACATTGATCTTATGAACGACCTGTTATATGAACCATTTTTCTACCACTGACGGCATGTCTTTCTGATGCCAAATGTGACTTCAATCCATCAGCCAATGTTCAAGCAGCTGCACAGATTTGAAAAAACAGATTTGGTGGCAAAGAGGAGATATGGTTCTCTCAAAGAAAAATCAGGCATCAGCAGCGCAGCCTGCCCTGCCAGCAGAAGGAGGCACAGAGCGTGGACTTCAAGCATACATGTTGCTATTTCAGTTAAGACTCACAGTACAGGGCTGTTTGCACACACTCCCTGCTGACCTAGTTCTCCCATTTTCTAGACCCAGCAACAAATAAAAGATGGGGAGGGTTCTGAGCAGAAGGAACTTTTGAGCCTGGTGGTGATGGGAATTAAGGTTGCCAACTCTGACTGAAGCTATTCCAGGAGTTGTTTTTCCCCAACATGAGGTAATGTAATTTTCTTAAAATATCCTATTAAAATCTCCTGATTACTTTCAACAGTCACCTGGAGATTGATGCTGATTCTGGGAGACTCCAGGCCAATCCTGGAGGGCTGGCAACCCTAATGAGAGTTAGAGTTAGAATGGGGAATAGTTCTGATCATGGAGGTGTGGGTGTGTAGGGCGGTAACTGATGGGAGAAGATTCACACTGAAGGGAATGTTTCTGAATGGTAGCGAGTTTAGGTAGAAAGAAGAGGGATTCTCAATATGTAGAGGGTGAGGGTGGCTCTTCTGAGCTGGTAAAGATTGGAAGGAGCTGGGCAGGGGAAGGGTTCTAAGCCAGGAGTGGGACACATTGAGATGTTATGGTTGAGTGCAGGTGGAATCAAGTCAACTGGTGAATGGGGTGTAGGTGAATTGGTGGTGTGTGTGTGTGTGTGAAAGGGGGGATTGAGGGGGAACAGCTAGATTGGCAGGGGTGAGGCTAGGATGAGGAAAGAACAGTGAAACAACCACAGATGGATAAATACTGTTTCCACTGCTTTTGTAAAGTTTCACTATTTCTCTTCCTAAAGGGGAAGGAGGGTTCCCCTTTTTTCCCCCCATTTCTCCACCAACCTGTCTTATCCCCCACAGCTAACCACTTCCCTTTGACATCCATGACCACTTTGAGAATAATATCAGCCTAAATGAAAAGGCTGAAGATTGGTAGGTTTGACCATGTGCTTTCAAGTTGTCAGTACCAGTGGTAGTTGTGGAATTCTTTATTGGTTTTTTGGGTTTTTTTTTTTTTGTGTGTGTGTGCTGACACTGACCTTCCTCATATTAAATCTGGGAAGTTCATCCAAACTGAACTTAACCCTCTGCAGTGACTGTGTGATTAAAATATCTTGCTTCCACTTAAACACTTGTCTCAGTTCATTTGATTAGCATTACCGGCCTAAATGTTGCCTAGTATCATTTCTCTACATGTTGGTTTCAAAGAAGCTTAAGGGAGACAGACACCCAAATCCTACAGAAAATCAAAAGGAGTTGAGCACCTAGCTCCTGTTGATAATCCCAGCCATAACCCAGGCCAGATCCTGCAGTCCTTGCTCAGGGAAAATGAACTTTCTGTATTTTGATCCCCATTCCCATAGTATCTGAAAATCTCACAATCTTTAATGTATTTATGTAGTGAGACAGGGAGGTATTGTTATCCCAAGTTTACAGAAAAGGAACTCCAACACAGAGAAATGTAGGGTACATCTACACTGTGAGAAAAGATCCATGGCATGGCCACAGCTGACCCGGGTCAGCTCACTCGGGCTCATGGCACTATAAAATTGCAGTGTAGATATTTGGGCTCAGGCTGGAGACCTGGCTTTGGTATTCTCCCCCCATGACAGGTCTCAGAGCCAAGACTCTAGTCCCAGCCCAAACATCCACACTGCAATTTTTAGCCCCACAAGCCCGAGCACTGTGAATCCAAGTTAGCTGACCCAGGCTCAGACTTGGTGCTGCAGGTTTTTTATTACAGAATAGACATGCCCTAAGTAACTTCCCTAATGTCACACATAGTCTGTGGCAGAGCAGGGAACTGAATCCTAACCCCTAAGTCAGTCTAGCACTGGCTCATCCCTCCCCTCATTGAAATAATTAAGGACTGTACAGTCTAGCCTTAAGTTACTAGCATTTTGCCCCCAAACATTATTGTATTTTAACAGTAAAGCCATTGATATAACATCAGCTATAACAAAGCATTAACATCAATTTGTATAAATGCAAGTAGAATTTCTCTGGTTATGGAATCTGTCAGCTTTTCTATAAGAAACTGAACCTATCACCAGACACGCATAAGAATTTTAAAAACTTACCACTAAAATGCCTTGCTCCCCAAGAAACAAATTTCGTCCACTACTCTTCTGAAAGTGATATAAGCTAGGACAGAACGTTACTTACATTCTGTTTTTCTGCAAGTCACATTTATGCAGTGCAATCCTTTTTTCCCCCACCTCTGTGACAGCAATAAAGCATCTCAAATTCTTAGGCTCATTGTCTAGGTAAAGAATTCAGTTCAGGATAGTTTACAGTACACCTAATGACACGTAACAGTTTCAACAAGCTAGAAAGTTACATTGTTTGCTCCCACCAAACAGTGAAGTTTTTATTTTGCTTTACAGTGGCATGTTTAGTTTTTTGTGTATTGTATGTGTTGCCAACAACTGAATGTGTTGCCAACAATGTAATTTAAACTATCTGCTGATGTTCATCAATGATCATCGGGTGTAAGCCATAGAGTCAATTAAGCAATTTTCTGTTATTCTTCTGGCTTTTTGTTGGGAATAATTATTACTGCAAAAAGCCCCAAGAATACTACACATTGTGTATTAAAAAGCATAGATGGGTAGAAGAGAGAACAGAGAGGAGAGATGGTCCAGTGGCCAAGGCCTACCCTAGGACTCTGCAGATGTTTGTTCAATTCCCTGCTCCACTACAGACTTCTTCTATAACCTTGAGCAAGTCACTTGGGCCTAGATCCTCAGAGGTATTAAGGCACCTCAGTCATTCATTTCAATGAATTCATTTCCTTTGAGGATCTAGGCCTTAATTCCTCACCTATAAAATGGAGATAATAGCACTTCCCTTTGCCACAGGGGGCACTGTGAGGTGCTCAGACTCTGGGGTAATGAGGGACATATAAGTATCAAAAATAGGGAAATAGTAATGGGATATAGCACCTTTCACCTCTTACCATTTCAATTACCATTACAGATCAGCACAGGTAAGCAATGACTGAAAGTTGTTACCAGCTGATGGCTATTCAGTGGCCTTCATGAAATGAATTTTGTTGTCTTGGTCCATTTGGTGCTGGATGGGAATTCACATCAAACCCTGTGTCTGCAGTCTCAGCAGACAGAGTAAGGGGCTGAACAGGTGCATAGCCCAAATTCTTTTCTCACCCCTAGAGTTTGTCCTTCCAGGTCAGAGGTGAGACAGAGTAGCGCAGCAGTATGGTAAACCTTGTTCTGTGGCTACCAGTGCACTACTTGTTTTGTGGATTAATAGAAGTTTTCAGCATCCAGGACTGCAAAAAGCAGAACCATTCAGAAGATTTGTGTTAGGATATTAAAACCACACTCACACCAAGATTTTAAAAGGGTGTTTGGCAAATGAAGTATTTTCACAAGCCAAATAGAGACTGTGTTCAGTACTCTAACCCAATTCATTCTTGGTGCTAGGGTCTACCACAAGTTTCTCTGCACCACTTAAGCCTATCATGAAGCTTCATGGGTATGCTGAACAGCAGAATGGGGTAACTGTGCACCTGCTACATGCGGTGGAACTGGTATCTGTGCTGGCCTAGATTCAGCGATTCCATGGCCACAAGGGACCATTGTGATCATCTATTCTGGCCTCCGGTATAACACAGGCCATAGAACTTCCCCAAAATTATTGCTAGAGTGTATCTTTTAGAAAAATATCCAATCTTGATTTAAAAATTGTCAGTGATGGAGAATCCACCACAACCCTTGATAACCTTCCACTGGTTCATTACCTTCACTGTTAAAAAATATACAGCTTATTTCCCATTTGAATTTGTCTAGCTTCAACTTCTAGCTCATGTTACATTTTTCTCTGCTAGACTGAAGAGCCCATTATTACATATTTGTTCCCTATATAGACACTTATAGACTGTAATCAAGTCACCCCTTAACTTTCTCTTTGGTAATCAAAATAGATTAAGCTCTGAGTCTGTCTCTACAAGGCATGTTTTCTAATCCTTTAGTCATTCTTGTGCCTCTTCTCTGAAACCTCTCCAAATTATCAATATCCTTCTTAGATTGTGGGCACCAGAACTGGACTCAATATTCCAGCAGTGGTCATACCAGTGCTAAATACAGAGGTAAAATAACCTCACTACTCCTACTTGCGATTCCTTTGTTATACAGCTAAGGATTACATTAGCTCCTTTAGCCACAGCATCACACTGGGAGCTCATGTTCAGATGTTTATCCACCATTCCCCCCACATACACACACCTCTTACAGAGTCACTGCTTCCTAGAATAGAGTCCCCATCCTGTAAATATGACCCACATTCTGTGTTCCTAGATTTACACAGTTACATTTAGTGATATTGAAATGCATATTGTTTGCTTGCATCCATCTTATCAAGTAATCCAGATTGCTCTGTTCTCTTCATTATTTACCACACCTCCAGTATTTGGGTTATCTGCAAACTGTATCAGTGATGATTTTGTGTTTTCTTACAGTCATTGATAAAGATGTTAAATAGCATAGGGCCAAGAACTAATCCCTGTGAGGTTCCACTAGAAACACTTCCACTCAATGCTTTTTCATTTACAATTACATTTTAAGTCCTATCACAATTAGCAAGCTTTTAATCCATTTAATGTGTGCCATTGTAATTTTAATATTGTTCTAGTTTTTTAATTAAAATGTTGTGCAGTACCAAGTCAAACCCCTTACAGAAGTATAATACATCCACACAATTACCTTTATCAACCAAACTTCTAATCTCATCAAAAAGTTTGACAGGATCACTTTTGCATAAACCCATGTTGATTGACATTAATGATATTACCCTCCTTTTATTCTTTATTATAATTCTATATCAGTCACTCCATTATCTTGCTCAGGATCAATCTCTGTCTGACAGGCCTATAATTACCAGGTCATCTTTTAAAAACATTAGCTTTCTTCCAATCTTCTGGAACTTTCTCAGTGTTCCAAGCCTTATTGAAAAGCAATATTAATGGTCCAGTGAGCTCCTCAGCCAGCTTTTTAATACTCATGGATTCAAGCTATCTGGACCTGCTGATTTAACATATCCAACTTTAGTAGCTGCTGTTTAACATCCTCTTGAGACATTAGCGGAATTGAAAGTGTTATTATATAATATGACTACATCATCTGCTTTTCCAAAATACAGAACAGAAATATTTATTGAACACGTCTGCCCTTTCTGCATTATTATTGATAATTCCTACCATTTCTATCTAGAAATGGAACAATACCATTGTTAGGATGTACTTAAACTCCCCCTTACTATCCTTGACTCAGCCTATGTGGGACCAACGCAGAAAGTCAATTTGCAAGTGAGCTGGTGTTACCTAGGACTATCGAAGGAACTGTAGATCTGAATTTATGCTGATCCAGTGGCCCCCATGTTCTGCACAACTGGTGTTGAAGGGTTGTGTGGCAACCCTGCATCTGGGTCCTGGAGTAGAGGGATGAATTTCATGCATAGGACACAAATACTCAGGGTTTATGCTAGTGAACCAAATTTCCTCCTTTGTGAGATGAGAGTTTGGAAAGCCTACTAGTTGCAGAAGCAGCAAACTATACTATAAAGTAAAAGGTTCACATGATACACAACTAAGCAGTAGCTTCACAGTCACTAGTAACAGTGGGAAAACATCTTGGAAGTGAGTAGCCAGTGCTTTCACCACAGGGACTGCAGTCTAATGCTACACAGAAGCAGTATACACTGCCTTTGTCTGCAGTTGCAGCTGATGTCCCTCTCTCAATCTCCTGCTGACTTGGAGAGAAGGTAATGGTATTGGATAGCAGTCATTTTGGAAAGGGAGAAGAACTAAGGATCAAAAGCCAAAGCAGAGCTCATGAGTATCTGGCATGGATCTCTGCTGGATCTCCCTGTTAGTTCTAATCACATCAAGAAGGGGATGGAAAAGAACAAAATTCTGGCCCTTTAGCAGAATTTCAGAGTGTTGTTTGGTGCATTGGTTCACTCATTTTGAAATAAGCATATGCAAATAACTACATATTTGGGGGGTTAGCAAAAGTGGATATTAAAAATTAGAGTTTTTAATAGATCAAATTTTCATCATTAGGGCACATAAATTGCAAACACAAAGTCTGTTTGTGTATTTGTGTAAGCAAACATGAACCAGCCCACAAATGGGGGTCTCTTGCATGCAATCATTGCTTTCAGGAGAACAAATACAGGTTTTGCATACACAATCATTTTGAGCATAAAATATGCAAGTGAAATCTAAACATCCACATTTGAAGTTGATCTTACTAATATTATTAAAAACAAAACTACAAGTTGTCCTTTGCCCAGTACTTATGGTCCTGCAGACTCAGAATATGTATGAGATTAGTCTACAGACTAAATACTGCATTTGAAATAATCTTTTGTTTTGTTCCTAATATATACATTGATTAAGATCTTCCCGAGAGCCACAGAGGTAAACAACAATTTATGTAATTGTTTTCCTTAGTGTCTAGAAATTCTTCCCAGTAGCGAGATCTGCTAGATAGTAGAATAATCTCCCAAGGGAAGTAGGGGAAATTCCATCACTTGAGACACTTAAAACTGGACTAAAAATGGCACTAAATAAAATATAGATAACAATCAGATGTTGGCAAGGATAGATTATATATGATGTAATCGGTCTTGTCATCTCTGACTTCTAAGATGCTCTGACTTACTATAGAATACCGCAATAATTGCTCTCCTTGTACCCTTTAACTCTTATGAAATAATAGAGACTACACTTATCCAATTCTGATTTTGCTGCCATGACAGATTATTCTTACTGGACCCTTAAAGAATTTTACCTTCTATAAGAAATTAGATGTCACTCTTACCTACATTATTTTAAGTACACATCTCTAATTTTAATTAGAGAGACAAGGTGGGTGAAGTAGTATCTTTTATGGGACCTCAATCACCTTGTCTCCTAATATCCTGGGACCAAGATGGTTACAACACTCATTTTAATTGTCTTTTCTAACTACATCAATTAATAGGATAGAACCTATTTGCACAGATGCAGAAAGCAAAATTATATTTTTGTAATAAATTCATTTTTTCTAGTTCCTTTATTATCCTTATAACTATACAAAACTAATTTAGCCCAGTGTTTCTGGTGCTCTCCCAGATTAGCTTGGAGTATACTGTACATGTTAAAAAGGAGGGGGAATAGAGGGGAACCACCATCTGAAACTCATTAATCAATTAGAATTTTTAAGGGCTTACATCAAAATGTGATCTAGACTGATAAAGTAAACTCTGATTCACAAAAAGCTTTTGTCCCTTGTGTTATGAACATACAGGATACAAATGTGCACTGTACTTAAAATGTGTATCTGGAACCTGGCACAGGATTGTATATTGATATTTTGAACTTATAAGACCCCGGGTTTGAAGCCAGCAACAAATTAACTTTAAAAAAATATATATCTTTCTAGGTTACTGAAAGCCTAGGAATTTTAAAGACTGTTTTTACCAGAGACAATGTTGCTGTCTTGCTAAATGTCTGTTCCACCAAAAGGAAAGCAGGAATGTCATTTGTCTCTCTCACACACATAATAACAAAGCTTTAGGAATGTTTGATATTAACTTTGTCATAAAATGATATGTTCTAGGTAATGATCCTAAGGCAGGCAAAAATCTTGATAGTTGACTTGCAGGACTGCAGGGTCTAGCCCTTACTCCTCATTTTTCTACTTGCCTAATCAAAATGATAGTTAAAAAAATCTGTACAGAAAGGTCAAATCTAAATCTTAGTCTCCATTAGCTAAAGAAGTGCTAATATGTATTACAGATAGCAAATTTTAATAGATGTTTGCCTGATGAGTTTAATTATTTTAAATGCCTGCCGATTTGTGCAGAATAATGTGGGTTTGTTACCAATAATCACCAGCTCCTATGACTTTGCATTTAATTCTTAATTTAATTTTTAAATGTTGCTAGGCCTGCTCCTGCTCCCATGAAATCAATGGCCAAGCTTAAAATGACTAATATGGGAGCAGGAGAGGTGGCCCTAATGTTAAGCCTGTCTCCTTTCTGATCAAGTTATAATAAGAACATAGGTATTTTTTTTCAAAAGCCCCTAAGTGATTCAGGGGCCTAGGTCCCACTGAAAGTCAGTAACAGCTGGGTGGCTGGAAGCAATGCTAGTTCCACACCGCCTCACCTCCTTCATCACGGTTTGGCTGAGGTTCCAACCTGGGTTCCACAATGTAATTCTCATCAGATGGCCTATTGTACCATATGAAATGAATTTAGGAATGTCAGCTAATTTCCTATTAAATCACAATCCACATCACAAAAACATTACACTTGGCACAGCCTCGGCTCGGCAGCGAAGAAACAATCCAAGCTTTAATGTGCGTGGAGACTGAAATAAAAGTACCTTCTCCCCCCCGCGCAATTTCAAAGAAATGTCAGACGTGCTCCGGAGCTGGCCGGGAGGAAGGCTGCAATGCGTCTGCCCCAGATATTAGCAAAGAATGCTCTCAGTTCCTTTACCTTTCACACGCAGGCGGAGCAAGCCATGCTGCTAGGCGATCGCCCTGCTGCTCCGCATGGCTGCAATAAGGAGAGAGCATTCCTCGAACAGGAATGGATCCTTTCTAAAAACAAGATGAATCTGTGGCGCAACCAGAAGATCCCAGCCTAAAAGGCAAAGCCTGCCCGCCCTTCTGCTGGTTGTGTCTATTGCGTGAGAAAGAAGGCAAAGGAAAAGAGCTCGGTTTAGCTGTCCTGCCAGTCCTTTGGGGGTGTTAAGATTGCCCTAATTCCAGTGGCCCAGCTCTGGGGGCAGAGTGATGGCACGATAGTTTGCCAGCCGCCCACCAAACACTTGCTCCTGCGTTTGATGCAGATTGATCATATTTCCACTGGACAGTGCTGTCATATATAAACAACCTACCTTTCCCTCTTCTTCCAGCCATAGTACTCGAGGGCTGGTGAACGGGGTAAGAGCAGACACAAAACAGAGAAGGGTCCCGAATGGTGCGCTAGACATTTACAAGACTTTCATGCAATGCAATTAAGGCAAAAATATTCTCCTCCTGGGATCATTCTGAATATTTTGTTGCCAAGCACTCACCCCTAGCCCGAACTCTAGTAAGTGAGCAGCTCACCGTCCGATCCATACTATTCTGGGTGGTTAGTATTAGTTTGCTCCCTTCGGGGCCCATGCATATAAACCCGGACTGATGGCTTTGCCGTGGGTGTAACTCAGCTTCCCAACTCCAGCTCATTAAAGGAGAGACAATGCAAACATTCATGGAAGGTTTATCTGCATTCAAAAGCGTTCGTGTTAGTCGCGCGGAGAGGCTACACGCTGGCAGGCTCCTGAACTGGAAATAATGATTCTCAAGTCATTAACATTGCTTTCCCCCCGCCGCCACTTTGCCGCCGTGAGACTTTCAAACTCCGGACCGTCCCGGGGGGGATTGCTTCCCCAATTAGTAGGCAAACGAAAGATTTTTACCTGTGCAGGAGCGCACCGATTGCAATTTGCAAACTTCCTAGCCCAGCGCTCCCCGTCCCTTGCCTATCTTTCTGCTGCAGCGCTCTAAGCAGTTTCCCCTGCTGTATCCATTAATCAACTCGTTGGAGGTGAGATTTCTTGCAATTTCAAGATAAGAGGAAGAAAACAAAAGAAACCCCACTCTAAGGTGACAGGCTGAAGGGAAATAATCGTTTTCTTGCTTAAATCTCCCGACCTCCCTCTCTCTCAATTCAAATGCAACCATGAAACAAACAACCAAATCAAACACATTTTAAAGGAGCCCGGGCGCTGACTTCTGTACATGCAGCCAAATGCCTGCACTAACTGCAGTAGCAGTTAGCAGAGCTCTCTCCCCGCGTTAGCCATTACTTGGTGGCCAGCATGCCTCACCCCGCACTCCTTAAGCGCTTGCTTGGAAGAAATCTCACTCACTTTCTTCTTGCAATGCCACAAAGCCCTTCTCCTCCTGCAGCCCGTCCCGTTCTCCCAGCCTGAGCACACCAGCAGCAGCAGCACTGCCACTCTTCATACTTCTGATCGCTCCACTTGGTGCTCTCTTTGGGAAACCTCTCTCTTTTCCCCCCCTCCAGAAACAGATTTCCTACATTTCATCAGTCCACATAGACTGAACGGAAGTTAAATGCTTACTTTTTCTGGGGCACTGCAAGCGCAATTGACACTGAATTACCCTTGAAACTCTGAGATATTGTATTACAAGCCCTTGGCAGGAACTTGGCGCGTAGGTCCAAAGTTCCTTTTATTATTATTCCCCTTCCAAAACTATGGTGGGGGGTGCAGGAAGACCCCATATTTTAAGCTTAAACTTTCCCCCCCAAAAAATTGCTGGGTGGGATTTTTTTTTTTTTTTTTTTTTTTAGCACTTACTAGCACCATTTTATATTATAAACCGTTTGATTTTGCTGCCCAAGGTGACATAATTTCAGCTTTGTATCTTGTGGGCATTGTGTCTTTGATAATGAGCTTTAATTACACGTTTTCCCACAAGATTTCATGCTCTTCTATAATATATTTTAAATTAAGATACATACATTAATAACTCAATGTTACACTTCTAAAAGATCTACTAATTGGTGAGGTGTTTTGTTTGGAAAGCTGTTTAAATACCCACCCCACTTTTATTGCATTCGGTATATTTCAATGTTATGGTAAACGACAGAGATAATGTTCCCCAACTGTTGTTTATTAGTCCATTTTTTTGTATGTGCAGAGAAGCCCTTTCATGAATTCAATAGAGGGAAACAGATGTTCAAACTTCTGCTTCTTCTTGTGAATGGATGGATATTATTGTCTTGTTGAGTTTCCTAATGGCATCATGTTATCGCTGTCCATAAGAAATCCCCAGATGAACAGCACACAATTATTTTTCTTTTATAATGCTACTTAATAGCGCTACCCCCTATGAACCACTATACTGAAATGGAATTGTCTTAACCAGTCAGAGTGGAGAGATGCAGCTCATACTGACCCTTATTTTTCAGTAATGCATTTTTTTTTCACTCTTATCAGCTGGCAAATCTGATTTGCATAATTAATGCATGGTTATTTCTCAATACCCTGCACTCTGATTATTAACCAATCAGCTGATCAGTAAGTAGAGGCTTTATGTAAATTAATGTATCCTGACTGGCTATTCTAAACCTGGCTGGTTTGATTGGCTATTACCTGCTCAGATGGGTTTTTTTTTTCATCAAGTCATTGAGACTCCATAGTGAAGTACATAACTACGATGACGTTTTTGCATTGTGTAAGTATCTGCACATCATTAACTCCTCAAGTCCTTGCTCAGCATTTACAGTTTAAAACTTGGGATTGATGTTCTGGGGGCACTCTTCTTTGTTTAGTCCAAGATCCTGGAAAGCTCCAAAACTGTGCATAGCCCTCACAACTCCACATTGTTATGCCCAGGAAAAGACTAACAGAACAAATACTGAATTAAAATAAAAATCTGACGACAAATAAAGTGAAGTTAAAGACTTCATGTGTCCTTGAGAAACAATCTTTTAAAGAATAATGAGCAACATTTATATTCCATATCAATTCAGTCTTAAAAACCATCTTGAGCTGAGAAGGAACTTTCCAGTACCACTGTATTGATGAATGACCTGCTGTCATCTAATAGAAAACTTTAAAAACATTCCATTTAGAAAATGTTCTGTGTATCTAGCTGAGTCTTCCATGCCTGCACTATCCTCAAAGCACATGACTTCCTACTATATTCAGGAGAAATCCTACACATGGACTCAAGCTCTGAGCCTACTCCAGATTTTAAATGATTAAAAAGTCAAATGCACATTTGTATACATGACTATGGGAAGGTTCAAAAAGGTAGTGCAAAGGCTTTCTAGCCAGAATGAGATATGGACACCTCCTTCATATGGAGAGTGTATACCAAACATTCCAAGATCTGCAACTGGTAGCAGTGGTCCTGGAACTAGGGGTGCTGCTGCACTCCCTGGCTTGAAGTAGTAATAACTAACACCAAATACATGGTTTCCATGATCAGCACCCCCACTATAAAAATTGTTCCAGCACCCCTGGTCGGTAATAAAGTATGATTCATTCTCATAGAGTTTTGACTATATTTAATCTTTTTTATACTTTTATTGTTTTAGTTGCTATGATTACTCATCATCACTTGGAAAAGAATTTTCAAATGCTAGAAGGGGAATATGCAAGATACTGTACAACAGTTAAAATCCACAACACCTGTACAATTTAAACCCTATCCAAGAAGGACTGGTTGGAACAAACTACCAAGCATGCATCTGAAATCAACATTATACATATACTTTGGAACCATCGGTAGTGACACCACAATTATGAGTGCATTGAGATTTGCACTTAAAGGTCAGGACTAAAATCTGTTTCTTACTTTAATAACTGAATTTAGTGTCTAAATTAAACACAGTAGCTTATCAAAGAATCATTGAATTTTCTGTGTAAGTTTATGTTAACTTGTTAACTTTTGCAGAGGAAACCATAAAAATACTCCCCTTTTGAAATTTTGTCCTGTTTTCTTCACGTTTCCTTGGGTCCTTCTAGCTGAACAACCATAGTCCCACAAAACATTCAACTATATGCACTCATTCTGGTAACATCCAGACACAGACCACCACCAAAGGACCCTGGGGGATGAGTGGGCATCGAGGGGAGGGGCAACTATAGGGAGAGGGTAGTAAGCAGAGTGAACAGGGCTTGGGGAGGCCTGAGGAGAAAGTGGCTTGTGAGGGAATGCTATGATTCCGCACAAAGTCTTGGTCAATGCACACTCAATTTCAATTATTGCTATTCTGTGTCAAAATTACCACCACATTTAGGACAATATGTACCATACATGGCCATTCACATAACTTTAAGAATAGGAAGGGTGACATTACCTTTGAGTATGGTATTGGTGAGACCACCACTTGAATATTGGGTCCAGTTCTGTTGTCCACATTTTTAAGAGGATGTTGAAAAATTGGAAAAGTTTCAGAGAAGAGTTATACAAATGATTTGTGGTCTAGAAGACATGCCTTATATTCTTCTAAAGTAGTTCCAACTATTAAACTTATGGCTAAGGTTAAGAGATTACGTGATCATGATCTATAATTATCTACACCGGGAGAAGAGATCTATACTAAAGGCTCTAATGGCTGGAAGTTGGAGTCAACAAAGTTCAAACTGGAAATAAGATACAAATTTGAAGTGTGTGGGGGGGTAATTAATAAGTTACCAAAGACTGTGATACGTTTTCCATCACTTGGAGTCTTTAAATCAAAATTGTATTTTTTCCCTCTAAAATAAAAGCTTTATCTCAATCAGAGGTTACAGTATTTATCTTGATGCAGGAATTGTTAGGTGAAGTTCTATGGCCTGTGTCATGCAGGAGGTCCCATCTGGTCATATGGGAATTCAGCATTTTTATATCTTCATTAAATAGAGTAGAGGAATGAACAGATCGAGGGTAGTATGTGTCATCTCTGTATTTGGCAGCTTGAAGAAGAGACATAAATATTTTGAAAATGGGCAAACTTTCAAAAGAATTCAGTCACACATTGAAAGTAACAACTGGATTCATCATTTCAACTGTCAGCAAAATTAGGCACGCCAGAAGTTAACATTGTCTTTATAAACCCATTGCACATGTTGATTTCATAAGCATTTATCAATTCTGCACTAAAATTTACATTTTTATGAATAACATCTACAGACAATTTTGACACTATAAGGAAATATGATTTACCTCTTATTGTGTAAACTTGCTTTACCACAAACACTTTCTATAAGTATAGTTTACACATCATTTATAACTACTTCAAAAACTTTCACAAAATTGCTATCTGTCACAATTGTGAATTCATTGCTATAGAACACAGTCTGAGCAAAAATACCAAATGACATTGTGTTGACAATTACAAATCTCAACAATAATAAATTGGTTCATCTTTATCATAGACTTGATGTATTCATTAAGGCATCACTACTCATGTTGATGCTCTTACGTAACCTCCCCAATACAGAAAGGAGACTGATGATCTGTGTCTGGCTAGATATGTACAACATTCCAGGATGGTGGAAAATGGATGCTTACCACAGTAATCTATGACATTATCACTTCTAGAATTGGCTCAAAATAATTTAAGGTACCATAGCTCTTGCAACCATTCAACAATAAGAAAACTCTTATCTGCACAGATTACTACTGTTGTTTTTTAACATGCTTACTAGCTTGCTAGGTGCTTCACAAAACATATAGAAGACACTGTTCCTGCTCATAAAATGTTATAATCTAAAGGTCAAATTCTGCCACTCTTACTCACACTGAGTAGCGATTTATTCCACCAGCATCCCCAATAAACTCAGTGGGGCTGCTTATTACAGTGAAGTACTACACAACATAACTAAGGGTGACAGAATCTATCCACTATGGACACAAAAAGCAACAGGGAGAGGGGGAGGTAACAGGAGGACAAGAGTTCAACAGCCATGTTGTTTAGTTGCTTAGAGGGTAATATGACTTTTGATGGGTTTTTAAGGTATGACTGGGTTTGTATTTTTTTTTTTTCATTTTAGTATGTTCTCAAGCCACTGTTCTTTATAGAAATATAATTTTCTTATCCTGTATTGTGGCAGGGTAGTCATTTACTGAGCACCCCCTCATGACCAGGGGTCACTTTGAAGGCACCCTGCTCCTCCTAGCTCCCTCTTCAGGCCCCTTAAGCACACCACAACATCACTCTTGTGTTTAACAGCAACTCCACCTAGGTCTAGTTTAGTAAGATTCAAACAGCCCTCAAAGTCTTTAATAACAGATTGCTCAAACACTCCTCAGAGAGTCCCAAAATAAAGGCCATAACCATGATACAAAAGTTCATACTTAGCCCTGGTTTTTCTGCCAAACACAGAGCTCTTCCACCTCCTCACTCTACTCCACCCAAAGCCATCAGTCTTAGCCCTTTCTAGCTGACACTTGGCCCTAGCTTCTTTCTCTTTCAGCATCTCCTCCATTCTGAGGGAAAAGGCAGTTTATATACTGCCTTCCTTCAGAGAGCTCCTCCTGATCAGCTGGAAGAGAGGAAAGTCCTGCTTCACCCTCAGCAGGGTTCCTCATCCCAGGCCCTTAAAGGAACAGTGTCCTGGGATTTTTCCCCCATCCAAATCTTAATTCCCTGAGACTGCTTCCTCTCATTGCTATCAGGCCATTTCCTGGGCCTTTGTCCAATCCAACTCCCTGGAACAGGGTCTTCTGGATTCCTCAACCCATAAATGGCCCTATTACAAGTATTCTTTTGGGTCCTCTTCACTTTTCATATTCAAGCATTGCATTGATACTACGGGAGTTACTTACATGCACTGAAGTCAAAATAGACTCTATAGACTAATGATTTTTAAGAAAGTACTTTCTGTCTGAGAATATTATCCATTAAACAGGACTTTCTTAGTTAACTACATTGAAAGTTATGAACACATTGAAACACAGAAGATCTATTCTTGATGTTAAATTCCATCACAGAGCCAATGAAATACTTTAGGTTGAAAATAATAACATTTTTCCCTGTAATGCTAATCACATGATTTGTAACTAAGAAATTTGTTGTACTGTGACTGATTAGAAAGGAATGATGAGCTAGTTTTCCACAGGAGTTAACTGAGAGATGCTGTGCCATGGAGCACATTTCACTATCATGTTATACAAATAATCCACATGTAGATCTCTGCTTTTTAAAAAGTAAGCAACTGTTCCAGAACAAGGATAACCGTAAAACAATGAATTGTTCAAAAAGAATGCAAATTTTTAAGAACAGGTAATCGATTTACAGCCCATTCTGCCTGACCACCTGCTCTCTTTTGATTGGTCATAATTCCATCTTCCTGCTTTTTCGCTTTACTTTTCAATTTTTTCTTTCTTCAGACACAAATTTAGGTATCTCTTAAACTCATTAATAACTCTTTCCTCCAATTTCTTTCCCAGTAATGTATTTCATGTGTTTACGAGCTCTTATGTGGAATTGTTTTTCATAGTTTCATAGATTCTAGGACTGGAAGGGACCTGTAGAGGTCATCAAGTCCAGTCCCCTGCCCTCATGGCAGGACCAAATACTGTCTAGACCATCCCTGATAGACATTTATCTAACCTACTCTTAAATATCTCCAGAGATGGAGATTCCACAACCTCCCAGGCAATTTATTCCAGTGTTTAACCACCCTGACAGTTAGGAAAACTTTTTCCTAATGTCCAACCTAAACCTCCCTTGTTGCAGTTTAAGCCCATTGCTTCTTGTTCTACCCTTAGAGGCTAAGGTGAATAAGTTTTCTCCCTCCTCCTTATGACATCCTTTTAGATACCAGAAAATTGCTATCATGTCCCCTCTCAGTCTTCTCTTTTCCAAACTAAACAAACCCAATTTTTTCAGCCTTCCTTCATAGGTCTTGTTCTCAAGACCTTTAATCATTCTTGTTGCTCTTCTCTGGACCCTCTCCAATTTCTCCACATCTTTCTTGAAATGCGGTGCCCAGAACTGCACACAATACTCCAGTTGAGGCCTAACCAGCGCAGAGTTCTTGCTGAGTTTCCCTATATATAGTAATCTAGGACCCAATCCTGCCTCTAATGACATAAGTGGTAAAAACTCCCATTAACATGAGTGAAAATGGCATTAGGCTTTAATTTTTAGATTATTTCCTGTAGTTTGTGACCCTTTCATCAGCATGAACATTCTGAGCTAAATTATAGGCCACTGCCCCAAATCTGGAAGAGCCATAACTAAGCATGGATGATTAAGAATCTCCATTCTGGAAGCTGTGGATTCATCACTGAGTCGTCACAACCTAAGCACCTCCATATTGCTACTGACACCTTGTATTTTACTATATTTATAAGACTTTACTCAGTGGGGTAAAAATAAACAAGTATATTTATTTAAACAGGCCGTCAGCAATTCAAACCCTTCTTATACCTTTAGGAGCAAATGCTAAGCCGAGCAGACCCCAAGGATCTCACATGGATGTGTTGGGCATTTGTGGAAGGGATGGGGATGTGTCTTCCCTCTAAGCTGCAAACTGGTTGTGGAACCTTGATCTTTTCACACTGCCGGAGTTCCTGGAAGAGAGTTCCACGCCATCTGAGGTAGTGCACACCCACTATGTATGTATAGTTCCCCTACTTCCCTGCCCCTTTTGCACAGCAGAATTGTGACATTTCACTGCCAGGCTTCTATGGCCATGGAGGCAGAGGCAAAATAAGTCCCTTAATGCAGTATGAGGAGAATTAGGAGCACATTTATCATTCCAGGTAGGTCTGTTTCTCTTTCTTTCTCTACTATTTTCTTTGTCCTCACTTTCTTTCTGTTGCTTTTGTTCTACCCTTTTTCTTTTCTTCACCACACTCTCATCACCTTTATGCTGCTCTCCAGGTACACTTTACACTGCTTTTTATTCATTTTTCCTCTAGCTATTCCTGGTCTTCTCCTCAAAGACAAACTGCTGCCATCAGTTTTACCTCCCCCATCCCTCACCCCCCCCCCCCCCCACCCCGGCTTCTCCTTCTTTCTCCAACTGTTCAGTTCAAAGAGTCATTCCTAAACCTCAGGGAAGGCTCTGGTTCCAACAACCCTTTCCATTCTTCTATTAAAGAGGCATCACTCAAAACATTCTGAATGGAAAGAACATCACTCAGTGTGTACCCTGTTACATTGTCACATGAAATAGGTGGTTCTCCAGCTCATTTCATGAACATAAATGACTCCCATTCCCAGCTGGCCACTGATCTGTTGTGTGACTTTGAGCAAGTCACTTCACCCTTGTTTCAGTTGCCCTAGCTGTAAAATATGCATTGTCATACTAACCATCTTTTGTAAAGGAGTTTGACATTTATGAATGAAAATCATGATATAATAGCCATGCATTATTATTAATTATTTATTAATTATAGTCTTCTTCCCTAGGTCTTCTATCTCTCTTTCTTCCTTTTGTCCCTCTGTCCATATATGGGATAGTATGCTGTGGTTAGAACAGGAAAGTCAGGAAACCTGGGAATAATCCTGGCTCTGACAGCCACTTGCTGTCTTAACCAAACAGAAAACTCATGTGTGATCTTGGGAAAGTCATTTTAATTGATCTTCCACTTGCCTCAGCATCCCAATCTATAAAATGCTTACTGTACCAACTTCACAGGCTTGTTTGAGGCTTACCAAGTAGTATTTATGAAATACTTTGATCCTCAGATAGAGCTGGTAAATAGTATCTATTTTGATTTATCTCTTTTACTTCCTTCCAGCATCCCCCTTGTTGTGAGGAATTTGCCACATTCCACAATCCCCTCTTTAATGATGGTCTTCTAGAACACAATGGATGTGTTGTTAAAATGGCTTCCTTTGGTGGAACTCCCCTAGATTTATTGCACTATTCCCTGAAATGTGACATTCTAGACCAGTGGTTTTCAACCTTTTTTCATTTGTGGACCCCGGAAAATTTTCAAATGGAAGTGCAGACCCCTTTGGAAATCTTAGACATAGACTGTGGACCCCCAGGGTTCCACAGCCCACAGGTTGAAATCCACTGCCCTAGACAAATGCATATGTAGCTGCTGATTAAAGCCATCCCATTATTAATTATTGTTATTATATTCATACTAAGCACAATAATATACTTTTGGTACTGTTGATTCGGTTTTTATTTTTTAATCTTAGAAATCATTATTCTGATTAAATATGTTTAAGCACCCTGTAGGATCTTTCCTTCTAGTGCCTCTTCGTATTCCCCCTCACTGGCAATGGTTCTTTATTCTTGTGACAGTGAGTCATTCTGATGTCCATGTGTGGGGATTGTTTTGTTCAGCAGGTTTCTTGTTTGGTATGAATGCACAACATCTTTGCCAAATGCTCACTTTTGGTTTTCTTCTAGTGAGTGATTTGTCCTGTCTCTGTTTATACTACAGACTGTGCCTTAGGCATGTTTTCCTAATTAGAGCTGGCTGAGCCTTTCTTGCTTTCCTGGGGCTTGTCATAGGCTGAATTACAAACAGTGGTGAGACTAGTTACCCAATTCACTTCATTAATGACACATGTTGCTGAAGCACATTGAGAGACTATGAAAAGCTCAAATTTCAGACCAACCGAAAAACCAGACGCTCAAAACTAACAATGAGAAGAGAAAGCCATAGATAGTAAGCCAGAGCTTTACCCTTTGTAAATATTGTAGGCATACTTGAAAATAAGACAGGGCAACCCTTTAATTTAGTATGTTGCACATTTTTTATTTGTCATGGGTCAAGACACCACGACAAAGAGTTTCTAAAAATAATCAAATTAATAATTACCCTACCAGTTTGAATAAGAACCCTGTGCATAATTTCATACCGTGAATAGGTGAAAATCACTGGGACCCAAGTGGATTTGCTCTTTATTGATATTCAGACCAGATATCTGTGTAAGCTGGATGAGTTCTAATAGTGCTGTCATTACAAAAATAAGTAAACAGTCTTCAAATGCTCCTTGTATAGTACATTTCTATGCTACCAGAGAATTTGAGGATCTCTGGACAAAAGACAGGACCTGAAAGGTAGCAGAATTTGAGGCGTTCTGTGTATAATAGCCCAGTGCTTCATAAAGAAGGAAAGTCTGAGATAATGTAGGTGAGAGTAAGCCCTGGTCTATACAACAAACTTATGTCAGTATAACTAATCGAGGTAGTTATACCAACTTAACCCCAGGGCCCAGTGCACACAGTGCTACGCCGATGGGAGGGCTTCTCCTCTCAACATTGCTACCTCTGGGCCTGGGGAGGTGGAGTACCTACACCAACAGAAGAAGCTCTTCTGTCAGCATAGGTAATGTCTTCACTAAGTGCTTCCGCTTAGCTGCAGCCACTGCAGACTGTGAGTGTAGACAAGCCCTAAGAGAGGGAATAAACCCTTGTTAAGGACCCTTTGAACTCTGTGCCAAAGATTATGTGTGTGAAAGTATGGGTTAACCTGTAATTTTGTTCCTAATTGAAGAGAAGAAACAAAATGTATATAGCAAAATATGTAACAGTCTGGCTGGGCATGCCTGGTGATTCACATTTCTGGCCTTACCATTCTGGCTGTAAAGCTAAGTCTTACTGGCCAATGATAAAATAATAAATTGAGCAGGGTGATCCACTATACCTGAGCCTTTCTTAATAAAATAAATAACAACAATAACAATAAAATAAAAACCAGTAGAGAAGATAGCAAGGTATGAAAAACTCTTTCACAAAGTGGAATGGTTATAGAAAACTTGAATAAATACGATCCCAGTGATTACGGGGGCACTTGAAGTGATCCCTACGGGTCTGAATGAGCAGCTCAAGAACACGTTAGGAGTGCAAGACATCAGGATAAGTGACCACCAGAAGACAGTACGTTTAGGTACTGTGAGAACTTGAGAATTTTAAGGAAGCTCAAAGGAAAACGAGTGCATCTGAGCATCTGAAATGCAGGAATTCTGTGAAGGATTTAACAAAACTGACTCCACAAACCTATTGAGTTGGTTCATGGTCAGGATTTATCAGTGATAAATTTTAGACAGTAGCTTTCCTCTTTTTATGCTTAGAGATCTTGTATGTTGTGAAACTATTAGTTTTGTTGTTTTAAAAAATTCCCATGATGTAACACCGAGGGATGATAATAATTATAATACCTAGCATTTTTAATTCTCTAGATAAACCTTGAGAATGCCCTGGGCCTGCTCCTCCTTTAATTATGCTGTTGTAAATCAGGAACCATTTAATTGAAGCCAATGGATTTATGCCAGAGTAAAAATGGAGCAAGCAAAAGGAAAATCAGGCTCATCCTGTGTAGCTCAGGGAAAATATAGGTTTGAAACATGTTGAAAAAAAAAAAAAAAGTCTGGGCAGGACTTCAACTTTGGTAAGGTTTACTCTTCCCATTAGCAAACCAGAAGCTCAGAACAATTAATTAGGCCTTGAAGAATGCTGGGAGTGATTTGCATATAGTTCAGATAGAATAGGCTGGATACTCTCAAAGATTTCTTGACAACTACATAGTTCAACCTCTTTGGGGTCAAATTCAAATGCATACCGGGGGAAGGTTTATGGGCAATAATTCTGGTTTATGATACTTAATTCTGTAACCCAAGAAATCATCAAACAGGAGCAGGGTCCAAACTATGGAGTGTATGCAATTTACTGATTAAACCAAAATTAAAAGCATATCATCCACCTATATTACTTTATGACAGACATCCTAATGGATATTACCTCAGGATATGTCTTCACTGCAGATGGGAGCCAGCCTCCAGGCCAGGTAGGCAAACTCATGTTAGCAGGGCTCAAGCTAGCACTCTAAAAACAGCAGTGTGAACATTGCAATTCGGGATGCAGCTAATGCTCTCATGTGCAACTGACCCTTTAGGCTTGAAGGCCAAAGCTGCAGCTGAAGCCACAATGTTTACACTGCTATTGTTAGCATGCTAGCTCAAGCCCTGCTAGTACAAGTCTGTCTATCCGGGCTGGGAGGCTTGCTCCCAACTTCAGGGTAGACATACCTTTAGTAGCTTGGTTAATTCAAATTATCTGAGATAGTGCCTCAATAGCCAATCAAACAAGTAGGTGAGAAAGAAGACACCCCTGTCTTGCATATTAGCAGGAAAATTTGTCTAGAATCAACCCACTCCATGTAATTTGAGCATTAGAGTTTTCTGATAGGGCCTGAATCTATCTACTAAACCCCTCCCCAAACCAAAACTTTGTAAAAACTCTAAGTGGAAAGGGGCCTGTAAGCTTGAGTAGAAACAAAACGTCCCCAGAGACAGTCAGGTCTTTCAGCCAGAGAGAATCTTTATCAACAAAAATCAAATCAAGTAATATACACAAAAAGAGAAACAAAACTTCCCCAATCTGGGAAGTGCCCGTATGGTGGTGGTTTCTGTGATCTGAACACCTGTCCCTTGAGTATCAGACAGAGTCCACCAGAATAATGTTATAAGCATGAGGACACAACAATAGGACAGTAACAACTTTTGGTTATTACCAATCTCTGCTCAACTCAAACTGGAAACCTAGAGTCTCTATATCACATTACTTACCCCCTGCACGATTGTATCAGTTTTTAATCTATTTGACTTCAGAAGATGCTCAATGTAGAGAGTAGAAAAACACCACTCCACTATATTTAGCAAATGATAAAAAAAAAACCCTTAAACTTTCCTTAAAGGTGGGGGAGGGGAGACAGACCAACCCTACCTTCCAAGCTATGCATTAATATTGCTTGAGACAACCATTTATATGATTTTTCACAGTACATTCTTCTTAATGTGCTGCGAATAATGCATGTGAAACCCTTTAATCGTTAATGAGATTAGCATACAACCCTCACAATCAGAATACTCACTTAAGTAATGAGACAAATGCCAGCCCTAATGATTTCTGCCATCCCTTTCCCCCCACATTTGCTTCACAATGGAAAATTGAATTCCTTTGTAAATATGAACCAATGATCTTCTTAGCAAAGATTGAAAAAATGTATATATCCTGTGGTTTCCATTTCCTTGGCTTTATTGTTTTTATGTAAATTCTCCCAGGACATTTCAGGTTATATGTCTGGAAACCCCAGCCATCCAGCAGAGGAAAGGTTGAGAGAATAATGAGAAACGTGCTGGAAGAATTCACATAAAAGCTTTGGAGACATGAAAATGGAAACAACAGACACTGAGAAACTTATTGCACAAAAAATAAATCTCTATCCAGTGTGTGTGTATTCATGTGTCTATGTGTGTATACATCGTGCACATGCATATATACTAAATAGGTAACTGAGATATTAACCCATCCAGACAATGAGAAGTTCTGAAATATCAGGGCAACCATGAGATTGAAACTTGAATGGCTTGTGTTATTAGAATCCAGACAGATATAGAAATAGATTTATTCCTGGTTATCCTGCATTGAATTTTATATACATTAAAAATATAATGGGCTCCAACATGAAAAATATGTTTTTTTAAAACTTTCCTATACCCTTGTGAATGATAAAGTTTTGTTTGTCGCTGAATCACATGAAAACTACCAGTTGGAGAAAACTTTTAGAGGTATTTTTCTTAACTGTACAATTTCATTTTAAGACTACTCAGAACAATTCATTGTTCAAACGTAAAGCTGTGAAATGCTGGAGTTAACTCAGACCTGGCACACTTGACTGCATTTACATACCATAGCCCTACCATTTAAAATCAAGATTTTCAAGAGTGACTAGTGATTTTGCATGGCTCAATTTGGTGTCTGACTTGAAATACCTTATCGGAACACTTGTTTTCAGAAAGTGCTGATCATTCACCCTCTGAAAACCAGGGTCTCTTTAACGTGTCTCAGTTTGGGCACCCAGAATAAATGTGGCCTAAAATGCTGTAAAAGTTATCTGGAGTTTTCTCACGCAAACCATATGCCAGACCTTGTTGCAATGCTACCCTAAATAAGCAACTGAGGATTTTCCTGGCATGAGGGAACCATCACTTGGAACAGGAGGCTTGCCAGAGGCATGCATGGCCACTGCATGCTGTACACCAGCTACCTCTGTCTGGTGTAACTGTTCTTCAGGAGTTGTTTACAAGCTGGTATGACTTACAGCAACCTAAGGCATCTACAAGTTGCAGCAGGAGCCAAACTGACCATCCCCAGGCTCAGGAGAACAAAAGAGGTGGTGTAAAGCCACCTTTACCCAAAACCCCTCAGATGCACTGACTGCATCTCCAACATGGATAAATTGAGCTCTATGACACAACTGTGATATTACAAACATGATTGATAGCATCAGAACTACAGAAGAACCCAAGCAACAAAGCTTGGATACTTATCTAAATGTCCCAAAAGATCAGAGTTTTAGTTTGACCCACTATTCAGAAAGGGGGCTGACCAGAAAGTTAGATCATAGAAGCAGATGTCTCTAAATATCAAGGATGTTCCAATCGGGAAAAAAATTGGTTTTGTCTGTCTTTAATACAACAGTAAACAATTCATTTTTGATGACTGGCAGAGGGATGTTTTAATCTCTTCGTAGCCAAAATCTAATTGGTTGAGACATGTCAGAAGTCTATAAATAATTGCCCACTAATCACTAGGAAGGATGACCACACACTATTGGCAATTTAGTAATTTGCCAAGTGCCCAGAAGTTTTTGGAACTTTTGATCAAACAGTAACAGATGACATGACACTGTCTCCCCCAAATATCTTGTGTTTAGAAATGCAAATCTTTTGCAGCCTTTCCCATTTTGTAGTGCTATGTATGTGGGCAAATAGAGTATACCTCTTTTTTATTTTTAGAGGAAAAATTATGCTCACTTTACAGTAAATGTGACTAAATGTGAGAGGAAACAGAATTGAACAACAGATTACAGATCTCTGGCAAATTTGATCAGTTTTGCTGCAAACTGACCAGTCTTGCCTGAGGAGTTTTATTGGCTTCATAACAAAAGGGATGAAATTCATGAGTTTCACAAGGTTTCATATGAATCTTTTGCTTGAATTCTTAGGTTCAGACAAAGCATTAACAGTAACTTAAGCAAAATATAGGAGTTGTGAAACCATGCTGGTATGGGTCACTGAAAACTGGGTTTGGTTGGCTTGTTACTCCTCTGGTTCTTTAATCAACAGCATCTTCTCATCCAACTACTCTCTGGAGGGCCCTACATCCTATCTATCAAAAGCCACTATAGAGGAGAAACTTTTCTCCTTAATACTGTTTAACACTATGGCTGCTGAACACTCTCACAGATGATCGTTCCTGTTTAAAATCTGACTTCAAAAATACATTAAGGATCTTTATTTAAAAAAATAAAAAGCCTGGATGTCTGTCTTGCCTGTTCTCCATCCTGCCTGCTTTTGCATGAATATTTAACATAAGAACTAAAACAACCACTTGTGGGCAGGCATTTACAACAAATGTACGCATAGACATGCAGTAGAGTACCCCAAATGTGCCTGGCTCTCTGACACCTCTCTCTCTCTTTAATTAGGCCCTAAAAATGGGCAAATACATCAGATCTAATATATATATATATATATATATATATATATATATATATATATATATATATACACACACACATGAAATAAAACAAAAGAAACAGGAAAAACAACTTATAGACACATACATTCTTAAAGAATCTTGTAGATACAACCAATGGATCAAAATATCACAAACAGATGATATATTAAACCAGATGATACTACTTTTTTCTTTAAAGAAAACAGATTTGAAACCATATTCCCAAGTGGTGAAAACAGATATAGCTCCAATTAAGTCAATGAAATTATGCTGATTTACACCATCTGAGAATCTGATCCTTTGTTGTAAATCTAGGCAGTGGGGATAAGGGTATTATAGTGAAAGGTATTTTTAAGGCTGGGCATTGAGATAAGAAGTTCTTTGGTTTCCTTACAAATGCTACTATCACACTTTTCCCCTCAAAAAAAAAAAAGAAAGAAAAAAGAAAGAAAGAAAAAGAGACCTCATGTATTATATCTGGATGATTTTCTTTTGGATGTTTTTGTGGCTCCCTGTTCTCCCTAAACAAAGTATTGAGCCTATATGTTTTACCCAACATGAAACGTAACAATATCCACAATGCTGACAATTATTGAAGCTGCCAGACTGTAGAAAGGAGGCTTCCAACTCTTAAAAAGTCCTCCAGGGAAAAAAAATGTATACATGGAAAAGACAGCCAGTTTGACAGGAAGGAGCTTATGCTCTTCTTGACCCAAAGAAAATTCTCCATCTGCTCCACTGCATTTAATTATTGGATCACACCAACATATCAGGCTGATCAATAGGCTTCAAACTTATAGTGCAAGGCCTCAAAAGATACTGCTAGGGCAGCCAGATACTAAAATGATAAACCTGGATGCATTTTATAATATTAGCACCAGAGGATGGGAGATTAAGGTAGTTTTCTGAGTGGAGAGTGTGGAAAAGGGATAGATAGATAGCTGTCATGCTGGGGTCACTGCTTATTACGCAAATCATAACTTGTCTCAGTGTTACCTTGTGCTCTTCTCATCTGTTGTATTTGTTATCTTCAGTCTTGGATTGCAAGCTCTTTGGATCAGGTTCTGTCTTTTCATTCAGTATGTATGTACAGTGCCTAGCATAAAGGGGGGGGCATCCTTGGGACTTCTAGGTGCTCCTGCAACACAAATAAATAACAATAGCTTATTACAAACCTGGGGGGGGGGGGAGAATTTGGCATCTGGAATCAATAGTTCAGGTTGGGAGGGACTTGTGTGAGGTGGAGGTTGGCATGTTGAGATTCAAGGTTAATAGTAAGGGAAAGTGCAGGAGTTTTGGTTAGAGAGATGGGGTAAGTCAGCTGCACTTGCTACTAGTGCAAAAGAAGAGTTTGGAAGTTGGGAGGAGGTTCAGGTTACAGGTGCTTATCACTGCAGGTGTGCAAGAAAGTTTTAGTGGCTTTAGGGTTTGTGTTGTGAGGTTCATTTAGAGGTTCTGAGGAGATATGGTAACCAGGAAAAAGAGTTGGCTTGGGGGCACCCATTTTTATTAGAAAACCAACATGAGCCCCAACTCCATAGATTTCCCATGATGTCAAGACAAATTTTATCAAACTGACCTGTTGTAAATTAATACCCATACATGGATACTAACAAACAAGCTAAGGCACCTCTTTGTCAGCATCCTCTCATGAAATTAACATGGCAATGTATAAGTATTGTCATTTCATCTAACTTTGCCTAAGAAGCCTGCACAGGTATCTCTTGGAGTACAATTGTCTTAGCTTTGATAATTCAGATTCCAAGTTCATTTTACAACATCAGAGGAAAGCATGTGGAATGGCTAAACATCTACTGATTGTTTTGGGGGCTCTTCTTGGTGCTCACCTGATATTAGTGAAATTCAAACAGACTACATCTCCCATAATGCACCATGATCTGTCCCTGAGTTTGATCCACCATGTGGCAGCATGGGAGTCTTTCCTGTGGTGGAATTAGCAACTGGAATCTCATGAAACACCATAACACCTCAGGCAGACACAGAATTAAAAAACAGGACATGAAAAACCCGACAGGAAAAAAAAAGTTTAGTTTTGGATCAACAAACTGAAACAAAATATTTCATTTCAGGAATGTCCAAATGTTTCATTTCAATTAAAAATGTCAGTATTTTGACTTTTGATCCCAGTTTGGGACAAAATCAAATGTTAAAATACCAGAATTTTGCATAGGCTGGAAATTCCGTTTTTCAATCAGCTCTACAGAGGCCTGTTAGAAATCCCATCCATTTCCCTTTACATGCAGGAATGTTCCAGATTTCTTAGGGCTTTGTCCAGTGCAGTCATATGTTCACAGCCTGTTTTTGTTAAGTTCCTGGTGCTGCAAATGTGATTATTTGATTTCTTTCAAGTGAAATTTACAGGCACATTTATGTTATATAAACATGTACATTTCATCCAATAAGACTAAGATCAGAAACCCTCAGAGATTTCCTATGAGAAATTCCTGAAGGGAAATTTCTCATTTATTTCTACTGTGGTGCATACAAATCTCCAAAATAAATCCTTCATTAAAATATACATGGGCTTAGAATTCAATTAAATTGCTCACTTTAGTGACCATAACACCTATTGCAAGAGAGATCGTGTTAATACAGGTTTCAGAGTGGTAGCCATGTTAATCTGCATCAGTAAAAAGAACGAGGTGTACTTGTGGCACCTTAGAGACTAACAAATGTATTTGAGCATAAGCTTTCGCCGGCTAAATCCCACTTCATCAATGCATGCAGTGGAAAATACAGTAGGAAGAGATACAGATA
Source organism: Malaclemys terrapin pileata (assembly GCF_027887155.1). Taxonomy (NCBI): domain Eukaryota; kingdom Metazoa; phylum Chordata; order Testudines; family Emydidae; genus Malaclemys; species Malaclemys terrapin. Next base: position 67,487,131 of record NC_071508.1, read on the forward strand.
GGCAGATACAGAGAACATAAAAAAAAGGAGGTTGCCATATCAACTCTAATGAGACTAATCGATTAAGGAGAGCAGGAGAAAAAAAACTTTTGTAGTGACATCCTGACCAAATTCCAATTCACATAACTGTTTTCTGACAGTCTAAACTTCCACCTGTAGTTTCAACTGAATGCAGTATTCCCCGCATCATATCTTAAACTGTTGTGTTGCATTTGTTGCTGTGTACTATTGAATGGTTGACACATTCCACCTGTGAAATGCTGCATTTCAGCAATAAATCAAGTATAATATGCTTTTGAATCTTTTGGAATAAAAGATGATATGTAAACATAAACTATTATTAATGTTAATAGCAATTGTGATAGGTGTGTACCACACACCTGTAATGAAATAGTTAATTGGAGAGAGGGGACAATTAGTGTAGCTGGTTGCACCTGAAGGGTGAGCCAGGCCCAACTGAAGATGAAGCCTAGCTGAGGGATGATCTGGGTGGTGAACATAAAGGGAAGAAGCACAAATATAAACAGGGCTGGAAGGAGTAATCCTTCTTTGAATCCTAGAGAATGGAAAAAAGGCCTAGGGAGAGACTAACTAAGGAAGGCCAAGGTAGGGAGAAGTCTAGGGTGATAGTGAGGCCTCTGAAGGAGCAGACCTTAGCTGCTTACCACAGGGTCCCTGAATGGCACCCCAGATGGATAGGACAGTGGGTGAGCATGCCTGTATCCCCCTACTGGATCACTGGAAAAGATGTGGAAACACTATGAGAAGGGGGAGAAGGAATACTGAGTGCAAAGCTTCTCCTCCAGGGAGAAAGCTCTAGGAGGTGTTGCTCTGCACAACAGTGGGAGAAAAATGCTGCAGAGCCTGGGTAGGAGCAAAGAGTTATGTCTGAGTTTAGTTTAGTGGCTCCTTAGTTTACCTTAGAAGGAGTAAGACCAAATGTGAGCTGGCTGGAGGGTGAGTCATGAGAAGAGGTAGATCCTTAGAGAGCTAGAGCAGCTGTTGGCAGGGTACTTGCTGAAAAGAGTCTGCTAGGCCATGCCCAGCCATAAGGGTATATGCCAACATTGAGTCCACTCAGCAACAAATACATTACAATAGTATTGTGGAAATCTAGGGACCTGTGGCCCTGAGGAGAGAATGTGCAGTTAATTCTGAACTGAAATTCTATTCTAAGACGTTTAAACTCAAGTGCTTTCAGTGGGTGTGTGTGGTGTTTTATTTATTTTATTATTATTTTTTAAAGGATTGAAGGACTCATTCTATCTAGTTTGATCCCATGGCTAACACAGGCCATAAAACTTCACCCAGGAATACCCCCATTGAACCCATAATCTTTTAGAAAGACCTCAGTCTTGATTTTAAACATGCCTACTGATGGGTAATCTACCTCATCCTTTCATAAGTTGTTCCAGTGGTTAAGTACCCTCACTGTTAAACACACCAATAAGAACCTTCTTTATTTTTCTTTAAGTCAGCCCATCAGGATGGGGAAGAGGTTAGGGGCACTAAACCCCAACTATCTTTCTCAGCAGTTCCAAGAATAGTTCTGAGCTGGCAGTGATGAACATTTGCTCTCTGTTCTTTACTGCAGAGGAGGGAAGAGAGAATAGCCCTGGCAGTGGGGGGCTTAGTGAGGAAAGGAGCTTCACTGGCTCTGAGTGAGTCTAGAGTAGTACTCAGGAAAGGATGGCTCTTCTTTTGTACAGAACTATTTAAGGTAGTCTAGGAGAGGGGAAAAACAGGTGAAACTGAGAACCAACAACCATTTATGGTTCCCCAATTCTCTGCTTCAGTCCATATTAGAGCAGCTTGTGGAGATGTTCTAATTTGCACCACTGCAAACAGTCTCTTAGGGACCAAACACTGTCTAGGGACAATCAAAATGCAGTACCCTCCAGCTGCTTCCCCTTTCTGCTCCTAACGTACCCCTTTGTGCTAGGAGCTTCCAGGAATCAGGGCTTGCTATGCTATCTGCAGGCCTGCTGGGAACTTCCAGGTGGTTTGTGCTCCCTTTATATCAGTTGAGTGGTACAAAGGGTGGAGAACAAGACAGAAACTTGCCACAGAGCATTGACCTTCCTGAAACGATATATGCGGCCCTCAAGCTGAGAAGTTGTACACTAGTGCTCTACACCATAATTCAGAGCTTCATAGCAGCAGTGAAGATAAAATCGATGATTCTATTACAAAAGCATAGGCCCCTGCCGTTTGAGCTAAAGAAGAATTGCTAAAGATAAATAATGCAAATAACAGGGGAAGCTGGTCCTAGCACCAGGACACATGGAAGTAAGCATATGCCATGTAGATGAGTGGGGGCTTGGAACTGGACAAACAGTGCTGTGAACTCTCACAATTTTGACCCCTGCTGTAGGTGGTTTCATGAACATGTGATAAATTTCCAGCCAACTCTCATCCACTTTGCCAGCCTTTCAGAAGGAACATGCCAAATTAAGTGCTAGTGTAACCCATACTAATAGAGTGACTCTGGATCATCCTCTATTGGGTAGACAAAATATAGAGATTTATGACTGCTGCTGCTTGCATGCTAATATATCTGGCTCTTCAGCTCAAGTAGTAGAGGCTTATGCTTTTATACAGAGGGTGAGGGCTCTGTCCCCAGAGATGACCCAAATAGGAGAATTACTACATTTGGATATGCTGACTGTAACTACTAGACCACAATCTGGTACCAGAACCAGGAACAGAAACCAACCTGATGCCTGGCATTCCACTGCAGTATCACAGATAGTTGTGTAACCCTCTTACAATGTGTGTATTGTGGTCCAGACCAACCCTGGAGAGACATAGTGGGTAACAGCACGAGTGCGGGTACCATTTCTCTATTATTCCTATAGGTGAAAAGGAGAGGTCTCTGATTTGTATTGATAACCCTCAATCATGAATCAGCCTGCCCAAAATCATGACTGTGTAAACCTCATCATGATTTAAAAACAATTGGGGATCATTACTTATTTTAGTTTTTTTGAGTCTTTAGAGTGCATTCTGATGACATTTTCAACATTTTTCTCCACAACTGTAAGAGCTAGAAACTTTTAAAAATGAAAGCTGAGCCGCACTTAATCACAGGATTATAGCAAATAGGGACTTAAAAAAACCAAACCGAACAAATGCTGCAGGGCTAACCACTAGAGCTGGAACCACTGTGTAGTTGTGGATGTGAAGACTGTGGGTTCAAACGCTGGTGACTGTGGGGAATAAAATGTATATACTAAAAGTTAGTGTTAGAACCCTGCTGTAATTGTGGGGATTATTTTATATTGTACACCAGTGCACCCTTATACTTCAGCGGTGTCGTGTTCATATTTTAGTTTAGTGTTGCATTCACAGCAGTTGCACTCTGCTTAAAGGGAGCTGTGCCTCTAACTCCAGAACAGCTCACTCAATAGCAGGGGCTGTTGGAAGATGCCTGAGAAGGGCATGTGTATCTATACTGCACGCGGGAGTGTGACTGCGGGCTGGCTAGCGAGAGGCGTGCTCCTAGCAGCGCTGCACCCAGACTCGATAGGCCGAAACCGTCACCCCGCCCTGCACCACTCTTGCCGCTCTACCTAGCTTTGACCCAACCTAACTCCCGAGTCCTTCCCCCAGTGATCTACGGGAAGCGGAAGTCAATTGATAGGGGACTGACATCACCATCAGCCAATGGGATTGCAGAGCCCACCTCAAGCGGGTTCCGATTGGGCTACCTCGCGGGAGGAAGGCAGAGCTGCTGCTCAAACTTGCGGCGGGAAGCGCGGGGGGCCCAGGCGAGCCGTCGCCATGGAGACGCTGTTGTGGCAGGTGGAGCAGCTGCCCGGGCTCCTGGCCGTGTCCCGCTCGGGGCAGGTCCGGGACTGGGACCCGCCAACCCTGGATAGAGCCCTGCAGTGGGGCCGCTACTTCCAGCACCTGCACGGCCGCTTCCGCGCCCAGCCCCGGCTCCGGGCCGCCCTGGGGCAGCGACTCCGCCGAGGGCAGCCGGGGCCGCCGCTAGGCTTCGGACACCTGGGGCGCTGCCCGGAGCTGCTGGGCCTAGCGCTGCTGGGCAACCGGGCGCTGCCGCCCGCCGCCTGCCACCGCCTCCTGCGGAGCTTGCTGCTGCCGCCCAGCGGCCAGGCTACCCCGGGGCCCTGCAGCCTCGGCCTCCTGGCCCGGCGCAGGGCCGCCGTCCAGCTGCTGCCGTCGCCCAGCCCAGCCCCGGCGCGCCCTGAGGAGCTGGAGCCGTCGCTGCGAACCGAGGCCCAGCTACTGCTGTCCCGGCTGCAGGAAGACGAGGAGGAGCAGGGCCCGGCGAGTGTCCTGGAGCATCTGCCCGGGCCTAGGGTCTACAGGGTGCTGGCGGCGCTGCTGCTGGAGCAGGCCGGGGACAACGCTGGCAGAGAGGGGGCCAGCTGGGCAGAGCACAGGGAGGGGCCCAGGCCGGCTGCGGCGGTGCTCTCCTGGCTACTCGGGGACCCAGACCGGCTCTCCGCTTTCTGCCGCCTCCTCCCGGGCTCCCTCCTCGTTGCCCTTTCTGCCCGATACCCCCAGCTGGGCACCCCTTACTTGCATCTCCTTACCAGCTGGGGCAGCCGCTTGCGCTACGATCCCCTGCGCGGCCAGTGGGCCAGCAGCCGCTGCCCTAGTGAGGACGAGTTCTCCTGGGAAGAGCTGCGGGAGCGCTTCGGCTGCTTCATGAGGGGACCTGACCCGCTCCGAGAGGCTGCCCTGGCTTCTCTGAAAAACCTGAAGATCCAGGATGGAGACTTCGAAGTCTGCGGCCTGAGTGTCTGGACTGACCTGTTGCTGGAGATGGAGGCACCTCTCTAAAGATACTCCAGCGTTAGCCCGGAGGAGGAAAGGACTAGAACATTAAATAGGTTTCATATGAAATTAAATGGCCTGAAATCCAAGAAACTGGAGTAACTTTCTTTTCTCCATAACTAACATCAAAGCCAACTGGATTATATCTTGTTTGGAGTGAAAAGGCAACTTTGTGATCAGATTGCATGCCATAAAACTTAAGTAAGTTAGCAAAGAGCGCCTAAGGGATTGGGTTCTGCTCTTGCACATGCTGGTATAAACCTGGACTGACTCCCCCCACAGGAGTTACCCATGTAAACTCTGTTAAATGAGCTCAGAATCCTTACATCTAGTCAAGTAGTTCCCAGTTTAATTTCTCTTACACTGAGAACAAGTTGACTAGGAATCCTTCTTCTTTCCTCTTCCAATTTGTTTTCTTCCCACCACCTCTTATGTCTTTGCCAGCTCTGATATTCTCCAATACTTATGGTTGGGCTATTTGGTTTAAGGATACCCTTAATTCTGCTGATCACTAACAGGAAATGCTTCCATCCACTATTGGCACTATTGCTACAAAAGTAAAGTGTGCAAATACCTTAAAATATAGAGAAACTAGCTTAACTTTCTGTGTGTTGAAAAGTTAGAAGTTGAACTGTGTATTGCCATGGGTACAGTGTGTTGACATTTGTCTGTTTCTAGCAGTTGCATACTGGCAGAGTACAAAAAGGGGAAAGGGACTTTTTTGTCTCACCTTTTTAGGATGCTCATAATTCCAAGTTAAATGTATTCTTCGCTATCACCTTGTCTTCCAGTAGTGGTTTATTTTTGCCTTTTTTTTTTTTTTTCTTCATGCTTCGAAATATCCTAGGCACAATGTGGGTAGGAGTGCAGAGGTCAAAGGAGATTTCATGCCCAGTGGGAAAGAGTCTAGAAGGCGTACATAAAGCCTTGCTGATTTGATCTTTTATCAATTACCATGTGGCATGTTTGTTACTATATTGCAGTGGAAACTTCATTTTCCTATCCTATTTGTTTATAACTATGAATGGATACTCAGTAGCTTAGCTTTTTGGTGAAAGTTTCTTTCACCAAACTGGAACCAGAATGGGAAAGTAGAAATACCTTCTTTCAATGGGTTGGGCAACAGACTTCTTCTTTCACTCCTAGATGATTACTGAAGGACCTGCTTGTCTTAATTAAACTGTGACTTTGATCACAATCTCTATGTGGGAAAATAATTACTGGTCAGGATTTGCTAAATGAAGGCTAGATGTGGAAACTGACCATGAACTATAAAATGGGCATTATCCTAACACAAAAGCAACTGGCTCCTGCAGTTTACTGTGAAAAGTCTAGGTTAACTGCTCAGTTTTTTAAATAAAACACTTTGTTACACAAAGCAAGAAGTGGAATGTTACAGGTATGAACATGGAAGGTATTTGACCTACAGCCTCAATATACTTTTGAGCTATGATGCTATCTAACTGCACATAAAAATAAACAAGTTTCAGAGTAACAGCCGTGTTAGTCTGTATCCGCAAAAAGAAGAACAGGAGTACTTGTGGCACCTTAGAGACTAACAAATTTATTAGAGCATAAGCTTTCGTGGACTACAGCCCACTTCTTCTATATGCATCCGAAGAAGTGGGCTGTAGTCCACGAAAGCTTATGCTCTAATAAATTTGTTAGTCTCTAAGGTGCCACAAGTACTCCTGTTCTTCTTTTTATAAAAATAAACAGTAAATCTGTTTTGCAAAGCAATTGAAATGCTGTATGGCGATGATACAGGGCCAAATCATGACCTCTCTACATCTGTGAGTGAGCAGTTAATTGATGAGACTACCCAGGTAATGTTACTACTAGTGTGAGTGACTGCTCATCAGTGGACCATAAAGGGGGGAATCCTAATCTGGCTTATTGTGAGCCACTGTTAAGAGTGTATCAGTAAAATGACACCTTCATTAAGGTATCTGAAAAATGCTTTAGATTGTCTGTTTAAAAGCACTATGTAAATGGAATATGCTGATGTAGAACAATTTTAAGAATTCTGGCAAGTCTAGTCTAATCTGAGAGCAAATTTGTATGGGCAAATTATAAACCTATGAAAATAGGAAACTATACTATAAACCCCTTAATTAAAAGACCTTTCCTTATTGTAGTGATAGTAGATGAGAGAGAGAGAGCAGAAGCTCCTTCTCAGTGAAACTTGAGTTATCTGGTAGTACTGAATTCATCTTCAACCCAATGTGGCCCATTAAAGCAAGGAATTTCTGCTGCCAGAACATTCAGGCCCCTGCATATCACCCACTTAATGAGGTTCTTACAGGGGTGTGGTTTTTTTTTTGTTTTTTTGTTTTTAATCAAAGCTGAACATCTAAGCCTGTTCCTATTGTTACCTTACTGACATTTTGCAGAATACACACAAATTTCAAAGCACAAATAAATCCACAATAAATGAGTCAAATAAATTACCATTGAGACTTTTGGTAAATTACAGGAACCCTAGCATTCCTTTGCTGTGCCACAAAATGTTGCAAATATTCTGTTGCTGTGGAAATCTTATTTCTTAACCTCATATTTGATAATTTAACAATCCTACTTATCAGACAGTATGATAAAAACCAAAACTGTTTGCAAGGGGAATTATAATTAGCAAATACTTTCTATTCATGTTTTAACTTAAAATCTAGCAGAGCTAACATAATTTATATCTTATAGTTCCACTCCCCTTAAACTCATGGAATACTAGTGAAGTAGTATATATGTATAACAGGCTCCTACTTCTGCTTTCTCAACCTGTTGAATCAAGTTTTATCCTGTATTTTCATACCTTGTTGGCACCCGCTTCTTGCTGTTATACAGGGAAAGAATACCATGGCATCCAATTTTCACTTTGTACTTTATCTCTCTCTCTTGGTAAATATACTGAATCTACGACCTTTTCCAGAGTCTTACTGAATTATCCTGGAATTTCAAACCATACCCTGGATGGGAATAATTTGTTGCTACCAGTAGTGCAGCATGTGCAACATCTAGATCAGTGATACTCGGACTGAGGCTCATGAGTCGCAAGTGGCTCTTTAATGTGTCTCCTGCAGCTCTTTGCAGCATTGGGTCTGGTTCTGTTCAATATCTTCATAAATGATTTAGATACTAGCATAGAGAGTACACTTATAAAGTTTGCGGATGATACCAAGCTAGGAGGGGTTGCAAATGCTTTGGAGGATAGCATTAAAATTCAAAATGATCTGGACAAATTCGAGAAATGTTCTGAAGTAAATAGGATGAAATTCAATAAGGACAAATGCAAAGTACTCCACTTAAGAAGGAACAATCAATTGCACACCTTCAAAATGGGAAATGACTGTCTAGGAAGGAGTATTGTGAAAAGGGACCTGAGGGTCAGAGAGGATTACAAGCTAAATATGAGTTAACAGTTTAACGCTGTTGCAAAAAAAGCAAATATCATTCTCGGATGTATTAGCAGGAGTATTGTGAGCAAGACACAGGAAGTAATTCTTCCTCTCTACTCCACGCTGATTGGGCCTCAACTGGAGTATTGTGTACAGTTCTGGGTGCCACGTTTCAGAAAAGATGTGGACAAATTGGAGAAAGTCCATAGAAGAGCAACAAAAATGATTAAAGGGTCTAGAAAACATGACCTATGAGGGAAGATTGACAAAATTGGTTTGTTTCTTCTGGAGAAGAGAAGACTGTTATGTCCTCTGTTTTCCAAGTACATAAAAGCTTGTTAGGAGGAGGAGGGAAAAAAATTGTTCTTAACCTCTGAAGATAAGACAAGAAGCAATGGACTTAAATTGCAGCAAGGGTGGTTTAGGTTAGACATTAGGAAAAACTTCCTAACTGTCAGAGTGGTTAAGCACTGGAATAAATTGCCTAGGGAGGTGGTGGAATCTCCATCATTTGGAGATCTTTGTCCAACCTGTTCTTAAACACCTGTCAGGGATGTACTAGATAATACTTAATCCTGCCTTGAGTTCAGGGAACTGGACTAGATGACCTCTCGAGGTCCCTTCCAGTTCTGTGATTCTATCATATTAAAACTGTATGATTTAATAGTAAAGCATCCTGATTGGTTAACAATGTTATTAATTGTAGTTGATAAAATAATACTTGGTCAGTCACTTTGTTGTGAGAAATGTATAGTAAATTCAACCATGAATTCACACTACTGTGCTTCTTTTGGGTAATGTTGATTGCTTATTTGGCTTCTGAACCATTGAGGTCTGATTATCACTGATCTAGATGTTGCTGTACATGATGTAATGTTGTTCTGTTTTTAAACAATGGCAGTTGTATACTCCAAAAATTATTTTCCTATGTTATATGGCACTGAGTGCACTACCTGTGAGATTATATTTTTCCTTTGCCTTCCAACCCCAAGAGGAGTCATAACTTCCAATTACATATTAAAGAATCTGTCATCTTAAAACACGTTTAAAATGTTAGTTTTAACAATGGTAAACACAAACACCTAAGATTCATCTAGCTGAAAGAAATAAGAGGCCATTGGCACCTTACATAAGGGTCATCACCGGTGAAAATCCACCAATGACCGCAACAATGGGAATTTTAACTAAAATTGTGTATACAAGGTCAGTATCCGTTTGAAATTTACTTTTTAAGTAGCTAATATTGTCCTAACTCTTCTTTTTATCATGTTTGACTGAACTTTCCTTTTGATCTAGTTTATATTCAGCTGAACTGGGTCTGATCAGCCTTTTGTGTGGGGGTTTTTGTTTTGCCATTCACAAGGAGTAAGAAGTCGTATGAACTGCCCTGATGGAAAATGCACAGCAGTACAACAAAGAGATGGAAAATGTACACTGATGCTTTTAGCACTGTCAGTTTTATGTTGCATGAAGTGCCATTCTTTTGATAGACATATACAATGTGTTAACATTTGAACAAACTGCCTCTGTGTAGTCACAAAAACTTTAGAAAATTAACATGTAGCATATAAACTTGATGAAAGTAGCATTTTCTTGATGCTGAAGGTCATATAAACATCTTGAGAATCACGTGCATAGCAGTGTGGGAAAATGGGCCACGTTGTAATGGTTAATACAGTGTATATTACACTTTGTTGCTTTTAAAAAGCTGTTTATCATGTTAAATGCACAATATATTTGGATAATAAAGAATGTCCATGTTCTGGACACTTATTCTTATTTCTGCTACCTATCGACTGAAGTTATAATTTGACTAAAAATTATAGCTCCTATTGCCTTCCAAGTCTGTGACATAGGTGTGGTCAGAATAGGCAACTCCTGAGTTATAATTGCTGTTTGACCTTGGTTAGTTAATTCCTCACTTGGTTTTCTCCATCTGTAAAATGGGGATACTGCTGAACTAGCTGTTGGGAGCACTTTGGGGCTGGGGGGTTGGCTGGAGGGGAAAACAAACTCCATCTTTGAAAGTGGAGTAGTTTTGCCACTGACTAGGCTAAACTAATTTTGATTTCTGCACACCTTGGCCACTAGAGGGTGCTTATATTATTGTAGGAATTAAACAAATACTGAAAATTAAAAGGGGGGAAAAACAATACTGGGGTAACCTAAGTTAGTCACCCTGATGAATAGTGGAAACTTTGTTGTTTGGACTTCCAGATTCTGCCTGATTGTTTCCTTCTCAGAGGGATGAAAAGGAGGTGCTCCCACTCTCACAATTTTAGACAACTATTCTGTATCCTGAAATGTCTGTAGTCTGGCCTACCTGTGAACAGATCAAATTTATCCCTCTTTACTTGTACTTTTTGGATTGCTGACACTCCACTGTACCCTCATTGGGGGCTGATGACTATTCGGTGGGTCATAGAATAAAACATTTAGTCCTTTACTGAAGTCAATAGGGAGTTCTGTTGTTATTGACTGGGGATTGGATCAGGTCTTTAGCACTGACATCAGTAATCATTAATTTGCCCTTGGAATCCCTGCCCCCCCCCCCTTTTTTTTTGGGTCGGAGAGGCAAATAAAGATGTGAGAAATGGACAAAGATGCTGTCCTCCTGCAGCAGCTGTTTGTTTGGAACATCCACAAAGGAGTTTCTGTAGTGTCAAGTGTGGAATCAAGGTGCATTTGCCTTGTTCTTGATGTGTTGCTCTTTGTTCCATTTTACATGTTTCTAAATTAACTATCAACTCAGGAAAGGGAATAGATGGATCAGTGAAGATCTCTGCTTAATGTGCAGCTGTTGTCAAAAACGCAAGCAAGATGTTAAGATGCATAAGGAATGGGATAGAGAATACAGAAAATATACCACTACATAAATCAGGACTGCAGCCTCTTGTGAAATAGTGTGTGTGGTAGTGGTCACTCCATTTCAAACAGGATATTACAAAACTAGAGAGGATCTAGAGAAAGTCAGCACAAATGATGAGCATGAAAAATAACTTTCATACCAGGAAATGGGGATTGTTTACTGGTGGAAACAAAAATTAATATAAGGGAAGGCAAGCAGGGAGCTTTTGTTCTCCCAGTCTGACAAGACAATATGGGATGCTAAACAAATTAAAAGGTGTCAAATTCAAAACAGTTACATGGAAATAACTTCACACAGGGCATAATTTGTCTGAGGGACTCATTGCCACAGGATGTCATCGATGACAAGAATTAGCTAGATTTAAAAAGATTTTCACTTACATGGATGAAAAGAATATTCAGAATTGTAGCTAAAGTTAGCTGATGTTGAGAGGGATAGTAAACCTTTATTTTTCCTTGTTTAAAACAATCTCTAGTTAATAGGGATTAGGATTATCCCCCATTTGTCTATTGCAGGGTTCTTGCCCCTTCTGAAAAATGTGATGCTGTTCACTGTCAGAACAGAATACTGACCTAGATGGACCTCATGTTTGAGCCACTATGATAACTCCTGTGATGCAGAAAGAAGTAAGTAGTCCTTAAAGGCTAAAAAGTATAGAGAGCATGAGTTTAAACTGTATCCAGGCCTTGCTGTATTTTGCAGCTATGGAATTTACTATTAAGTCCATTCCTTGCCACAAAATTATGCTCCAGAATTGAAGCTTTCACTTAATTTTTTTTCTAGCCCTATGATAGTATAAAAAGATTCCAAGCATAAGCAAACTGTAAACTAATGCAGTGGTGTCTTTCTAAATCTATACTATCCTATCAATAACTCAGAAGTGTTAGAGCAAGTTTTCTTTTTAATCTAATCACTTCAGACACATCCTCTGTCCTGTTACACTTGTGTATTGTTTCTAGGATCTGGCTGGCATGTAGTTATGCAGGGAAGGCTACATAGTTTCCAGGCCTCCACCTGAGTAGGCCTCAATTCAGACCACTAGCAGTAACACTCCTATGCGTAACTGAAGTATATTGGAGCCAGGCTGGGGTCATCAACTATAACCAGATTCCTTTTTCTAGAACAAGACTAACTTGTGGCCACTGATGTCTTTAGTCAGACCTACCTTCCATTTAGCAATATGGGAGAGTACGGTTAGGATGGTCACAATGCACTGACATCTGTTCATGACTTCCAGCTTGAGAATAGATCCTGCCTCTACAGAGAAGCATTCTGAGTAAGCTAATGCTTGTTGGTGACCTATGAAGCAATAGCTAATCCTCATTGAGTTCAGAGAACACAAGGATTTCTCTGGTTCAAACAAGTGATTCAAAATATTACCATGTGCAAGTGGAAGAGAAACTGTCAATGTTGAGTGCCTTTTTCTTCATATAAAATAGTGAAGATGCATGCTTTGGTGGACTTACCTTTATTAAAATTCACAACTTTTACGGCCTCAATAAGTACCATTTTCAGGTCAACTGCAATCTTCTTTGCCACTAGAACTTCCTGGTGAATTAAACAATCTGTCCAAATGGTTTGGGATGCAGTTGACTCTTGATTCTTGTCATAAAGTCGCTGTTTTTCCCTTTCTCAGATTAGGCACCCTCAGCGCAAATACCAATACAGTAATGTCAATCCAACCGACCTACAAGATCTGATAGTTGGAATACTAAGATACTACAAAGAATTTTGTTCCCTTGTTGCACATGCTCTTAGTGAACTGCAAAACAGAATTCAAAACATATAGGAGTGGGAAGGATCCGTACTGATCAAATGGTAAAAGTTGTGCAGAAGATAATCTGTAGCTTCATTCAGCTGTACTAAAGAAATATTGGCTTTTCTGAACTTTTCTAAACCGCTCTTTCCAAATATTTGCACCCAGGTCATGAATTCTCCAACTACCTATCAATGGAGAAAGAGAGTTGCTTTGACTCTGGTAGCGGAAGATCCTATCATAGTGTGACGTTATTGACATGAACTGTGATCGTATAGATCATGGTTGCAAGCAGGATCCTGTGGTTGCACCAGGTTTTGTACAGAGGCGGTCAAGTGGGGTGTCTATGGAAAGGTTGTAATTTGCTGGTTATGATGATGCTGTCTGTATGTGTGTATCACTTTCGTATTTGAAGTTATGAAGATTGGCTATGGACTTGTGTCTCAAAGAAACTTATTGGAACATCTGTTTTCAGAGATTTCATCTGTAATCAGTTTCTTAATGTATTAGACTTAGTCTTGCATGTTTTTGTTTTATTTTGCTTGGTAATGTATAGGTTGGGTCAGAGACCCTCTTGGGACTGTCACCTGATAGGCTCAGCACGTTTTCCCTGCCAGCTTGCGACTTCAAAACCCTGCCTTGTTGAGCCAGAAGTGCTAGCCTGCTGCAAACACAGATCCTGCTCTGAGCCACGTCCCCCAAAGCTGCAGGCTTTAACTGAAAACCACTTAGCAGGTATTCCTGTCTCCAGCACCCAGATACCCAGTTCCCAATGGGATCCAAACCCCAAATAAATCTGTTTTACTCTGTATAAAGCTTATACAGGGTAAACTTATAAATTGTCCACCCTCTATAACACTGATAGAGAGATATGTACAGCTGTTTGCTCCCCTAGGTATTAGTCACTAACTGTGGGTTCAATAATAAGCAAACATGATTTTATTAAATATAAAAGGTAGGATTGAAGTGGTTCCAAGTAGTAATAGACAGAACAAAGTACGTTACCAAGCAAAATAAAACAAAAACACACAAGACTAAGCCTAATACAGTAAGAAACTCAATACATCTGAAATCTCATCACCAGAGATATTCCAAGAAGCTTCTTTCACAGACTGGACTCCTTCCTCGGTTGGGTCCAGCAGTCACTCACACCCCTGTAGTTACTGTCCTTTGTTCCAGTTTCTTTCAGGCATCTCTTTGGGGTGGAGAAGCCATCTCTTAAGCCAGCTGAAGACAAAATGGAGGGGTTTTCAGGGCCTTTTATATTCTTTCTCCTGTGGGCGGAAACCCCTTTGTTCTCCTGTGCAAAATCACAGCACCAAGATGGAGTTTGTAGCCACCTGGTCAAATCACATGTCCATGAATGATTCAGCTTTTTGCTGGCCAATGCCATTGTTTACATGTTAGTTTGAACATTCCCAGGAAAGCTCAGATGTGGATTGGTATCTCCCAAAGTCCATTGTCAATTAAGTGTTTCATGATAGACTAATCTCAGTAAATGCCCGTTCTCAAGAAGCTGACCTAATGCTTCACCGAGGCTACTCCGAATCAAGCACATTGAGATACAAGTACATATCCAATATTCATAACTTCAAATACAAAAATGATACACACATCATTATCATAACCAGCAAACTACACCCTTTCCATTAATACCCCACTTGACTTCTTCTGAACAAGACCTGTTGCAACCACAGGACCCTGGTTGCAACAATGATCTATATGGTCACAGTTCAGGTCAATAACATCACACGTAGGTCTAACAATATCTAAGGCACGTGGTGCAATCAATATTTCTCCAACCATGAGGCTTGGCAGCTTTTGCTATTCATGGAGCTACACAAATATACTAAATCTGATGTGTGGAGTGTTTTCATGTTTACAGTATTGCCAGATAATAAAACAATCTGAAGAATTCAAAGAATTTCTTTCATAAAGATGGTTACTTGCTTTCCAAATGGTTTAGTGCTCATTGCCTCTAATGGCTGTCTGCATGCCTATAATATTTTGCCAGATACTGCAACAACATCTTTGCAGTACTGCAGTAGCTGGCAAGCATTCTAGTGCATGCTTTAGTTTGAGACTGCCAGAGAGAAAACTAAGGATTCATTCAAGAAATAAAAATTGTAAGAAAAGAACAGTGGGTACTACCATCCTGTTGCTTTTCTCCATGCAACAGTGGAGGTAGCGTGCACTGTAATCTAATTGCTCCTTGTGAGGAAAACTGTAGAGCAAGAGGAGCTATAGACAAGTCCCAGGAGGGCAGGGAGATAGCATACACAATGTCAGACGCCTGGCTGCAGCAAAATGGCAAATTCTATTCAAAAAATGCTCCATGCCATAGCATACTGGAAAAATGTAAAATTTCATGGCTGCAAAATGGTAGCTTCCGCATGACCTTGATTGAAATGAATGGGGCAGTTCAAAGCAGGCATCATTGCATTGGTTCACCTGAAAAATGTATATCAGGTGTAATGTTTGCAGTCATAAGGGCTAGAAATATGATTTTTTTCAATGAAAGTGCAGACAAGGGAGAAAAAGGTGTGATGAAACCTGTTTGCATCCCTGCTCAGGGCCTCATGATAGAGAATCCTTGATCTAGGCAATTTCAGCTGATATAGGAAATACGATAGAGGTAACAGACTGTTAATCTTTCATCACTTTTTACAATGTTTCTTTTTAAATGCATTTTTACCCCCAGGAAATCAAGATTATGAGCTGTAAATGAACTACATAATTTATCTCATTTATATGCCTGTTTACCTGGGAAAACATATACCAATTAAGTTCTTTTGTTTTCTCTGCTTAACAATTTAGGAAATAATGTACTATCTTTGCTAATAAACTGTACCAATAAACCCACAAAAGTCTATAGCTATGATTTTAAAAAACTTGCTGATAAGGGGGAAAAAACTCTTTTTATTGCCTATTACCAATTAATTTTCCACCAATGAGAGAACAGGATGTGATTGGATGTTAAATTACAAATATTTTCATTATTTCTGAGGTGAAGTTGCTGTGGTTTCATAATGATCCTAACAATCAAAGTTTTATGAGAAAACACAGATAACAGAACAAGCACACAATTTAATTTACAATAACAATACATTTTACAAGTTCAGAGACTGAATTAACATTAGATGAAGCACAACATTTATCTATAGAAATGAATAAGCAGAGAGTTCCCAATTGTGAACGGATATGTGAACCTGGTTCTCTAAAGGATGCAAGTTAAGCCTTAGAACCTTTACATAAGTAAAGCTTTCAGGAAAGTTTAATGAATATTTTTAAATATTTTTTTGTGCGCAAATATTTAATTTATAAATTTCTTCAATGACAGTCAAACCTGTACTATATGAGTACACAATTATATCAATCAATACAAATCTTACAACCCCCCTTTCAGTGACAAGCTCTAGCACCCCATGCTTTGAAGCAACAATTTTAAATTTGGCCGGGGTGTTGCCCTGATGTCGGTGTGGCCTTTTGCTGTCTCTGGGAAAATTTAGCAGAATCTGGCCAATTAATATGCCTTTGAAAAAATCTGAGTTTGCATATGTTTGGTAGAGACTTGTTAGAGTTTGGCAATTACATTCTCCAAAGATTCCGTTTGCAATGGGCATGCTCCATCCTTTCATAGCTCTTATGTACCCACCATACTACTAATGTGCCAGTTCTACACAGTGATTGAGCATGCTTTATTCTAGGAATGCAGGGGCTGAGCAGAGCTTTCCTTGCAATTGCTCTTTCTGGCTTCTGGGGGCACTGGAAATTGGTATGCAGGATACATGGTAGATAGTTTATGTCTGGTTGCAGTGTATCTTTTCTTGTCTCTATTAATAACTGTAGCCCTTGTGCCCCCCTCACACCCATGCGTTAACTCTATCTTCTATGGGCAGCTTGCACTACCTACACATGGAATGGGGACCTAACCACTCTCACAGCTGTGTGTCACCCTTCTATGACCCTGTGGTGGGCACTCTGTGTCTGGATCCATGTGTGAGAATGGAGAGGGAGGAGGGCATGGAGCAGTGAGATGCACATTTTACCCCCTGTACTCAATGGAGCTGAGGAGCAGAAAAGATAGCATAGCTCCAGAGTGTACTATCTTTCTACTCCTATCATGTTGTGGTTGGGATCCTCCCCTCCCCGCATAAAGGAAGTTCCCTTGCTGGCCAGTTGAAATGCACTGTGGAAGGATGGGTGGATGGGAGAGACAGCCGCTGTGGAGGTCAAGAGTCTCTGTTCAGATAATCCTGCTCTCAAAGTATCAGCAAAGCCATCTCCAGAGCCTGGTACTTCAGAGAGAGGAGCAAACTACACTCCTCTGCTAGACCAATCAATGATAAATCTCCATGAGGAAACCTCACAGAGACTCTACCCCTTTTCATGCTGGTTTTATCAGACCCTGAATTTGGCAGAGGATTCTTCCAAGTAATAACAGAAATTGTTACCCAAACGGTCTCTATCTGCAGTCCTGTTTTATTAATATTAAGTATTCAGCTCTTAAATTACTCTTCTGTTGCATGATAAATTCCTGTAGTATTATGTAATCAATTTATTATAATCCCTAACCTAGAACATTTTAGCAGAAATGTTTCTGATATACATTACATAGAGAATATAACAGTCAGATTCTGAATTTAGTTCTCAGCTGTGCCCTCCTATTGCCTTTCCCACTTTAGTGAAACTCCAAAATGACTGCTTAGTAATGTAACATTCATATTCTGTAACTTGCAAAGAGGCTAATTTCAGCATTTGATAAAGCATTGTTTGTGGAAATCATGATGAGTTTTAAATCCCAATCCAAAGAGTTTCAGTTTGCATGCTTCCTTTCGGATTGTTTCCCAAAATCAAATAACACAAGCCTTCCTAACCTACACATTCACATCTTCATTCCTCTCACGTTATTATATTTTATAACAATCTGAAGAGGAGATCTTATTATGTCATCTAGCATTTCTGAACAAAAGTCATAACATTGCTCTTTAATTATAAAGGTAGCAATTAAAACAAATGGCATTATGACTTCTGCAGTGTTCAACAGGAACAGTAAGGGTATGTCTACACTACGGGATTAATCCGAATTTAGATAATTCGGATTTGAGAAACAGGTTGTATAAAGTCGAAATGAGTGCGGCCACACTAGCACAGTAATTCGGTGGTGTGCGTCCAAGTACCGGGGCTAGCGTCGATTTCTGCACTGTTGCACTGTGGGTAGCAATTCCATAGCTATCCCATAGTTCCCGCAGTCTCCCACGCCCATTGGGATTGTGGGTTAAGATCCCAGTGCCTGATGGGACCAAAAACATCGTCGCAGGTGGTTCTGGGTACAGCCTCACCTCCTTCCTCCCTCCCTCCCTCCCTGCATGAAAGCAACGGACGGCAGACAACCATTTTCGCGCCTTTTTTCCTGGGTGGGTGAACACTGCAGACTCCATACCACGGCAAGCATGGAGCCCGCTGAGGTCAAGACAGCACTCATGAATATTGCAAACACCTCGCGCGTTCTCGTGGAGTTTATGCTCAGCCAGGACCAGAAAAACGAGGCGAGGAGGCAGCGGCGGCGGCAGCGCAGCGACAAGCATGATGAGGACATGGACACGGACACGGACACAGAATTCAGTGAAACCACAGGCCCCGGTGCTTTGGAGATCATGTTGTTAATGGGGCAGATTCTATCCATGGAACGCCGATTCTGGGCAAGGGAAACAAGCACAGACTGGTGGGACCGCATAGTGTTGCAGGTCTGGGACGATTCCCAGTGGCTGCGGAACTTTCGCATGCGTAAGGGCACTTTCATGGAACTTTGTGACTTGCTGTCTCCTGCCCTGAAACGCCAGAATACCAAGATGAGAGCAGCCCTCACAGTTGAGAAGCGCGTGGCGATAGCCCTGTGGAAGCTTGCAACGCCAGACAGCTACCGGTCAGTCGGGAATCAATTTGGAGTGGGCAAATCTACGGTGGGGGCTGCTGTGATGCAAGTAGCCAAAGCAATCACTCAGGTGCTGCTACGAAAGTTAGTGACTCTGGGAAATGTGCAGGCTATAGTGGATGGTTTTGCTGCAATGGGATTCCCTAACTGTGGTGGGGCAATAGACGGAACCCATATCCCTATCTTGGCACCGGAGCACCAAGCCACCGAGTACATAAACCGCAAGGGGTACTTTTCAATGGTGCTGCAAGCACTTGTGGATCACAAGGGACGTTTCACCAACATCAACGCGGGCTGGGCGGGAAGGGTTCATGACGCTCGTGTCTTCAGGAACACTACTCTGTTTAAAGGGCTGCAGCAAGGGACTTACTTTCCAGACCAGAAAATAACCGTTGGGGATGTTGAAATGCCCATAGTTATTCTTGGGGACCCAGCCTACCCCTTAATGCCATGGCTTATGAAGCCATACACAGGCAGCCTGGACAGGAGTCAGGAGCTGTTTAACTACAGGCTAAGCAAGTGCAGAATGGTGGTAGAATGTGCATTTGGCCGTTTAAAAGGTCGCTGGCGTTCATTATTGACTCGCTCTGACCTCAGCCAAAGAAATCTCCCCATTGTTATTTCTGCTTGCTGTGTGCTCCACAATCTCTGTGAAAGTAAGGGGGAGACCTTTATGGCGGGGTGGGAGGCTGAGGCAAATCGCCTGGCTGCTGATTACGCGCAGCCAGACACCAGGGCGATTAGAAGATCACACCATGAAGCGCTGTGCATCAGAGAAGCTTTGAAAACCAGTTTCATGGCTGGCCAGGCTACCGTGTGAAATATCTGTTTGTTTCTCCTTCATGAAAACCCTCCCCCTTTACTGACTGATTTTCTGTAAGGAACCCACCCTGCCCCTTCCCCCAGCTTTCTTTCAAACCAAATAAAGTCACTATCATTTAAAAATCATTTATTCTTTATTAATAGATTAGAAAAAGAGGGAGGGAACCCGGGTGGTATTTGGGAGGAGGATTGCTGGGAAGGAAAAAGCCACAAAGAAAAGGTTAAAAAAATGACAGCCTTTTGCTTGGGCTGTCTACTGGGGTGGAATGGGAAGGTGTACGGAGCCTCCCCCCCCGCGTTCTTACACGTCTGGGTGAGGAGGATACGGAACATGGGGAGGGGGGAGGGTGGAACAGGGGCTGAAGCGGCAGTCTGTTTTCCAGCAGCCGTTCCTGAACCTCCACCAGACGCCGGAGCAGCCCCAGCGTTGCATCCTTCATCCTCTGGTCTTCCTGCCGCCATCTCTCGTCTCGATCGTCTCTCCTCTCCTCACGTTGGTCCCTCCTCTCCTCACGTTGGTCCCTCCTCTCCTCACGTTCACTGACTTCTTTCCTATACTTTGAAACTGTTTCCTTCCACTCATTCAGATGAGCTCTGTCACTCCTGCTGGATTGCATAATTTCAGAAAACATGTCCTCCCGCGTCTTCTTCTTACGACGCCTTATCTGTGATAACCTTCGGGATGGAGGAGGGAGGCTTGAGGAATTTGCAGCTGCTGTAGGGAGGGGAAAAAAGAGAGAATTGTTTTAAAAGCTACATTTTGCAGAACAATGCTTATACTCTTTCACGGTGACCAACACTGTTCACATTACATAGCACATGTGATTTCTGTGCAAGGTCGCATTTTGCCTCTTAATGCTGAGTGCTTGTGGCTTTGCTGCTAGAGATCACAGGTCTGGGCAACAGAATTCGGCTTGCATGCGGCCATGGTAAGCCATTGTTTTACAGCTTCTGCACCCTCCTTTCCCACATACCAAGCATAGCCTGTAGAGTGCTGCAGAAGCCTGGCCAATCTCAGCCAGTTGGGGGGGGGGGGCAGTGTGGGGGGGCTTGTCTGGGCCCCTTCAGGCAAGTAGAGTGCTGCGGTTTTTCTGTTAATATTCAGCAGCACCAGAAAACAAACTAACCCCCCCCCCCCCCGCCATGAATTCTCTGGGATGATCACGGTACCCCTCCCCCCACCGCATGGCTGGTATCAGGGAAGATCCCTGCAGGCACCAAACTACCCCCCCCCGCCGCCGACCCCCCCCCTCGCCATGAATTCTCTGGGATGATCACGGTACCCTCCCCCCACTGCGTGGCTGGTAACAGGGAAGATCCCTGCTAGCCAAACGCGGAAAACTTCAGGGCCAATTTCCCATCTGCGCTTGGCTAACTGCAGGGAAGGATTTATTTTCCGCCACAGGCAAACAGCCCAGTAGGAACGGCCACCTCTGTCCCCTTAATTAAGTTCCCGTATTTCAACCAGGTTACCAGGAGTGATATCACTCTCCTGAGGATTACACAACAAGATAAAGAACGGATGTTGCTTGAATGCCAGCAAACACCGGGACCATACGCTGCCAGGCTTTGTCAGGCAATGATACCAGATTACTTGCTGCAAGCATGGCGTGGTCAAGTGTCCTACCATGGAGGAGGGAATAAGGATGCACTGCCCAGAAACCTTCTGGCAAGGCTTTCGGAGTACCTCCAGGAGAGCTTCATGGAGATGTCCCTGGAGGATTTCCGCTCCATCCCCAGACACGTTAACAGACTTTTCCAGTAGCTACAGACTTTTCCAGTAGCTGAACTGACCGCGAATGCAAAGTCAGGCAAAGTAATCATTAAAAACCGTTTGCTTTTAAAACAAGTTTTATATTTTAAAAGGTAAACTCACCTGAGGTCCCTTCCATGGGGTCAGAGTCTTGGGTACTGGCTTGGGAGGCTTGGGAGGGTACTTCAGTCAGGGTGATAAAAAGATCCTGGCTGTTGGGGAGAATGGAGTGCTGTGTGCTCTCTGCAAGCTCATCCTCCTCCTCCTCCTCCTCCTCTACCCCATCGGCAGAATCCTCAGGCGTCGAGACTATCCCCGACCCAGAATCCACGAACAAAGGTGGGGTAGTGGTGGCAGCCCCCCCTAGAATTGCATGCAGCTCGGCGTAGTAGCGGCATGTCCGCGGCTCTGACCCGGAGCGACCGTTTGCCTCCTTTGTTTTTTGATAGGCTTGTCTGAGCTCCTTGACCTTCACGCGGCACTGCTCAGAGTCCCTATTGTGGCCTCTCTCCATCATGCCCTTGGAAATTTTTTCAAAAGTTTTTGCATTTCGTCTTTTAGAACGAAGTTCTGCAAGCACTGAATCCTCTCCCCATACAGCGATCAGATCCAGTACCTCCCTCACGGTCCATGCTGGTGCTCTTTTTCGATTATCAGCCTGCATGGTTACCTGTGCTGATGAGGTATCTGTGGTCACCTGTGCTCTCCACGCTGGGCAAACAGGAAATGAAGTTCAAATGTTCGCGGGGCTTTTCCTGTCTACCTGGCCAGTGCATCCGAGTTCGGATTGCTGTCCAGAGCGGTCACAATGATGCACTGTGGGATAGCTCCCGGAGGCCAATACCATCGAATTGCGGCCACACTAACCCTAATTCGAATTGCTAAAATCGATTTTGGCGCTACTCCGCTCGTTGGGGTGGAGTACAGAAATCGATTTAAAGGGCCCTTTACATCGAATTAAATGGCGTCGTTGTGTGGACGGTTACAGGGTTAATTCGAATTAAAGCTGATAAATCCGAATTAAAGTCGTAGTGTAGACCAGGCCTAAGACACTACAACTTCCACTAGGAATACATCAATAATCCAAGAAGAAATCTTAAAGAACTAATCGTTGTATGATATAACTATCAGGAAATGCAGAGAGCAATATTCTAGTTCTGGCTGCTAAATGCCAGAAATAATATAAAAGAGACAAGGTGGGTGAGGTAATATATTTTATTGGAGCAGTTTCTGTTGGGGAGAGAGACAAGCTTTCGAGCTTACAAAGAGCTCTTCAGAATACGAGGCAATTTTGTTTGTTCTGTTCTCCTAACTGGTGAACCTTCTTGAACTACTAGGACACAGTACTATTTATATATAGGCAGTGGATTCATTAACAGTTTCTTATCAGTGTAAATGATCTAGGTAGGAACAATTGATTTCTCCCAGGAATTAATTGGACACGATCAATCCCTGAATCACCAGCGTGACAAGATCATTCATCAGCTGCTTAATGTCACAATGGGCTAAGCTTGTCCTTTCAGTTGGGACAAGATGGAATACCCTTAGGGGGAGGAGGAGGTTTAAATCATTAGGCTGTTGACAATTAATGTTTGTACTGCTGTCTCCCACAGCCTCATTACTCTTAATACTGAAGTGAACGTCGTTGAGCTCAGAGGGGCTTTGTGATGTTTTATGATTTCTGTGTAATTTTATCCCCTTTTCAAACTCAGTTCTCCAAATACACATAATTATAGCAGAGATACAAGGAAAATGAAAAGCAAAATCACTATGCATTAAAATAACAGCTCTTATTGAAGCCAGTTTGTTGCTAGGACTGGCCTAGGTTTTGTAGGGCTTTAACCATCTCCCTCCCCACCTATGACATCCTCCCTGATGACAACCTCTATGTATTTGTCAGTGTGGTTGTATATGCTAAGAGGGGGAATCTGTACACTATAATTTTGATGTTAGCATTCTATTTTGTGGGAAAATCCTTGTATGCAGTGGAGAAGGATGATACTAAGAGAGAAGAATCTTCTGCAGGTTTTAGAAGAAGAGAGAAAGGCAGGGTATGGTACTATTTGCTCCTATGTCTGGCAGCCTTTTTAAACTGGTACATAAGCAAATACCTTCTATTGGATTGTCCCAATGAGATGATTTGGCTCATAGCAGATGGAATTTGTCACTAGACATTTCATATATTAGTTTCTGAGCATGAATTCACTTGCAATTTATAGTTTCAAATTTGCTGTCTCCAAAACCAAGGACACAGCTGCCCATCTATAGCACTTAAACAAGCATAGAAATAGGTTCAGTTTTAAGGTAGCATACATAAGAGAATGACAAAGAGGAAAGTGCTACATTTCAGAAATTAATTTCAACAGCATTTCTATTTGGTACTAGAATATACCTTCTTACTACTGGAATAGTGGGGAAAAGTAATTTCCTTAATTTTTATATGAAGTTTATATATAAAATTAGGCATATGTACCTCTTCCATAGCACCCAAAATTTGCTGAAAAGGATGCCAGAAAAATGTTCATGGTAGGTATGCCATGCTACACTCTTTAACATAGTACCAAGCACAGTGGGTATGTGTTTAAAACTGTGCCTATGTCATTCACAACTGAAAGCTACATTCATTCTGCTGAGCCAAATGTATATGCCTACTGCAAGGCATGGGGATACTGATCCTACACCATTTAGTCTGTTCATTTCAACAAGAGGCCTCTGCCATCACTAGCAGATCCAGAGTGGCCTTCTACATTCCACAGGCTACTGACGCTTATTCATATTGAAACAAAGAGGGACATAAATCGTGGCCTGGAAGATAATGATGACTACTGAAGCATTAACCTACCATCCGGTTTTTACATTGAGTTGCACTGTAGTGTGACAGTATTGTGTGATGTAAGTTATTTTCCTCCTGGCTCCTCTCATTGTTTTCCAAGCCGAGCTCTTTTTCATATTCAGCAAAAGTGGTATATCTTCATAGTGGAATGTCTGATCCAAATATTGGTAGGGCATCCTGCCAGTAGTTTCCTTTCCCCATTTCAGAACACTGCATCTAGTTGTTTATCTCACCTTGTGACAGTGATCTCCTGTAACTGGTGAGTGTAGCACAGATCGTATGGCTCATAATTGCTAAAAGCAAAGCTGTAATATTTGTGAACAGAACATTGTTTAAGACTATTGGAATATATCCATTAAGAGTGAGGAAATAAGTTTTGTCTGGATGGGCTCAATAGTGCTCCCATTGAAAACAATTAAATTTTTGCCACTGACTACAATGCGAGCAAAATAGGGTTCAAATGATTGTGTGAAATGGCAGAGGTGTTATTACCAGCAATGCAAGAAGAAATGATTGCTTAGGCCATTTGTGTGTGTATGACAGCACAAATATGTGCTTCATAATTTATATGTATGGAATTTACAATATGCAAAATCAATTGCTCATTTTAGGATAACTTAGAAATATTTTAATTGAACAAAAGTCTTTTATTTGATAAACTGACAGAATTGCATACTGTACTCTTCCACACCCATCCCATCCAAATCAGGTTTTCTGGATCTTTCTATAGATTACTTACGTACAGGGGAAAAAATGACACAAATCATTCTTTGTCTGCTTTTCCAATAATGTCAAAAGCATGTGTCACTGACTGTCAGTTTGAGATTGTTGTTGGAAACATGAAATAAATTGCAAGGGACTAACAAGAACAATTTTCAGAAGGTACGTGAGATATAAATATATATGCACCTCACTAGTCAGCAGACATATGTTGGCATCTGGAATTACTATAGTAACCAGAGCTAATAGCCAGCATACACAATTCACTAATTACAACAGGAAAAAGCTGGACCCTGTGCACTGCACTGGCAAATTGGTCCCAGTAGTATCTAAAGTATTTCACTGTTGTCATTATAGCCTCAAGCAAAGTCAGGATATTTGAACAGAGTATGGTTTCTGCAACCTATTAAAGATATTATATCCCTATTTATAATCTAGTTCCATGAACTGAACATTCCAGTAGAAGAATATTTACTGTAGAAATTTTGGAATATGGAGTTTTTAAAGGCAGTTGTGTTTAGTTTATGGGCCAGCTATTTTAAAAAACGTGGCTAAAGTCACCTTTCTCATTAACCTTTCAGTTTCTCATATACTGCTTGCTTTTTCAGCACAAGAAAGTAATTGCTTTTTGATTTGTAATGTTTCTGTGAACTGGACATACTATATATGAAAAGATCTCCTCACAGTTGCATATAAGTTTGCTCTGCAATGGTTTAACTTCCACCAAAGTCTAATCTTCTAAACTTGTCTGTAAATATGTGAGGTCTAAGTCCCTACTGCCATGTACCTCTTGTAGTCATTTACACCCGTGCAAAGTGAATGTGAAATGCCAAAATACCTGTAACATACCAGAAGAGTAGCATTGTACAGCTACTTTGCACAGGCATAGTTGACTACACAAGGTGTATAGCAGAGGAGGTTTTGGTTTTGTGTGTTATAATTGAGAAGAAATTATAGCACAAATATGAAATTCCTTAAATTTAGTCTTATGCTTCTTTTCTTTCCTGTACAGATACTCAGGATGGGATGCTTTAGGCCCCAGTTCAACCCTTTATATTCATCAACAGTGGTAAGCATCATGTTGGCTAGTGCTGATCGGTCTCTGGGACCACTACCTTGGCATAACATTGACCAGGTTGGAAAACCAAATGTTAAGTGAGAATTCTCTTGAACACTTTTTTTTCCTGCTTGTCAAAGTAGAGTTATGTGATATAATTAATTGAGTCATTGGATTTCTATAACATTGCAAAAGTACAATATTCTGCCAATAATATTGAATACAATACACACAGTCACAATCACTTCAAAGAGGGATATAACTGAGTGAATTTTATCTTCCCTTTTGCATATAGGATGCATATGTTATAGCACCAACTTTCCACATTACCACTGTAGCAGGAAAATGCACAATCCACAGTGCTATTTAAAAGATTCTTTATTCTGCTTCTTTTATATACAGAATTAAAAGCCAGAATCAGGTTGAACTTTCAGCAGGATATCTCAGAATCTAAACCACAGGATTAAGATTTATATACATCATTCCACAATTTGCATCTTTGCATATTACAGTCAGCTCTTTAAGTGGGTTGGTTTCCAAATGAAATAGTGATTTAAAAAATATTGTAAGAACTAGGAATGGGGCAAGCTTCCCAAAATAGTTTTGGGTTCACAAAAACTGGCTGGAATTTGAACTTTTTTGTCCATGAAATTTGCAATCTATCTTTTTTTTTAATTTCCCAAAGGTAATCAACTAATAATAATAATAATAATAATTAATTAATAAAGCTAAAGAAAGACAGTATTATTCTATTAGATATATCTGGATTACGTTTTTTTCTCTCCACTATGTCCCAAACCACGCCAGTAGTGCAAAGCTTTGGAAGTTCATCTATTACTTCCAAGGTCATGACTCTGATGTTGACTCAGTTAGTGTACTGGATTGCTGAGATGTGCTGGGTAAGAAAGCAGTGTAAGCTGGGAGTAGTATGCACAATATCTCTTTTCCTTTCTACCTCATCCTCCCCCACATTCAGAGTGTAAGTGGGTGGATGGGTTTTTTGTTTGTTTGTTTGTTAGGAAAATGCATGAATTCCTTTTTATTGCTTTTATAGCCTCTTAGTTGCAGTCTGAGTTGCAGTTTGGGCTTAAGGCCCAAATTTGTAAAGGTATTTAAAGGTTGCTGTACTCAGCATTCTCTTTCTAAAACACACAACCCCCTGCACATACCTTCCATATACTTTCCAGTTATTTCATGGAAGGATTGAATATCTTTTTGGTATAACTTTCATTGTGTCTATTGCCAAGTCATGTGTTAGAATTGAAAAATCTCTGGTTTAATACATAAAACAGGTTAGTTTAAACCCATTCAGTCAGAGACTCTGTCATGTTTTCTTTGTTAATGAAAACAAGTTCCAGAAAATGGTTCATATATCTTCTAAGTCCTAGAGATAGTAATTTGTTAAAGATAGTTATTTTTAGTATTATAGCAGCCAAAAACCCAAATACCAGGGTCCTGTAGTGCTAGCTGTAAACTTATACATATTAAAGGATGGTCCCAGATCCAAAGAATTTACAATCTAAACAGACAAGGTGGGATTGTTGTCTCTATTTTATAGATGGGGGACCCGAGGCATAGAGAGATTAAAGCCCAGATCCTAAAGGGTATTTAGGGTCCTAACTTCTAGTGAAATCAGTGGAAGTTGGGAGGCTAACCTACCTTTGAGGATCTGGGCTTAAGGCCCAAGTTTGTTGCTGTACTCAGCACTCCAAGACCTAACTGTTTAGGAACGTAAATCTCATTTTTAAAAGGGATTTACATATTTAGGAGCCTAAATCACATTGCCTGTCAATGGGATTTGGGTTCTTAAGTGCCTACATCTTCTGAAAATATTTGAGTTCCTAAATCAGTTAGGTTTTGCAACGCAGAGCACATTAAAGCCTAAATACCCTTAAAAATCTGGGCCTAAATGACTTGCTTGGGGTCACATATGGATTCTTTGGCTGAGCCAGAAACTTAACCCAGCTGTATGAAGTCCTAGTCCAGTGCCTTAATTGCAAGTCTATCTTTCCTCCATTGTGAGAGATCCAATCATTTTTTACATGCTTCATAAAGTGATGGCAACCCTTAATAATAAAACCTTTAAGAAAAAAGTATATAATAGGTATTTAATACACTACTTTTAATAAAATTGTTGGTCACCATGTGCTCTGATTGTAAACTTTGTCTAAGTCAAATCCTTATTCCTTTGGCAGAGCTAGAATGAAAAGTAATTAACTTCATATCAAGCAAGTAGAAAATAGTAGCTTTTCAACCACAATGAAATGCTTAAATCTGAAAAAGTGATGAAGCCTTGGGAATTAGAGGCACATTACTGTGGTGAACTGAAAGGGTGACCTGCCCTGGAGGAATAGAAAGTAGTAATAATGTTCATGTCTCATCTGTCAGAAAGGTGTAGGAGACATTTCTTGTTACCTAATGGCTGTCTCCTTTCTTGAAATATTGAGGGGATTAGAAACACCTTGCATAATTTATGTGCATTGTCATTATTCCAGGACTATACATTATAGTTCCCACAGACTGATTACATTGTAACAGTCTGGACCATATGTATGGTTTATACAGGTAACATAATACTTGCAAATTACATGTGCTATGTGCCAGTAAAATTAGTTTGGGGTACTTATGCATCAGTCCTATAACAGCTAAACAAACAAAGATTTATATATTAGATCTATCTCCTACATTTTTATAGGGGAAGTCAGATTGATTTTCCCTCTCTCATAGATTTGCTAATGAAACACAGCATTAGAAAGGTAACTCTATTACTACTAAAGATGCCAATATTCTCAGGAATATATGGAGTTCTGTTCTTGTGTGCCTTGTTCCCAGATTTGCATGGTTTTAGGGGCAAAAACCTCAGGTCCTGTAAATCAGGGTAGCTGCAGAGCTATGCAGTTGATTATCAGATCCCTAGAGAGATAAAAGAAGGCAACTCTGGATATAATTTCTGAGTTGGATTTTTAGTATTATGATTTGTGGTGTGGTGTGGTGTTATGTTATATTTTCCATTGTAAACGTAAAGTTCCAGATATCTTAATTGAGTCACTCTATAAATATTATCACTGGAATATTTCATGCCATCTTTTTGAGAGTATCCCACTGCTTAAAAACCACTGGCGCTATATGGCTCTTTGGGAGGAAGATTTCACTAGGATCTATGGCCTGGTCTACACTACGACTTTAATTCGGATTTATCAGCTTTAATTCGAATTTACCCTGTAACCGTCCACACAACGACGCTATTTATTTCGATGTAAAGGACCCTTTAAATCGATTTCTGTACTCCACCCCGACGAGCGGAGTAGCGCCAAAATCGAGTTTAACATTTCGAATTAGGGATAGTGTGGCCGCAATTCGATGGTATTGGCCTCCGGGAGCTATCCCACAGTGCATCATTGTGACCGCTCTGGACAGCAATCTAAACTCGGATGCACTGGCCAGGTAGACAGGAAAAGCCCCGCGAACATTTGAACTTCATTTCCTGTTTGCCCAGCGTGGAGAGCACAGGTGACCACAGATACCTCATCAGCACAGGTAACCATGCAGGCTGATAATCGAAAAAG
The DNA here is from genome assembly GCF_027887155.1 of Malaclemys terrapin pileata. Lineage (NCBI taxonomy): Eukaryota > Metazoa > Chordata > Testudines > Emydidae > Malaclemys > Malaclemys terrapin. The sequence continues at coordinate 67,516,640 of NC_071508.1, forward strand.
AGCACCAGCATGGACCGTGAGGAAGGTACTGGATCTGATCGCTGTATGGGGAGAGGATTCAGTGCTTGCAGAACTTCGTTCTAAAAGACGAAATGCCAAAACTTTTGAAAAAATCTCCAAGGGCATGATGGAGAGAGGCCACAATAGGGACTCTGAGCAGTGCCACGTGAAAGTCAAGGAGCTCAGACAAGCCTATCAAAAAACAAAGGAGGCAAACGGTCGCTCCGGGTCAGAGCCGCGGACATGCCGCTTCTACGCCGAGCTGCATGGAATTCTAGGGGGGGCTGCCACCACTACCCCACCTGTGATCGTGGATTCTGGGTCGGGGATAGTCTCATCAGCGACGCCTGAGGATTCTGCCGATGGGGGAGAGGAGGAGGAGGAGGAGGAGGATGAGCTTGCAGAGAGCACACAGCACTCCATTCTCCCCAACAGCCAGGATCTTTTTATCACCCTGACTGAAGTACCCTCCCAAGCCTCCCAAGCCAGTACCCAAGACTCTGACCCCATGGAAGGGACCTCAGGTGAGTTTACCTTTTAAAATATAAAACTTGTTTTAAAAGCAAACGGTTTTTAATGATTACTTTGCCTGACTTTGCATTCGCGGTCAGTTCAGCTACTGGAAAAGTCTGTTAACGTGTCTGGGGATGGAGCGGAAATCCTCCAGGGACATCTCCATGAAGCTCTCCTGGAGGTACTCCGAAAGCCTTGCCAGAAGGTTTCTGGGTAGTGCATCCTTATTCCCTCCTCCATGGTAGGACACTTGACCACGCCATGCTTACAGCAAGTAATCTGGTATCATTGCCTGACAAAGCCTGGCAGCGTATGGTCCCGGTGTTTGCTGGCATTCAAGCAACATCCGTTCTTTATCTTGTTGTGTAATCCTCAGGAGAGTGATATCACTCCTGGTAACCTGGTTGAAATACGGGAACTTAATTAAGGGGACAGAGGTGGCCGTTCCTACTGGGCTGTTTGCCTGTGGCGGAAAATAAATCCTTCCCTGCAGTTAGCCAAGCGCAGATGGGAAATTGGGCCTGAGTTTTTCGCGTTTGGCTAGCAGGGATCTTCCCTGTTACCAGCCACGCGGTGGGGGGGAGGGGTACAGCGATCATCCCAGAGAATTCATGGCGAGAGGGGGGGGGGTGGTTAGTTTGTTTTCTGGTGCTGCTGAATGTTAACAGAAAAACCGCAGCACTCTACAAGCTATGCTTGGTATGTGGGAAATGAGGGCGCAGAAGCTGTAAGACAATGGCTTACCATGGCCGCATGCAAGCCGAATTCTGTTGCCCAGACCTGTGATCTCTAGCAGCAAAGCCACAGGCACTCAGCATTAAGAGGCAAAATGCGACCTTGCACAGAAATCACATGTGCTATGTAATGTGAATAGTGTTGGTCACCGTGAAAGAGTATAAGCATTGTTCTGCAAAATGTAGTTTTTTAAACAATTCTCTCTTTTTTCCCCTCCCTACAGCAGCTGCAAATTCCTCAAGCCTCCCTCCTCCATCCCGAAGGTTATCACAGATAAGGCGTCGTAAGAAGAGAATGCGAGACGAGATGTTTTCTGAAATTATGGAATCCAGCCGCAGTGACAGAGCTCATCTGAATGAGTGGAAGGAAACAGTTTCAAAGTATAGGAAAGAAGCCAGTGAACGTGAGGACAGGAGGGACCAATGTGAGGACATGAGGGACCAACGTGAGGAGAGGAGGGACCAACGTGAGGAGAGGAGAGACGCTCGAGATGAGAGGTGGCGGCAGGAAGACCAGAGGAGGCAGGATGCAACGCTGGGGCTGCTGCGTGAGCAAACAGACATGCTCCGGCGTCTGGTGGAGCTTCAGGAACGGCTGCTGGAAAACAGACTGCCGCTACAGCCCCTGTACCCTCCTCCCCCCTCCCCATGTTCCATATCCTCCTCACCCAGACGTGTAAGAACGCGGGGGGGGGAGGCTCCGTACACCTTCCCATTCCACCCCAGTAGACAGCCCAAGCAAAAGGCTGTCATTTTTTTAACCTTTTCTTTGTGGCTTTTTCCTTCCCAGCAATCCTCCTCCCAAATACCACCCGGGTTCCCTCCCTCTTTTTCTAATCTATTAATAAAGAATAAATGATTTTTAAATGATAGTGACTTTATTTGGTTTGAAAGAAAGCTGGGGGAAGGGGGAGGGTGGGTTCCTTACAGAAAATCATGCTTGTCGCTGCGCTGCCGCCGCCGCTGCCTCCTCGCCTCGTTTTTCTGGTCCTGGCTGAGCATAAACTCCACGAGAACGCGCGAGGTGTTTACAATATTCATGACTGCTGTCTTGAGCTCAGCGGGCTCCATGCTTGCCGTGGTATGGAGTCTGCAGTGTTCACCCACCCAGGAAAAAAGGCGCGAAAATGGTTGTCTGCCATCCGTTGCTTTCATGCAGGGAGGGAGGGAGGGAGGAAGGAGGTGAGGCTGTACCCAGAACCACCTGCGACGATGTTTTTGGTCCCATCAGGCACTGGGATCTTAACCCACAATCCCAATGGGCGCGGGAGACTGCGGGAACTATGGGATAGCTATGGGATAGCTACCCACAGTGCAACGGTGCAGAAATCGACGCTAGCCCAGGTACTTGGACGCACACCACCGAATTAATGTGCTTAGTGTGGCCGCATTCATTTCGACTTTATACAATCTGTTTTTCAAATCCGAATTATATAAATTCGGATTAATCCCGTAGTGTAGACATACCCTTAGTCTGATGGGAACTAACCACAAATGGATCTCAATGTGAAGGAGAGTAAAAGAGTCAACTTCCTCCACAGCAATGACTTCCTGTGCTCCAGACCCACAAAGAGTCAGAGCCACAGATGGGGCTAAGAAGATGTGCATTGTTTCTCACACAAACAGCAATGAATTTGCTATGGATCCAAAGTGGCTTTTGCATGCTCCCCACATGTGGGCAGCCCATTGATGCATTGCCCTAGGAACAGAACAGCTCACCTCATGTTCTAGATCTAGAGGACAGTACTCTGCCTCTATACCATTTCAACCCATGCTTAACTTTAAGCAATTGCTTAAGTCCTGTTGAAGTAAAGGTGACTTAAGCACAAGTTTGAAGCCAAGAACGTGCTGAACCAGGGCCTAAATAAATAAATAAATGTTTCTAAAAGTGCATTGTTAAACACGTGATAAAGTATAACCCATTCATTTTATTAGATTTTTTTTTTTACATACATGAAGTATGGAGAGGGGAAGTTATCTACCCTCCACTTAGAATTAAATATTACTTCCTCTCCCACATCATTTTGGGGCATAGATAGAGACAGATAAAAATATAGACTTAGGTTCCAGTCTTGCAAAGATTTATGTATGCATTCAATTTCACACACTGAAAGCAGTGCCATATACTTCAGTGGGACTAATCGCGACCCAGTGCATAGATTTATGCACCTGTTTAAGTCTTTGCAAGGTTGAGACCTTACTATATTGTTTCGCAAATCTAGGGTTTATTACTTTTTTAAATTTGACTTGTGTTTAATGAAACTACAGTGAACTGCCCTATACCTATAATCATAAGTGAAATCCTTAGTATGGATAACCAGGATACATTTTTCCAGCCTTTAGTTCTCTCTATATTCAGGGAACAAGGTCTGACAATATTGCTAAAACCTTTCAGTAGGTTTGAGCATACTAAAAAATTAATAGGTTTACAGCAAAAATGTCTGCTAGTTAATTAGGCTCTCTCTGTGTGTCACTCTCTCTACTGAAGTGGCTCTATCCTGAAATTTTTACCGTATGCTATAAAATCAATAGGTTGCTGAGGTTGTTGCTGTCAGGAGCCAGCATATTGCTGATATTGTTCTGCAACAGCTATCTGTCTGCAAAAAAAAAAAAGTCCAACCCAAAAATACATTGACAGATATGATCACTCAATCTCTCACACAAATTAAATAGGAAAAAATATATTTCTGTCCTCTTAATGGCATTGAGATCACACAGGGCAAACCAAATTACAATTGTTTATTTATACAAGCTATCCTAGTTGAATGTTTTTACCTATGTTGGGAGATGTACATATTTCTACATTGAAATAGAATTAACTAATTCACCAGAATTGGAAATAGGCAAACTTTTCTCAAGCCTGTCTTATACCTTGCTTTTCTCCTTATTGACTTGCAAGTCCTTGTCTAGTCTATGCTAGCATCTACCATATATATTTTCATTATTTTTAACACAATATGACTTTATTCATGACAGGCTGGGTTGAAATAGGAAATATAATGGTACTTTCCTAGCCGTACTCATTTGAGTTGTCAAAATGGTACCCCAAAATGAGACACCATGTATCAATTCTTCGTAATATATCATCCCTCTCCTTTCTTGTGTTCTGTGATCCCAGTGAAATAATTGATAGTTGACTCTTAACTGATCGTTTGGTTTCAGAATTAACAGCTCATTGAGACAAATAAGGGGAATTCATGTTTCTTATAGTTATTGTTTTCTGCTGTCTGAAGACTCAGGCAGACAGACCTTCATTGGTTTACACTTACTTCACAGCCTGAAGCTTATTTTTGAAACTATATATGTGCTAGAGACATTTATTTTAATGACAGCCTAGATTTTTCAGCTCAAAGTACTGGGGCCAAATGGTATTGACTTGCTAAGACATTAGACTTCTGGTGACAGATATGTAGCTAGAACTACTTCAGCTACTGCAAGAATTTTGCAAAAGCCCAAACCTACAGTCCTAAAATAGGCAAAATTGATGTCAGTGGGGCTTTTGCCAAAATGGTGCTCTGATTCAGGCAAGAATCTCTTTTCAGGACTGCACTTTAGCACATACTTTAAGTGCTGTCTTGAATAGGGATAGAATTAAGCATATGCTTATGTGCTTTCCTGATTTGGGGGCCAAGAATGTAGGAAAAGACCCTAAAACAGCAAATCCAGATTTATTTTTGATTTGATTACAAAAGAGCTCAAGAGGAACACTTTCCAACTGTTATAAACTTACCCTGATCTTTCAATGCTGCAGGCACAGGCAATATTTTAGAGTCTCCTGCAGATCATCTGCAATGTCAGCAGGTGTATTGCTTTATCCAGTTTCCTACCATATTGTGGATGTGAATTTACTTATAGGAAGTACATAATGTGATTTCCTCTGCACCTGTCAAACTGCCAAACACAACTGACAGCTTCTTCAAAGAAAAAAATGTATTAAACGTGGTGTTTGTTTTCAGTTGTAATTTGGTACAGGGTCATGCGAAGAGGGATTATTACTTACCACAACATCTCTTCTTTCTGCTGAAACAGTGGGGAACTGTTTTCATTAGATTACTGTATTTGTTATTACAAGCTGGGAGAAAATGATACATCGTCCTAGATTGCCCTTGAAATCCTGGCCTCATTAAAGTCCATTGACTTTAGTATATGTTCTTCTGATACAAAGGAAGATGATGAGAAACATCAACTTTCACTCTGCAAAGGATGAGGATTGTAATAGCTCAAATGTTTGTATAAATATTTTAATTATCCTGCCTTTTTGTTACTAGGCCGTGTATTTTGGATAACTACTATCCTCTCCCTGCCACACCAAAAAAGTAAGTTTTACCTCAGCTATTGGTTCAAATATTTCTATGCAATCAGATGTCTTGGAGCCAACCTGCAGGTCAGCCTCAAATGCTATTTTAAAGTTTCAGTTAAACTTGTTATGTTTCTTCTGACTCCAGAGTTACATGTACAAAAAGGTTCCAGGCTAGAGTCCATCCGATAAATATTTCTTTTGGTTCTGTTTAGGGTCTCTTGCATATTTTGGAAATTACTAATTCTGAAATCCCACTAACCAGAGTCAATTGGGAACACTCATGGCTGGATACATAGTTATATCAGAGTCCTTTGTTTCAATAGATTTCAAACACCATGAACTCTATTACCCATTATTTATATCTGGTACAGTATTTACAAGATGATATTTCTCAGATGGGCTCCTAGTTCCCGATTTAGTAAATAACTTAAGCAAATGAGAATTTTTAAATACATGAATAGTCCCAATGAAGTTAAGGAAATTACTCAGTAAGTTGCTTAAATACTTTGCTGAACTGCAATTTAAGGCCTCAATCCTGCATCAAGATTTGCTAGAGAGGATCCTTAGCCCTATGAAGAGTTCTCATTGATTTCAATAAGATTCTCCAAATGTGCAGAGGTCTGGGCTAGCAGATTGAAGTGTAAGATCAGGGCTTAAATTACTTTTATCTGATAGTAAAGTGAAGGCTTTTGGATTGTCATTAGGAAAAATTAGGGTTTCCATGACTACTGTGGTTCATTGACACACTCAAAAAAAAAAAAAAAAAGTTGACCATGATTTGACTGAGATTCATCATGATCCTTTTTTGTGATATGACATAATAGAAAGGTTGATGATAAAAAGGAGCCAACCAGGGTTTCCAGCTGGTAGGGGCAGAAGCAGCCAAAGCAGGAACTGTTGGTCCTTGGAGAGCTACCTGTAGTTTTGACTGGACTTTCTCTGTACTGTGCTGATAAGCCATTTGTTCTAACCCTCTCTTCCCTCTCCCTGCCTACACTTCAGTTTCACTCCATACCTGCCCCTCTTACCTTCTTCCTCTCTGCCCTGTTCCTCACCCTCTTACCTTCCCCTTTCTTTCCATTCAGATGACACCTAAACCCTCCCAATAAATAATTGTGGAATAAATGCTGCCATCCCATTATTCACTCTGCTTGTGTGTTTATATTTCTTCCCTTACCTCTTGTCTGTTTAGATTGTAAGCTCCTTGGTGTGGGACTGCCTTTTTGTTCTGTTTGTACAACATCTAGCATCATGGGATCCTGGTCCATTACTAGAGCTTCTAAGTGCTACAATAATACAAATAATAAATAATAATTCCCATTCAATTATATTAAGTACTGCCATCTGCACTGACACATTTCATTTATTTTTTCCAGATTTTTTCTTTTTAACCTGCAGAATTTCTTTCCCTCTCCTCTTCATTGCTCTTCCCTTGTCACTGTTGCAACAGCTCACACTGTTATTTTCTTATTAAAAAACACACACATACACAAACACAGACACTCACAACAGACATTTTTTGTTTTTTACTTTTAATTAAAAAAAATCTGGTTGGTTTTTGTGGTAATAAGGAAGAAAGTAGTTGGAAGCATGATGTTTTAAAGAAGGCCTTTCCTATTATCCAGACTGTGCCCTAAGGGTGAAATTCACCCTGTGCAAAGGCCAGCACAAGGCCTCTGCATCACTTTCATCCTATTTAAAACCTCAGTATAGGATTTAGATAGCACATAGGCCTTGAGCTGGCCTTCTGCACAATGATGAATGTCATTCCTACAGTACACTTAATTGATTAATAGGGTGTTGTGTAGGCTTTTTGCACTGAGATGAATGTCACTCCTAGTACAATATTTAAAAACAACATACATCCTTTTTTGTTGTGTATTTTTTTCATCTATTTGTGATGGCTTTTTAAGATTCCTTTAAAATACTGTTGTCTGTGCTAAGTCTATTTTCTTCTTTTGTTTCCTTTTGCTGTTCCAGTGAGCATTGCTGATTATGTTTAGATTAAGAGTGAACTGATATAGAAAACCAACTTTAAACTTCTTCACTTTCTTCCTAATCTGGTAGATGACTCAGAGTTTCACTAAGCAAAAAGGACATTGGCCAGAAGAAAAAATAATTAAAAATGGGGGGGGGAAATATGTTGTTCACTTTTTCAGAAAACCAATTTTTTATATATAAAAAAATAAAAATTGTGCAAGTGATGTTAGTGCAAGGGATTTTTTTCCACAGGTCTAAACAAAATAAAGAGCACTTGTGGGATTACATATTTTATCAAAGAGGGATTTGGATGGAGAAGCTGTTGAGCTACATTGGGCTGAACATGAGAGCAGACTTTTCATTCCTGTATAGAGCAAAACATTTACATGGCATAAATAATTAAGTGGCAAAATCATGTTGCTAAAGGTCACAGTGATATTACAGAGTAGCTCTTGCATATAGTTTACTATGGGTTACTGAAATGATCATCTTGTGTACTCTTCTAATAGCACTGTAGCAGTGATATATTCTTGCATTAATCACATGCTTGCAGCTCATTGTAAATATTAGATATAGTGGGCCAAATTTTCTGCTGGCATCACTCCATTGAAGTCAATAGAAGGACACCAAGAGAGAATTTTGTCTAGTTCCCCATCCCCATTTTTATCTTTTTATTATTATTTGTATTACAATAGCAGCTACAAGCCTCAAGCAAAATCAGGGCTCATTGTGCTAGGCACTGTGCTAACCAGTGGTACCAGCTGACAGAACAAGGAGCAATGGTCTCAAGTTGCAGTGGGGGTGGTTTAGGTTGGATATTAGGAAAAACTTTTTCACTAGGAGGGTGGTGAAGCACTGGAATGGGTTACCTAGGGAGGTGATGGAATCACCTTCCTTAAGAGGTTTTTAAGGTCAGGCTTGACAAAGCCCTGGCTGGGATGATTTAGTTGGGGATTGGTCCTCCTTTGAGCAGGGAGTTGGACTAGATGACCTCCTGAGATCCCTTCCAACCCTGATATTCTATGATTCCATGATAGTTGTTGTCCAAAAGAGCTTATACCTGAGCTAGGCAAGGCCAAGGGTGGGAGGGGAAACAGAGGCAGAGAGAGAAGAAGTGAAGATCATACACCAGTAGCAGAGCTTGTAACAACCCAGGTTTTCTGACCCCTGGGCCAGTGCTCTGTCCATTAGATCACACTGTACATTGACTGTAAAATAAAATAATACAAAAATTACAGGCTATATTATAGTTATTTCAATCTAAAATAACATATCTGGAACTAATTAATCATAATACTTAGAAATTTACTAGGTGGTTCATGATATAGTCATTATCAACTACCATAGTAATCTTCAGAGCATTTAATTACTGTTTTAGTATTCATTATTTTAGTGACAAATGACAGTCGAGCTCTGTTAAATGTTGTTTGTTTTATTTCCTTAGGGTCTTTATCAAGAATGGTAAATTGTATTTTTTTCTTTTAAGCCCCATTGTGAATTTGTACATTCACATTCATTAACTAAAATGTTTCCTTCTCTGCTTATTTTAACATGACACACAGACTTGATTCCCTTCTGCATGAGTACAGTTTAGAAGATTGATGTTTAGCCTTTGTTATTGTGCTGCTTTTTTAAGGATGTGTACTGAAATGGATGATAATGTATTTCAACTGCATCGGCCTAGTTTTGTTCATAATGTTTTCAGCCTCATAAAAAAAGAAAGTACTTAGAGTGAGCTTGTAGCTAGGTCTAACTTGGCTGAACAAGAGAGCAGTGGGGAATAAAAGCCCTCAGTCTGCCTCTAGAGCGACTTTTCATGGCTCAAAACACAGCTGTGGGAGTGGTGGGGGGTGAAGTCTACGGGCAATGCTCCCATTGCTCATCTATCACGAGCAAGTGGATGGGGAAGACTGGAGCTGGCTGGATGCGAATGGGAAGCATGCTGCACTCTTTAAAGGGATATAGCAGATTTCTCCCATTCTCAGCTCAAGGTGAGAAGAGCACCAGAGCAGTTTTTATATCCAGTCTCTTCATTAAGGTGCCAAGATCTTTGGAAAATCTGGTCCATGGTATATAAATGTAAAATATTATAAGGTCCCTAAAATGCATGTCTTAAAATATATAAATTCCTATTTAAATAATAAAATAAAAGTTCTTATGGTCTTTCAGATTAATACATGGTCCATTCTCTAGATTCTTTAATGAGATTTTGTTTTATCTTTTAAAATTTATTTTAAAAGGGAAGGAAAATCCACAAACAATAATTCCGTCAAAATATTAACAGTCTGTGTAAGGGACCAGGGTGTAGATGGTCTGGCCTAGCAGTCACAGCTAGGCTGGAGTCCACACATCAGGGATGCTAGTCGGTGAGCAGGAGTCGGAGGAATTTTGAGAGCCAGGTTCAGTAAGCAAGAGTCAGGATCAGAGTTGGGATCAGAGTCAAGCTGGGCTTGGAGACCAAGATCAGAGGCAGTACCTGGAATTTTGACAGACTTACTATATTAATGTAATTGTTCTAGCTTTTTTTTTTTTTTAAATATGTGGCTGAATTAACTCTGTCACATTCTGCACTGTTTCTCTACAGTCTTGCTAGGAAAGGAATTACTGACTGAATTAAGGAATATAGTTGTATCGTAAGTTTGGCTTTTTATTGCTATTATCTGGTAATTATGCAGAACTAAACAAACTGTGGAATTGTTCCTGCCCACCCTTATTCACAAGATCAAGCATTGCTCATGCAAATAAAACCATTTTCTCAATCTACACTAATGAAACATGTTGTGCTGGACCCTCAGATGATATAAATCAGTGTGGCCCCACAATGGAGCTGTGCTGATGTACACCTATTGAGGCTCTGGCCCATTACAGCAAAGCAGACGGGCAGATTACGAGAGCCTTGCTCATAATGAATATGATAAGAACAGCCATACAGGATCAGACCAATGGACCATCTAACCCAGTCTACTGTCTGTGACAGTGGCCAGTGCCAAATGCTTCAGGGGGAATAAACAGAATATGATAATTATCAAATGATCCATCTCCTGTCACCAAGTCTCAGTTTCTGCTAGAGGAGGTTTAGGGATATCCACAGCATAGGTTGCATCCCTGACCATCTTGGCTAATAGCCATTGATGGACCTATCCTCCATGAACTTACCTAATTCTTTTTATAACCCTGTTATAGATTTTCCCTTCACATAGGATGACCAGAGAGCAAGTGTGAAAAATCGGGACGGGGTGGGGGGTAATAGGAGCCTATATAAGAAAAAGACCCCAAAATCGGGACTGTCCCTATAAAATCAGGTCATCTGGTCACCCTACCTTCACAACATCCCATGGCAATGAGTTACACAGGTTGACTGTGTGATGTGTGGAAATAGTAATTCCTTTTCTTTGTTTTAAAACGTGCTGTCTGTTAATTTCATTGGATGAACCCTGGTTCTTGTATCAGAGGTGTAGCCATGTTAGTCTGGATCTGTAAAAAGCAACAGAGAGTCCTGTGGCACCTTTAAGACTAACAGATGTATTGGAGCATAAGCTTTCGTGGGTGAATGCCCACTTGGTTCTTGTGTTATCTAAAGGGATAAATAACATTTCCCTATTCAATTTCCCCACAACAGTCATGATTTTATGGATCTCTACCATATCCCCTCCTTAGTTATCTCTTTTCTAAGATGAACAGTCCCAGTATTATTAATCACTCTTCATATGAGTAGTTCCTTACTCTGAGTAGTCCCATTGAAATCCATAATCACTCATCCTTAAGCTTGTTCTTTTTCAATTAATATTTTAAAATTATATAAGGCAACATCAGCACATCGGTAAGTTGCACCCATATAAGGTAAGGTGTGTATTTAAAGTGCTATAGCTATACCAGTATAATTTCCCATGTGGACACTCTGGTTCCAGTATAAGAGTGCCTTCCAGTTTAGCTATGTAGCTTTGAAAGTGGTGTAAGCTAAGCAGAAAAAAGCTACTCTTATTCCAGAATAAGGGTATGTCTACACTACGGGATTAATCTGAATTTACATAATTAGAATTTTGGAAACAGATTGTATAAAGTCAAATGTATGCAGCCACACTAAGCACATTAATTCGGCGGTGTGCGTCCATGTACCAGGGCTAGCGTCGATTTCCGGAGTGTTGCACTGTGAGTAGCTATCCCATAGTTCCCGCAGTCTCCTCCACCCATTGGAATTCTGGGTTGAGATCCCAATGCCTGATGGGGCCAAAAACATTGTCACAGGTGGTTCTGGGTACATCCTCCCACTCTCTCCATGAAAGCAATGGCAGACAACCATTTCGCGCCTTTTTCCTGGGTGAACAGTGCAGACACCATACCACGGCAAGCATGGAGCCCGCTCAGCTCAAGACAGCAGTCATGAACATTGTAAACACCTCGCGCGTTATCGTGCAGTTTACCAGAACCTGCAAAACCAGGCAGCGAGCAGTTGGCTACGGCAGCGCGGCAGCGAGAATGATGAGGACATGGACATGGAATTCTATCAAACTGCGGGCCCCGGCGCTTTGGAGATCATGCTGTTAATGGGGCAGGTTATAGCCGTAGAATGCCGATTCTGGGCCCGGGAAACAAGCACAGACTGGTGGGACCGCATAGTGTTGCAGGTGTGGGACGATTCCTAGTGGCTGCGAAACTTTCGCATATGTAAGGGCACTTTCATGGAACTTTATGACTTGCTTTCCCCTGCCCTGAAGCGCCAGAATACCAAGATGAGAGCAGCCCTCACAGTTGAGAAGCGAGTGGCGATAGCCCTGTGGAAGCTTGCAACGTCAGACAGCTACTGGTCAGTCGGGAATCAATTTGGAGTGGGCAAATCTACTGTGGGGGCTACTGTGATGCAAGTATCCAAAGCAATCGCTGAGCTGCTGCTACGAAAGGTAGTGACTCTGGGAAATTTGCAGGTCATAGTGGATGGCTTTGCTGCAATGGGATTCCCTAACTGTAGTGGGGCAATAAATGGAACCCATATCCCTATCTTGGCACCGGAGCACCAGGGAACCCAGTACATAAACCACAAGGGGTATTTTTCAATGGTGCTGCAAGCACTGGTAGATCACAAGGGATGTTTCACCAACATCAACGTGGGATGGCCGGGAAGGGTTCATGACGCTTGTGTCTTCAGGATTCTGTTTAAATGGTTGCAGCAAGGGACTTTCTTCCCAGACCAGAAAATAACCGTTGGGGATGTTTAAATGCCTATAGTTATCCTTGGGGACCCAGCCTACCCCTTAATGCCATGGCTCATGAAGCCATACACAGGCAGCCTGGACAGGAGCCAGGAGCTGTTCAACTACAGGCTGAGCAAGTGCAGAATGGTGGTAGAATGTGCATTTGGACGTTTAAAAGGTCGCTGGTGCTCGTTACTGACTCGGTCAGACCTCAGGGAAACCAATATCCCCATGGTTATTGCTGCTTGCTGTGTGTTCCACAATCTCTGTGAGAGTAAGGGGGAGACCTTTATGGCGGGGTGGAAGGCTAAGGCAAATAGCCTGGCTACTGATTATGCGCAGCCAGACACCAGGGTGATTAGAAGAGCACACCAGGAAGCGCTGCGCATCAGAGAAGCTTTGAAAACCAGTTTTGTGACTGGCCAGGCTACGGTGTGAAAGTTCTGTTTGTTGAAAACCCACCCCCTTGATTGACTCATTCCCTGTAAGCAAACCACCCTCCCACCTTAAATCGCAGCTTGCTTTTAAAGGAAATAAAGTCACTACCATTTAAAAATCATGTATTCTTTATTAATTGATTATAAACATAGGGAGAGAACCACAAGGTAGCCCGGGTGGGGTTTGGGAGGAGGATAGGAGGGAAGTAAAAGGCCACTGAAAAAATTCAATATAATGATAGCCTTTTGGTTGGGCTGTCCCCTGGGGTGGACTGGGAGGGTGCACGGAGCCTCCCTCACCCGCGTTCTTACACGTCTGGGTGATGAGGCTATGGAACATGGTGAGGGGGGAGGGAGGTTATACAGGAGCTGCAGTGGCACTCTGTTATCCTGCTGCCGTTCCTGAAGCTCCACCAGATGCCGGAGCATGTCCGTTTGATCACGCAGCAGCCCCAGCGTTGCAGCCTGCCACCTCTCATCTCGAGTGTCCCTCATGACCTCACGTTCACTGGCATCTTTCCTGTACTTAGATACCATGTCCTTCCACTCATGCAAATGAGCTCTTTCATTGCGGTTGCATTCCATTATTTCCGAGAACATCTCGTTTCGCGTCCTCTTTCTCTGCCGCCTTATCTGAGATAGCCTTCGGGATGGAGGAGGGAGGCTTGAAAAATTTGCAGCTGCTGGAGGGATGGAAAAACAGAGAGAAGTTTTTAAAAAGATACATTTTACAGAACAATGTTTATACTCTTTCACGGTGAACAACACTATTCACATTACATAGCACATGTGATTTCAGTACAAGGTCGCATTTTGCATCTTAATATTGAGTGCCTGTGGCTTTGGTGTTAGAGATCACAGACGCAGGTCTGGGCAACAGAATTCGACTTGCATGCAGCCATGGTAAGCCATTGTCTTTCGGCTTCTGCGCCCTCCTTTCCCACATACCAAGCAAAGCCCGTTGAGTGCTGTGGTTTTCCTGTTAACCTTCGGCATCAGAAAACAAACTAACCCCCCCCATCCAATTCTCTGGGATGATCGCTTTATCCCTCCCCCCACCGCGTGGCTGGTATCAGGGAAGATCCCTGCTAGTCAAACGCAAAAAGCTCAGGGCCAATTGCCCGCCCTCCCCCGTACTTGGCTAACTGCAGGGAAGGATTTCTTTTCAGCCACAGGCAAACAGCCCAGTAGGAACGGCCACCTCTGTCCCCTTAATTAAATTCCCGTATTTCAACCAGGTTACCATGAGCGATATCACTCTCCTGAGGATTACACAGCGAGATAAAGAACAGATGTTGCTTGAATGCCAGCAAACACCAGGACCATACGCTTCCAGGCTTTGTCATGCAATTATACCAGATTACTTGCTATTAGCATGGCGTGGTCAAGTATCCTACCATGGAGGAGGGAATAAGGCTGCACTGCCCAGAAACCTTCTGCAAAGGCTTTTGGAGTACCTTCAGGAGAGCTTCATGGAGTTGTCCCTGGAGGATTTCCGCTCCATCCTCAGACACGTTAACAGACTTTTCCAGTAGCTGTACTGGCCGTGAATGCATCCCAAGTCCTCAGGGCAAATTAATCATTAAAAAACGCTTGCTTTTAAACCATGTTTTATATTTTAAAAGGTAAACTCACCTGAGGTCCCTTCCATGGGGTCATGGTCTTGGGTACTGGCTTGGGAGGCTTGGAAGGGTACTTCAGTCAGGCTGAGAAAAAGATCCTGGCTGTTGGGGAGAACGGAGTGCTGTGTGCTCTCTGCAAGCTCGTCCTCCTTCTCCTCCTCCTCCTCCTCCTCTTCCCCGTCCACAGGTGTGGCTGATGAGATTACCCCCGCCTCGGAATCCACGGTCAGAGGTGGGGTAGTGGTGGCGCCCCCCCCCGAATTGCATGCAGCTCAGCGTAGAAGTGATATGTCTGCGGCTCTGGCTTGGAGCGACCGTTTGCCTCCTTTGCTTCCTGATAGACTTGTCTGAGCTCCTTGACTTTCATGCGGCACTGCTCTGAGTCCCTATTGTGGCCTCTCTCCATCATGCCCTTAGAGATTTTTTCAAAAGTTTTGGCATTTCGTCTTTTCGAACGAAGCTCTGCTAGCACTGAATCCTCTCCCCATATAGCGATCAGATCCAGTACCTCCCGTACGGTCCATGCTGGTGCTCTTTTTCGATTATCGGCCTGCATGGTTAATTGTGCTGATGAGCTCTCTATGGTCACCTGTGCTCTCCTGTGCTGGGCAAACAGGAAATAAAATTCAAATGTTCGCGGGGCTTTTCCTGTCTACCTGGCTAGTTCATCCGAGTTCAGATTGCTGTCCAGAGTGGTCACAATGGTGCAGTGTGGGATAGCTCCCGGAGGTCAATACCATCGAATTTCGGCCACACTAACCCGAATTCGAAATGGCAATATTGATTTCGGCGCTACTCCGCTCGTCGCGGTGGAGTACATAAATCGATTTTAAGAGCCCTTTATTTCAAAATAAATGGCTTCGTTGTGTGGACGGGTGCAGGGTTAATTCGATTTAATGCTGCTAAATTCAAATTAAACTCATAGTGTAGACCAGGCCTAAGAGTGTTCAAATTGGGGAAGTGGGGGAGGTTTATAGCTATATAATTATAGTGGTTTAGCATTTAGTGGACATTACCTTTAGGGTATGACTAGATAGGCAAAAAGGATTTTTCATGTGATTTTTCATCATCAAGCTAGTTTAATAGGACTGAAAAGACCCATTAAAAGGCAGGATAACACCTTTAAGCCATGTTAGCTGGCAATGTTGTAGCCTGTGGGGAAGCATAGGTTATAACAGGGCCAGCTAATATGGCTTCAAATGTATCAGCGTTCATTTTAATGGGACTTTTCAGATGTGGAAAGGTAACTTGATTGAGCTAACATGATAGAAAAACACATCCTTGTTGTCCATCAACACAGGCCCTTAAATTGTTAGGCTTTTGTTATGGGAGCTACTGTGAGATTTAACTTGTGGTGACTACTAGCAGGCTGCTGCATGCTTCATCTCTGTTAGGACATTCATTCGTCTGGCCTGCCACACTAAGTTTTGAGTTGCTCTGTCAACTGGTCTTCAGCCAATGTGTGTTAGTGCTGCCTGGACCCACTAAATGTGTCCAAAATAATATTTATGTCCCGTTGTGATGGCCTCTCAGTGTGATAGTTTTTAAAGCAGAGGCATTTGGATCTGAAAATCCGTAAGGTCCCAGGACACTTCTTTATCCTCTATTGAACAGTCAGTGTTCTATAACAATAGTTGGCAATTGCAGACAACAACAGAAACACAAAATTGTATAAAAACAGTGTTGTCTCTGGGATTTGAAAGATGGGGGGAGGCTTCTATAGAGACTAAATCATTGTGGTGTACTTTCCAATGGTAAGAAATAAATACAGTGGGATTTCGTTGTGTTGTTTTGTTGATTTCTGGGGGGGAAGCTATACCTTACTACTTTCTTATTAGAGAAACCCATCCCTCTTCTTCACAGTGTTATTTGCTACTGTATATGAAGTACAGTGATCCAGATTTTCAAAACTGATTAGTGGTTTTAGAGTGCCTCAGTTTTGGGGGGTTCAACTTGAGACACCTTAAAGGGCCCTGATTTTCAGAGGATGGTACTCAGAAACTTCTGAAATTCAAGCTCCTTTAAGGTGTTCCAAGATAGGCAGCAAAGTCAAGGGCCCAAAAGAACTAACAAAATCACATGACTGTTATATTTCTTACTCCTTGGCCCAGATTCTCAGCTGTGTCAGAGCTCTGCATGGCATCTTTAGACATCTTTCAATCCTCATGGCCGCAAGAGGCTGTTTCAGCTCCATGGTTTACCTTAGAGCAGCACAGTTGTGCCAGTTTATAGTGCCCCCTACCCCCTCGTACCAGTTGGGGATTGCTGGAGAATAGCACGCTCTGGCCATGTCCTCTTGTGCATTGGCATACCTCCAGCACTGGTAGGAAAGAGACCAGTATGCTGGATCTTCACCTGCTGTGTATTTCCCCATGCCTTAGGGCAGGTTTCCAGCCTCTTTGATAAAGAGAGGTTTCAGAGTAGCAGTCGTGTTAGTCTGTATCCGCAAAAAGAAGAACAGGAGTACTTGTGGCACCTTAGAGACTAACAAATTTATTAGAGCATAAGCTTTCGTGGACTACAGCCCACTTCTTCGGATGCATATAGAATGGAACATATATTGAGGAGATATATACAGACAACCCCCCAACCTAAAGCAAATACTCACCAGCAAAGACACATCACTGAACAAAACCACTAACCCAGGAACCTATCCTTGTAACAAACCCCGATGCCAACTCTGTCCACATATCTATTCAAGTGACATCATCATAGGACCTAATCACATCAGCCATACCATCAGGGGCTCGTTCACCTGCACATCTACCAATGTGATATATGCCATCATGTGCCAGCAATGCCCCTCTGCCATGTACATTGGCCAAACCGGACAGTCTCTACGCAAAAGAATTAATGGACACAAATCTGACATCAGGAATCAAAATACTCAAAAACCAGTGGGAGAACACTTTAACCTGTCTGGTCATTCAGTGACAGACCTGCGGGTGGCTATATTACAACAGAAAAACTTCAAAAACAGACTCCAACAAGAGACTGCTGAGCTAGAATTGATATGCAAACTAGACACAATCAACTCCGGTTTGAATAAGGACTGGGAATGGCTGAGCCATTACAAACATTGAATCTATCTCCCCTTGTAAGTATTCTCACACTTCTTAACTGTCTGTACTGGGCTAGCTTGATTATCACTTCAAAAGTTTTTTTTCTCTTAATTAATTGGCCTCTCAGAGTTGGTAAGACAACTCCCACCTGTTTATGCTCTCTGTATGTGTGTATATATATCTCCTCAATATATGTTCCATTCTATATGCATCCGAAGAAGTGGGCTGTAGTCCACGAAAGCTTATGCTCTAATAAATTTGTTAGTCTCTAAGGTGCCACAAGTACTCCTGTTCTTCTTTTTGATAAAGAGGGCTGTGTCCTGTGCTGTGGAGCTGTGTAAAGGGGTCAGAGCAGAGGTCAGGATCTGTCTCTCTTTGTCCATACTTTGTCTTGCTTAGACTGCACAGTCTCTGGGGCAATGACTGACTCTTCTCCTAGCTGTAAGTCTCCTTGTACATTGACAGCACTGTACGTAAGTAAATAAAATATAAATAGACAACAACAACACGAGTAGCTTGTTCTTCAGAGATTGAGTCTATTGTCTCATTGCTATTATATTGTGTTTCCCAAGAATTCTTTTGGCAGCACTCTGGAGAAGCTTAGACAACTTCCTCTCCATTTTGGATAGTAAAGTTGACCTGCAGTGGTTATTGTTTTTATTTGCCTCTAGAGTTTTAGGACCAAATTAAATCCTGGCACAGGCAGGAAAAACTCCCACTGAAGTCACTGGAATTAGACTAGGGCAAAATTTGGGCCAATATTTCCTAATTTCAGTTTGGAGAAAATAATGGAGAGAGAGAATTTGACTTAAAGAACAACCTGTGAGATTTAAAGTTTCCTGGATATCACTGTGAGGCACTTATCAAGTCTGAGTCTCTTTTGGAAAGGGTTGAATAGTACATGTAGTAGATAAAAGGGTTGAGTTATTATCTATCAAAATCAACATTTAATTACACTAATCTGACCTCCTAGACCTAGGGCACAAAAACAGTCACCAGGGGAGGTTTTGCTGTAGCTTTTAAAAGTAGCTATTTAAAACTCAGTTTCACTGCTGCCTTATAAATAGCTTAAGATCCCCAACTGGAATGCTGTTGTGCAAATATCTTAAAAATCTGAGGTCACTTCTATAGCAGCATGGTGACTTCACTACAGAGAATGGTTTATAACTACAAAGCAATGTGTGAATAGCAGCAGAGTCCTCATAGGTTGGCATGTCCTAAATTTAAGTGGACAAGATTGAAATACTTTTTTCTTTTTCCCATTGGTCTTAACCTATTTGTCCTTTAGCAGCTGATGAGCTGAGATCTTGGAAATGCTATTGTATCGTCTGTGCTCTGATTAAAGTAGATACACTAAATGTGTATTCTTGTTGTTGCTTTATGTAGGGATTTGAAGAAGGAAAACTTTGAAAATGTTAGCTGTGGAGTATATTAAGGCATGGAATAGTTTCCATATAGCTGTCCTGAAATTTTTAGTGAAACAGTTTAGCACGGAATATAATATATTAAAGGACCTTTCTATTCTTACTGAGTAGTCTCATGGTCTTTTCAGAGGTCATGCTCTCTGCTGGAGAACAGAGAGTGGCTAGCTATTACAGAGTTTGTCTTCATGAAGTCCTTAAGTTCTTGCAAAGTCCTGAGGAGCCTCTAGTGTTCTTTGAAGACTAAAATTATTTTTAGCCTGAATACCCTGAAGCTAGATGACGATTGACCTTGATTAGCTGCCCCCAAGAGCAGTTACACTCATAATTCTTTCTTAGCATTTGCCTGCTGAAGTCTCCGTAGACGCATGTTTGGCAATCACATCTTTAGTAGATTTTAGGGTCTTTGTTACACTGTTTCTTAGATTAAATATATCAAATTAACCTTACAATCAGTGTTCTCAGTATATCTGCTGTGTAAATCTGGTGAATGATGTGTCTGAAGTTTATTGTCTCTATGCATTATCGTGCTAATTTAGATTGTTAGCTCCTTAGGGGCTGAGGTTTTGTTTTATGATTTTTACAGTGCCAACCACAAAGATAATGATTAAATATGAGGAACTGTGATGAATGACCGTGTAGAACTCAGCTGCTGGAGGAGTTTTCCCTGCACCCTTTCCATCTTGAAGTCAGGAGCATTCAGTTTCTGGTTTAGCAGTTCACAAAGCAGCTTTTTCACTAACTGAGATGTGTTCTTTCCTTTCAGCCTTCAGGGATGCACAGGGTTCTCCTAATCTTCAATCGTAGCAAAACCAAACTTAAAAAAAATCATTCTTCCAGTGCACATTGATCTCTGGGTTCATTTATACTTCATTGTCCTTGATACTTCTTAATACACTGATCCATATGACTGCAGAAATGAATCGTAGAAGTTAGATATGGAAAAGCCTTGTTAGATTATACAGTTTATATCCCAGCTAGGGCAGGAATTGTTTCATATTGGTCTAGTCTCCTATTTTGGACCAAAGTAAAGCCCTACATATCTGCTATCTAGATAATCAAAACTGCCAGAGAATTTTGATATCTTTTCATATATCTTTGAATTTTGATATCTTTTCATTATATGTTGCCCCCTTGGCTTGGTCATTTATCGAGATTTTCTTCTTCTATGATATATGTGCCAGCTAAAGATGAGACCGTCCTCAACAATTTTTGTATCAAAATGTTTTTTTAGAGCTGTTTTTGACCTATTCTGGCTGGCTCTCTGATTTTCCCATGCAGCCCAGTGATTTGCTTTTAATTTCAGAAAACCCAAGCTAGGAGTTCATAAAGATCATTCATACTTCAACATTCACAGACTGCCTATTCCGGTTGTGGGGATGCTATATAGAAGAATTAAGGTTGCTGATAGTCTGTGTTCTAAAGGAACAAAATATTTTTTGTTCAGATCCATTATTCATTAGATTGAGGAAAACAAATGCCACCCAGCAAATAATACAAATACCTGCTTGCAACATGAAAAATCTTGAAAAAATACATGACCAGTTAAGACCAGCAACAGGTGAGGTCTCATTTATATGTTAAGCACTTATGCAGTAAATAAACAAAACTTTTACTGCCTTGGCACCAGTACTTGGAAAATCCTTTCACAACTCTGGATTTTTCTCACTTTCAACAATGTTTTCTATATAAACATTCTGCCAACTACAGAGAAAATTCCACTCACCACTTGTCTGATTCCCCCCATGTACTGGATTCTGTTCCAAATGTAGCTTTTTTCTTTTTTTCAGGCTTTGCCCTTAGGGCTTCAGTACTATTTATTAACTGTAATTGTTCAGTGACCTTCCATACAAGCAACTCTAGTTCTCTTAGGGGCTGGTCTACACTGGGGGGGGATTGATCTAAGATACACAACTTCAGCTACGCGAATAGCGTAGCTGAAGTCGAAGTATCTAATATAGAATTACCTGAGGTCCACACGGCGTGGGATTGACGGCTGCAGCTCCCCGTCGACTGCGCTACCGCAGCTCGCTCTGCTGGAGTTCCAGAGTCGACGGTGAGTGCATTCGGGGATCGATATATCGCGTCTTAACGAGACGCAATATATCGATCCCGGTTAAAACGATTGCTACCCGCCAATACAGCGGGTAGTGAAGATGTACCCTTAGTAGGAGACTTTGGACTTACTTTTCTAACTGTGTGAGGATCCACAATAGAAGGTGACTTTGATATATCATCAAACTCTTTTCAGGTACCAAAAGAATTATTGTAACAAAGTCTAATGGTCCAAGGTATATCAACACCAGTGTGATAACCCATTTTCCTGCTCATCAACAGACTAGGAAGGATGCTCCTGTGGTTGAGTCACAAAACTGAATGCAGAAGCAAAGTATTTTGTTCCCAGCACTACTGGAAGATTTCTGAGACACCGTGGGCAAGTCAGTTAACCACTTTTGTGCCTTCTTTCTCCCCCCCCAATAAAATGTGGATATACTTTACCTCATGGGAGAATTGTGAAGCTAATTTAATGAATTTTTGCAAAACACTTTGTGACCATTGGGTGGAAGATGCTATATAAGAAAAAAAATAATGTTGTTAATTTAGTGAGACAATCCTTTATGTCTAAGATATTGGGAAAGAGTCTTTCTTTTTGTATGTCCCGATGGGTTGCATGCATTTATGGTATTGCATAAATAATAACAAACTAACATGCTACCAACTTGTATTTAGGTTTTTGTCACTCATTAGATTAAGAGAGACTGCTTTAAGGGGGAAGCACTTTTTTCTTTAGTAAGATTGGAAGGAATATTGTATTATGTAGAATTACAAAGAGGAGTACAGCATTTCTATCCTCAGAGATTCTGACCTAAATATATCATAATAGGATATTTCCAGAATGTTCTTTCAGAAAATATCTACCCTCCCTTAAAAAAATTAAACAAAATATGAGTTCAATAAGTTGTGAATAGGACTGTATTGTAAATTGCTAGAAAACCAGGGCAAATATTCCATTACAATGCATTGTTCTTATCTAGTCAAATCCATTCCTAGTGCACTTATCAAAGATAATAGGATGACTGACGTAGCTGTATCACCACTGGAAGATGTATGAGAGATTGGCTAGAGTATGGTAGCAACCTAGGTCACTGATAATGACCGTTAAATACAGTGATTGTTTAGCAGTTGGTCTTGCTCAAGGAAGAACCATGAGCTAAGTGTCTCCAGCCTTTCAGAAGTTTGACTTCCCTTTTAGCAAGGCACCTTTTGTTTTTCTTCCCAGCTGCTGTAGAAGAATTTGGGGGAGGGGGGTGGAGGAGGGAAGAACACTTATTATTGACAATTTTCTTTCGATCAAATTACCTGCCTAGTCAAACCTGGCAGAAGTGCTCAATGTATGAAGTATGGAAAGTTTGCTATTTACAGTTACAATTATTTGGTTTCTGACTTTTGCGCTTAACCTAATAAAAGATTGAATTATCAAATGAAGTTGAAGGTGTACTACAGTGGATATGAAAGGCCACTTTAACTATACCCATCATGTGGTACTACTCTTACCTCTGGAAATATGCAGTGTACGTTCAAGGATTCAAAATGGCTTTTACAGTATGTTTTATTATCTTATAATTTTAGAAATGTTCCTGTGAATACAGGCTTTCTCTTTCGGCAGTACACACCAGCTGCTACATTCCTTCAGGCCTTTTTTTGCTATTTGATTTACTCTTTATCAACTAGTGATCACTGTTTATGCTTTCCTTGTGTTACGTTGTACCTTACCTGAATGAAACTCAAATAATCAGATATCAAGATACCACTTTTCAGGAGCAAGTCTGGACAGCTGGTACTAGGAATGGTAGGACAGGGAATCAGTGAAATGGAGCCTTGGATCAGGATCCTTTTAAGAGAAGAGGAGATTCAGTTCATTGCTTTGCATATATTTAGGATGGGGTTTTCAAAAGCAGTTGACACTGCCCTAAAATTCTGGTCCCAGTGAAGTCAATGGTAGAGCTGGTCAGAAAATGCCAATTCTTCAAACCTGAAATGTCTTGTGAAAGCAGTTTTGTTTGACAAAGTGTCATCAAATCAAAGTCAGGTTCCCTTCCAGCTCACTTGGCAGGTTGCTGGGAAGCCCAAGTTTCCAAGGTCTGCAGGTTTGGGGAAAATCTGCTGTGCTAGGAGCTTGAAAGCCCTGAGAATCCCTCTCTAACCAAGAGATTGGCTTCTGGCTCCACAGCAGGGAGCTTGGCAGCCCTAAGAACCCTGGCTAAAGCCAGGGGATTTTGAGTCCATGAGAAATTTTGAAAAAAATTGTTTCTTTTAGATTTGAAATCAATAAATTTAAAAATATCAAAGTTTCTTAAAAACCAAATATCATGAGTTTTGACTAGCTCTAGTCAACAGTAAAACTCCCGTTAACTAAAATGGAAAGAAAGTTTGGCCTATCCGAAGCGCTTTTGCAGATCTCACTCTTTGTGTATTGAAATGCTATTTTGTAGTGTGGTCCATTAATTTCTGCTTTGGAAAATATTCTAGCTTGGAATGCAGTTTTCTAACTCTCATACTTTTAGAAGAGATGGGCCCAAACCAAAAGCGTTGATCCAAAATCATGGATCCCAAATTCATAGCTCTCTAACAGGTAGAACCAAAATTATGGATCCCAAATGTGAGGTATTCAAGATCTAGATAACTTCCCTAAATCCAGAGATATTTGAATTTGATGTTCAAATTTGGCCCAGTAGGTAAGAAGCGGTAACTCAGATCTCAATCCAGATCCAGGTTTTAATGCCAGGGTTCAGAGCCTGGATCTATTTGTAAGAGGCATTTTTGGTATATACTGGCTATCCAGGACAAGTATCACAGCAGAGTGTAAGGCATATAGCTTATGATAAAGTTATTCAGTAGTAAGAGTGAATAAACTGGACCAGCTTCTATTTCCTGATTTATATTTCTGGAAGGCAAAGAACAAAGGTCTTGATATGTCAGCTCTTTTCCATTACAGGGTCTCAAAGGATGGTCTGAGACAGAGTGTACTAGTGTTGAGTGTCTCATTCTTGTGAACAAATATTACTAAAATTCAAGAGATACAGAAAGCTAATCAGTATTCAGCAATAGCAAAGATGTCTCGCTCATGAATTCCAATTTCAGAAGATCCTTCACAAATGTTACTTTCTTTAATGGAAATTTTAAAAGCCTCTAAAGTGACACTGCAGGAGAGACAACCTCTCAGACCTTCACATAACAACCTTATTCCTCTCTTTTTGTTGTAGCACCATATGTGTGGTATAGTGACAGCAGACTTTTCTCTTCGAGCTATCAAGCATGCCTGGAATAAACTCAAAGGAGTCAAAGACAAGAATTTGACAAGAATCTTCCATGTGTTCTTTTTAAAGAGGGGAAAGGGACACAAATAAGGAAATTCTTTTATTGGTTACAAATGCTTCTTTAATAGAATCTGTAAAATAATTATTTAAGAGTAGAAGAGGAGAAGAAAACTAGAATAAGACAAATTCAGCTGTAATATTACATGAGAAAAAGAACATTTACTATTCACATTTTGGGTGTATTTGGGGGAGTTTGTGTATTGAAGAGAGGGCAAAAATGTAATTGAAAACCTGAGATAAGATTTTTTTGTCATTTTAAAAACATTTGAGGACAAGATTCTGCTGTTGGTATCCTTAGCTCTACTGGAGAAAAGGATAGATGGGCGTATAACGTATAAAGTGCTAGAAAAAACAAAGGTTTTACTAGTTACATTTGAATAGAATTTGTAAAGGTTACCAACAAGTATAAGCAAATATTGTAATTGAAATACATTTTTATACACATAAGGCTTTGTGAACCTTTTTACCTCTTTATGGGCCACATTCTGTTACCCTTACTCATATTGAAGAGTGCCTTACTCTACCTATAGTCTCACTAAAATCCATGGGGCTACTCATGGAGTAAGGCACAGCAGTTTCTGAGTAAGCATGGCAGAAGCTGGCCCTATATTTTGCAAGGCTGACACATTTAAACAAATTCCAAGAAAATAATTTCTATTAAAAAAGTTATTTTTCACTCTTCTTTTGTAATATTTACAACCTAGCAGAGAAAAGGTTAAATGGAAAAACTGAAAGCAATAATGCTCAGCGTGAAAGCAGATTCCATGCCCTTGTGGCCTTACAAAGAAACAAAAGGAACAGGGCGCTCAGAATTATTATAACAGAAATGCTCTGGACTGATGAGGAGAAAATGAAACAGCTGAGACAAGATGAAGCCCTTGACTCAAGGGGAAAATGCCCAGCATCCATACAAATGTTCTTATGAACTGAATCTTTGGAAAACAAATATAATTTATTAGCTAAATATGTTGCAATAGATGGTGCCTGTAGAAGTAAGTGAACTACAGATTACTATGTGCAATTCTGATTAACACTACTGTGTTGGAAAAAGACAATTTTAGTGGAAGTGTTTTACCTTTTGAGCATTCTCTTTTCCACATTTTTAGAATGGTTAATAATACCAGGCACATAATTAGCACTTCATGTGGAAATTCTACCCTGTTTTACACCACCGCAATCTCTAGTACTTCTAACCCAAAACATTCAAAAATCATGAATCAGGCCCCCAGAAATCATGAGATTTAGACAATGATACATTTTGGATTTTTTTAATTTGCCTTTTGGTGCTAAACCCTCAAAGTTCATGTTTTCCAGCTTTTCTCCATAATCATGAGTGCTAGAAACTTACCTTAAAAAAGACATAAAAGCAGAGATTCTCACATAATCTGGGAGTTTGGACTTTAAAAAAATCAAATATTGTGACACTTCTTATAAAATCTCAACAGTTGAGAACAGACGATTAGTGAAGTAAACGTGGATTAAACTAGGCCAGAATTTGGTTCTTTAGAAACAGATAGTTAATTCTAACTTTTAGTTCTACAAAATTGAACTCATTCTGACTTGTAGTTTGTTTTGCTTGAGATCCCCCTTCAACCCCAAATGCTACTAATTATAGTCTATATATTTTAAATACATTTTCTAGGAGTCAGTGTTTTCTAATGGTAAAAGTATGGGACTGGCAGTCAGTATTGTTGAGGTTGGCTCTTGGCTCTGCCAGTGATTTGCTGTATTATTTTGGTCAAGTCCTCTAATCTCTCTGGCTTAGATTCTCAGCTGTTCCCAATATCCGCTGGATGCAGCTGAGAGAAGGGTGGGCCACAAAGACCATGTCTCCCTGGTTCTAGGGCCAGTTCTATACTGACCCGAGTCCTGATATAAATGTGATCAGGCTTGAGGCTGTTATAATCTATCCCTTCTTCTAGGCATCCACCAGCTAGAGAATTGCCAGAGTGCAGAAATACTTCTGTAATACCCCTGATGCTCTCCACACTCAGCTCCAGATGAGTGCTAATTAGGAGCTAGCTAGGCAAGCTGGAGACTTCCCCATGGTAGAGAAGCAAAACAGGGACAGAATGAAGTCAAGAATCAGGCCCTCTGTTTAATTAATTTACACATCTGTAAAGTATTTCCCAGCAGTGCAGTGAAAACTTCTGGTTTGGAATGCTTTCATGTTGAGAGGCTTCACGTTTGGAACTGCTCTGAAGTCCTCAGATGAAAGTTGCTGTATAAGCACAAAACATTGTAATTATTATTATTATTTATTACGTAGATATAAGTCATTTGGTATGTGCAGTCTGAGCTCTTCTAGGTGCATTTTTTTTATTGGACTCCATTGCCTTTACAACTACTGTCCCCTGAATCAAGAAAGGAGACTTTCTGTTTCTAAACTAGACAATTACTGCCCACAGACAACTTTTCTGCCGGTAAAGACTAAAGAAACCTGGACTGAAAGGTCACTACTACAGTAGGTAATGAAAGGGTGTGTGTGTGTTTAATGGAAAGTAAGTATTATTTGGCTTTGCTGCATAATGCGTTTTGCTGGGAGGTGAAGCTGTGCAGCAGCAAGCTTTCTCTGGGGGCCTATTTTCTTGGCTTTATGTCTAGGACAGGTTTCAGCTTTAAATGGCTTTAAGCTTGTCAAAGAAAGGTTATTAAAAATGTTCCTGCCTTTCAGTCTCCACGCTCAATAGGCACAGAAAATGCAGTACTATAGGGAATTTTTCTTCTATTTAGTCATGTCATTTGGCACTTTGCCTATAGCTAAAACAGATACCATCTCATTTAGGCTCACTAATGGTTCTATATTGAAAGTTTTTAGCCTGTTCCTGGGTTTATTCTTACCATTTTAGAAAAATGAACTTGTACCGTACTAATTGCACTTTCTCACCACTGCATTTCTCTGCAAGTTTTTAAAACGCAGTGGTTGTTTGCCAAGATGTGCATTTTCAGTGCTAGATATGAGGCTGATGTGTTGGCACTACACTAGTGTTATGCCTAGACTGTCCTATACTGCTCTTTTATCATAGTGCATGCAGTGCCAAATCTTGCCTTTGAGCCTGTCAGGAAACAGACCCAATGAAGTTCTACTGTGCAGGGGTAGGCAGGCTGCCAAAGTATCTGTAGATTCTGTGCACTGTGGAGCCTGGCACCACTATTCTGCAGAAGTAGGATGACCATATGTTCCATTTTGGCCAGGACAGTCCCTTTTTTAAGCCCTGTCCCAGCCACCCAGACTTTTTTGGCACAACTGGGCATTTGTCCCATTTGCTCTTGCCAACTGATCAGCTTGGGCCAGCCCTGCATGCGGGTGTGGGGCCTTGGGCCAGCCCAATACAGGAGGCACAGGACTTGGGCCAGCCCCATATGGGAAGGGGCCTCAGGCTAGCCCGAGGCAGTGTCCCGTTTTCCCTTTTGGGCAGTATGGGCACCCTATGTAGAAGGTGACTTTGGGGTGCAATAGGGACAGGTAAGGCTAGGAACAAGGGCATAGCTATGGATCCACAACTGCACAGGTTCACTGGCTAAATCTCAAGTCCCCTGCTGAAGTAGCTGTGTATATTATTACTATCTATTGGAGCATATATACTCTGAGACCTGGAGGTAGGGAGGATTCCACAGGCCTACATGCAACTCTCCTACATAAAGCCCAGGCCTTGCATAGGATGACAGGCTTTGGTCCTTGGGTAATAAGTACTAAATACATGGACACCCCCGGCATGAAAGAAGACCTCAATAAACATAGTCAGGAGACAAGTGAGATGAGAGTAGTAAGAGCCTCCATGGGGGTCGGTAATTGTGCAGTATAATGAGTGACACCTCTTTCCACCTTTCTGTCTATGGACAATCATTAATTCTGGTAGAAACTTGGTTCTATTTTGGAAGTACTCTTGATCTATAACAACAAATGTTGAGCCAGAATCTGTGCTTTGCAGGAGATACAACCCAGGGGAACAGCCTGGAAGTGAAGAGAGCAAAGGTGACTTTCTACCACCTTTGCACCCTCTGCATTCTGGGCCTACATGGGGGACTTATCTGATCCCTGGTCCAATTTAGAGTAGCTCCTTGGGGTTTCGCTAAGCTACAATAGCCTTGCATGGTCAGTTACAGGGCTGCATTTTGGGCCAGAACAACAGGAATGCAGCAAGCTCCAGCCTTGACTCTTCCCTTTCCAAATCACTCCTTTCTGCTCCCAGTCCTACCCCTAGCACATCTTGCAAGGGGGTGGCACTGAACTGCTCCACCAGTCCTACACCAGCAAAGGGCTTTTCGGAAGGGTTGCTCTGACCTCTGTATGTCCTTGATCTGCCACCAGAACACTATGAAGGAGCTGTCACATGAGACAGAATTGGACCCAGTATAATTATTTATTAAAGACATTAAGAAATTGGGTTTGACTAGCATCAGCAAAACTGGTATATATTTTAAAATAATATCCAAGTCCATCAAAGAGTGTCTAAGATTCACAGACAAGATACTGATGTAATCAGACTACTGATAACTCCAGGAGCAATTATTTCTATAGCTGTGCCAATAATGCCACATACAATGGAGGGTGAGATGATTTTTCCATTATAAAACCTGATTTGAGGAGGTTCATACCCCAGTTGCTTCTGATTGTTTAGGTTGAGATCCCTAGTAGTCCGCTTTTTCAGCATGAATGCAATTTTTTTATACCCAAATTGTTTTAATATATTAAGCTGTATTTTAGATACTGAGCAGCACAAAAAGGTAATTTAAAGACAGTCCTGCCTGGGTTTGTTGCCAAATCCCTATAAAAATAAATCGCTTATTAAAGAAAGCTAAGATTTTGCAGCACCCATTCAAGGAGACAGCTTAAAAGCTTTGAAACTGCTGACATGTTCACTTTGAAAATTGACTGCAACACGTGCATGCAAATATGTTATTTCCACGATATTTTTATTGTCTTGACGTCAGTGGTAATCACTTCATGATGTTGTGATCAGGGATGGACAGACCAGTTTGGACATAATAAGAACCGCTGAAAATTCCTTCAACTCAAAGGCCTTGGTTACACTTGCGAGTTACAGCGCAATAAAGGAGCCCCAGGCGCACTAGCTCACTACCCATCCACACTGGCAAGGCACGTAGAGCGCTCTGACTCCACGGCTTCAGCGCTGCTGGTACTCCACCTCGCCGAGTAGAATAACGTTTGCTGCGCCCCCGCTAGAGCGCTGTGGCGCCAGTGTGGATGCCCTCGTCCTATAGAGTGCTCTGATCAGCCTCCAGAAGTGTCCCACAATGCCTGTGCTAGCCACTCTGTTCATCACTTTGAACTCTACTGCCTGCCTTCAGGTGACCAACTGTCAGACCCACCCTTTAAATTCTCTGGGAATTTTGAAAAATCCCTTCCTGTTTGCTCAGCCAGACGTGGAGTGCTCTCAGCGAATCTTTCCAGGTGATCATGCCTCCACACACCAGGCGAGCCCCAGTATGGAGCAATGGCAAGTTGCTGGATCTCATCAGTGTTTGGGGGGAGGAAGCTGTCCAGTCCCAGCTGCACTCCAGCCGTAGGAATTACGATACCTTTGGGCAGATATCAAGGGACATGATGGAAAGGGGCCATGACTGGAATGCTCTGCAGTGCAGGATTAACATGAAGGAGCTGCAGAATGCCTACCACAAAGCCCGCAAGGCAAATCGTCGCTCCGGTGCTGCCCCTGCGACCTGCCATTTCTACAAAGAGATGGATGCAATACTTAGTAGCGACCCCACCTCCACTCCGGGGGCCACCATTGACACTTCAGAGCCCAGTCCAAAAAGGCAGGAGGAGGAGAAGGAGGAGCAAAGCGGGAGTGAGGGTGCTGAGGCGGAGGAAGACATCCCAGAATCCCTAGATGCATGCAGCCAGGAGCTGTTCTCAAGCCAGGAGGAAGGTAGCCAGTCGTGGCAGCTGGAGCTTGGGGAAGGACAAACACCAGAGGAGGTTCCTGGTAAGCGGCTTTTATTTTGGGAAGGAAGTTAATCGGCCTCAGTGGTCTCGTCAAAGGTCTCATCCAGAACTTGGGCAATGCGCTTATGCATGTTTCTTGGGAGAGCCACTGCGGTCCTTGTCCCAGTCAGGCTAACTTGTCCACGCCACTGTGCCGTGAAGGGCGGAGGGACCATTGCTACACACAAGCAAGCTGCATATGGGCCAGGGTGGAAGCCGCATTGCAGTAGAAGATATCTTCCAGGACGAACTCCTGTGGAAAATGTGGGGACAGTGTTCGGTATAAGGCCCCCCTACCGCTGTTGGCTCTCCCCAAGGCACAGAAACCCAGAGGACAGTACGACCGTGAAACAATCAGTCATGCTTGACCCTGGGCTTACTCACCATTTTGGGGCTCCCGTGGGTTATGTGCACTCACTTTGGGACGGGCAAATTATGCTATTGTGTAGACTGTGCTTGCTCTTAAGTATGGGGGAATCATTGCTCTGTCTGGTGTGAACAATGCCGCCTCTGTCTCAGCCATCCGTGTTATCACCAGCCAAAAGACTCCAAAGAATCAGAAAGAGGCCACATAGAAGCAAGGAAGACATGTTGCATGAAGTAATGCAGCATTCAAGCAATGCAAATCAAAAAGTGCAGGAGTGGTGGGAGAGTGAAAGGAGGGTCCACCAGCAGAATGCGGCTTGCCGCCACCAAAGCACAGAGCGGCTACTAAGCATCATGGAGCGCCAAGCGGACTCGACACAGGCGCTTGTAGCAATGCAGGTGGAACACTACCACGCCTGCCCCCCCTGCAGTTCTTGTCCCAAAACTGTTTCCCTTGTGCCCCCATTTCACCTCCAACCCACTTTCCCCAACAACCAGGTTTTTATCGCCACCAGCTGCCTCCAACACCTGTAGCTTCACCACCCATCCCTGAAAACTACGACCCTTACCCACTGCACTCAACCCCCATCACCTTGCAGTATAACCATCCTGAAGTGCAGCACTCATTGCACAGCACTCCAGACAGGACATACGCAAATCTGTGATTGTACCGTTCCCCACCCCACCCCCTTACCCTTTCTGTTTCCCAAGCAGTTGTGTTTCTTTTCAATAAATGAATTTTCTTTTCAATAAATGGTTTTTTTGGCTTTGAAAACATTCTTTATTATTGCATATAGTAAAAGATACCTTAGCCCAGGAAAGCAACAGGCACTGCAAGTCAGCGTAGCAAACACAGATTCCTACTAACATTGGAGCCACTGCACTTCACTCCCGTACAAGGCACCAGACATTACTTGTGGCTTTCAGACTCAAATTGGTCCCTCAAGGCATCCCTAATCCTTGTAGCCCTGCGCTGGGCCCCTCTAATAGCCTTGCTCTCTGGCTGTTCAAATCAGCGGTGGCTCCAGGCACCAGCATTCCAAGCGCGTACCTGGGGCGGCAAGCTGCCGAGGGCGCCATGCCGGTCCCTGCGAGGGCAGCAGTCAGGCAGCCTTTGGTGGCATGCCTGTGGGAGGTCCACTGGTCCCGCGGATTCGGCGGCAATTCAGTGGCGGGTAGGCCAAAGCCGCGGGACCGGCGGACCTCCCGCAGGCATGCCGCCAAAGGCAGCCTGCTGGCCATGCATGGGGCAGCAAAAAAGCTAGAGCCGCCCCTGGTTCAAAATCAGCCTCCAGGTGTTGAACCTCCGAGTTCCATGCCTGAGTGAATCTTTCACCCTTCCCTTCACAAATGTTATGGAGGGTACAGCACGCGGATATAACTGCGGGGATGCTGTCATCGCCCACGTCCAGCTTCCCATACAGAGAGCGACAGCGGCACTTTAAACGGCCAAAAGCACACTCCACAGTCATTCTGCACCGGCTCAGCCTGTTGTTGAGCCGCTCCTTGCTGCTGTCAAGGCTCCCTGTGTAGGGTTTCATGAGCCACGGCATTAAAGGGTAAGCGGGGTCTCCAAGGATCACAATGAGCATTTCAACTTCCCCTACGGTGATCTTCTGGTCTGGGAAAAAAGTCCTGGCTTGCAGCTTCCCGAACAGGCCAGTGTTCCAAAAGATGCTTGTGTCATGCATCTTTCTGGGCCAGCCTGCGTTAATGTAAATGAAATGCCCACGGTGATCCACGAGTGCCTGGAGAACCATAAAGAAATACCCCTTCCGATTAACGTACTCGGAGGCTAGGTGGGCTGGTGCCAGAATTGGAATATGTGTGCCGTCTATTGCCCCTCTGCAGTTAGGGAAACCCATTTGTGCAAAGCCAGCCACAATGTCATGCACGTTACCCAGAGTCACGTTTCTTCTGAGTGGGATATGATTAATGGCCCTGCAAACTTGCATCAACACGATTCCAACAGTCGACTTTCCCACTCCAAACTGGTTAGCGACCAATTGGTAGCT
Source organism: Malaclemys terrapin pileata (assembly GCF_027887155.1). Lineage (NCBI taxonomy): Eukaryota > Metazoa > Chordata > Testudines > Emydidae > Malaclemys > Malaclemys terrapin. The sequence goes on from NC_071508.1 coordinate 67,549,607, forward strand.
GTCTGGAGTTGCCAGCTTCCAGATTGCGATAGCCACCGGCTTCTCCACCGTCAGGGAAGCTCTCAATCTCGTGTCCTTGCGCTGCAGAATGGGGGCGAGCTCCTCACACAGTCCCATGAAAATGGCTTTTCTCATCCAAAAGTTCTGCAGCCACTGCTCGTCATCCCAGACTTGCATGACGATGTGATCCCACCATTCAGTGCTTGGTTCCCAAGCCCAAAAGTGGTGTTCTATGGTGGTGAGCATGTCCGTGAATGCCACAAGCAAACTCGTGTCATATGCGTTACTCGAGCCGATATCATCATTAGAGCTCTCAGTGTCACTTTGGATCATAAGGAATAACTGGACTGCCAAACATGACGTACTGGCAGTTGGGGCTCCATTCCCGCAGACCGAAAGGGAAGAGAGAGCGCGCAGTACAAAAAAACGTTGAAAGATGGCGCCAAAGGTGGATGGAAGCAAAGAGAATGCTGGAATGCAATGCATTATGGGGCTTTGGGACATGACCCAGAATGCCCCGCACTCCACACCCCTTTCCCACAAGCCACGGTGCCAGAATGGGAAGAGGTGCTCTGTGGGATAGCTGCCCATAATGCATCGCTCCCAGTGCCACTGCAAGTGCCACAAATGTGGCCATGCCAGTGCGCTTGCAGCTGTCAGTGTGGACAGACTGCAGTGCTTTCCCTACTGCGCTCTTCGAAGGCAGGTTTAACTCACAGTGCTCTACATCTGCAAGTGTAGCCATGCCCAAAGTTTTTCAAGAGTTATACAGTTGCAAATCCTATAGTCAGACTATCCAATTAGCTTGCAGAAATAATAAAATGTGTGTGCTGGTTGGACTACATGATTTGAATAGGTACATCCTGTTTGTGTGCACAGCTTCCAGTATTTGCTTGAAATTTCACGCCTAAATGTAGAAGTCTTTTTTTTTTTAAATGGTCCTACATATTTTTAAACATCTACATGGGAAGCAGAAGCCAGCATAAACCCAAGCTGAATTTAACCCATAATTTAATTAAAACATCTTCCTATTTGAAGTTAAGGAGATATGGTGAAAGGAAGTTTTAACAATTTCCAAACAAAGACTCTGAAAGTGTGAGGCCTTGTCTACACTGGCAAGTTACTGCACAGTAAAGCAGCTTCCTGCGGTGTAACTCCCGAGGTGTACACACTGCCAAGCCACTTAGTGCACAGAAACTCCTCGGTTGCAGCGTTGCAAAAAACTACCTCGATGAGAGTCGTAAGCCTTAAAGCGCAGAGGCTCCAGCGCTGTATTGGCATTGTAAACACATTATAGCGCAGAAAGCAATCAATTGGCCTCCAGAAGTGTCCCATAATCCCTCAAGTGGCCACTCTGCTCCGCTGTCCTGGAGACATGAGCCCCTCCCCTTTCTGTTTCTGACAGCTGTTGCATGCTGTGCTGATCTGCTCCGGGACACAAAGCAAACCATTAATGTGGAATGCTCCTGCTGTTGAACACAGAGGCAGAGGTGTGTGTGTGTGTGTGTGTGTGTGTGAGAGAGAGAGAGAGAGAGAGAGAGAGCTGGGGAAGGAGGTGGGGGCTGATGTCGGGGTTTCAAGACAGCATGCTGACACACTCTCTGTCCCCCAAAACACACTGTCTCTCCCCCCCCATACACACAATGCACTGCTGTCTTTGCCGTTGCAAGAGCTGCCAATGTGGATGCGTTGCACCGTCACAAGGAGCACAGTGTGGACACGCAACAGCAGTTTAATACCAGTGCTTTAATAAAAGTGGTATAATTTGTTGCACAAAAACTTGCTAGTGTAGACATACCCTTAGAAGCAACTGAAAAAATAGACACCTTGTTGTACAATCTATCATGAAATACAGAAGCAAGAGACTAGGATCTAGGAATTAGGACTGTGGAAAACAAAAGGAGAAATAAGCAAATTATTTGGGTAAAAACAATAGTAACCAAAAGTAACCAAATGGGATCTATTACATGAAAAGCATGTGAGCCGTACAATGCAAATCTATTCAACAGAATTTAATAACCAGAACGAGAGCTGAACTAAAAATAGTGACATGGAAATGCAAGAACTCAAAAGGGCCAGACCTAAGTGGTTCAGCAGAGTCATTTGTTCTGAATATTCCCAATAGGTTTTATGTCTGTATGTCTTTAATATTAATTAGAACATAATGTTCTGGAGAGAGATTTATACAGTCCTTTACCTTATTCAACGAGAGCCAGATTCTGCCACACTTAGAATCATAGAAATTAGAATAATAGAATATCACGGTTGGAAGAGACCTCAGGAGGTCATCTAGTCCAACCCCCTGCTCAAAGCAAGACCAATCCCCAACTAAATCATCCCAGCCAGGGCTTCGTCAAGCCAGGCCTTAAAAATCTCTAAGGAAGGAGATTCCACCACCGCCCTAGGTAACTCATTCTAGTGCTTCACCACCCACCTAGTGAAAAAGTTTTTCCTAATATCCAACCTAAACCTCCCCCACTGCAACTTGAGACCATTGCTCCTTGTTCTGTCGTCTGCCTTCACTGAGACCAGCCTAGCTCCATCCTCTTTGGAACCCCCTTTCAGTTAGTTTCAGGTAGTTGAAAGCAGCTATCCAATCCCCTTCATTCTTCTCTTCTGCAGACTAAATAATCTCAGTTCCCTCAGCCTCTCCTCATAAGTCATGTGCTCCAGCCCCCTAATCATTTTTTTTGCCCTCTGCAATTTTTCCACAACTTTTCCAATTTTCCCACAACCTTCTTGTAGTGTGGGGCCCAAAACTGGACACAGTACTCTAGATGAGGCCTCACCAATGTCAAATAGAGGGGAATGATCACGTCCCTCGATCTGCTGGCAATGCTCCTACTTATACAGCCCCAAATGCCCTTAGCCTTCTTGGCAACAAGGGCACACTGTTGACTCGTATCCAGCTTTCGTCCACTGTAACCCCTAGGTCCTTTTCTGCAGAACTGCTGTCTAGCCACTCGGTCCCTAGTCTGTAGCAGTGCATGGGATTCTTCCATTCTTAGTGCAGAACACTGCACTTGTCCTTGTTGAACCTCATCAGATTTCTTTTGGCCCAATCCTCTAATTTGTCTAGGTTCCTCTGTTTCCTATCCCTACCATCCAGTGTATCTACCACTCCTCCCAGTTTAGTGTCATCTGCAAACTTGCTGAGGGTGCAATCCACGCCATCCTCCAGATCATTAATGAAGATATTGAACAAAACCAGCCCCAGGACTAACCCGTGGGGCACTCCGCTTGATACCGGCTGTCAATTAGACATGGAGCCATTGATCACTACCCGTTGAGCCCGATGATCTAGCCAGCTTTCTACCCCCTTATAGTCCATTCATCCAGCCCATACTTCTTTAACTTGCTGGCAAGAATACTGTGGGAGACCGTATCAAAAGCTTTGCTAAAGTCAAGGAATAACAAGTCCACTGCTTTCCCCTCATCCACAGAGCCAGTTATTTCATCATAGAAGGCAATTAGGTTAGTCAGGCATGACTTACCCTTGGTGAATCCATGCTGACTGTTCCTGATTACTTTCCTCTCCTCAAAGTGCTTCAAAATTGATTCCTTCAGGACCTGCTCCATGATTTTTTCCAGGGACTGAGGTGAGGCTGACTGGCCTGTAGTTCCCTGCATCCTCCTTCTTCCCTTTTTTAAACATGGGCACTATGTTAGCCTTTTTCCAGTCACCGGGGACCTTCCCCGATTACCATGAGTTTTCAAAGATAATGGCTCTGCAATCACACCAGCCAACTCCTTTAGCACTCTTGGATGCAGTGTTTCCGGCCCCATGGATTTGTGCTCGTCCAGCTTTTCTAAATAGTCCTGAACCACTTATTTCTCCACAGAGGGCTGGTCACCTCCTCCCCATACTGTGCTGCCCAGTGCTGACCTTGTTCGTGAAGACAGAGGCAAAAAAAGTACATTAGCTTTTTCCACATCCTCTGTCACTAGGTTGCCCCCCCCCCTTCAGTAAGGGGCCCACACTTTCCCTGACCACCTTCTTGTTGCTAACATACCTGCTAGCTGCAACTCCAATTGTGATTTGGCCTTCCTGATTTCACTCCTGCATGCCTGAGCACTATTTTTATACTCCTCCCTGATCATTTGCCCAAGCTTCCACTTCTTGTACACTTCTTTTTTGTGTTTAAGATCAGCAAGGATTTCACTGTTAAGCCAAGGTGGTTGCCTACCATATTTACTATTCTTTCTACTCATCGGGATGGTTTGTTCCTGCAACCTCAATAAGGATTCTTTAAAATACAGCCAGCTCTCCTGGACTCCTTTCCTCCTCACGCTGAATAGTGTCTGCCTCCATGAGTAGCCCTACTGAAATCAGTCATGGAGGAAGGAATAATTAAATGCAGGTAAAGCTGACACTTCATCATCTTCTTCCCTTTTCTCATCTAGAGCCGTTGGATCTAAACATCCACCATTTTCATCTGTCTGAGGTAGCACAAAAGTCCACTTGCTTACCATCTTCTTTGATGCAATCCATCATTGCTTCCTCAGCTTTCCTCAGTGTCTCTTTCCTACCACCCTCTCTTGCCATGTTACCTTCATCAGTCTCCTTCATGCATCTTCTACATTTGTCCAAACCAGCAAAGTCTTGCTTCCTAGTCCATATCCCAGAGTTTGACTTCCATCCTAATACTTTCATTCTGAAATCTGTCTCTTCATGTAACTCCTCTTATGGCTGAAAGACATCTAATCTCAAACATCCGTTGCCATGCTTCTGTACCATAAAACATTGAAGGGAGCTTTATTGTCTGTACAGTTGGACTTTTACAACCCCTGAGATGTCATTCCACATTCTTCCAGCACCCCCCCCCCCCAACCTACACTGTATCTCACTTTCAAGCTTGCCATCTTCTGGAACCCAGACACCAAGGTACTTGAACTGGTCAGTCTGGTTCAGTTGTGCTCCATTAATCTCCATGTACAGTTTCCTCATGGCACCTCTACTGATCCACATGACCTCAGTCTTAGACATGCTTCTTTTCATGCCATGCCATGCCAGCTTAGCTGGTAATATCACTGGTTTACTCTTTCCTTAGGAAATCCTTCTTTTGAGGATGCCCTTATTGCATATAGCATCTTCTCATCTTTTCACATGGGGATCTTCCTTCTGACATAGTCCATCAATATGACACACAACTGTGAATTTAGGGCTGAGCTCTGGTGCAGTCTGACTTTCACTTCAGAGGCATGTGTTCCAAAACATATTCAGATCACTGTTTTGGGTGACCTATATAGGTTATCTCCCATAGTTATTAAATACTCAGACATTCCATATTTCCTCAGCACTGATTTAAGCATCTGTCTATCAACTTTACCATATGGCTTCTCTGGATCTATAAAAGCCCAGAATTTATCTATTGGTACTCTAGTTGCTGTCTTGCCCACTGTCTCCTGTACTAAATTGATGCTTCATCCTCTCACAATATGATGGTTTGTACAGTGTTCGCAGTGTTGTTGTAGCTGTGTTGGTCCCAGGGTGTGAGAAAGACAAGGTGGGTGAGGTAATATCTTTTATTGTACCAACTTCTGATGAAGAAGAACTCTGTACTGCTCGAAAACCTTGTTTCTTCACCAATAGAAGTTGGTCCAATAAAAGATATCTCACCCACCTTGTCTCTCAGTTTACACAATAGCAGTCTCAGCAGAAAAATGTGAGATCCCAGCAGTACGGTGTGCAACATTTTGAAGCATCTGTGGGATTATTTATTATTAATAATAAATATGGATTTCATGAGCCTCTAAGAATCTCAAAGTGCCTCATAAACATTAGAGAATGTTTCCAAGTTGAAAAATCAGATCCAAATCCAAATTTATCATAACATCATAGGGCTATTTAGATCTGGTGTTCTGGATTGGCACATTAAAGAGAGTTCCAAGTTATGAAGTCTGAACCATGATCAAAATCTCCTGTAGTTTGAAGGGTATCAGGCCCAATATTCTAGTGTTGGTCCAGCTGTGACAAATATTAATCTCAAAATCACCTCTGAGAGATAAGGAAGTATTATTATAGCCCAACTAAAGAGGAAACTGAATTACATGAGTGTTAAGATATTTGATGAAGATCATACATTGTATCAGTGGCAGAGCCAGGAAAAGAACCCAAGTTTCTTGTTTCCTACTCCCCTTATCTAATCACTAGGCCAGGTTCTCTCACTGTGTTTTCATATGGAATATTTTATCAAATGCCATCAACAATTTGCTCAATGATTTGCAGGCCCTAAGAGGTCAGTCCCACAAATGCACGATTTTGCCACAGAAGTGCAATATTATAGGTAGCGCCATTTATGCTACTGATAGCTAAGGTTGTCTGACAGTTCCCATTATAAGACCTGGTTTTCAGTTTTCAGTTATAACATTTTGCCAAACTTTAACCATTCAGGCTTAAATTTTCCACATCTGATGTTTTGTGTGTGTGTGTGTGTGTGTGTATAAAGTTTCAGCTAAAAGTGTTCACCTGTTTCAGAGGGGGTCTTGTAGAAAAAAATAGTATGTGACCATGTAATTAAAATCTGTATCATAACGCATATGAACAAGGGAGCCAAATTAAGGTTACATGGGCAACCTTGATTCTGGTATATCCTAACTCTTGAGTGCTTAATTTTGCAATCTGAACTTTCTTTTAACAATGTGGGTCTGTATTAAATATATATGGATGATGTTATTCCTGTTATTGTCTATTTCGAGTTATCTTTCTACCTCTTATGCATCCTTTACTGTACTGATTCCAGTAGTGGGTAACAAGTGCAGCTGTGGCTATCTTCACAATTAAACACATTAATCACTTTAAATCCAGCATAACTCCACTGTTTTCAGTTAAAATAATTCCAGATTTATGCTGATGTGCATACTTGGCTACATATTCTGAGAGGAGATACAAAGACAGGAAAGCTCCAAACAGCTCAACTAATCTGATTCTTAGCATCCGTAAATTAGCTAGCAGGAAATAGGAGCTCCTCTTCTGTTGTGCCTAAGGTCAGCTTCCTGTGTCTGATTGACTCCTTATTTCCCATAGCTGCCTAAAGAATCCATTCTCTCTCTTGACAGGGAGGCTAATAGGGCACTCCTGTGTTCTCTCCTTAATCAAGTTGTCATTATAATGAACATATGATGTTCATATTTCAAACATCCACAAAGGTAAATGAGTCATATCACCTCAGGAAGGGATGCTGAGATAAAGTTTCTTGACACCTTAAAAGACTGCTTCTTGGAGCAGCTGGTCGTGAAACTGGCAAGAGGAGAGGCAATTCTTGATTTAGTTCTAAGCTAAGCACAGGATCAGGTCCAAGAAGTGAATATAGCTGGACCACTTGGTAATAATGACCATAATATAATTAAATTTAACATCCCTGTGGTGGGGAAAACTCCACAATGGCCCAACACTGTAGCATTTAATTTCAGAAACGGGAACTACACAAAAATGAGGTGGTTAGTTAAACAGAAATTAATAGGCAGAGTACCAAAAGTAAAATCCCTGCAAGCTGCGTGGAAACTTTTTAAAGACACCATAATAGAGGCTCAACTTAAATGTATACCCCAATTTAAACAACATAGTAAGAGAACCAAAAAAGAGCCACTGTTGTTAAACAACAAAGTAAAAGAAGAAGTTAGAGGCAAAAAGGCATCCTTTAAAAAGTGGAAGTTAAATCCTAATGAGGAAAATAGAAAAGAGCATAAACTCTGGCAAATGAAGTGTAAAAATATAATTAGAAAGACCAAAAAAGAATTTGAAGAACAGCTAGCCAAAGACTCCAAAAGTAATAGCAATTTTTTTTAAAATACATCAGAAGCAGAAAGCCTGCTAAACAACCAGTGGGGCCAGTGGATGATCGAGATGCTAGAGGAGCACTCAAAGATGATATGGCCATTGCAGAGAAACTAAATGATTTCTTCACTGTTGAGGATGTGAGGGAGATTCCCAAACCTGAGCCATTCTTTTTGGGTGACAGATCTGAGGAACTGTCCCAAATTGAGGTGTCATTAGAGGAGGTTTTGGAACAAATTGATAAACGATACAGTAATAAGTCTCCAGGACCTGATGGTGATCACCCAAGAGTTCTGAAGGAACTCAAATGTGAAATTGCAGCACTACTAACTGTCATCTGTAACCTATCATTTAAATCAGCTTCTGTACCAAATGACTGGAGGATAGCTAATGTGACGCCAATTTTTAAAAAGGACTCCAGAGGTGACCCTGGCAACTACAGGCCAGTAAGCCTCACTTCATTACCGGGCAAATTGGTTGAAACTAGTGTAAAGAACAAAATTGTCAGACACATAGATGATCATAATTTGTTAGGAAATAGTCAACATGGTTTTTGTAAAGGGAAATCATGCCTCACCAATCTACTAAAATTCTTTGAGGGGGTCAATAAGCATGTGGACAAAGGAGATCCTGTGGATATAGTGTATTTAAATATCCAGAAAGCCTTTGACAAGTTCCCTCACCAAAATCTCTTAAGCAAAATAAGCAGTCATGGGATAAGAGGGAAGGGTCTCTCGTGGATTGGTAACTGGTTAAAAGATAGGAAACAAAGGGTAGGAATAAATGGTCAGTTTTCAGAATGGAGAGAGGTAAATAGTGGTGTCCCCCAAGGATCTGTACTGGGCTCAGTCCTATTTAACATATTCATAAATGATCTGGAAAAAGGGATAAACAGTGAGGTGACAAAATTTGCAGATGATACAAAACTACTCAAGTTAGTTAAGTCCCAGGCAGACTGCGAAGAGCTACAAAACGATCTCACAAAACTGGGTGACTGGGCAACAAAATGGCAGATGAAATTTAATGTTGATAAATGCAAAGTAATGCACACTGGAAAACATACTCCCAACTATACATATACAATGGGGTCTAAATTAGCTGTTGGCACTCAAGAAAGAGATTTTGGAGTCATTGTGAATAGTTCTCTGAAATCATCCACTCAATGTGCAGCAGCAGTCAAAAAAGCAAACAGAATGTTGGGAATCAACAAGAAAGGGATAGATAATAAGATAGAAAATATCATATTGCCTCTATATAAATCCATGGTACGCCCACACCTTGAATACTGCATGCAGATGTGGTCACCCCATCTCAAAAAAGATATATTGGAATTGGAAAAGGTTCAGAAAAGGGCAACAAAAATGATTGGGGTATAGAAAGGCTTCTGTATGAGGAGAGATTAATAAGACCAAGACTTTTCAGCTTGGAAAAGAGGCGATTAAGGGGGGATATGATAGAGGTCTATAAAATCATGAGTGGTATAGGGAAAGTAAATAAGGAAGTGTTATTTACTCTTTCTCATAATACAAAAACAGTGGGCCACCAAATACAATTAATAGGTAGCAGGTTTAAAACAAACACAAGAAAGTATTTTTTCATGCAACGCACTATCAACTTCTGGAATTCCTTGCCAGAGGGTGTTGTGAAGCCCAATAAGGTTCAAAAGGGAGTTAGATAGATTCATGGAAGATAGGTCCATCAATGGCTATTAGCCAGGATGGGTAGGAATGGTATCCCTAGCCTCTGTTTGCCAGAAGCTGGGATTCGGTGACAGGGCATGGATCACTTGATGATATCCTGTCTGTTCATTTCCTTTGGGGCACCTGCCATTGGCCACTGTCAGAGGACAGGATACTGGGCTTGATGGACCTTTGGTCTGACCCAGTATGACCATTCTTAGGTTCTTATGTAGGTTGTTAATTTGTGACTCAGAACCTGAGAGGAAAAATATTCTAGTTGTAGAAAGAAGAATAATCAAAGACAATTTCATGAAATGAAAAATGACTGGGACTTACTCTTCTTTCATTCATCTCTATGGACATTTTTCTTAGTGGTGTTTAAACCTAAGTTCATTTTATGCCACAGTTCCTTACCTCTACATATACTGTAGTACAATATTAAAAAAAATAGACTAGGGAATTTTGTAATTATAATTATTCAGTTGATATTACAGTTATAGGGTGAATGCAACAACCTTGGATGACATGAGTCCCAATGACAAAAAATTAGTCAGTGGGTTTCCTTGAGTTAGCAATGACTACTTGTGTGACTAAGGGTTGCGGGATCAGGTGGTATTCTAACTGACACTACATAGAGCTAATCCAAACCTCATTGAAGTGAAGGGTCTTTGATCAGGCTGATTTATTCCTATTACTAACTATAGTACTATATGTCTAGTATCCTGGAAAATGTTATTTTAAAGTAAAATGTTTTTCTGGCATGACAGAGCACTTTCAATAAAACTGTTTGAGGCCAATTTCTGATCTTAGTTGCACTAGTGAAAATCTGATTCTCAATTTCCACTGAAACCAGAGTCTGGCCCTTTGAATTTTCTTGATCCTAAGACTTAGCTAATGGTACTTCTACTTGAAGTCAGGGAAGAATATAAAAGTTTTGTGAACTGCAGCCAAGGTAGCAACATAGCCATAAAAGTCAATGGTGTGGTCTTACGAAAAATACTGGTATATTAACAGAAACCACTATGAGGGGGTCTCCAATAAGCTGTATAGTGAATAGAATTATATAAAAACAATAATTCTATATTATTTATTGTAATATAAGAAATACATTTTGACAAACAAAAAAACAAAGATATGGACCCAGCTCTTCCTTAGTGCCTGAGCCAACTCTGATTTTAGTCAAAGTAAAAACATCAGTGGACCTCAGTGGGAACTGGGCTGAAGTCTTACATTGGTAGTCAATGGGAGTTGTACATATATGAGGGAGGATATTAATTCAGTCCTATATAAACGACAGTGTTCTAATCTGTCTTCAGAATAATTACTTGCATTTCTGAGTTGAGATTGTACCAAAACTGCAGCAGGATTTTGCCTAACATCCACATGATTGGGTTCAAAATTGAGCTCTTTTCTGAGGATATGAAAAATGTTGTAAATAAAGAATATTCTACAATGGGATTTACCAATGGAAGTTTGGAGGTAAGCACAGGTAGAAATGACTGAAGAGTCTGAAAAAAAAACCCAGTGAATTTGTGTTCATTTGATTTGGGGTTTTGGTTTGTCTATGAAGGATTTTCTTTGTTTATCTCTGGCTTTTTCTTAGTTTTTATTCATGGGAAGTCAGCTGGTACACTGAAGGCTAAGCTTAGCCCTCAGAGACAGAGTATGCCTGTGAAAATCTTAGTGTGCCCTGCAATCACAAGATTTGTTTGCTTTATTTATAGCAGAGTAAATAGAGTCAGAGTTTCATAGCCCATTTCCTCTTAAAAGTCCCTCAAAACTATGGGTTCCATTATCTCCATCTGGGATTATAGCCCCCACATTTCCCTCCCCACTCCTTGCAAAGTAAAGTCAGTCAAGAGAAGACATTCCCATCCTTGCTACATATTTTGTATCTACATGCCAAAACAGAAGTTCAGAGTATTCAGATACTTAGGCTTGGTCCACACTGGGGCGGGAAATCGATGTAGGAAACGCAACTTCAGCTACGAGAATAGCGTAGCTGAAGTTGACGTTTCCTAGATTGAACTAAGTTTATTTACTGCGGGTCCACGTGGCGCAGGCAAGCTCCCCCGTCGACAGCACTTCCTCCTCTCGGCGAGCAGGAGTTTTGCAGTCGACGGGGGAGCGCTTCTGGGATCGATTTATCGCGTCCAGATGAGATGCGATAAATCGATCCCAGAAGATCGATCTCTACCCGCTGAATCAGGCAATAGAGTGACCAGACAGCAATTGTGAAAAATCGGGACAGGGGATGGGGGGGTAATAGGAGCCTATATAAGAAAAAGACCCAAAAATCGGGACTGTCCCTATAAAATCAGGACATCTGGTCACCCTAGGCGGGTAGTGTGGACCTAGCCTTAGTATAAGTCCTGATCTAAAGCCCATTAAAGTTTATGGCAGTCTCCACTGATTTCAATAGCCATTTGCATGTAATGGCATTTGCAGAGTTAATATCTATATCTGATACAGTAGAAAATGTTTCAGTTTCACAATAGAATTATATTCTTCACAGTTAATATAAACAAATTAATTTACATGACAAAAAATGTGATAGTAATAGAGCTTTGCTTTGTCATTGCAAGCCTGCACTTGATTGAATTAGCTAAGGACCATAAACCAGTAGCTTATTTCAAAGCAGTTTGCTAGCAGCTTTAAACTGAATCAGTGTCAGGGCTAGCCCCAAGAGTTGTGGCTGCTGAGGGTATGTCTACACTTCAATAAAAAACCTGTGGCAGTGATCTCAGATCCCAGGTCAACGAAGACCCTCCCCACTCTCTAGGTTTCAGAGCCTGGGTTCCAGCCTGAAACTAAATGTCAATGCTACTATTTTTAGCCCGATAGCACAAGCCAGAGTCAGTTGACCTGGGCTCTGAGACACACTGCTGCGGGTCTTTTATAGCAATTTAGATGTACCCCAGGTTCCTTAATGACCCTCCTCATCTTGTGCTGAGCTTGGCAGAGGAAAGAATCTAGTTCTGCATCTCTGACCTACTTTTTTAAATGCTGCAAATGTTCCAGTGCAGATTCAGATATTTTGCTGATGTTAAGCTTTGTCTACCCTATAGCTTTTTTTAAATTCACATTCTAGACATGTGGGAAACCAAGACTCAAACATTTTTGGACCTTTCATAGATCATTATTTTCTCTTTGAAATGGGACCCTAGTCTGTTTTTTCTACTACCAGAAATGTAGACTGAATAATGGAGTTGGGAATTCAGTCTAAACGCATTTTCTTAACATTTCTGCGATGTACCACATTTTGTTTAGTATTGTGTTGCACTGTCCCTTTGGCTTATAGTCTGCATGGCAGCATAGCACTCAGAAATGTGGGGTATAGCACTTAGCCTAAAAATGTCCTATATCCTACACTGAAAGCTTGCAGTTTGAATAGAAGGGGCAGATCCTCAGCTGGTGCAAACCAGAATAGGTACATTGAAGTAATTGGGCCCTGTGCTGATTCACACCAGCTGAGGTTCTGGCCCACTAAATCTTTGGCCAAATTCATTCCAGTTGTAACTCTATTCAAGACAAGCCCCTTTGTTTGAATAGGAGACAAAGAAAAACACATGCTACCAACCTCTAATTACAAAGCTTTGTAATGCCAATTGGTGGTTTTAACACTGGAAAGTAAACTGGAAGTACTCCTACCTTCAGGTGTGTCTCAGGGTTTGGAAGAACTATTGAATTTTAGGAACAATTGTATTTTAGTGGCATTTGAAAGCAGAGAAAACCAATTCAGTAAATTTTGAGAACAAATCAATTTCTTTCTTACGTAAATTTTTCTCAAATCTGTGGCTTAAAAAAACCCTCCAGGAGTGATACCAAGAGGTATATTTATTTTCCTGTCAATATGCATGTGTATCACCCATTAGTTCTAATAATGTAACTTACCTTTATATACAACTGAAAGATCCCTAAATGCTTTCCGTGTCAATGATGTTAAGCCACTGCATGGGTACAATTTGGCACCCATTTATCAAAACAGCTAAACTAAAGTTTAAGACAGGAAGTAAAGACAAATGTACCTGTAACTGAAACTATGGGGAGGTGGAGTTATTTAGGCAGAATGTAATTACCAGTGTTGGAATTTAGCCAGAACACGATGATTAACACCCACCTTGTTTAAAAGAAAATAACATGGTTTCTTTAATAACCATAAGCAGACAGAATTTCATTTTTACGCAGTGTTGTAACCATGTCGATCCCAGGGTATTAGAGTGACAAGGTAGGTGAGGTAATATTTTTTATTGGACCAACTTTTGTTGGTGAGAGGAGACAAGCTTGTCAATCCCATCAAAAATAAGTTGATCTAATAAAAGATATTACCTCATCCACCTTGTCTCGCTCAGGATTTTATCTGACATACAGATATTACGCAAGTGCACTGACAGATTTTTTTTTGTCTACTCAGACTCTCACCTTGACATAAATCTAAGAAGATTATGACACTACAAAGAATAAGAAGCATCAGCACATTCGACTTTCCAACTTGTCAGCTTGAGCAATTAAATGAATTTTATTTTATAGCCTCATTCTTAACATGGACTACTTAGCTGCAAACTAAAATCAGTTTTAAAAAGACACCTAAAACCACTACAAAAACAAAAGTGGGGAATAAATCCAAAAGGAAAATGGCTGACTCATTTTCTTCTGAGCTTCGGGCTTTTCTGCTAAGCAGTAGATTGGCACAACATGGGTTCATGGATTGATTTGCAGGGTTTATGCAAACATTTATTTCTCCCTTTGTCTGCATGGGTTTCATGTCCCTTCAAGTTTTACTTTGAGTTTAATTTGTGAACAGACAAAAACAAAAAACACCATCACCACAACCCAACAAAACAACCAGGAGCAAAAGGTTTTGATGTGAGAGTGTAGATCAACCCAGTTTTGCTTTCATTCTTTTATATGACTATGGGATTGTTGTTAAATAGTTAAGACACACTAAAAGGCCGGATCCTCAGACTTCAGTGGAGCTATGCTGGTTTACTGCAGCTGAGGATTTTTGCCTGGTTTAGAAAGCAGGGGAGTCAAACTCCTTTGGAGGAGGGCCAAAATTCAATATTTAAATCTGATTCATGAGCCAGATTATAAATTCAGGACTATACAGTCCCCACAATGCAGAGTGCAGTTTTCACTGATGTCACTAGGAGATTTGCATAGATCTCAATGGTAGTCTATGACCTTTATTTAGTAACTACATAGTGATTAGGTGTTATTTGTTCTGGGCCATATTGTCAATTCATCACTCAGTGGAAAAAGTTGTTCCCCTTTAGTTCATAATGTTTTCACCCCTAAGCTCACAGAGAGCCAAGAAGCGATTACTACTTCTGCCCTTTGTTCCTTTTCCGTCCCCCTCCTCCTTTCTCTCCCTCCCCGCCCCCCGCTCCCTTTGTGAATCAACTCTGTTCTTTCCTCTGTTTCCTTCTGCACAGCAACTTGTAATTCTCAACCCAGTGGGCATCACCACCACATCCTTTCCCCATTCCATGCACTCAAACGATCAAGGATTAAAGACACCATTAGAGGGGCCTGAGTTTCAGAGGGTCTGAGAATCAGGCCCTCAATTTGGGCACAGAAGAATGAAGGCATCCAAAATCACTTCTCATGTTTGAAAATTTAGGCTGTAACTCCCCAAATACTGATTAGAATAGCAATTCTTACAGCTGTTTAAGAATGGACTCCAGCAGCTTTTGTTTGCAGTGACAACTCTTTGTGTTCTCAAACTGGTTGTGTAATTTTAAAAACTCATCATTATGTCAGTGGAAATATAATAAATAAGTACATGGGGTCAGATTCTGATACCCTTACTGTGGATGAGTAGCCCCCTTCTACATGAGTAGTCCCATTGACTTCAACGGAAGCACTTGTGGTATAAGATCATATTCAACATGTTGGAAGGTATCAGAATCTAGCCCATAATAACTTGCATTTATCCAGTAACTTACATCTAAAGGGATCCCAAAATGGTTTAGAAGCTACATCCCAGATCCTAATACTTCTAGTTACACTGAGTAGTCCTTTACTCCATGAGTAGTAGTACTGGGATCAGAATCTGGACTTATGTGGAGTACTGAACACTGAATCATCCTGCTGAAATACCTACTCTGCACATACTACAGCAGGGGTGGGCAAACTTTTTGGCCTGAGGGCCACATCAGGGAATAGAAATTGTATGGTGGGCCATGGATGCTCACAAAATTGGGGCAGGGTGCAGGAAGGGGTGCAGGTTCCGACTGGGGATGCGGGATCTGGGGTAGGGCTAGGGATAAGATATTTGGGGTGCAGGAGGGTGCTCCATTCTGGGATTGCAGGATTTGGAGAGTGGGAGGAGGATCAGGGCTGGGCTGGGGGTTGGGGCATAGGGAGAGGCTCAGGGGTGCGGACTCTGAGCGGCGCTTACCTCAAGCCATCTGGAGCACTGGAGCAGGGCCAAGGCGCATGGTGCCCCCCCCAACCTGGTGCCCCATCTGGAGCATCGGACCGGGGCCGAGGCATGTGGTGCGGTCCCCGCCCTGGCGCCCCAGCGCCCTGGCTGGAGTGCCGGAGCGGAACAAGCCCTAGATCCCGCCCCCTAGTGGGAGCTCCAGCCCATGGACTGTAGTTTGCCCACCCCTCTACTACAGGAATCTGTCTCATTACCCACCCTAGCTATCCTTACTCTAAATCTATAGGCAGTGTTGCCAACTGTCAAAATTTTATCACACGTCTCACGAGATGATATTTGGTGTTTTTCTTAAAGTGTCAGCTGCAGGAGGCATGTGATCAGGGAGCATATGTTTTTATTTATTTGTAAATAAATTTCTAGCTCTCATGGTTGTAAGGAAAAGCTTGAAAATCTGACTAGAGTGCATCCTAAGGGCTCAGAAACTAGAGGGCAAACAAAAAGAATACCAAATTGTTATAACAATAATTAGTAATAAAAACCCTTTCATAATTTTGGAGGCCCTGATTCATGAATTTTGAATGCATGGGGTTGGCAGTACTGTGTATGTCACCCTATTGAAGTGCTACTTGTAGGGAAAAAACATTAATATTTGTTTGTATGATGATATTTTCAGTCACTGGCATCTGTCCATTTTCCTGGAACTCTGACTTGCTTTTTATCCACTTTAACTAAAATGCTTACATTCTAAGGCCACTCTTTGGTTATGTGCTATGAAATCATGTAAAGCCAAACTTACTGGCAGTCTGGAACAATGAATTCCATTAGTGCAGGCAGTACTCCAGAAGTTTTAATTATTGTAGCCGTGTGAAAGTTGGTTCAGCTATTGACCCTAGCATGCCTTTGATTGCCTGGGTCTTGGTCATAGTTTACTAAAACATTGACTAACAGTTCATCTATAACAGCGTTTAAAAGAGAACTGGATAAATTCATGGAGGTTAAGTCCATTAATGGCTATTAGCCAGGATGGGTAAGGAATGGTGTCCCTAGACTCTGTTTGTCAGAGGGTGGAGATGGATGGCAGGAGAGAGATCACTTGATTATTACCTGTTAGGTTCACTCCCTCTGGGGCACCTGGTATTGGCCACTGTCGGTAGACAGGATACTGGGCTAGATGGACCTTTTGGTCTGACCCAGTACGTCCGTTCTTATGTTCTTATCTTCACTCCACTTTTTTTTTATTTGTTTAACGCAGTACTTGAGCTAGGTTGCTCAGGATGAAAATAGTTACAGCAAACAATAATTTTCTCTTCTAAATCATCAAAATAAGGAATATGATTTCATTAGGCAGAGTGGTCTAGTGGATAGAACAGTAGAGTGTGACCTGGTCTACACGAGGGGGGGGGAAATCGATCTAAGTTACGCAACTTCAGCTACGTGAATAACGTAGCTGAAGTCGACGTACTTAGATCGACTTACTGTGGGGTCTTCACCACCGTGAGTTGACTACTGCCATTCCCCCATTTACTCTGCTTGCGCCTCTCATGGCACTGGCGTACAGGAGTCAACAGGAGAGCGCTCGGGGGTTGATTTATCACATCTAAATTGATTTATCGTGATAAATTGATCCCTGCTGGATTGATCGCTGCCCGCTGGTAATGAAGACATACTCTTAGAAGACCTGATTTCTATTCCCAGTTCTGTTGCTGCGTGTCCTTGGTCAAGGCACATCCTTTCTTCGTGCCTCAGTTTCCCTATCTATAAAATGAAGATAATGACACTGACTTGCTTTGTAAAGTGCTTTGAGATCTATTGAAGAAAAGTGGAATATATATGTGCTAGATATTATTATTAGTTGGGGGAGGGGAGTTCTGTTCAGAGGATAGTTCCTAATAAAGTTCCACATCATTCTGTCTCTATATTTAAAGATTCCCCAAAATAAATAAACTAGCTAACCTTCTACTCTAGACACAATTTATTCCTTTAACAATAACAATGCTCTGACATATGTTATTTTAGTACTACTTTGCTGTTGCCTTTTCCTGTCACAATTATTTTTACAGCTTCAGAATCAGGATGCCAGGTCTTTGTTGTTATTCAAGCAGATGCAAATGGGTGTATAACAAATGTCTTTTTTGGCTTCCTCTGTTTCTTTCCCAAGCTTTTGTCTTGTTCCTTTTGAATGTTTGTGGTAGCTGGTGGTCAGTATGCACATCTGGTTTCTTTTCCTTTCCACATAATTTTATTTGGATTCTGTCCTACCTCTAAAAATGATAATACCTATATCTGTGAATATGTGCACATGTGTATATTTGCCAAATTTGGAAAATATGTAATATAAATAGCCCCAAACAAAAACACTGGATCTCAAAAAAACACAAAGTTTGAGCGGGAATAGAGAAGTTCAAAATTCAAATTTTGAGCGCTCTCTTGCTGTATGATGGCTGAACCCATGTAATGTTACATCCTAAATGCATAATCTTTGCATAAAACCTTTTCTCATGTGCTTCATCTTTGCATACCAGCAAAGGACTGTTCACTTTTCCCCAACATGGCAGTGTTACACCAATACAACACAATGGATTAACAATTCACAAATTAGTAAATAAATACAGGATTTATCTAGTAATTTTTCTTCTTAGTAAATTAGTAAGAATAAAAAATTAGTAAATCCCCAATCATTATTTTTTAAATTGCAAAGCTATTGTATTTCTCAACTTTTGAACATCTCACTTCTTCTACCACTAGAGTGCACCAAAATATTTGGTTCAAATGTAGTGATTTCCAGAACCGCTCATGCCTAAAACTATTGCTCCTTATTTCATCCTGTAAAATATCTACTCCATTAAAATATCTACATAGCTTTTAAATAATGTAAAATATCTACAGGACACTTTTAAAAGAGAAAGCCCAACTGATGTTTATGTATTATCTGAATAGTATACCTTTAGTTTGTTTAAAAGCTTTAAGTTTCAATCTCTCTCACACACACATATGCCCTCCTTACTCTCCCCCATTCTGTTTATATTCATTTCAAGCTTTGGGTTTCTAATACTGGATTTTTTTGGCAATGGTAAAGAAGCAGCTTGAAAAACATGAAATTTGAAAAGAGACAATTTTGACAGTTTTTCCTAGCCCAGAATATCAATGACTATAATTGAATCAGTGTTGTGACTGGGAATTGCTAATCTGGTTTATAATATTACTGCTATTGATGTCAGAGAGCCAGGAAAATAATGGTAGCTTTTAAAAGTGACAGCACCACATATATCATGCAGCAGATCTGAGCATGAGCGCTGATCCCAGTTCCTCAATCCCTAAACTAGCTGGGGTTGAGAGCACAAACTCAAAATTCCCAATGACTTTAATGGAGCCAAGATTTCATCATCAGTCTTGATAGGAGGGAACACCTTATGACATGAAAGTTGAGTGTTCCTATGGACATATCTTCTCCTACTTGATTTTTAGACAAAGAAAATGCAGTAAGTCTAATCTACCTGGATTTCAGTACTTGATACAGTTCCACACCGGAAATTATTAGTTAGATGGGAATTAATATGAGAATTGAAAGGTCAGTAAGAACTGGTTAAAGGGGAAGCTACAATGGGTCATACTGAAAGGTGAACTGTCAAGATGGAGGGATATTACTAGTGGAGTTCCTCAGGGATCAGTCTTGGGACCAATCTTATTTAACATTTGTATTACTGATCTTGGCACAAAAAGTAGGAGTGTGCTAATAAAATGTGTAGATGACACAAAGTTACCAATACGGAGGATGACCGGAATATCATACAAAAAGATCTGGATGACCTTGAAAACTGGAATAATAGAAATGGGATGAAATTTAATAGTGCAAAGTGCAAGGTCATTCATTTAGGGACTAACAATAAGAATTTTTGCTATAAGCTGTGAACTTATCAATTGGAAATTACAGAGGAGGAGAAAGACCTGGGTGTATTGTTTGATCACAGGATGACTATGAGCTGCCCGTGTGATGCAGCTATTAAAAAGGCTAATGTAGTCCTAGGATGCATCAGGTGAGGTATTTCCAGTAGACACAGGGAAGTGTTAGTACCATACACAAGGCACTGATGAGACCTCATCTGGAATGCTGTGTGGAGTGGGCAGCTGGTACACTCTCCCCACTGCCTTCTTGCCTTTGCAGAGCTGACTTGATTGGCTCACCACACACTGTAATCTCTGCCCTGTCACCCTTGGGAGAAGAGTGATGCAAGCAGGCTATGCCCAGGATGTGCCAGGGAGGGTACTACTTAGAAAATCACCTAATTTCCCTCATGAGAAAAGGTTGTGGAGCTCAAGTCCTTCATTGTGGAATAAAAGATTCCACAGTTTATTGCTGAGATTTTATGAAGGTGCAAGTGGGTGGGGCTGAAAAGGTTATAAAAAGTGTGGCTATGCTTTGGAGAAGCATCTGAACTTTCGGTATTTTTCCAAACCTGACAGCTACAACTTTGGAGGTGCTGATGCCCTGAAGAAACACATGTGAAAAAAAAAATCCTGCCTCTTTTGAGCCTACAAAGAGATATTGTGGTGCAGACAAGGCATCTCTGAAGTTCTGTAATCATCAATCTCCACCCTGTCTGTTCTGGGTGGAAATCCTACTATCCCTCTTTAATCTCCAAAAATCTAGAGTATTGATAAACCAAAATTCTGCTTAGGTGAATTTCCCTTTTTTACCTTTGTACCACTATTTGTATATGCACAGAAAAAGAGAAGCGATAATATTCATAGATTCATAGATTCTAGGACTGGAAGGGACCTCGAGAGGTCATCGAGTCCAGTCCCCTGCCCGCATGGCAGGACCAAATACTGTCTAGACCATCCCTGATAGACATTTATCTAACCTACTCTTAAATATCTCCAGAGATGGAGATTCCACAACCTCCCTAGGCAATTTATTCCAGTGTTTAACCACCCTGACAGTTAGGAACTTTTTCCTAATGTCCAACCTAAACCTCCCTTGCTGCAGTTTAAGCCCATTGCTTCTTGTTCTATCCTTAGAGGCTAAGGAGAACAAGTTTTCTCCCTCCTCCTCATGACACCCTTTTAGATATCTGAAAACTGCTATCATGTCCCCTCTCAGTCTTCTCTTTTCCAAACTAAACAAACCCAATTCTTTCAGCCTTCCTTCATAGGTCATGTTCTCAAGACCTTTAATCATTCTTGTTGCTCTTCTCTGGACCCTTTCCAATTTCTCCACATCTTTCTTGAAATGTGGTGCCCAGAACTGGACACAATACTCCAGCTAATACTAATATTTCAAAGGCTGCACAGTAGCAGTCAATAGGCAGCCCTGATTCCAGGTGATATTTAATTAGAATAACAGAGAAAGTGACCAGATCATTAACATTTGAAAGAAACACAGAATCTGTTCCCACTTAAGTATATATGACAGCAGTTTAGAGCCTTTTCACTCTAATACACAGTTCATCACAGTTCAGAAAAATACTTACGCACGTGCTCAAATCATTTCTATTCAGCAAGTCACTTTAAATTTGTGCTTAACTTTAAACAAATGCTTAAGTCCCTTTAAGTCAATGGGACTTATGCATGTGCTTAACTTTAAGCACATGCATAAGTGCGTGCTGAATTGGAACGGCATGCTGAACAGTGGGTTTATTGACCAGATCCAAAACCTACTCAAGTAAATGGAAGGACTCCCATTGGCTTCAATTGGCTCTAAATCAGGCTCCAAATATCTAATTATTCTAGAAGGTTTTTTTTTCTTTTTACATTTAAATACTATATTTAAGCAGCAGTTGTTTTTCTACTGTTCATAATAATTCTCCTTGTTTATCCTATTATTCTCAGGGTTCTGATGGCCCTTTATTAGCCAGTGCTACATTCATTCCTAAAAAGGAAGAGGGTAAAACAATGTCTGAAATAATAAATGAAAATGTAAAGAATCTATATTGCATGGAGGACTCAGGGAGATGACACTTGAGCAGCCTACAAAAAGAAATATCTCACATTTCCAACATAATTTATTCTGCAGCAGAAATATTTATTTTGATCTTTCTGACACTAACAATAACAACAACAACAAAAACAATTCTACTTCACAATTTCCAATGGGACGATGAAGGGATTTTTCACAGAATTCTATTTTTAAAAGATATCATTAAAGTGAAAAGGAGGATCATTAGGTGATTGTAAGATTCCTCTTCTTCAAAATCTGATTCCCTTCAGAGAAAGCTATAGATTTTTTATTGGTTATTTTTCAGAACATTGATTTAATGAAGATAGAAGTCAGAATGAAGGGATAACTGTTTTCTGCTCTCTAAACAACATTATTCCAATCCTTCTTCCCCAAATCGTGTATATCTTTTGACTGTCTTAAATCACACTGTGCATCTGTGGCAATAAATATCAAATGAATGGGGGGTGGGGAAGCAAAGGAAACTCCATTGGGGTAATGAGATTACTCTGGAAATAAAGCGGTGGATTACTGAAATCTAATTTGGAAGTGACGAAGTGCATGTGATTGCCAAGTAATTATTTCTGCACTGTTCTTGTCCATGGGGAGAATGGAGTTATTGGACATTGCACTATGTTAATGATGCCATAGCTTGACATTTACATGAACGTGCAGAAAAATTGGTCTTCCCAGTCCATTTTGTGACAGCACATTGCATCAGCTAAGAAGCCTGGCGTTAATATCACTGCACTGGAAACAACCTGAGTATACAGCATTTTTGGCTGGTCTATTGTCATGGAAGGAAAGGCATAACATTATACT
This sequence comes from Malaclemys terrapin pileata, assembly GCF_027887155.1. NCBI lineage: Eukaryota > Metazoa > Chordata > Testudines > Emydidae > Malaclemys > Malaclemys terrapin. Next base: position 67,572,208 of record NC_071508.1, read on the forward strand.
ACAGATTGCATCTAAAACGCTAATCATGTCACTCAACTCTCTATTGCAGAACATAAAGGAGAGGGTTGGGGGCAAATGGATGCTGCTAAGAGAAGTAATGAAGGAATGAAATACCCTGTACTGTATATACTGTATAGATCCGAAATGTAATTTTGGTTGCAATATTCTATCTGAGATGTTTTTGCTAGATAAATGCTAATGGAAAATCACTACCGAGGATCCATATTTACTAAACATTGTTATATTCAAAATACCAAGAATGATTAATAAAACAGCCTTATATTTCAGGTATGTGGTCCCTTCAGACAGTCTTTACTCAGACAAAGCTGTCATTAAATCAGCTGGGGTTTTAACTTAGTATGGACTGGGTCCATCATAAACAATCATGCTAAAACTAATCATTACCAGATTAAGGCATAGACACATTAGGTCTGTGCTTGACACCCCAAATCCCAGAGTAATGTGATGAAGTCAGAATCTCAGATTTTATTTTAAAATAAATTATCTTAGATGTCATGATTGTGAAGAAAAACTTGAAAACATGAACGGCGTGTAAAGCCACTCAGCAATGTCTGCCTGAGTCTGCAGACAGTCTTCAGCAGAGGGAAGAGCAGCAGCCACTGGAGCCAGGGAGGAGAAAATCCCCTCACAGCAGATCATCAGGCCACCTTGGTCAGTGGGGGCTGCTGCTATATGACAGGGAATGTCTTTTCATTGTTTGTGTGCACAATGTGGCCCTGATCCTTGGTTGGTGGCAATAGGTGTTATGATAATAAAATTAATAAACACTAATAATAGTAAAATACCTCTGTGCTCGCCCTTGAAGGAGGCTACCACTAGTAGCCTATGCTCTGCTTGGCTAGTGGCCCCACCTTTAGGGCCCCACCTTGCCTGATCTGACATTGAAGCTGATGCTTTGCTAGGTTTGCTTCCATAAACCCTAATTTTGAGAGGTGGGCTCAAGAAGCAAGATTTGGATTTCAAACTCTACACAGGGAAGGGGGGAAGGTAGATTCATGAATTTCTTAGGATTTTTCCCCATTATTTTTTAATTTTACCCCTCAAATTAATTTTTTTGAGTGCTCTAGCACCAACATACTTCTCTTCTAACCAAGACATATCAGTTGGCTTCTGCAATTTAGTTCTCAATTCAGGAAGATACATTGACTTCAATGAGATTAGTCATGTGCTGAAGTATCTACCTGAATCAGGAAGAAAACCTAGGGAAAATATGCTTTATAAATTGTATCTGCTTGTCAAATAATAGTAAGAATGCAAAAATAAACAAAGAAATAAAAATGTAGATAGACAAAACCCCGAAAGAGAAAACCATATTGAATAATGTCAGATTAAATCTATAAATTTACTGGGCTGCAAAGAAATGCTTTATCAAATGTCACCTCCAATGAACCACCATTGTAATGAACTAGATAGAAAGCATGTTTATTACTGTGCTCTCCTAGAAGGTATCAGAACTACCCAACTGTATTTCATATGCCACTTTTTTGGCAGATCAAGTTGGCAAGAACAAACTGAACAAATGCCCACTTTTGCCAAAAAAGTTGGGACAGGACTTAAAAAAAGGACTGTCCTAGCCAAAAGAGAGTGTATGGTCACCTTAATAGAGATTATCAGAAGGCAACATTTGCCTGTAAGTAAGGATTGCAGAATATGTGTCCATATTGTTGCATAAAAATAGATAGATGCGTATCCTGTATTTTTTAACCTCTGCTTCCCAGTGGCAGATTCCCATCTCTAAGCCTTAGTTTGACACCCCACCCCTATAAATATATATATTTAAAGTATTGATTGGTATTTTTCTTTGCCCTTCACACCAGTTGTATATGTCCATTGCCCCCTCGCACACCCATTTGAAGTCCAAGCTCATAGAAATATTTCATTGACAAACCCATCCTCTTCCAGGGCTTCCCACCAACTGAATGACACTTCCTCCTTTTCAATTGACACTGAGTGGTAATGTTAGCAGCTTTTCACTGTCCCAGTCAACTGAAATGACCTGATAGAAGAAGCAAAACAAATTAGATGTAAGGCAGACTGGAGATGAGACAGGTAAGCCTGTATTTTTCATGTGCTCCATCAGAGGCTTGTCCAATAAAGTCTGAACTCTGGCAAGTGCTTCGTTACAACAACAACAACAAAAAGGCAACCCAGCAACCTACGATTTTTGCCCTTAATTCCATTTTCTCAAGGGCAGCTGTGAAACTGATACATTTTAAGGTGCTGATCCTGCACTGCTGAAGTCAATGGGAGTTTTGCTATTGACTTCAATGTGAACAGGCCACATAGGTTTTATTTTCTAAGCAGTTTCTAAATTACAGTGTAATTTTACATGCCTGTGTTTGTATGTAATTTTCCACTACTGAATTTTCACATGCACATATATTTAAGGTTTGCACATCCTGGGTGAAATTCAATGCGCTGTACAGAAGGGCAGTACTAGGTTTATGCATCACTTTTAGCCATCATGATAGGGTTTAAGAAGTTCATTGTGACAGTCGTATATGTAACCCTCTGGTGAGTGTGTTACAGATCCCCTCTATGATAAATCCACAGAAGAAATTAGTCTGTTTGCCACCTACATAATTTTAGCCCATGCTGCAGACGCTCATGCTTTTAGCTCTGGAGATCCCAAGTGTGTTGGCCAAAATGGCACCTGTCATATCTGCATGGGGGTAAATTTCTGTCATTGTAAACTGTAATGCTAGCTGCTGAAGCAACTGATTTGCATGCTTGGATGTTGCTTGTGTGCACCAATTCACTCCTGCATGGGCAGAAATTTGTAGCAAAAAAGTCTACTATAATTTTAGTTACTAATGTCTAGACTTGGCAGAATTCAATTATTATTTTATCATATTAGTGGATAAAATCAATATTTATTTTAAAGCATTTTTTTCTATTTTTCTTTAAATTTCCACAGTTACACAAAATTATGGGTTGTATGCTTTTTATTATTTTTATCAATTTAAATTGTCAACATTTCATAAAATTATGGGTTGTAAGTAATATTTAATTTTTTTATTGATTTCAGTCTTCACAGTTGTGGGAAATTATGGCAGGTCAGATAATGGGAAGGTCAGACAATTATATAATGATAGTAGTTGATGATATTCAAAAAGTGAAAGCTTTATAAGCCATTAAAACACCTTCTGTCAGCATTTTTCTTACATTGTCTATCTGTAAATTTCGATGATTATCGACGGCAATATTTTTTTTCCATCGGCTGGTGTGTGTATGGTGAAATTGACGCTTACTGACATTTACTGATAAAAATCTAATCCTTCCAAGCCTACTAATATCTTAAATTACAGGTATGCAGAAATGTTATCTGTACAACTTAATTTCTTACACAAGGAGTAGAATAGAGGAAAGAACATTTACAAGGAAAGGAAATACAGTAGAATTATGGGAATATGAACTATGAATTTTAAATACAATATACTAATATTTTAAAAACTGTATCAAAGATTTGTTTGTAATCAGCTTCATAATTAATTACATAGTTCATCTGCTAATGTAACACAAGCAATGTCTTTACATTTCTCTTAATTCTGTTATTATTGTCAACCACTTTTATGTGGTAATAACCTTTGTATCTGTATTGATGGAATAAACTTACTGGCTGCAATCTCAAGAATTCGAAACAGATATGGGTCTTTGTTGAACTTTAGTATTTTCCTAACATCATAATGAAAGGGACTGGGGGGAATATATCCCTGAGAATATCTTTTGCATTGGTTTCTTATATCAGAATAGAAGTGTTTCAGTGTGGCACATTCCCAAGAGCTCAGATTAAAGTATCTGAAAATTTGATGTGAGGAATTTTCATAGTGTGTGCGTAAGCGTAACCTTCTCATCACAGGCCATCACCATGGATAGAATCTAGGTCCTTCAGAATTAAAGCATGGATGTATACCTGAAAGGAACTCATTTAGCTTGTAGCAATAGTAGGCACCTATCCTCCAAGAGGACCAGCCGTTAGAGGGGTACGGAACATCTTCAACAGCATCTTATAGAAGCAGAGATTCTACAGCAGTGAACAACATCAAGCAGTGGCTGCAAATTCCAGGAGATGTAGATAAAATAAGACACCAAGCCACCTGTAGTGGTTAAGTGGTCACCAGTTACTGTCACTACAGATTTCCTTCAGAGGGTGTGGTGCAAATGTGTGAATGGAAGCAACAGTGATGTACAAAAACACCTGAAAATGGTAATGTTGGAATTATATTTGGTGTAAAAGGGGAGCTCTGAAGACTATATTCACCAACTTTATCTACCCACATTGAGACTGCATATCAGAGCCACTGTCCTGGCCAAGGAAGACTAGATTAGTCTTCATTCATAGCTCATCAGTGTCACATTTCTTTTATCCAGAAGGTTCAAATTTGAGTTTTATGAGGCCTTTCCCTTCCTCAAAAGCTAAGCATATTACCTATGAAGTGCATCCTATATGTGGCTGGAAGCAAAGAATACCATAGTTCTCCACAGATCACCTGCTGGCAAAAGTAGGGAGAGGCCCAACGGATCTGGGTTCAATTCCTAGCTTTCCTTCGGACTTCTTATGTGACCTTGCGCAAGTCACTTAGGCCTAGATCCTCAAAGGTATTTAGGCACCTAACTCCTATTGATTTAAACAGAAGATAGGAACTAAGGTGACCAGATAGCAAGTGTGAAAAATCAGGACAGGGGATGGGGGGTAATAGGAGCCCATATTAAAAAAAGCCCCAAATATCATGACTGTCCCTATAAAATTGGGACATCTGGTCACCCTAGGAACCTAAATAGCTCTGAGGATCTGAGCCTAAGTCTCTTTATGTTTTAGATCTCCCTCTGTAAGATGAATGATAGCATGGTGAGGAGGGCTGTGTAAGTGCCTAGACAGAGAGATTTTGTTACCTGATTGCCATCGAGAAAATGGAACTAGAAATTCAAGAAAAGAATTTTTAAACCAAATTTGAATGCCTAAATTCCAATAAAGAATACTTGATGATAGCCAATATTTTTTTAAAAAATTGAAATAAAAAAGTCTGATTAAAGAATAAATAGCAAAACCATTATACAAAATGTTATGCAGCAGCAAAGTCCAACGACCCCTTCACAATGATAGTAGGAATCAGGGAAAGGTGAAAGCTAATATGAAATGTAATTTAATTAAATTGACTTCTTGAATCTTATAAACTTTAGTTTTCATAATGCTGAAATATTTTGAAAAACTATGAACCTTACTTCCTGTGAAACACATTGAGAATAATATTACACATACACCTCTACCCTGATATAACGCGACCCGATATAACACGAATTCGGATATAACACGGTAAAGCAGTTCTCCGGGGGGGCGGGACTGCGCACTCTGGCGGATCAAAGCAAGTTCAATATAACGCAGTTTCACCTATAACGCGGTAAGATTTTTTGGCTCTCGAGGACAGCGTTATATTGAGGTAAAGGTGTATGTTCATGCATGCTGTGCCCAATAGGGAGCTAGGAAAATACTCTATAATACTGAGCTATACTTATAATGGTACATCTGGCACAAATATAACATGAAAAACTAGGAAGGATTTTCTTTTTTCAACAGGTAATACTAAAATTAGATATATACAGTTAAAGAAGTATTTATGCATCTTATTACATCTCTTACAAAAATACAGTACTAGAATTCTCTGCACCATCTACTATGGGCCTAAAATCATTGGAGACAATAGAAAGGCTCCCATTAACTTCAATAGGCTTTGGATCAGGACCTAGATTCCTATGGCTAATTACCTCTGGAAGCACTTTACTCATTGGTTAATATCCTTCCTTTTCTCTCTTGTGCCTGACTGCAGTTTAGCTAGTGTGCTTGCCAAGGGAGAAACTGTGCCTTGTCTTTGTTGATATAGTGCCTAGCACTTTGCAGATGTCACTACAAACGAATAATAAATGATCATCAGCATTGGCATCTTCAATTGCCCATTACAACACCATTTTTTTTACTAATAAATTCTGTGAAAGAAACTAATTTAAGGGTGGGATTTTCAAAAGCGCTCAGCGTTGTCCTAGTTTTGTTCTCATTGACCTCAGTGGGAAATCTAGACTTTTGCCATTAACTTCTGAGGGATTGGAGTTAGGCCGGGGCTGAAAATACTTTCTTAAATACATTTGAAAATACTATCTTAAATTGATCAGAGCAGATTCAGTCTAACTTTATGTCTGCTTCCCTCAGCGTAAAGGAGGGACGTGTCCTCCAGATGATGGAAAATGATGCAAAGTGACCACAGCCTCTCTGGGGAGCCTGTTGGGGCCAGTTCAGCCAAAAAGGTATGTAGTACTGATAGTGAAGGGGGATGCACTGAATCAGTGTATTCCTTCAGCATCCTTTGCTGGCAAAGTTCCTACTGTATCTTAAAGCTACCTTCCACTGGCAAAAGTGCCCAGGAGATGGCTGGCTGTGATACCATCACATTCCCTCCCTTGAGATGAATCTCTCTTGCAATGCTGAAGAGTAATTCACATCTTCCTGTGCCATCTTGGGTGAACTTGGCTACTCAGAAGATGAAACTGATAAGATGAAGGCACAGAAAGAAGAAAAAAAAAAAGAAGATATTGGGAACCTCTGCAAATGCTAACGAAACATATTATTATGAGAAAAGCAACATCTACTAAAAGGTCAATAGAACTCATTGATACATGGTGGGGTGATGGTTGGGAAAGGGCTATTGCAAAGGTGGAAAAGATTTCATAGTGCTTGAGTGATGACTTTGAGGGGATTTATTCTTTGTTCCTGGCCCAGGGCAGTATACACTTTCTATAAAATAAAATAAAAAGATTTTAAACAGAAATCTTAGATTCAGTGTCCCAGCACTGAGAATTCTTTTGTGTTTTATAGAATTATATTTGCAAGGCTGGTAGATTCATGAAATATATTTTCTCAAGTCAGTTATGAAACTCTAATGGGTTAAATTAACCAAGCAGTATAAATGTGAGCTGAACATGTGGTCAGGCCCGCAGAGGGTTTTAAAAAAAAAGCAAATGTCTGGTAAAACAAGTAAAGTCCAGTCTCTGAGTATATGTTGTCAGCATGAAAAGAGCCCTCTTATTTATCACAATGAAAAGAAGGGGACATCCACCATTATTTCACCTCTCTAGCATCACACAGTGAAGTAGGTGAGAAATAATGTTTAAATAGAGACAAAGAGGAAAATGAGTGGAAGTTCCTTTGGGGAAACTGGTGTGAAGAATGGTGGGGGAGGGGTAGAAATCTTTGATGGCTCTGCCTGTAAAGGAAAGGAGAGAAAATCTAAAGTGAAGTCCCACAAATTGCAACAAAAATGGCAATTCCTAGGAGTATTCTTTTGTGTTTTGCCTCTAATTGTAGCTCTTCAAACCTAATGAGTTGAATGTTTTGGATATTTCAAGTCCTTTAACTGAAACAGTTCATCACTGTAAAACACTTATTACTTGTTTGATTAAAATTGTTTTTGCAAGCTTTAAAATTAATCGAGGAAATCAGTCATTTGGATGCCATGTGAAAGAGGGTACAATAAATGTCAACACTGCCTCTTCTGTATGATGTGTCTCTGGATCAGAAATTATTTTCCCATCTCTTTCATTCTTTGCAAAGGAATATATTGAAAGGACCAGAAATTTATTAGTGTGGTTTCCTTTTTCTGAGAGCAATTTGATCCCACAAATTTGTGCTTGCATTTTTAGCATAATCAACTGAATTTTAGTTGGGATTTTCAAAAGTGTTCTGTGTTGATCTAACTCTGCCCCCATTAGAATCAATAGGAGTTTTACTATTGATTTAAATGGGAATAGGTTTAGATCTATGCAGAGAGCTTTTCAAAATCTTGTCCCATCTGATCTTTCATGTCTGTAGCATGAGAGTGGGAATGCAAATAAGATAGCAATAGAAGTGTTCCAATTGTCACCCACAGGTTATTTTGTGACTGCAAATTCTGCAGGCATGATGTCGACCCATCTCTTTTGAAAAAGTATCCAATAAAGAGCAAACATTTTTGCCAGCATTAATATGGAGCCCTTCTCTCCTAGGTTACTTGCTCAAATTTAGCCCAGGTTGTTAGTGACAGAAAGTTGTGGTAGCTATGGCCCCTCTGGTGTTATAAGTCGGTGCGGTTATAGTCTTCATCCACATCAGAAAACCATATTGGCTCTAACTAGTACCCTTTGATAGTCCTTTGATACCCTCCCCTTAAAAGATACCTCTCCAGAAAAGGGTTGAGGCATGTTGGTGGGGAAGTGTAGTGCTGCTGTCATATCATACCTGATAAACAAAGGCTTCAATCATCAAGCTAATCAAATCAGCACCTGTAGGGTCTGATCCAGAGCCACTTGAAGTAGTTGAAAAGAATCCCATTAACTTCAATAGGTTTGGATCAAGGCCTTAATGATCATTAAACATTTTTCCCCTGGAATATGTTGTTTACCTATTCACTTTCAGTAATTTTGCCTGCTATGACATAAAAATTGTGTGACGTTGTGCAGTCTATATGGTTTTATAAAAGCATGATAATAAGTGAATATAATGTAACTGGGATAGTTTTAGAAAAATATGGTAAAAAGTGAATATAACGTAACTGGGATATGCTTCATGCAAAAGGTCTCTTGTAAGGTATCATTACAAAGCTTATAATCTACTGAGTGTGATCATCCGATTTGTATAAATGTACCACTCTTGTATCTAAAACTAGAAATATAAAATATAACTCTGAGGGCCTATTGTAATTATGTAAAGTGTGGGCCATGAATGATGGTTTGGAATCTTGATGACTCCCATTGTCTGCAGATGGCTGTGTTTACCTGTGAGTCTTCCTGTATATGTGTGTGCTGGCAAGTGAGTAATGAAGTCTTGCAGTGACATGTGATCATGTCACCTGAACTGGAATCCATCTTTAACCTGGTGCTTTTCCGGTGGGAGGGGGGTGGGTGGAAACCCAGAGGTACAAAGGGTTCCCGCCTTATGCAAAAGATATATAAAGGGGTGGATGAGAACAAAAGAGGAGAGAGGAGCCATCATGAAGAATCCCCTAGCTATCACTTGAGCTGCAACAAGAGCTGTACCAGGGGAAAGAATTGTGCCCAGGCCTGGAAGGTGTCCAGTTTGAGAAAAAACTTACTGAAGCATCTCTGAGGGTGAGATTATCTGTATTCAGTTTGATTAGGCATAGATATGCGTATTTTATTTTATTTTGCTTGATGACTTACTTTGTTCTGTCTGTTACTACTTGGAACCCCTTAAATCCTATTTTCTGTATTTAAGAATATCACTTTTTATTTAGTAATTTACTCAGAGTATGTATTAATACCTGGGGGAGCAAACAACTGTGCATATCTCTCTATCAGTGTTATAGAGGGCGAACAATTTCTGGGTTTGCCCTGCATAAGCTTTATGCAGGGTAAAACGGATTTATTTGGGTTTAGACCCCATTAGGAGTTGGGCATCTGAGTGCTAAAGACAAGCACACTTCTGGGAGCTGTTTTCAGGTAAACTTGCAGCTTTGGGACAAGTGATTCAGACCCTGGGTCTGCGTTGCAGCAGACGGGAGTGTCTGGCTCAGCAAGACAGGGTGCTGGAGTCCTGAGCTGGCAGGGAAAACAGGAGCAGAGGTAGTCTTTGCACATCAGGTGACAGCTCCCAAGGGGGTTTCTGTGATCCAACCTGTCACAAATTGTTCCATTTGACTATGTAAAAAGCATTTTTTTCTAGCAAAATAATCTCCCTTTCACTTACCACAAAATCTAATGTAACTTGTAGTGTTTCATGAAAAAGTGAAGACTAATCAAGTGAAAATGATTCTTGTTGATTAACATAACCCCCAATGAGTTATGATGGGAGAAGATATCTAATAATTCTTTCTTTGTTGTTTATTTTGGTTATTTCAAATCAAGATGTGAGCCAGATTCTCAGGACCATTTCTTCTGCACCTAGCTCAAGATGGGTGGCTACAAAGGTAGATTTAAGCCACATTTATGTATCATGGGGGCTGCTAAGCATTGGTCCTGTCCTGACATTCAGATTAGAACAGCCTAAAAGCTGTTCTAACTTGTTCAGGCTCATAATGGCCACCTGATGATAAAGCAACTGGGGATTGGCCAGATATAGCAGCTCTTTGTCTACACCCCATATGTGGGCAGAGGATGAGGCCGTGCAGGAGCTGCCATTACAAAGGAATGCTTTCTTGTCCAGTTAAGCTACCTGTGTGGCTATTTTGGGTTTGCAGACCAGTGCAAAGCAGCTACAGAAAGGGTCATGATCAGGCCTAAGCTATTTGACAATACATTGGGATTTTTATTTATACTTTAGATAAATGAAATGAATCAACTTTTATTCTTTGTCGCTGTTTCATGTGCTGGTAAAGTATGTGGAGAGAGAGTTGGCTGTTAAAACAAATTAAAATACAAAAACAGAGTGTATAAAAGCTTACCCAATACCTAATCCTTTTGAGAGATCTTAGAGTTATAACAGAAAATAGATCCATATAGGAAGTAGGCCTAGTGCTCTTGAGAAACACTCAGAAGTAGCCTGCAGTTCAAAACATTTTGGACTTATGGCTCTACAGGCTTGTTTATTTGACTTATTTACCTAAAGACTTACAGGTAAAACAGAGCCATCTGCAGTCAATTGTCCTGGTTAATGGGAGTCATCAAGATTCCAAACCACCATTAATGGCCCATACTTCGCATAATTACAATAGGCCCTCAGAGTTATATTTCTAGGTTCAGATACAAGAGTGGTACATTTATACAAATAGGATGATCATGCTCAGTAGATTATAAGCTTTGTAATGATACCTTACAAGAGACCTTTTGCATGAAGCATATTCCAGTTACATTCGCATATTTTCATAAAATCATATAGAATGCAACGTCATATAGAATGCAGCGTCACACCCTTCTCTTGAAATGTGGTTGTAGTCTTTGTTTAGCCTCTTCCTACTACAATTTGGGATTTTCCTATTGATAAATACTGTTATTGCAAACACGGGGCATGCAGTTGTGCATGCATTTTTCATATATCATTGTCTGGACCTAATTCTGATATACATGCTTTAAATGTTAAGTGTGCAATTTTTAAAAGATGAGATCAGTTGGTACGCCCAAATAAAATACCTACATACTTGTAGTACACCTCTACCCCAATATAACGCTGTTCTCGGGAGCCAAAAAATCTTACCACATTATAGGTGAAACTGCGTTATATTGAACTTGCTTTGATCCACCGGAGTGCGCAACCCCCCCGCCCCCAGAGTGGTGCTTTACCGCGTTATATCTGAATTCGTGTTATATCGGGTCGTGTTATATTGGGGTAAAGGTGTAATTGGAAAACCCCACATTTGTCTTCCCATTGCCAAATCAGTGATCATGCTACCTAATTTGTGCATACAAATGCTAGTTTGAATTTTAAAGGTGTGGTTGGTTGCAAAGTTCTAAACTGACCACAGACAGCACTCCAATTTGCTCAGTATTTTGATCTGAAGATCAGTGGGGCACAAAAATCATGATGGACTGATTTGTTTTTTTCTTTAATGCTTGAGTAGTGATCATTTAACAAAGTTTTGGGGCAACTAGAGTCCTTCTAATGAGTACAGTTATATATTCCAAAGACAGGATGAATTTCAGTTTACTTACCAGCTCCTCGGCCAGATTCTGCTCTCAGTTACACCAGTGTAAATCCAGAGTAACCCCATTGGTGTAAGCAAGAGTAGAATTTGGCCCCTAATGTTTAATTTCCCAAGGACATGGAAATATTTTTTTTGTGGACAAGGATCAAATCCCATGAAATGGACACTAATTAGAATTATAATTTTAGATATTTTTTTCAAAAAACAAATATATCCTTCATAGACATATTTTACAGATCTGTTTTTGCAGAGCTTGGAAAACTTGAACTAACAGTTCTGCTTTCAGCTGTCATTCTGGCATTGGGGGTTAGTAAACCAGACATTTTTTTTTAATTGCATGTAAAAACAGACTATTCGCCTTACATTTCAAACTCTATATTGGCCCACACTCTTGGAATTGCTTGAATTCTTGCTGGCTCACTAGTGAGGTTTTTATTTGCTTTCTTTTCATCTAGAAACATCTGCATTCAAGCTTGTGAAGGAGTGTGAAGTGAAATCATTGGGGAAATTGTAGTGGGCATGTGATCTTGGGGGGGGGGGGGAGGGCGGGAGCAGAGGGGGAGGGTTGTTCTTAGTTGAGAACTCTGTTATTCTCACCTACCAGACAGAGACAGCCTTAAATCCTCTCCTTATATACTACAAGGCAGTTCAACAAATAATACACTGGGGTGTTCAATAATATTTTGTAAGAGAAAGTAATATTAAGCCTGGACTATACTGTTAATAATAAATAAAATAATAATGATTGTTTGAGTTGTGGTAGCACCCAGAGGCTCCAGTCTGAATCAGGGCCTTGTTGTGCCAGGCCTCATACTAACACACACAAAGACATAGTCCCTGCCTCAAATAATTTACAATCTAAGAATTAGATCTTGCAACTGGATCCCTGAGATGATCTCTGTACCTGAGTGTAGGCATATGGGCATGTCTGGATTACTCCTGCATATAGGCTTGTGGGTTTTCATTGTGTGTCTTTTTTTCCCCATTCCCTTCTTCAGCTTTGCTTTCCCTCCTCCTTTCTGGCAATCAGGTAGGCAGGCTGTTTTTTAATGGCCTCCCCCCTCTTTTACTATCACTCAAGACAAAACTCAACTCTTCTTTGATGAGTTCCCTGGGTGAAATCCTGTCCCCATTGACGTCAAGGCAAAACTACCACTTCGATGGGACCAGGATTTCATCCCTTCTTTCTGGATCATTGAAACAATGAGCTGGCTTCTAAAATCTCTTATGTCCATATTTAATTCTTGTACTATGCCATCTGGGCAGCTTTCTTGGTTTCCAATTACCCAAACATGTTCACCTGCAATAACCCTGGTAGTCACTGCAACAGGGTCAGTAGGACAGTGGGAATTATTTCTTGATTTCAATTGTATGTAGCTTGTGTGTTGACATAGTTCTTCAAGCCTTATATTAATCACTGAAACCAGCACATGCTTCACAATACCGTGAAGTCAGACAACTTATATAGGTCTCCAAAGCCTTAAATCAGACAGGTTAAAATACCTTCATAGAGCTTAGGCTCTGGAAGAAGAAGCAGTATAGCACCATGCGTTAGAATGTATGTGTTTGTAGAAGTTGGTGATGAGTTTGGGATATTGAAATATTAACAATCCCTTTCTACGTGGAAGGTAATGTGGTAATAAAACAAAAAAGTATGCTGGCCTAATGCATTTTCATGTAGTATCTTGAAAAATCTTCTCTCTGTACGTCCATCATACCACAAAAAATGGCAAAACTTCTAAATAATCTGCTAAAAAAATACTAGATAGACCGGGTGTGAGATAATATCTTTTATTGGCCCAACTTCTGTTGGTGAGAGAGACAAGTCTCACCAACAGAAGTTGGGCCAATAAAGATATTATCTCACCCACCTTGTCTTTAAAAATACTGGCAAGGACCAAGGTGTAGAGTATCACAATCTCCACCTTAACCATGGGCTGGCAATTCCACATTGGTTTACATACCTGGGTTTTTACTGTTATGGTGGGAAAATTCCAGAAGAACTGTTCTCAAATCCTTCAGAAGAAATAGCATGCAACTTCTTTTTACACTAATTGTCAGAAAGGTCAGAATTTGGTCTTGAATTTCAGCCTCCTCCTCGTTCTGTTTGTTTCTGGGCTTTCATTTATAAAGAAATGTATATTTTATTTTGTGTGGTCCATTGTTGAATTCCTTTGCCTAAGAAAACATGGAAAAATATTAATAGATAGTGTGTACAAATCAGCTAAATGTTGTTTTCCGACAAGAGTTTGTTTTGAATAAGATGTTCAAATTCTTTCCTGAAACATGTCTTAAGAAACATACCCAGTGGTTTATAATTTCTGGCTGTAAACTATTGCATGAAGTGAATATATATGTTTAAATGTGCACAATGTATCTCACTTTCCACTAATGAGATTTCAAAATCCATCCTGATTCGCTGCTGTTTACATAAGGGAAATTAAAAAATTGATTAGTTACTTCCTTCTCTGCATTTCTATACCTTGAATGGCTATTTGCAGTGGCTAGGCAACCAAACTCACAATCTTTGGAACAAGTAGCAGACTTCATAGCAGCAGGGGCTATGAAGCAAGAGGCTCTGGGATCAATTAAAATGCCAGGCTTTTCCAGGCTAGTTTCCAGAGCATCTGTGCATGATTCCACATAAATTTAGGGAATTAAAGATCAGACAAAGATAAACATTTCTGTGCTTTGGTTAACATTGAATTAAAATGAGGAGATGAAATATGACAAGACCATGCAGACTGAGGCTACATTTACACACCTTTCAATTTATTTTATTTTTTTAAATCCAGTTTCAGTATTTTAGGTCTGTCATAACCATAGGCTGTTTAAATCATAATTGGGCAGAGCTGTGTTGCGGCTGCTATTTCAAAGGTTTAAATAAAGATAGTCTGGGTATTATCAAATGGTTATTGTAATATACATTACAATTGTGTATACTTATATAAAAAGATCTTTCAACAAAAAAACAGTTTTCCTGTAGTCAGACATTGTTAAAAGAAGAAATCTCCCAATGTAAATAACATGTTCTGGATACACTGTAGCTACAGTCAGTTGGAAAGATTATTTTGTCTTTTGAGGTAAGCAACAATATTTGTGCGTATGAAAGATTCTGAAGTAAATTACATTCCCACCTCAACAAGAGGCTATAACAGGAAGAAAATAGGTCTCCTTTCTTTCTGTTGTTCTTAGCTATGGGGAAAACAGATTTAGCCCTCACAGTGCAGCACACTCTGTATAAAAGGGCTTGGTTGAATGAACAACCTACAAGCCTTTCCTTGCTGTGTGTAGATGGAGAGCAGACATGTCACATAAAAGTGATAGGATGATGTCAGCCAGTTCACAGGAGGCGCTAGCTACATGAATAGACACTGCAGAATGAATGAAGAATACAGCACACCACTTGATAACAAATCCTGTGACACTGTGCAAAAATGCTAGAAACAACCCTTCAGTCAAAACAGCAAACAGAACAAGTAGTTGAGATCTGAGAAAAAAATATATAGTTTAAAGCAAATACTGGTTATAATTAAATCATTCTGCTTTATTTACATATGTGCCACTTCTGTCGTCAGAGTGATGAGCATATACATAGATAAAGGTGATAATTTGACCCTTTAATGAGGCTGGGATTTTCAAAAGTGTCTAAGGGAGTTAGATGGCCAATTCCTTTAGACACTTATCAAAATCCCATCTCAAATGCTTCAATTAATGCAAATTTACTAGAGCACATCATTTTATTTGCACAGACTCTAAAAGCTACAGAAGCTTCCCACTGGTGCTAGACTACTGAAATTAAGTTTGGTAACAAGATGGTTTGTGTTGCTAAGAAGCATATGTAGATGTAATACAGACTTTGCCATGGTACTCAGGGAGCTGTATTAAGAAAAGCAAGGAGATGAATAAAACTCAGGCAGTATATGGTATCAGGCTCCAACACAGGTCTAGGAGAAATTAACACAGTCTAGGAGAAAACTCTCTTAGAGCATGTTTGTGACAATTTATTGTGTATTTTATTGGTTTCTGAAGCCTAGATCATGTTATACAATGCCAGCTCTTTCTGCTGCTTAAGAAAGGATGAAAGCTTTATGAGCACTGATAGCTGCTCTTTTGATATACTTCTGAGAGCTATTTGAAGTAATGCCTTCATGGGCTAGGATAACTTTAGCCTCTCTTCCTGTGATGTGATTGCATCTCCACCATCCATCTTTCCTGTTGAGAACATATTTTAAAGGAACATGCCAAAGGACTAACTCCATATCCATTGTTATTAGGTTTTGGCACCCACGCCAATCTCAGGCTATAAAAGAATGTCTCCCATTGTTTAAAGTCATTTACAAAATCATAGTGGAAGATCTGCCAGGACTCCCCCTCTCAGTGTCATGGTTAAACATACATAGCTCATCTTACCATCATCTATGGCATTCCAAGTCCTCAGATCTCTCCTCCTAACACAGCTAACAAAGCCCCAGGAAGAGGTGTCCATCACAGTTCCCTTTCAGTGTTACAAGTTCAAATGAATTAAGCCATGAACAAAATATTTTTCCAACCTCCATATTAAGTCAGACCTTTTGTGAGGATTGAAAAGTGTGATTCACCTTTTTGTGTGCTTAGTTTACTTTTCTGACACATCCACATTTTAGTACTCCTGCACCTCTGTGGTTCTATCCCATCTTAAAACCAAGAAGTAGTGGAAATCTCATGCAAAGTCATATTTTGACATTTATGGCTTCATTTCTTACCCAAAGAGAACTGATGGGTGAAGAGAAGTCTGCTCCTAAACCCCAACCTTGACTACATGTTATGAGAAAAGCGGTCTGAGCATAGCCCACACTTATTATATCAATAATAACATAATTCTATAATAGTAGCACAATATAATTAATCACCTTGTAGATCTCTGACTTAGTTTCCTTCAAAGTATTTATGTGTATGTGTGTTCTGGAGTTAGTTTAAATACATCTATACCATATCATCATGCCCAACCTTCCCTTCTTTGGAGAAAAGCAGTAAACTTTTATTAATTCTTCTTCTTCTTCTTCTATTTATTTTACTTCAAATTTAAACTGTACAGGGCCCAGAATTTTCAAATGGCTTCCCTTATTGCGTCTGCAAATTCTTCATCCTTCTCTATTTGTGAATATAATTCTTCTCTTTTTACAGGCAAAATTTTTAAACTGTCAGTGCAATTGCCTGCTTTTTCCCAAAATGTGGCCTTTTTTGTGTGTGTCAGGATGAGAGATTAACATCTGACCTTCAATGGCCAAATTCTTAATTACATTTGATGAATTTCTGTTAAGTTTATATTTAGTTTCAGATATTCAAGATTAGTAAGTATAGCATTCCACATCCCATTTGTGTCATATTTGAAAACCCTTTATTGACTATACACACAAGAGCATTAAAGTGATGCAATGTGTGCACCTAGTAAATTCCATCATCCTTCAGATTAGTACCTATTTCTTTGCTTTGGAACACAGGGGGTCACAGTGAGAGAGATGCCACTCAGACGAAATTGTACACTATGAACGAAAGTGACTGAAATGTAATGCATGATGACCTTGGACCAGTGCAGTGCAAAAATCAGCAACCCCAACTACAGTGGGCCTGATTCTGATCTCAGTTACAGGGATAAGTTCCTCAGTGCAGAACAGGGATAAGTCCATTGAAATCAGTGGAGACACAATGGCATGAAATTGGTGTAAGATCAGTGTCAGGTTCAGCCATTTCAATCTTTGGGCTAAATTGAAGGCATGGGATGACATCTAGTTACACTACTCCAGGAGTTGCTCCCTGCTTCTCTTTCTTTGTTTCTTTCTTTCCATGGTGTAGCACACTCCCTCCATTGTGTGCACTTAGTTCTTCTGCTAGTTGGTATGTAGTAGAGGTGGAGCCAAGACTCAGTTCACTCCCTATACCTCTCTGCTCTGGTCCCTTCCAGCTCCTTGTTGTGAGAGCAGGGCCGGCTCCAGGCACCAGCACAGTAAGCAGGTGCTTGGGGCGGCCAACGGAAAGGGGCAGCATGTCCAGGTCTTTGGTGGCAATTTGGCAGCGGGTCCCTCAGTCCCTCTCAGTGGGAAGGACCTGCCGCTGAATTGCTGCCGAAGAAGCGTCGGTGATAAAGCTGCCACCGAAGTGCCATCATGGCTTTTTTTATTTTTCCGCCGCTTGGGGCGGCAAAAACGCTGAAGTGGGCCCTATGTGAGAGTGCCAGCTGCACAGCCTTTGCTCCTCTCCCTACCCCGCCTTTCTGTGTTGGACTTAAGATCTGGTGAGCCCTATGGCTAACATGGCCACCAAAGGGTGGAGGAAAGGCATTGGGATCTCTTGCAGGGGCGGCTCTAGGCACCAGCAAAGCAAGCAGGTGCTTGGGGCAGCCGGCAGGGATCCAGCCTGGGAGCTGAGAACCAACAGGGAGCCCTGGGAGCTGTAGTTCCTTGGTTAGCTCCCTGCCTATAGAAACAGCCCTGGAGCAGGGAAAGAACTACATTTCCCAGCATTCCCTTGGCCACTACCAGGAAAGAGGGGGAGGGAGTGAGGAAGCTGAGACCTCATGCTGCAGCCTGCTGTGAATGGAGAGCTCACTGCTAGAAGGGGGTGGCACTGTGAATGGGGAACAAGTGTGCCCAAGGAGTAGAAGGCTTTGGCCCAGATATCCCCTTCAGAAGACATCCCCAGACCGGATTAGGGATACTGGTGTGACCTCACCTTGCAGCCCCCAAAGAAAGAATTGGGTGGACTAAATGGACAGTGCCCCTCTCTATCTGAAGCCTAGCAAGGGAGGTACGTGGATCCCACTAGAATTTAAAATGAAAAGTAAGGAAGGGGAGGCTCTACTAGACTGGGCAGCTTTAGATACAGTACCAGGCACGTAGGAGAATTTCCACTTCTCAGCCATGGAAGCAGAAATTGACTTTTCCTTTCCAGATTTATTCAGAAAAGGAATCTAGCACCTGCCTTCCAGATTTGAACACCTCAAAATTCAGGAGTGCTCAAGCTCAGTTTGGGCACCTGTTACTTCATTTCTCCCAAATCAAATATATTGATCCACTGTAACTTGCTGTAGAAAAAGTAGGATAAAATTGAGCAAGAAATGCTTCCCAGTGGTTTTTAGGACTGGAATTGTTATTTTCAACAGCCATTGCCATTTTTTTTTTTTTAGTTTTATTTGTTTAAAAGGAAGACAGTGATATTGCATTGGCAAATTCCCCATAGAAACAAAGAGTGGAACAAAAGAATAATAAAGGCACCTCAACTTTTCCTCATTTATGGAGGACAGTCTTATAATATGCATCCAGCTATCCTCCAATCACACAAGCTGAAAATTGTTCCACTTTACTGCAGATCTGTAACCATATGGGAACCAATCCTGTCTGTGTTCTGTGCACATCCAAAATTCCTGCTGAATGACTTGCCCTGGGAGTGAGTTACCAGTGAACCAGAGCTAGGGCAGAAGGTGGGTGCGTGTGGTGGAGGGAGTGGGGGGGAAGCCCAGGGCTGGGGCGGCAGGGTGTGGGTGGGTGGGGGAGATCCCAGGGCTGGAGCAGCAGGGGGGTGCGGGTTGGGGGAGGCTCAGAGCTGGGGCGGCAGGGGGTGCATGTGGGGGGGAGAGCCCAGGGCTGGGGCAGCAGGAGGGTGCGGGTGGGGGCAGCAAAAAGTTTTGTTGCTTGGGGCGGCAAAAAACCTAGAGCCGGCCCTGCTCTCTTGTACCACTCCATTAAGGCCAGTCATAATCTAGTCCTTTCAAAGGTTTCAGTAAGGAAAGCAATTTCTAAAATGCTGAATAGATTTTTGCATGTATCTTACACTATTTTCAGAAATTATGTCAGCATTTATATGGAGTAAAGGAGTCTGAAGTAGCTGTAAAGCAATTTGACATATTGCACAGTCTGATCATGACTAAAACTAAACATTACCCTTCCTCCAAAAGCTATCTGTGATTGTCTACAGTGGCATCTGCCTGCCTGTTAAATAGTCATTAACACACACTGATAGGAGCTTGGAGAACGCATGATAATTGCTGCACTTCTACTGCAAATACAACTGTGATTTAATGTATCAGGTAAAGAGTATTTACTTTTTAAAAAGTATAAATATATTTCTGAAGCTTCATGAAGCCAATTCTTTTTACACTTTAAGGAGGCCAACTTGGATCCCAGGGTCAAAGTATGGGTTTAATTATAGATGGAAATCATGCCCTTCATTATTATTTTATTTTTATACATTTAAAAAAACCAAAATGTTTAAGCACGCTCTTAAAGTTACAGGCACAAAATCTTGTCCCTCTTCTGTTTAAATTACATTAAAATGTTCCCATACTAGTGAAAATAACTAGCAGCTCCTCTAAAAGGAGGGTTACAACAGTGAAAAAAGCATACTCCCAGGTTGGATAATAAACCCAGCATGCTGAATTTGTTGTGACTACTGATATACCAGGGCATGTGATTCAAAAGCACACACTCTCTCTCTGCTCCGCTGGCTTGCTTCATCCTTGTGAACTGGTAGGATATTGGCATCTACAAGGCTTCTGCAGGTGCAGGGCCAGGAAATGGCCTGCAGGAAACACACACACTTGGTTTGCTATTGTTGGGCTATCCAGCTCAGAGACAGAATTTTAACATCAGCCCAGTCCTCTTTTTCTTGAGATAAAAATATCTAACAGGAAGATGCTTTAAAACAAAACAAACAAATGTAAATCTTTGGGGAGAACAGCATAGCTTGAGGCCTGTCAGCCTTGACTGCGTCACTTTACATTGGGCTGCTTTTGCACTGCTCCAGCAACCTTAAACTTGCTGGATCTGGTCACTGGAGGATTTCTCCTTAAGTAAGAGAATCCGCAAGTGGCATGAGCTTTTTTCAGCCATACCAGAGAATCAAGGCCTCTGTCTTTATAGCTTTCAGAATATCAATCATATTATCTACCTTAAAACTTATAGGGTAAAAATCAGACATTCCTGAAGTTTCACAAGAAGAAAGAGGGTATGTTTTTCAAAGCATTGTGCTGGGTTTTAGCCACACAGTTCCCAGTAAAATCAATGGCTATTACCTGGCCAAAACCCCAAGCAGCCCTTTGAAAATTTACCCTTAATGTGAATAACTATAAAGTATATTTAAGTGCAGATGAATATGCTTCTACTGCACTGGCAATTGTAAAAATAAAATGTCTCCCACTGCCGCCAACGCATAACCCCCACAGATTACAACAACACATGTGCTCACAAATGCAGCACAGATATAGCCTAAACTTGGCTTACTAAAATGAACCACAATAATTCTTTCCAAGAAATGGTTTAATTGTGTTGGCCTCAAAGGTTATTCATATTCTTGGCAGACAACCTGAATAACAGAATGCTATGAGTACACACGCTTACTACATATAGAACAGCTATTGCTGCACTTTCTGTTTCCATTCTGGTGCACCAGCCAGCACGGCATCTAATTCTTCTGTTTACCATTGCTTCTGGCAATGGTCATCCAGCTGTTTCTGTGCTGCAGCCCAAGCTTTGGTTTCTCCGAAGTGTGGGTTTTGTTGCACCCTACTGATGTCCTTGTCAACCAGGCAGCGAGTGAGGTTTGGCTGGAACACTTGTCAAAGGCATTGACTTTCATCCTGCTTACAGCCAGCCTCCAGAAAATTGTTCACCTTGATGCTGAAGCCTACTGCTAATCCAACATCACAATTTTTGAATACAAAGACCAATGCATGGGTCCATCCCTCACTCTTCTTTAGCTTTGGAACACATAGGATTGATAGTACCATATATATGACACTTTCCGTTAGCAAATTTTTGCATGCATTGAAGGGGAAAAAAATGTCACCGAGGACATTTTCCCTATTCTGTCCCTAGCTTCACTGTATCTGGGGCGGGGGATGAGGGGTGAGGCAGTGTTATGCTAATGGCACTTGAAGTTTCAGGGGATAAAATGTATGCAGTGGAGCATTACCATATCTTCATGCCATAATTATCTACCTGTTATAGAATGGGCCCAATCCTCAGCTGTAGAAAATCAGAATATCTCATTGCCAGCTGAGGATCTGACTGTACGTATTGTCTGAAACAACAGTTCATGAAGATAACAAGTTGTTCACTGACTCAGAAGTGAGTTTCAGGTAGAACTGGTTGAATTATCCATTGAGAATAATATTTGTTAGGAACTCTGCCCCTTTTCTGTTTGTGTCATTTGTGAAGGGGTTGTGATTTCTTTGAAAGTCTTTGTTATCTGTAAGTATTCACTAGATACCGTAAATTAGTATTTTTTGGCCTATGGTTTGTGTGCGGATCCTTATCTGGTGTAAATTGTCATAGCTATGACAATTTTCACAGTTGTCATGGCTCCATGAGCCAAGTGAAGATTTTCCCCCATTACAATTTGTTATTCATATTTTAGAGTTGGTCACCTAAGCCAAAAGGTATTGGTTTTGCTCCTAGATAGGATGACTGAAATAGGATAGCAGTGACTAGACACTTATAAATTATTGATATTATATTATAGTATTTCTTAATTTATTATTATTATCATCATGTATTTATTTCTGTCCTGGTAGCATCCAAGACCCCCAAATACTGAGTCTCCAATACAGATTTTTTGAGTTAATAAATATTAATATTAAAAATACATTAACTTTTCAGGATTCATGACAATTTTAATGACTAGCCAATGGATTCTGAACACTCATGAATTATTAATAAGAGGATATTATGAATAACAACAAATGAAACTCAGAGCTGGGATTCATAAATCAGGTTTTCACTATCTGAGCAGTACCTGTTCCTGTTAGACATTTTGAGAGATGCACCGGTTTTCACATAAGTCAAAATGTAACTAGCATATGTCATATGAGATCTCTCTCGTTTTCTTTTTCTATGTATATTTATATGCTTATTGGGAAAATACATCTGCTGACCCAAGATCTTTGAAACTGTTCCATGCCACACTTTGCAGCTCAGATATTGTATCCTTCTGTATCTAACCATAGAGAATGTAATGATTCAATATTTTCCACAATACATGCCCACAAGAATAGCCAAACCAATGAATGCTTCAGTTTTACAGGCCTTAACATGCTTTGAAAGCCTTTGATCATAATGCTATTATTCAGTTCAGCATAGCAGAAGGATGAAATCCTGTCCTCATTAAAGTCAATCAGATTTTCACCATTGTCTTCAGTGAGGGCAGGATTTCACTCTCAGACTCCATATTAAATTAAATCCTATTCTCACTATTGTTTCTGGGGTTCTGAAGATACGGAAAGCTCCTTCGATGTCACATGGAATGCATGTTTGATATCACAGATATACAGTAGAGGTGATTCTTGGAGTACCTCTAATGCTGTCTTGGTTTCCTCTTGGCTGTTGAAGCATCCCTATGCCATTCCATTTAATTTATTCTCATAGAGTTATGCCATGAGAGATATTAATGGAACAGAAGATCCAGGTGCAGGAGGCTCTAGCCTGTAGCAATACCTTTGCTATTGCATGTCTGTGATCCCTTTTTGAGGCTGAAACCATAAGGTGGATAAAGTTCATGAGGATATACTGATTTTATAGACTGGGGGAGCACCCCTGGGGTTTTTCTTCAGAAACTTTCATAGCTATCATCAGATTTATAATCCTTATTGTTAGTGCCTCATCTTTATTGATGTTGATACTGATCCTGTGCAGGATCTAACTTGTATATTGACTTCATTGGAACTCCTTACATATGTCAAGTGGTATACACATGGAAGTGTTTGCAAGATCATAGATCTTCAGAATTCAAAGTTTATTGCAAGTTCATGCAGTGTTATTGGTTTCAGGGCTTGCTCAGCTTCAAATTTCATTACATTTCCTCTGTTAGTTATAGCCATACATTAAAGGCCAATCATTACCATCTCTGCATTTCTATAAATTCTTTTATAAGAACTGTCCTTCAGTGAAATTCTTGTGGCTGTAGCCACCTCCAATAAAAAGAGTAGAAATGTATATATGTGAAGCAAAACAGAGGAATAATGACAGGATCGTATACTACTATCAAATTAACAGGAATGCAATATTTCTGTGTGCTCTGCTGTCTATTTACATCCTGGTGGAAGACTGAAAATAAAAGAGTGCTAATGGCTACAACCAAGGAACTTGCATTAACTGGCCTCTCCCTTGACCATTTCTAAATTCTCCACTTGAAAACCAGATTATGGAGTATTAAAAACTAACACACATGAAGACAACTTAAATAAGGTTTAAGGTAGCTCTCAAAGATACACATATGAAATTAATCAAGTGTTCGTTTTATCATCTGAACTTGTCCAATAAGGCATCAAGTCTTCTCCTTCTGTTGCTATGTTTTTATTTATTATTATATAATGCCAGAAGTATATCCAGTGTTTTTTAAAAATGCCCAAGACAGACAAGAATGCTTGCCTACTCTCTTGGAGAAAATAAAGCACTTTGGTCCTTTTTCAGACATCTAATAAGCAGATCAGTCTACAACCTAAATATATATCCTGTATGAAACATAATTAGATTTCAAACAGAGTCACTGTGGGCTAGTAGTTGAGAAAGTTTTCCTAATAAGCTTACCATGGGATGGTTTTGCCCTCCAGATAGGTTTGCTCTGTGGAGCTGGGACTGATACCAGAGACGTAAAACAGATTGCTTGCTCATGCTCAGATGGGAAGCACCTGGAAGACCCAGGTGTCTATACTGATAGGGAATGGGACTATAAAAATGAGTCAAAAGAGTTTGGGCCCAGATCTACACAGGGATTTAGGTGTTGTGACAAGGTTAGGTGGCAGCTAAACAGAGATTTTGTAGTGCCTGAATCTGGGACTTAGGTGCCTAAATCCTTTTATGGCTTGGGCCTTACTTAGAAAAGTGCAAGAAACCAGATAGGAAATTGTAGTAGGTCCGAGGTGGGGCTCGTCCCTTCCTGGGGCGCCTGAAAGCCAGGCCGCCCCGCTACAAAGCGAATAACAGTTAGGGCCCCGACCTTTGGGTAGGGGCTAAGCACCCAATTGATAGTTCAGGGCTCAGGTCCCTATGCAGGGACTGAGCACACAATTAGCAGTTCTGAGCTCAGGCCCCCTATGCAGGGACTGAGCACACAATTAGCAGTTCAGAGCTCAGGCCCCCTATGCAGGGACTGAGCACACAATTAACAGCTCCGGCCCTGGGTCAGGGTGGGGCTGCACACCAATAGTCAGTCAGGGGCCCAGGCCTTGTAGCAGGGGCTGGGTCAGTTTGGGTTAGCCCAGGCCCTAGGTCAGGGCAGGGCAGCCAACGGATAGTCTGTCAGGGGCCCAGGCCCCTTGGACAGGGAGGAGGAGAGACTGCCACCCGGCGCGGGGTGGCAGGGGGGAACACAGGCCCACCCACTCCACTGTGTTCCAGCCTGGGGCCCTATCCGCAGCAGTCCGTCTGCTGCGCAGTCAGTGGGGATCCTGACCGCAACACACTGACATGGGTTCAGGGTCTGCTATCCCCGGGCCACTTCCCATCTCCTCCTCCATGGGTACCTGCTCCTCCTGAGTTCCGTCTGCTGGGTCACAGATCATGGGCTCCTCCGGGCCCCGAGCACCAGGTAGGTCTGTCGCTCCCTCTGGGCCCTCGGCGGGGGGAAGCTCAGACCGCTCCTCAGGATACCGGGCTCTCGGCAGGCTCGGCCAGTCCTCCTCAGGGTACCGGGCTCTCGGCAGGCTCGGCCAGTCCTCCTCAGGGTACCGGGCTCTCGGCAGGCTCAGGTCCGTGGGAGCTCGGGCACCAGCGTCTGTCCTCTCCCGCTGCCGGCCGGCTACTGAGCGCTGGGGCCTGGCCTTTATACTTCCTGTCCCGCCCCTTGACTTCCGGGGGGCGGGGACAGGCCACGGTGGCTCCGCCCACTCTGGCGGCTTTTCTGGCTCATCGCTTCCTGGGGCGCCTGGAAGCCAGGCCGCCCCGCTACAAAATGTTCCGCAATATCTCAGACTTAAGTAGTGTGCAGGCTTTCTACACTGAATGAGAGCTATCAGGGAATACTCTACATATTGAGACAGCACTCAATTAGCTCTATCTCCAGTCTGTGCAGACCTTTCCTTATCAGGGAAGCCTTGGACTGAGAAGCTGTTAGAGCTCTCAACTGCCTATCAAATTTTTGGGAGATAAAATAGATTCCTATACATATATATCTATTTGTGTTGCTTTCTCCAAAGTCCATATTTATGCTTTTGTTAAGCCTGATGAATATTTACATTGTGTTTTTTGTAAGATCCTCTTCCCTTCTTAAGAATATTAAAGTTTTATTTATGTTTTAAGCTCTGTTGAGCAAGAATTATTACAGGATCTTGAATTGAAGATCTTAAAGGTACATTATTTCCCTAACCCAATGTCATTTTATTCAAGCCAAAATATTAATGGGAAAGGGTATGTAGCATCTTATTCAGAACGCCTAAAGAGTAAGGAATTTTTTTTTAAGTGAAGACCCTGCATGTTCACTGGAAGCCAAACAGGTAGTTACAGTAACAGATACTTATAAATAACCTATTATTTATTCCCAGTCAAGATCAGAACTCCACTGTGCTTGCTGCTACACAAATAGACATGGGTTTCTGTCCTAAAGCGTTTACTGGTTAATTTGTTCCATGGCTAATGCTAAGGAGTTTGAATGTCCTGAGAATCAGGAATAATGGAGCCCCTTGTCTGCTGGGCACTGAGTAGAAGCAGAAATGTGTTTTAATCATTTGGGTGGTTGGGGGAAGTGAGATTAGTTAAAAATCACTACGTTTTTAAAAAAAATCTGTTTTGCCTTCCTGAAGCCTTGGTATTGATTCAAACAAACTTGTTCTAAAATGAGACTTTGCTTCTGACTAAGTGACAATAACATATAGCATGGGGGTAACTATTTAAAAACAACAGCCAGTTCCTATATAGCACTTTTAATCTACAAACCTCAAAGCATTTTATGAAGGGAGACAAATATAATTTTACCCATCAGGAAACTGAGGCATAGACAGGGGAAGTGACTTACCCAAGGTCACATAGCAGGTCAGTGGTGGACCCAGGAACAGAACCTAAGTTTTCTAATCCCTAATCAAGTGTTCTAGGCACTGAGCCATAGTGCATGTAACGTTTATTTATAGTTAGCCCTATGTGGTATCTGAGATGTTGCAGCTATGTTCTATTCTAAGGCCTCGTCTACCCTGGGGGTGGGGGATCGACCTAAGATACGCAACTTCAGCTACGAGAATAGCGTAGCTGAAGTCAACGTATCTTAGGTCAACTTACCTCGCATCCTCACGGCGTGGGGTCGACTGCCGCCACTCCCCCATCGACTCTGCTTCCACCTCTCGCCACGATGGAGTACAGGAGTCAACAGCAGAGTGACCGGGGATCTGCTACAGTTCAGGAACTGTGGGGAACCACAGATTATTGCTGACCTATTAGTAGCTACCTCATTGCCATCTATAGCTAACAATAGAAGGAACAGCCCTTGTCAGGGATTATGAGTAAACCTAGGCCCATAAATGGTGGTTTTAGGGATTATGAGGCTTTGTATACCCTCCCCCACATTGGGCACCCACTTAGGGGTCAGGCACCATCTGACCCATAGTGATTTTATTCAACATTCTGTCATTCTTATTTATTTTATTTACATCAAATCTTGTTCGCTGGAATGCTGAGTGAACTGCTAAAGGAAATGCACGTATCATACATTTCTAGGATTGCCTTAAAATTTAGTGTCCTGTAAGACAATGAGGAAGTTAATATGTGGTGGTAGCATGCATGTACTTGTTTCATGTTTCTAATCTGCCATAGAGAATGCTTTCTGGTGGTTTGACTTTAAGTTAGTCATCTGATTCTCTGCATCATTATATCATCTTTTTTTAAGACCTCTGACAGCATAGCTGCACCATCTGTTCCATCCCCAAAGGATGCTGATTAGTAATCTTCACACCTTCAAATTGAACTCCAAAAACAAAGCAAAAAATATGACTAAAACGATAACAAGCTGATTCATCCTACGATAACATCAGTTCCCCATATACTATATACCCTAAAAAGGGGAATAGCTCCTCCTCTGCATCATAAAGAGCTAATTAAACCTACAGAGAATTCAAATATGCATGATGAACTCCTGGAAAATCTTTGATAACTGAACCTGCTAGAAGACTCAGACCAAGTGATAAAAGGGAAAATAAACAGCGTGCACTATTTGTGTCAATAAAAGAGCTGTGGTGTTGAAACTCCTACAGGCTTGAGATCTCTCTACCTGCAAGATAATGTTAAACTGCTGCCAAATGATACATATCTTAGATTATAAATGCACCATCTGACATTGTGCTGTTATGGAAATGAATCTCCAAGATCCCATTTCACAAAGCTTTAGATACAAGAGGCTTGTCAATATTTCCTGCATAATATGTCCATGAATTGTATAAAAGAGGCCAGATTCTGGTATACACTGTGGACCCTTTGCACTACGGTAGTGGCATAAAATAGATATAAAGCTGTCCTAAATGGATATCTGATAATTCTCCCTAACACAGAGGAATCTCTGGTTCCTGTAGACCTGTCATAGCCAGCCTTACAACACTTCTTTCTAATGCCCTTGAAATAGGGGACATATTGGGATGTGCAAGGGTGGAAAGGGGCAGGGCCAGGGCATTCTGAACTCTGGCAGTCTTTAACTGGAGACTTGATGGAGTCATTACAAGGAGGCACAATTTTAGAGAAGCCCTGAGGATGATACTCTATCCAACTGGCTGCGAGTTACCAGCATGTTTAGGGAAAGAAGCAGAATGATATTTGGGAATCCTCTTAGCTCCCTCTCAGAGGCACTGAGAATTGCTCTGGTGCATGAGAGCAACATAATTGCTCTACAAACTGACCTATCCTAATTTTGCAAAAACAACAGTAATATGTACAGTCATACATTCTTACTATCTTTTAATTTATGCAGAACACCATCACCCTATAGATTATCCCTACTAGTAGAAAGAATAATCTGCATGAGACAAGAATGAAAGAAGTCAGGGCTAGGTGAAAGAATGTAAAATGTGTAGCTTACATTCTCAGGGTATGTCTACACTACGAAATTAGTTCGAATTTATAGAAGCCGGTTTTATTGAAATCGGTTGTATACAGCCGATTGTGTATGTCCACACAATAAAATGCTCTAGGTGCTCTAGTCGGCAGACCGCGTCCACAGTACGAGGCTAGCGTCGACTTCCGGAGCATTGCACTATGGGTAGCTATCCCACAGCTATCCCACAGTTCCCGCAGTCTCCGCCGCCCCTTGGAATTCTGGGTTGAGATCCCAATGCCCGGATGATGCAAAACAGTGTCGCGGGCGGTTCTGGGTACATGTCGTCAGGCCCCTCCCTCCCCCGTCACAGCAACGGCAGACAATAGATTCGCGCCTTTTTACCTGGGTTACCTGGGTTACCTGTGCAGACAACATGGAGCCCGCTCAGCACAGCTGAGCTCACCGTCACCATATGTCCTCTTGGTGCCGGCAGACGTGGGACTGCATTGCTACACAGCAGCAGCTGCTAACTGCCTTTTGGCGGTAGACGGTGCAGTAGACTGGTAGCCTTCATCGGCGATCTGGGTGCTGGCAGCCGTGGGGCTTGCCTTTTGGCAGTAAATGGTGTATTATGACTGTTAGCCGGCCTATTACAAGTCGGGTCATCGCACATTAGCAGAGTCTTCCCTGAGCAGCAGCTCGTGCAATAGGCCTGAAGACCATCGTCATACACCGCCCCGTATTTGCTGCCAAGCACCCAGAAAGATGCCGAGGGCTATCAGTCACGCTGCACCGTCGTCTTAAGATGTAAAAAATAGATTTTCTCTGTATTCATTTGCTTCCC